>NC_140589.1:507485373-508085373 GCF_964204655.1 Triturus cristatus
GATCTGAACATAATGCATCACGCAATTCCCAAAAACTTTTCTGACACTCTTCAGACCATGGAATAGGATTCGGTGTGTCTTTACATGTTAATGCTAACAAAGGTTTTGCCAGCAAAGAAAAATTCGGTATCCAATGCCTACAGTATGAAGTTATGCCCGAGAAAGCACGCACTTCTCTCTGTGTTCTTGGCACACTTAATTGTGCAATGGCTTGAATTCTTTCTGGGGTCAGTTTCCTTCCCTACTTCGATAAGAGATGACCTAAGTAGGTCACTTCTTGTCAACAATATTGCATTTTTGAGAGGGACACTTTGTGATGAAAGGCAAACAAATGACGCAACAATGACAATGTAGCTTCTTTGCAAATCCTTTCAGTATCTGCGGCGATTAGCAAATCGTCAACGTACTGAATAAGGATAGCGCCACTGGGTAAAACCAGTACATCAAGCTGCGCTTTTAAAGCTTGACTGTATATTGATGGACTTTCACAGTAGCCCTGGGGAGCGCGTTTAAAGCGGAAGCTTCGACCTCCTAAACTGAAGCCAAAAATGTCTCTGCTCTCCTCTGCAATTGGGATGCTAAAGAAAGCATTCTTTAGATCGATCACTGAGAACCATGCAGCGGAGGCTGGAATCATAGTTAACAAGGCAGTTATATCAGGGACAACTGGAAACTGTGGCACAGCAATCTTATTAACCTCTCTGAGATCAATCACAAATCTGTAAACAGGTGGCTGTGAAGGGTCCGTTCGTTTTAAGACAGGAAAAAAAGGACTATTGCAAACGTTGCCTCTTGTCTCTTCAATTACACCCTTTTTAATCAAATCGCTGACAATTGCTAACAACGCTTTCTGACCTTCATTGGAGATCTTATACTGGGGAATGCGTGGCAATCTGACATTGGCTTTTAAAGTGACCACGTATGGCGGTATTTCCAGGAGACCCACATCATTGGGACCAGTAGCCCAAAGGACATCCGGAAGGGATGACAATTCAGGTGGCATTGCATTCTTAGACAAATACATCGGGGGAATCACTTTCTTACCTAATGTAAGTTGTACTCCTGAGGGAGAACAATATAGCGTCGCATGCAATCTTTTTAACAAATCCAATCCTAGAAGATTTTCACCACAACCTGTCGTTAGGATGAGGGGTGCTTTTAGCTCGCAAGGTCCAACAGAAAGTGGCATAGGACTAGAAATCGGGTTCCTAACTGGGGCGCCAGAAAAACCTACTGAAACATTCATTTCGCCAGACAAAGGCGCGCCAGGGAGTTTTGAATGCATGATTGAACTCTTTGCAGCACCAGTGTCTAGCAGAAAGGGCTCTGTTACACCCGCTGTAGTTACTTTAACATATGGTCCGCTCTGATCCACTGGTACTGAAACAACTCCCTCTCTCTGTCTACGGCTGTCCTAGTAATCATTACCTTCCACATTGTCGTCTTCTGCATAATAATCATTATTATAGTACTGAGCTGTATTACCAGTTGCATTGGCTTGCTGATCAAAGCTATTTATGGTATTTTGTGGCGGAAAAGGACGCGCGTTCTGGGGAACATTTCCACGCCCCCTACCTCTAGGAGCTTGCTGACCACCTCTACCTCTTGCGCCATACGCATTACTAGTACGCTGCATTAATTTAGGACAACTATACTTAAAATGACCGTCCTCTCTGCAATATGAGCATTGATTGGGACCTACAGGGATACGTGGTTGATAATACCCATTCATTTGCTGGTTATTCTGAAACTGTTGGGGCTGCTGATAGATACCTTGGGTTTGCCTATAATTATTCTGTCCTCCACGTGGCGGATAAGCCTGCTGTAAAAGGACCTTTGTTTTCAGTTCTTTCGTTTTCTTATCTGTTCTATCCTTCTCGTCTTTATCTCTATTTTCATAATACTGTGCAGTAGCCAGTATTTGCGCTGAAGAGGAAACAGCCCAAGAACTTTCTGAATCCTTTAATTTCTTACACAACTCGGGAAGTAGATTCTGCACAAATTTATCCACAAATAACCGTTGGCCACCTTCAGTGCTCATGTCTTGACCACTGTGGTAGATAAACGTTTCTTCAAACCTTGTAAAGAAATCGGACACTGTCTCATCTTTCTTCTGCTTACATGCGGACAGTTTATCCCAATTTACGCGCATCGCGGGCATTAAAGTTTTCATGTAGGTAATAATTCTACCAGGGAGTTCTGCTACCAAAGGGTCAGGCTTCGCGCCACTAACTTGTCTAGCGTCTGCAGCAACGATATTAGCCCATGTGCCCCCTAGTTCTGCAACATGATCCGTATTACGAATGGATCCCCATAAAGGCTGTGGAACAACATTCCCGAATAACATATCTATGTCAGCCAGATTCATAACACACGATTCTGCAGTTTGGGATAACTCCTTATAATATCCCGTAGGGTTTTTACGGGGGTCAGGCAATGTCTGCTTAAGCGCTAACACCTCAGAAAGTTTCCATGGGACATGTACCCAAACACGCTGAAAATGTGCTAAGACAGGTGGATTAGCATTTGGATCAGCAGGTCTCCAAACTGGGGGAACCTCACGCATCGGATATTGGCGCGCTTTTACCTTTTTCCCCACAGGGAATTCCTGTTCGAACAATGATTGCTGACAATCGCCAGTTCTGAAGGACAGTAAAATCGCAACTGCTTTATCTACATCGGGACCCACAATTATACCTTTGTCGAAATCAAATCGTACGCGACACAATTCCTGCGGGATTGTGCTTGAACCATGATCCTCCAATTCCTCACAGAGGCATTCACACATTTTGTCAAAGACATATCTCTGTTTTGGGGCATCCCATTGATTGAAAACGTTAACAACTGATTCCACATTATAGAGTGAAGGGAAACCAATCCACCTACGCGCCAGATTATCTAACACCTCTTTCTCGTCAGGACCAGGCAGCTGACTGCGCAATTGCTTACGTTGTAACCCAGGGGTCACACTAGATGACCCAAAGAGAGGCGACATTAAACTAGTAACTACATTAGCTACTCGTTGTCGTGCTGAAGGAGAAGTTGAGGCGAAAACGGGGGGATAGACAGAGGGAAGAAAAACGGATTCAGATACAGGTACCGGGGTAGTGCAAGAAGGAGCGCCAGGGGAGGCAGCTGACATACTAGGCAAAGTCGCAGGAAGCGCAGGGGCAATAGGTAACACAACTGGTGGCCCTTGAGAGGGCTGCACTGCAGGGATAGGAGCCAGCTGAGGAGGAGCTGGCGGTTGTGGGAAGGCTTGCGGCATATTTACTGGGGGCTGCACATTTACAAGCTGTGGAGGTGCTGTGGCATTTTGCGCATACGGGGGTGGCGAACTTAGCAAATGGGACATTAGGGAATCAAATTCAAATTCAAATTCAAATAACTTTATTCGATTGTAATCTTAACAATCATAAAAGCACAATGCATAAACGTACATTTATAAGTAAATTTCGTAAATAGTTAAAAAAAAAAAGAGCTATCCAGTTCTTTTATAAGACAAGCAAATTGCATAAACATTATAAGTAAAGCATATAAAAGCAACAGGCAGAATAAACAGGTTAAGAATATAAATAGTTTGTGCAGAATTAAAAATCATTAATGGGTACAACAATAAATAGCAGCATGATTATCCCTCCATGCTTTTCCTAAAAGAAATAGCTAATTTTAGGAAACTGCATATATATAAAGTGCAGTCGCAATTCAAAAGTTGAAGGAAATAAAGTGCTGGTTTAATCTGTGTGAAATTTAGTTTCTTTAGGCAGGGCTTTAAGTATAACCTTCGAGGTACTGAATAATAGGAACAAACAAATAAAAAGTGCGCCAAATCTTGCGGAGACTTTCCGTCGCAGCCGCAAGCAGGCAGCACTTGCCCGCGATGGGTCCCTCTTGGTACTGCCAGTAGGAGGTGGAACAAATCAAAACGGAACCTTGTCAGCAAGAAACGATCATAGCCAGACATAGGCCATGATAAATACGGTTCCAAGTGTAGACATGTTTTTAATAGGGCGTGTTTCCTAACACTATCTTTCAAAAGCTCACCCTCCTCCCGGGCAAAGTACCTGGTTGTCATAAATGCTTTTTTCACAAATGTAACGTCAGTTTTAGTTATAGTAATTGGGGTAGAAAACAGGTCTGGTCGGCCGAGTTCAGTGAGGCAATCTTTTATGTATTTCAACCATGGGACCTTGAACCTGCCATCCCAAGTTAGGGCTTCTCTTAATATGTCGTGGGTAAGAGGTATATCGTTGTTTAGCCAAGAGTTCATCCAACAGAGTATAGGGTTTGCTGCTAATCTATCGCTAAGATAGGGTACACCCAACTCCTCATGAACCGAGAAGTTACCCGTACCCCTTGGCAGCCTCAAAATCCTCTTTAAAAAATTATTTTCTGTAACCTCTAGGTCTCGCGTCTGGCCGTAGCCCCAAAGTTCGCTACCGTAACAAGCAATGGCAACGCTCTTTGCTTGGTATAATTTGAGCAAAGCAGCCACCGGGCTGTTGCCCATTTTTCTCGCAAATCCAAATATGGCTGCGTTTACGCGAGTCACTTCGCCCTTCTTTTTAAGGACTGCTGGGCCCCAGGATAGCTGATCATCAAGAAGGACGCCGAGGTATGAGAAGGTTTTGGATGTTGGAATTTTTTCCCCATTTATAGTGAAGGAATTTGGTTTTCGTGAACCCTGGCCAATTTTCATAACAAAGGACTTAGAGTTATTAATGCTAAAGCCTCGAGACTCCATAAAAAGGTAAAATGAATTTAAGAGTGTCTGGAGACCAATTGCTGTCCTTGAAATCAGGACAGCATCGTCTGCGTAGAGCAGAACCGGGACACCTCTTCGACCTATATAGGGATAATCCGCACCTGTTCTTATCAAATTATCCTCTAACTCATTGATATACAGGTTAAAGAGGAATGGGGCCAGAATGCATCCTTGTCTGACACCCCGATTAATTCTTATGTCCCCCGTCACTTTCAGATCTTGAGTATAGCGGACATTTGCTCTTGTGTCAGAATGCAGATCAGCCAATAAGTGAATTATATTCTGCTCGACGCCCATCTTTAACATAATGTCCCATAATTCACCTCTGTCCACACAGTCAAAAGCGGACGATAGGTCCATAAAAGCCATGTGAATAGTTCCCTGCCGGGCCAAGGTATATTTACCTACAAGCAGATATAGGTACAGGCACTGGGTTACTGTTGAATGTCCAGGTCTGAATCCATATTGTATTGGGGATATGATTTTGTTCTCATGTGCCATTAGGGAATCTTTTTCTTTCTCTTTTGTCTCATCTTGCACAAGGGGTGACAAAACAGGGTAACATTTATCAATCCCTAGTTTGCGCTGTCTATGTAACTGCTCATTCATTTGTTCCTCCTCATTATCTTTAAATTGCACAGCTGCTTGCATCATTGACATACCTCTTTCTCTCTTATTCCTTTTCGCTAGCTTAATTTCCTTCTGTTTGGCTTCCTTTCGCCATAGGCGGAAAGAATCAAACATCGCCGGTCGGGCTTTCTTTTTAAACAATTTAACTTCCAAATTATCTAAGATATCTGTATCGAAACTATCATTTTGGGGCCATTTTAAAACACCGTCCTTTCTAGTGTATCGGATCCATACTTCATTATATGCAATGGGGCCCACGCCATGTTTTACATAAAGCTCATAAGTTGGAGTTCCAATTGGAGGAACCGGACATGAATCCTCTAACTGGAAATCCCTTCCACAACCCAAACAAAACAATCTTCCAAATACACTAGAACCAGGTATCTTCGCTCACTAGTCTAGTTTCAAACTTCAAAGGATTATCGATTACGATAGTCTCGTGAATACACGAGTCCTCTGGCTTTGGCGCTTGCAAGCTCCAAATCAAAGCGATCCCGAAGGATACCAAAAATCCCGAAGGATACCAAACAAACTGGGAGACGCTCCACTTATACTTAACTGAATATCGATGATCGATGGGTCACCAGAAGACTCTCTCGATTGTTTCGCTCTACCAAAATTGTCAAGGGTCCAAAACAGGGCGATTAATCAGGGCAGCAGTCCTTCGTAGCCGTCGGGACGCGGAGAACCTCGCAGAAAAGACTTTCGGACCACGTCGACATGCAGGGGTCGATGAAGTGGCGGCCTTCCTCCGGAATTTCCACACGAAGCTCCTCACGAACCTCTGGCTTGGACTGGTACCGCTGAAATCGTCCCGAGTTGGGCGCCAACTGAAGTACTGGAAATTTTAAGCCCAGCGGTGCAGGGGAACACACCCTAAGACTTCGGGTTCTTCCTGTTTCAGACCAACAGAAACACAGAGTCTTCTAGGTGAAGTCAAAGATCGATTTATTGGCTGCAGACCAATTACAGGTATCCGAGAAGTACAACACAATGTATGTTCTCAGGAGACTGCTTAAAGTTACAGAAACGGGCTTCTCCTTAAATACAAAATATCATGCTTTAGGCATACATTCCTTGTTTTACGATATGGTCATTCACATGTATCCATTACAAACGAAAAGGCAGAGTCATGATGACCATCCCACATTCCAGTTAAGCCAGCCCACAATTATTTACCCGGCGAGGCTCAGATCCCACATCAGATATCAACAGGCCCCAATAAACACGGGCATCTCCTGTTTGTAAAACAAGCCATAAAGCAGGAAAAGTCAGGTGTGAAAGAGATTAGCCGGAGGCTTGTGTGGGATGAAAAGGCTTTATGGTGTGTCAAACCCTGATGCTAATCACAGGTGGCCGTAGGACGGGGAGCTCGTGAGACCGGACTGACCTGGGGCAGCGGAGCCAAGCTGCCCAGGTCACAGAGAAGTCAAACAGAAAGTGCATGTGTTCTAAGAGCCCATATTTGTTCGTAATGTGTAGCCTATGTGAGGGCAACCATAAGATGGCCACCGCTCTAAGATGGAACCAACGAAGTTACTGTATCATATCATATACATAGTGCATTTATAGCTAAAACGTTATACAAAGCACTTGTACATACCGCATTGACCATTCGTGGTTCGCTAATACCGGAATAGACAGGGGTAGGGCCCTGTCTCCTACGCGGTCCCAAATTCTAAAGTACCACACACTGCTTACTCTTAAAAACGAAACTGAAATGTTTTTGAAATGCATCCCGTTTTCCTTTAAAAAGTTGCTTTATTTAAAAAGCAAAAACAGTCATCGAGGTCTGCTGTCCCCAGCAGGCTACCATTCCTGTGTTATTGGCCATTCCCATGAACATTGGTATGGTAGGTGATTTGTGACCCCATTGGGAATCGGAAAATGTATCTGAGACACAGTAGAACATTTTCTTTCATGACCCACAAATTGTGAGCCACTCAAATTTGCAAATTGCAAGTCTTTAATCCTGCCACTGTTTAAAATCTAGGTACAACATTTACACCAACTGATCCTGAAAATGTTTTTTCATTTCACAACTCCATAGAGGATACTAAAGTGATATTTATATGTTCTAACTGCTCAGATCACGATCTAAGTGGAATTATATCTTTCAAACGGTTCAAATCTGTAAGAACAATAATTGGGTGAGCCTCAGTGAAGAGAAGACTGAATTCTGTTTGCTGGATCGATATACATCAGAAATAAATGAATGCCACTCTATCAGAATTACTGAAAGGGAGGTTCTTGTTTAATTACTAATATACCAAACTAAAGCTATGGATGTAGTCATAAATTTAGATATTCAATGTATGCTCGTATGAATTCCGTAGTTTCATCGGTCTTATTGTTATCTTAAATATTGCAGCGACCCACTTTTTCTCGACCTGCTGCCATTGATGGTGTCATTATGAACACTATGGGGTCTATCAGTATGGCGGGCGGAGGCACCACCGTGGTGCTGGCGGAAAATGCTTTTTTCCGCACGCCAGCAGCGGTTCTCACGTCCGCCATATTAGTATGCCCAAACATAGCCCATTTCCCATCCGCCGCGGTGCGACGCGAACCGCCATCAAAGTGCGCCCTCCACTGTGGTGGTGGAAGCCAATGGAAACTCACCGCCGTGCGGAATGACGTCCCGTCCGCTGTACAAATCAGGATGCCTCAAACAGCCAGTCGCACCGCAGCGGAGAAACCGCCCAACCAGAGACAGCGGGAGCTCGACAGCGGAGCGCAAAACCAGAGTCCCGGTCCCTTCCACCCTGTCCTGACCGCAATGGATCCAGCCCAACACATCTTCCAGGTGCTGTACCTGATACATTACCAGCAACTCATGGACCATCGAGGACGACGCCGCAGGTACGCAATTACACAATCCTGCACACAACCACAACACACAACTCATGGGCTGATATAGGGTTCCTGTCCACACCAGACACCCTGGTGGGGACAGGAATACATCCACAAGTGTACCCACACATGTCCTACCTGTCACTAAATCAACCCTTCGGATCCAGGTCACCCATCTACCGTGATCATGAAGTAATGTCCCTGTCACGTCATCGCTGCGGTGGAGACGTGTGAAAACATGCGCACAATGAAGAAGGCAGGGCCAGGCATGGGCAGTGCACAAAGACCACAGGGCCACACCTCCACCCTCCACCCTTCACACACCAGCCACCCCCAACATGAAGGGATATGCCATGTGCTCCTCCTGTGCTCCCCCATGCACAACAACAAGCCAGGTGAACCCACACCCTGCACCACACACAAAACAACTAGGGAGACAGCCACAGCAGGAGTTGCTGCAGAGGAACACACAGCACAGAAGCACAGGCCCAGGGCAACCCACACACCACCACAACACCACACACATGGCAAGAAAACTGATTCCAAGCACAAAATGAACACACACAGATAATGAACAGTCACTCCACTGGACACAAAGCCTGCCAAGTCACACAGACATACACCCACACTGATACACAGCCACATACACAGACCACATGCCAGCAGCAATGGAGTACAACATATAGGAAAGCTTAAGTGAGGTGCACACAAATGGAAGGCCAAGGAGATAAACACCAAGCATGTGTACATCACATGCAAGACAAGGAACATATAACACCACCCTCAGCCCATCAAATCACACATGGCTGGCACAGTGAGTGAAGTCAAACCACAGTCACCTCAGTGCAACAACTCAGGGATACTGCAAGGCAACCCATGTATAGGCACAGGGATGAAAGGAAGGCCCTGAAGTCAAACTGTGAACAGACACAGATATGTATCCAAAATCCTGACAGGTTATGTCAGCAGCACTACACACAGGGCCCATTGACACACTCCATGACTGTCAAACACAGGTAGGAATCATCACACATACCCCCCTCACACCTGCAGCACACAACACCAGTGTCAGACACACAGAAGGGTATCAATAATGTCCAGTCAAAACACAGACAAACAATCACACTCCCTAGGGGTATCCACAAACATCACACACACACAGGGATGCCAGAACCAATGGCTGCACACAAACTACAGACAAACACATAACTCAACAAAAACACACACAGAACCAAAACAAAACCAGACATGACTTGTGCAGCCAAACTGTGGAAAGGCAATGGGAGCACAGACAGATCAGGAGTGCACAACTCCATCAGTCAGGAACAATGCACAGACAACATACCACAACACAGACAAGAAGTGCACCATCATAAAACAATCATGGACACAAACTGGGAGAAATGGGCCTACAATGACACACAGACAGACATACCACACCACCCATCAAGTCAACATGATGTCACAGTGTGCCACGTGCCTGCACATGAACAAGAATGACAAGAGACTGCTCAAATATGAGAGGTGAAAACACCAAGGACACATCTAACACAAGCACAGGAACTAGAATAGACCTATGTTCATGTGACAGACACACAAGTAAGGCACACCACACTGGCAAGACACATCTGAATGAAACACACCACACCAACAAAACACACACACTGACATGCAAATAGAACACCACACACAGAGCATCTGTCAGCTGCAAGAGACAACACAGCCCAAACACTGTACACAGCCACATCAAACACACAACAGATGCACATGCCAATAAATCACATAGCAAACATATCAGGGGATGCACACCAGGCAAGGACAAGGCAACATACACTCACAGCACTGCATGCACGACAAGCAGTGTATGCACACAAAACATACCAGTCCCACACACATATGAGTGACACGCCATGAACACCCACAACAACAATCAAAACAGCACACTTACAACATCACACTCTGGAGGTCAAGGAGTACCTCAGCAAACACACATACACCTAACCCAACACCCACAAATGCACAAGTCTGGGACACCAAAGTGGAAACAACCTGACCAGAGGACTGTGCAGCACAAACAGTTGAACTGCATATGAGCAACCATGACTGCTGAACAGTACAAGAAAATCACATAACCAATTGGGAAAATGTCCTGAGTGGCACATTGCTCCTGTGCAAAGATCGGCAACACAAAGCACAAATGAAGTGATGGAGAGGTACACACACAGCAACACAAGGGGACAGCTGACATGAAAGTGAAGTGTTGTGTACGTCAGTAGTGGACATGGCAGGAGTGTACCATACACAAATAGATGGAGTGCAGACTCACAATGGGTAGGCATCTGAAGCACAGATAGGGGATGGTATGACACCCCACACCACATGCCATACTGGAGGCAATAAAGCCCCATGTGAAAGCAATGCATGAGAAAATCACACCCACAATGTCAGTGTGGTTGAGCAGGTATGCACAGTGACCACAAACAGCATCATGACACATGGATGATCAACAAAACACAACACTGACTTGCCAGTCACGTACTCTGCATACTCACAATTGCTAAAAACAACAAGTAGGAGTCAACCAGAACTGCAAGGACACACAAACACACCGCACAGTGCACAACATACAACACACATGTGCACACAATCACAAGCACAGGGCTGAACAATCACACAAATAGGCACTCCACTCAGGGGTGACACATGTGTGTAGTTTACATTGCAGGGGCACACACACATCAACACTCCCGATAAATTCACCCCATTCACACTGCACACTTCTTGACCACCCACGTGCACACATTGAAAGCAAGCCAAGTGACTAGGATGACTGACCGTCACAAGATGATGATATGCCTACACTGCTGGGCACACATAAAGTAAGAACACACATACATGATGACCCTGGCCAGCCTGCCTGCAATCCTGTGGATAGAATCCCACTATGTGCTGGCAGTGCCCCCAAACCTGACTTGGGTACAATATAGCTAACAGGAAAAAAGAATGATAATGAGAACGGTATTTCATCTAAAACCACCATCATTGCACCCACAAGTATCAATCAGGAAGAACTGAAGTCCCTGTCACCCCTGTAAAAACTAGAAAAAGTGAGACAAGCCATTGGCAATGTTGAAGTGGCATACAGAGCATGTGGCACAGTAAACCATATACACACAGCACCAACTTAATTCAGTAAGGACACTGACAAAACAGACAACAGGAGCAACTGTCTTTATTCACATATTGCACAGATAGGCACCAAGAGCAAGGCCAGTGGCCAGTCCAATGTGCAGAGTAAGTCCATGAGACACTGCACAGGCAAGGGGCAAACAGCAGTGAACAACAAGGCCAGTAGCCAGTCCAATGTGCCGAGTGAGTCCATGAGAAGCTGCACAGGGAATAGTTTAACACAGCAAGGAGCACCAAGGCCAGTGGCCAATACAAAGTGCAGAGTATGCCCATGAGAAGCTGCACAGGGAAGGGGAAAACAGCAAGGCCAGTGGCCAGTCCAAGGTGCAGAGTACATGAGAAGCTGCACAGGGAATAGTTGAACACAGCAAGGGGCAACAGGGCCAGTGGCCAATGCAAAGTGCAGAGTATGTCCATGAGAAGCTGCACAGGGAATGTGTGCGACTGCAGCCTGCCATGGTCAGCAACACAGTCAGGGGGGTAACAATGGGTAGTATACTGCACTGCTGTGTGAGAGACAGGTGTATGAGGGTGAGTACCACTCAGAATTGGCTATCAGTCAGACTGGGAGCTGGCTGTGTATCGGGGACAGTTGGAGCACTTGACCGGGGAGAGAGAGGCCCAGCTGAGGTAGAGGCATCAGTGGCTTGGGAAGCCGGAGGGCTGCTTGGACCAGTTGGTGTAGTGGCACATGGAGGCGGATTCATGCTGCGGTGAGACACAGTGTGGGTGGGAGATTGTGGAGGGGTGCCTTTCTACGTATTGAGGACTCTAAATGGCTTCCCTGTCTTGGGATCAATGGAAAGTGGAGTGGACACAACAGGCACACTCACCACCAAAGCCTCATCAGGTGCAGACGGTGACCCTCCCTCTGGGGACGTGCTTGATCCAGTGGTACGCTTGACCTGCCCTTGCCTTTGCCCCTCCATCCCCTGTTTACCAGGTGTATCCCGGACAGTGCCCTCCTTTCACTGAGCTTTGGATGGGAGTCGAGGTTGTGGGTGAATCTGCCTTGGAGTTCTTCTTATGTGTACTCTTATCAGGCACAAACTTTTCAGTGGACATGGACACTGTCTACTTGTCTTTGAGAGACAATTTTGGGACAGGAGAGTCCTTGGCTGGTGCTACCTCTGAGGCATGTGAACCTGAGGTCTGCTTCTTGGCTTTGTGGTCCTTGGTGTCGCCTGACGGGTTTTTGTCTTTGCGCTCTGGGGTGCCTTTAGTTTTCTGTGGGGATGGTGTCTGCGCCCTGGACCGCTTAGGCTGCTGCCGCTTGTGCTGTATCTTGCCCTTGATGTCTGTGGTGCGTGGTCACTATCGTCAGATGTGACCACTGGCAGGGGGTTGGACAAAGGGACTGGAGCTGGACTCTGAGATTGTGCCAGTTGAAGGGCTGCCATCACTGTGGAGGACAAAGACTGGACAGTCCGGTGTAGCCCACCCACGTCACCCAAGCCAGTGCATCACACTAAAAACATCACATAGCCCAGCGCTGGCCCACACTGTGTACACATGCAGCCACTTACAGCCAAACTCACCCTTCCCAGGATACTCACCCCTAGTTTGCTGCTGATGTTCCTTCAATCGTGCATCCATTGTCGTGGTCTATGAAGGCATTGAGGAGAGCTGTCTGGTCCACACACAGCTGGCGCAAAAGGTCCACAGACCCAGCACTGATGACAGCAGGGGAGACAGGGGCTGGTGCAGCGGTGCCTGGGGTGAAGGACACTCTTCCCTTCTAACTGGTGCGAACACGGGCAGCACTAGTGGAAGTAGGTGGGAGGGTGGGCCTGTACGCTGTGTGGTGGAAGAGGAGGCAGAGTCCCCATTCCCTGTGCTTGCCAACATGGATGCGTCACCGCTGGCGTCAGATGACGTCGAGCCTTGCGTCTCTGGCTGTGATTCCTCCATCAGAATCTTGTCCATCTCTGAGGCGCTGGCCACATCTGTGTCACTGTGCTCCTGTGCATCTGTTGTGCTTGATGTCTCACCACTGGTGTCCGTCCCCTGTCCCTCCATGCCCACGGGAGGTGCTGCATGAGAGAGAGAGATGTAGGGTTAGTTCAGTGGCAGCAACAGAACAAACATATGCAAGCAAAGCATCACTGAAGATGAAGAAATCGACATGTTGCACACCACCCTGTGCAATAACATTGTGCAGCCTCAATTTTTTACTCGAACAGTGCGTGTAAACAAGAAAACCAGGCATAAGTGAGCCACTTGATGATCACGCAACACAATATCCTGCCGGTGGTCCGTTCAACCAGACACACAAATAGCTGAGAGCAGACCTAGGGCCCTGATGGGGGCTAGGATGAACCCTACAACATGTTGCCACTGTCAGATCTGGATGGAGCAGAAGGGAACATAACAGATACAGACTCCAACATGACATTCCACAATGGCCATGAACCCATGCCATCAACCATGTTGTACTTTGGGGCACAACTACTGTTGCACATTTGCGTCAGATGTCTAAGCCTCACAAATCTGAGGTCAGGCAATGCATGCATTGATAAAAGCACACTCAGATTGGGCACACTGCTGTTCCCTTCCATGTGATTTCCCAGACTACCCTAATGCCTACGATACCTGAAGACCACGACTCAGAATGCAATGTAAATGCCCAGTACTCATATTACATTAGGAAGTACAGGTAGGGCAAATGCATGATAGCTGCACCTAGCACAGAGGCCACTTACAAGCCAGTGCATCACACTACCAACATCACATAGCCCAGCGCTGGCCCACGCTGTGTACACATGCAGCCACTCACAGCCAAAGTCACTCTTCCCAGGATACTCACCCCTAGTTTGCTGCTGATGCTCCTTCAATCGTGCATCCAGCTCAGGCTGTATCACGGCCAAGATGCAGGCCATTAGTGGTGTCATGCTGCGCCGTGCCAACCTGCCAGTCCGAGGGAGCAGCCCCAGTATCATCTCTGCCACATTCTTGCTCAGCCGCCAGATGTCATCCCACCTCTTATGGCAGTGGGTGCGCCACGGTTTGAGACACCCAGAGCCCGCACCTTGCTTGCAATGGCCCACCACACGGCCTTACACCGGTGTACTTTGAGCTGCAGTCATGGGAGACAAGAGGGGGGAAACATCAGTGACACAGTGTTATGTACCAAAATCTCTCAGGACAGTTGCATGATACTGACTCATCCAAAATCCACAGATATGTCTAGCAGAGACAAGAATGCATCTCACATGGTACATCATCATGGGAGAACGACACGTAAATGCATGCAGGTGTGAGGGTGGACACAGTACCTGCCCATCTCATACACATGCAAGATGCCAACACAGAAAGCCATGTGTAGTCTGCCCACATCTACTGTCCATTTTTGAGGTAGAGCAAGACATACATTGCATCTCAACATATGTTTGGGGGTAGACTCACTGTGTCCAACACTGTGCAGTCCTCAATGTCCTTGCCCTGTGAATGGCTCACTGTGTCATGGAGGTCCCATTGAGGGACATGCTCTCACAAACACACACCCTTCTCACAAGGCCTGTCGTGTGCAATCTACAGGGCTGAGATGGCTCATTGATGGAGAGTAATGAAATGAGACACATTTAACACTCTGTACATTCAGTGATGTGACCTTGTCATTTTAGGCGGGGACTGTGTGGGCCAGGTGGGCACACACTGAGATGGACAACAGGGACCCACACAGCCATTCACATAAGCAATCACTCTCCTGACTCCTGCATTACCAACTTGCTGCGTCACTGTATGGCTGACAAGACAATACATGTCCCTCCAATCTTGATGTGCAGGCAGGGAAACGTGTGATATAGGCTACACTCCTCTTACCCCTGGAGACAGCATGTTAGGCAGTGCATGACATGACCTCACACTCTTAGGCACATACTGCATCAGATCAACTACATGTGTGCCCCCCTGCACTCTCACTCCCACTGTTGAAGACTTACCATGACATTTGGGGCACCATATAGCCTTGGATACTGTGTGAGCACCTCGTCCACCAGGACCTCCAGCTCCTCGCTGGTGAAGGCACTGGCCCGGATCTTCTCAGTCCTTGCCATCACTGTGGCCATGTGACAGCAGCAGCGGCAGTGGGTGGTGAGGGGTCTCAGGCAGCAGTCCCTGGAGGCAGCAGCAGGTGAGGGGTCTCAGGCAGCAGTCCCTGGAGGCAGCAGCAGCGGCAGTGGGTAGTGAGGGGCCTCAGGCAGCAGTCCCTGGAGGCAGCAGCAGGTGAGGGGTCTCAGGCAGCAGTCCCTGGAGGCAGCAGCAGATGAGGGGTCCCAGGCAGCAGACTGTGGGAGCAGCGGACATGTGAGGCTCTCTCCCACACATATATAGCCCCCTGGGGTCGTTTCAGTGGTTCTAAGCTGCTGCAATTGGTATTCCAGGTCTACCTTGTTCAAAAGCATCCAATGACCGGCTCTGCGGTGGTGGAGTACGCCTACCGCGATGTTCAAGAATGCATTAGGCTACCGCGATTGCGGTTCCCATTGACTGTAAGGGCATGGTCCATGGCGGTGACTCACCGCTGGTGCCAGGCAGTAGCTACCGCGATTTGGTTGCCATACATTGGTGCCTATGACCGTGATTTGGGTGGCGGAGCATGCCAACTGCCATTTCACCATGTGTATATGCCTATCACTACCGAGATTGTGTCTTGGGCATTGCCGGTGACACACCGCTGGTGCCAGGCGGTAGCTACCGCGATTTGTGTGCCATACATTGGTGCCTATGACCGTGATTTGGGTGGGGAGCATGCAAACCGCCATTTGGCAACTCATATATATCTATCACTACCGCGATTGTGTCTTGGGCATTGGCAGTGACACACCACTGGTGGCAGAAGGTAGCTACCATAATTTGGGTGCCATACATTGGTGCCTATGATCGTGATTTGGGTGGCGGAGCATGCCAACCGCCATTTAGCAACTCATATATATCTATCACTACCGCGATTGTGTCTTGGGCATTGGCAGTGACCCACTGCTGGTGCCAGGCGGTAGCTACCGCGATATGGGTGCCATACATTGACATGGGTGACAGTGAATTGGGTGGCGGAGCACTTTGACAGCCCCTATCGACACATCATGCTGTGTCAGTGGCCAATGGGCAGTTCTCAACAGTGCACAGTGGCCACATGAACAATGGCACATCATTGTGCACACAATGCCAATGTCACATTTAACCCACTGCTAACTACACATGGCATGTTTGTGCATGTGATTTAGTATATTGGCATGTACTCCCTCACATGTCACTTGTGACATTGATGCACATGTACACCGAACAGTGTTGTTATGGACTCTCCAATGTGTACACATGTCAATGTGTGATAGTGCTGTGACAATCCCAGTGATGTATGTCTCAATTAACAATGTGCATATTTGAATGTCTATTTTTAAGGGATCATGCACACATGTGTTGTTTACGCTCAGCCTGTGGTAATTGTGTTGTTGATGTGTGCCATGTTCAAGTTACGCCTGAAGGTGTGGCAGGTACAGCAGCTAGGTATGAGACAGTAGTGTTGCATTTTTACACATATGCTGGATGAAATACTCTCATGCGTGACCATGCTAGATGTGGCCATATCCCTAAGTGCATTCTCATAATCAGATGTTATTTCGGAGGTACTTGCTGTGTGAAAGGGGACAAGTGTACGAGTAGTGTAGCTGAAGGTGTCCCTACATGTAAGCTGATCTGTAACTCAATTGTGATGACAGTCATTGTTGGCATTGTGTCAGACAAAAAGAGGTTGTGCACATCTCACGGTGTATTGCATTGACATGTGTCCACTTTCATCTCAACTAGGAGGAGACCAGATTTCTATGCCCTTGGACACAACCCCCATGTTGTTGGTGCCATTGATTGCACCCATGTTGGGCTACTTCCACCATAGGCACGTGAGCACATATACAGGAATCGGAAACATTTCCATTCCATCAACGTTCAAGTGGTGTGCCAGGCAGTTATGATCATCTTGCACGTGTGTGCCAAATTTCCCGGCTCAGCCCATGACTCATACATCATGCGTAACAGCATCGTACCACAGCTGATGGCTAATCTGCTTCCTGAGCATGCATAGATTGTGGGTAAGTATTAAGGGTGGGCGGAATTTGCGAAAGTGCCTTTCGCAAAATATCGCAAAACGGCAATAAGACTTACAGATATAAATAAAGCAGGTGCCCGAGTTGAAGGTCAAATTCAGTATAAGTGCTTCCTGTTGAGGTTTAATTTTTGTGACAGGAGCATCGTCGTGCCAGGATGAATCCTGCCCTGCATATTTATCCAAGAAGATGCCACCGTTTTGTGCAATACCTCTACTCAACTGGAGTACTTTCTACTGGCTAATCAGTAAGTGCTACCTCGTTGGGTAAATGTATAGTGCTTTTCCTACACTACAGCTGCGTAAAGCGCCAGAAGAGTTGTCTCCAGCGACCATGTGTGTCTCTAACTTTGCCACTGCGCCGATGGGCGCCGGGGTCCCTCGAGTGAGCTGTCCATCATAGTGGGGAAAGGGCGGGAAGACGTTGCACACCGCCAGTGTGTGGGGCGGGGATCTATGTATGCAGTTCACATGCCTCTTGTTTATAAAGGGTCAGAGACCGACCAGAGCAGCAGATGAGGAGACAGAACCTCCTGGTGTCAGGAACTACACGGGGATTGCGCTCGAGAAACCCATGGATGCACAGACCTCCATCAATGATTACAGCAAATTGCTGACGGTAGATATGGGGAGAAAGCACACCTGCCTAGCCTCCACTGTGCTCACGAATCTTTTGTGCTGATTAATGCGTTACTGAAAGTGGCCTTCAACTCAGGCACCTGCTTTAATTATATCTGTAAGACTTACAGATATAGATAAAGCAGGTGCCCGAGTTGAAGGTCAAATTCAGTATAAGTAAGTGCTTCCTGTTGAGGTTTAATTTTGGTGACAGGAGCATCGTATACAACTACGACAAAGGACTGGGGGTCTAAATGAAAGCAAACTTGGTGATGTGTGTCCCTATAGAAGGATAACTGTTCTATCATCCCTGGCAAACCGAGCTGAGCAGGATTCCCATCAAAATACTTCTTAATATTAGAGCTAAAGTATTAAGCTCTGTGGATCAGTGTTATCATATGGTTATCCGCCACCTCCTAGAGGGCAACCTCTTGATCATAAGGATTCCCTCTGTGGAAAGCTTGTATGCTCTTAGTGGATGCCAATCCGAACCAAGGCAAACAATAGATGCCATCAAGTGTTACAAAATAATGAAAAATATATAATGTGATGCAGTGCAATATAACATTAAAAAGATTGTGTGCAGAGACTAGAACACCTAGACAATAACTCTCTCCTCATACCTAATAAAACAAGGGGAGTTGACTTTTGTCCCCGCTATTGATTCATAGCAGTAAACACGGTAACTCCTACTACACGGTCAACATGTTTCAGCCTTATCGGAAATGATCCAGGCTTTCTTCAGGACCTATTCATAGCTACTGCACATAATTCAAACTCTTCATATATAAGAACACAAAAATAATGAGAACTATACAACCTCGCTTGGTGCGAAACCTTCAATTACAGGGTGTAAACATCACCTATGGAGATATAAAGCAATTATCACACTCCGTACTGAGCAGTAAACAGCCAATCGACACAGTATATGCCCATTTAGGGCTGCAGTCTTTTGCTTACCCTGCATGATCAAGGCTCAAACCTCACCTCTCAGGAACCTGCCTCTGGTAGAGATGAGGCCCCGCTCTACAAAAAATATAGAATAATAAATAAATAAATCAATAAAGACCCTGCCAAAAGTCCAGAATCTTTAGTCAACAGGTCGTATGCCAAGTGTGTGTCCCTGGCATTTGAACTGGCCAGCCCCTCAACTCTCAAGACAAAAGAAAAAACCAGGTGTCGGTCAGGAAAGTCTAAAAGGTTAGTAATAGGTATTGCTAGTGGCATAGGAGATTCAATCCCCTGACTATTATAGATACAATGGTGCCGATACAGATTTCTATCTATATCATGTCTTATTGTTCATATTTGGGCAATATAGTGCTGCTATATCGTGTGTATCTGCCCCCAAGAGAATAGACACTATCAGGGCGCAGTTATGAGTGTCAATGTCTATGACTACCTGAGCTACAGACGTTCATGCCGTTCTTCACCCTGGTACACGTCTAGCAAATGTGCATAAACAAAAGCATTCTATAGTGTGTGGAGGCAAGTTGAAATAATACCATCCCCATTCCTGACGGTCTTCATGCCGCCAATATCTAGCATGAGAGGACCAAGGGTTGCGGCGTTAGAGCATTACACCGCAACCAGCGAGTAACCTGTACTTTTAAATGTCAGACCCCAAATCATATAGAGCCATATGTAGTTCCTAGCAAAAAAGTTACAAACCCACTCTTTCCACCCGTGAACTTAGTTGTCAAACTGACCTGTCCGTCGGTACCTCTGTGTGTCACCGAGTCAGGGAGGGAGGCACTGAGGTGGCGATCAACTCGGTTTAAATACGCCCAACTCGTTCTCGTCAGCTTATTTCCGGTATCAGATTTTCGCGCCTCACGCGCCTTGTCAGGGACAACGATGGGACGTAAAACTACAGGATGACGTCACGCGTCAATCCTTTGTAGTTCCAAAAGCAGGCGTTAACGGCCTGCGGGATATAAAACCTCGTTGGGACGTGGAACTACAGCATGACGTCATACGTAAATCAATTGTAGTTCGAAAAGGCCAGCGTTACCAACAAGCGGAAATCAAACTCTGTAGTTCTTAACTGCCCGTGGTGCTCTAACGCCTGTTGTTCCCAAGCATCACCGGCAGAGAGCTTTTTGTATCCTTGGGTATGTGACTCACAACCACTCAATTATAGTTGGTATTCAAAAGGTATTTGAAGTAACTAAGTGCATAAATCATTATCCCATCATATGTTATTAATTGTGCGTCTTTTATTTATTACAAACTCAAGTAACACTGAGTTTTGTGTGTAACTGTCATGTGCTCATATTCCACATAGGAGTGTCATAGTGTCCTAGGTATGATGCTCACTGGACTGTCATACCCAGGGTGTAACATTTCCATAACAACCATATACCATATGGCTCCTAACCAAACGTCCACAGAGAGTTCTGATATATTAACAGGTTTTTGACTCACAATCATTCGATAATGACAAACCTCATCAGCGAATACTCGGAGAATATAAATGCATCAGTCATTCTCACATCGTTAGCTGTCGAGTGGTTGTCATTTCTTCAGGTGTTGCAAGATAGAATTTAGTGTATAAATATCCTGTATTTGTAATACACAAAAAAAAAATGTGCCATTGTGTACAGGGGATAGTCTTCGTTGGACTTACATGCCGAAAGTACAACATTCCATATGGCCCAGAAGCCCTCTAGTTACAGACGTCAGGCCAGGAAAGCAGATATTGGGAGCATCGTGCCAGAATAAATCCTGCACTGCATATTTATTCAAGAAGATACCTCAGTTTTGTGCGATACCTCTACTCAACTGTAAGGGTGGGCGACAATTTCCGTTCCCTCGCGGATCGCGGAACACGAAAATGTCGAATTTTCGCAATTTCCTCGAGCAGAACGGAAATTGTCACCCACCCTTAGTGAGTATGCAGAGTCAAATAGCATGCTGTGTGTGTGACATGCAGTCCTCTGATAAAGTGTAATTACAAGGTTTCTCTGTGTTCCTCACACCTAGGTGACTCTGCATATCCCAACCGTCCTTGGTTGCTGAGCCCACTGCGGAATCCCAGGACACCAGCCGAAATCTGCTACAATGTTGCCCATGGAAGAACACGTTGTGTGGTGGAGCGTACTTTCGGTCTCCTGAAGTCATGGTTTTGCTGCCTGGACAAGACAGGAGGTGCACTGATGTACTCGCCCGGGAAGGTGTGTCAGATTGTAGTGGCATTCTGCATGCTCCACAACCTAGCCATTCGCAAGGAGATTCCCCTGCTCCTGGATGCTGATAAGCAGCAAAGGCCCCCGCCTGCAAACCAACCTGTGTCCGGTGATGAGGACACTGGAGCGGAGGAAGGTGTTGACCTGCGTCAACAGCTCATCAACCGCTACTTCACTTGAAGGTAAGTGACAATGTACTACGGACCCATTGTCTGATGATGTTGCTGTTGTTGTGAAGGTGTATGTGAGCTTTGTGACTGCAGCCTGTTGTCGGCTCAGTGCTGGCTGAAAATGTTTCTGGAACAGGGTAGTTTGGCACAGATACAGGATGTTCGTCGGTATTGTTGCTAATTGTAATGTGTGCAGATTTGAGTACCCTGATGACAAGTGTTGTGTGATGTCTGTGATGCCACACCCAGACTAGTGAATGTTGTTCTGTTGTGTTTTCCTAGGTCCCTTCAGCCTCTCCTTGCCTACATACATTCCATACTCCTGGTACGTTGTGCTCATGGTGAAGACTGCACATCCTGGAATAAAGACGGAGCAGAAACAACCACATGTGTGTAAGGAGTATTTATTTTCAATGGTGACATGTGAGGGGGGAACATTTACATAGGGGTGATTAGTGAAGCAGTGAGTTGACAGTTATGGTAAATGAGAGAATCGAGTAGTCACCACATTTCTGTCCAACACACAGATGCCATTTATAAGGCAGTGTGGGGAAGGACAGTATAAAAAGTCAATGCAGTAGTGAAGAGGGTTGCCATCTTGGCTGGCTCCAGGTCTGACGTTTTGCAGGTACTTGGCCATGGGATACTCCCAGGGATTTCTTGGTACGGCCCCTTCGTCGCTTGGCAGGGGGGGCCTGTGCTGTAGGGCCAGTGGGGTCTGAGGACTCACCCTTCTCTGTGGCTGCAGGGGAGGATGTTGAACGGTCATGCGGATGTCCATGGATCTCATCAGCAGGAGGAGCTTGCAGGAATCTTCTTCTGACCGGCCCGTTTGTCCCTGGGCCCGTTCATATGCCCCAAGGACTCTGTTTATGTTGTCCAGGGCTTTGGTCCTAGGCTCTGGTTGTCTGTGAGTGACCCTGCCCTTCCCACCTGCCCTGCTGCCACAGACCTGTTGCCTCACCACTGTGGGCACCCTCATCCTCTCCCTGCCCTCCTCAGTTGGTGGTGTGGGGTGGTCATCCTCTGTGACAGGGTGAGTGCTGCAGGCACCACTGGTGGTGGTGGTGGAGGACACACAGGCCATAACAGCTGGGGTCTGCATAGCTGTTGGTGTTGCTGCAGTTGCGGTGGGGGGATGATGGAGTCCTGGGTACGGTTGCGCCCTGGCACCCCAGAAGGTCCTCTGAATCCCGGGAGTCAACATACGAGAGTCCATGTTCAAGGGGGGGGGGGGGGGAGACTGGCCCTGCAGGTTGCTGGTGTTGTCCTCTGCAGTCAGTTCTTGGTCACCTGTGGGACAGATGGGAAATGGTCATTGTAGTGCACCACACAAGCTTTGTGTTAGCTGTGTATTATTCACTGTTTGTACACCACACAGTTGATTAATCATCACATTGTTTATATGTGCACTACTGTGCCTCCTGAGATTATATTGAGGTACATGCATTTCTTGTCCATGGTGTGAGGTGTCAAAACTTACCATGCGCCACGTGCATGTTTTGTGATTAAAGGGACATGTTGCCATCTAGGGCCTAGCGCAACAAATATTTTCTGATACGCATCTTTGTTGATTACTCCGCCCTGGCTGATGTAACATCTGAGCATGAACTGGACATTGTTATCTCATGCGAACCTTTGTCATGTCATGTGCAAATCTGCTTTTGGACCAACAACCCTGCTTTATTTATTTTCATGTGGTCTTTGCTGCTCTTGCCGCATGGCACTGACACATGGCATTCAGTGCTGTGCATGATTGTGCACAGACTTTCTTCAGCATGTTAATTGTTGTGTCACACTTTGGTTGCTGTGACAGTTTAATTTGCCTAGCTATCTGCGCACTGTGAGTGGCAATGGTATTGGTGTGTATATTTGTGCGATGAGAGGTCTGGTGTTTTGTTATATGGCACCATGCTTTTTTAGAGGAATGGCTGGGTGAATGTACTGGCTACTTACCTGTTATGTTTTCTCATTTGTGTTGGATTTGTGACACATCTTTGTGTGTGTGGTGTAGGCTTACAACCTGCTCAGGAGTGGGACAAGAAAGCATGATATGTTTACCTACCTATTAGTTTGAAGTGGACAGTGCAATGGCTGACACATGCATCTGGGTGGGAGGGAGTGCTCCTTCTTGGAGAGCTGGGGAACAAGGGTGCCCTAGTGTGAGTTGTAGTGCAGGCCTCTCAGCCCCAAACAGCCCTCCCTGTGAAGATGGCTATCTACCTGTTAGCTTGTTTATAGTGATACAATGGGTTCCAACTGCTTCTGGGTGGGGGGGAGTGCTCCATCCTTCTCATGGGTGGGTCAGGGTGCCTGGTGTGAGTTGCAGTGCAGGCCTCCCACCCCTATTAGTTTGTTTGTAGTTATACAATGGCTTCCAACTGCTTCTGGGTGGGGGAGTGCTCCATCCTGCTCAGGTGTGGGACAGGGGTCCTGGTGGGAGTTGTAGTGCAGTATTCCTACCCCCAAACACCCCTCCCTGTTAAGATGGCTACCTACCTGTTAGTTTGATGTGAGCAATGCAATCTCTGCCACATGCTTCGGGGGAGGGGGTCCATCCTGCTCAGGGGTGTGACAGGGTGACTGGTGGGAGTTGCTGTGCATGCCTCCCATCCCCAAACAGCCTTCCCAGGGATGAGGTCTACCTACCTGTTAGGTGAGTGTGAACCATTCAATGGCTGGCAAATGCTTCTGGGTGGGGGGGGGGGGAGTGCTCCATCCTTCTCAGGGGTGGGTCAGGGTACCTGGTGTGAGTTGTAGTGCAGGCCTCCCACCCCAAACATCCCTCCCTGTGAAGATGGCTACATACCTGTTAGTTTGTTTGTAGTGATACAATGGCTTCCAACTGCTTCTGAGTGGGGAAGTGCTCCAGCCTGCTTAGGTGTGGGACAGCTTTGGGGTGATTCAGATGGAGTGAATTTTACATCTGTGAGACATGTGCTGAGATGCCCCTAGGTGATTCGCGTGCTATAGAAATGAAAAAAAAATTAACATAACATGTGTTGGATATTGTGGTGCATATGGATTTAGTTGGGCCTCTGAGATGTAGCTTTGTAGTTTAGCTGGACAGTACATAGCTGTGTGATGGTCTACATTTGTTTGTATTTACCAGTCTGCACTCCCCCAGCTATTCCTGTGAGACTCTCTGGATGCAGTATGGCAAGCACCTTCTCCTCCCATGCAGTGAATGTTTTGGGTGCAATGGGAGGGCCACCGCCAGTCCTCTGAGCCAGCTCACGGTTCTAGCTCCTCTTCTCTTTCACAACCCTCTTCAAGTCATGCCACCGCTTCATGATTTCCTTTTTTGTTCTTGGGGTGATCCCTACTGCATTGACCTTATTGACTATCCTTGCCCACATTTGTGCTCTTGTGGCTAGTGGTGGCTGTTGGACCAGGATACCAAACACTTGTGGTTCAACTCTGATTATCTCATCTACCATGACTGTCAACTCACTCTCTGTGAATTTGGGCATTTTCTGTGTTGCCATGGTGTGTGATGTGCAAAGGGGTTATAGGTGCAGGGGTGTGAGTGGTGGGGGTGGTGGTGATGTGTATGGTGTATAATGTGCAACGGGGTTAGAGGTGCAGGTGTGGAAGTGGTGGTGGTGCTGTGTGTGGTGTGAGCTATGATGGTGTGTTGATTTGCCTCTCCTTTGTGCATTGGTGTTGGGCCTTTCAGTTGGGGAGTTTTGCAAAGGATTGTGGTCAGGGAAGGGGCTGGTTTTGTACTCAGCTATGTGGGTGTGTCCAAATGGGGTATTGCTGCCAGATGTGTTGTGTGGGGTGTCCTGGGATTTGTTTTTTTGCAGTTGCCATGTGGTTGTGTCATTGGGGTGTGTTATGTGTTTATGTGGGCATGGCTAGTTTGCTGTGTGCACTTTGTGGCCTTCTTGTGAGTTTTCCTGTCGACCGCCATATTTGTCACGGAGCGTCAGAAGCGGTGGCTATGCTACAGCTCTTCCGCCGGCTCTCCCATTCATCACTGTTAGCGACCGCGGCGGTCGGAAACAGCGGAACGTACCGCGGTAACATTGGGGCTATCCTAATATTCTGTGCGGTGTCTCTGTTGTCATGGCAGCGGGTTGGTGATTTTCTGCCGCAAGTCCGACCAACGCGGACGTATTGTGGTCATCCCCGACCGCTACGGGCGTCTTTTCTTTGCCTCGTTCCGCCGAGGTCGTTTTATTTTGGTGGTTGATCCTAATTGTACCGCCAGTTTTGCCGCGGTACCGGCGGGTGGTTGTTTTCCGCTACCATGGTGGTTGGGGTGGTTTTTCGACCGCCATCCTAATGGGCCCCTATGCTTGGAAATGGCAATGCCCTTTAAATGGCCAGCAATAAGGAACTCTAGAGGACATTGAGGGTCAGCAGCAGCACAAGTAGTGTTAAATATACTTCATGGGGAGCGATGTTGCACTGACACAGAGGAAACCCCAGTGGCGTGCCAGAATTCACTTTAAAGCTATTATTGTGATGCATGAGGCTGCAAATGGCATGTCTATAAACTAGCCGAAAAGTTGTTTTAAATTCTGTATCTAGGTTGCTTCTTGCACCCAGAGGACACTCGCCTCCAGCTCATACTTCACATTAAATGTTTGTAGGCCAGTGAACCCTTCTTCATGGTACTTATAGTGTTCACTAAGACAGTTGAAGAAAAGGATAACAACTCGTATTTACTCATCGCCTGCATTCTTCTCTTGAATTTCACTACTCACATGTCCTCTGTACACATTTGATAGGGTTTTGATGGCAGTGTTAATGGTATATGAGGCCGAGTGATAGGGCAGATGGTAACTGCATGTGCTTGAGCAGAAGGAGAACAAGCATTTGCAATACAAGTGGTTTCTAAGTATTTAGCCTAGCAGCATATTATCCTGGCGCTGTAATGTACGAGTGCTTGTAGCGTCAACTTCCTAACCATGATAACTATCATATAAGCAGAGAAGTGTGATGTTTTCACATATTTAAGCAATTAAATGGGTAAACAATGACCACTTCCCCTTGGACTTCAGAGCTCCAGAGAAGCCCTTTCCTGGGTCGCTCTCAAGGTTAAGGGGATAAGGAGGACGTTGCCTGGTGGGTTAAGGGCCCAGCGTGATGCCACTTTGCAAGTATGAATGATGATGAGCAGTGGAAAGTTTTTATTGTCTTGTAGTTGCATTAAGATATCATGTTCCACGCTTAAGGCCTTTTCTGAGTGGGTACTAGCATGTTACTTCATGCCACCAGACTGCCATGCAGTTCTATCTACCCCAATGTCTCAGTTCTTCCACAGACTGTTTGCTCCAGTCCATAGCACACATACACAGCATCAACAGCCTCTTAACCCCGCCCTAGAACCCTGCATATTTGGGGTTTTAACTTGTAATTGCTCAGTTATAGGCTGGATTTACTGCACAGTAACAGTAAAATCACATGCAACTTTACCGAACTCTAAGCAACATGTAACTTGGAATGATGGTCTATGAGGCAAAAAACACACCAGCATCTGACCATGTATCAACGTGACTTCACAAGCATATCCGAAAATAAATCTCAGTTCAACAGAAGGCAATCGTCTCTAATCCTGTTTTCTCCAGCAGATTCTCTGTCTCCACTTTGACAAGCGAAAATCACAAGTTATAACAGCTAGGAAGACACAGGTTAAAAAAAGCAAATCCTTATTACATGGCCACAAAAGTCCAGAAATGTCAACATTTGTTATGACCACAAAGCACACTTGTGTAAATATAAGTGAAACAATAAGCAAGAATTCATTCATATTGCATAAATATATACCTACAAATTTCACAGTTAGGCCGTCAAGTAGTGTGGAACAATTTCAACTTTGTTTTTAATAGAATTTACACTTTCTATACATTAGCATGAAAGTTATTATTCTAAAGAAAAACAGGAGGCTCAAATTGTGCTATATTAAAACTTCTCTACGACACAGTAGCGGTCTGATAATTTATTTTCACATAAAATTCTATCAGAGGCTTTCATGCTCTTTTAATCCAGCCCTTCTCGTGAATACTTTAGAGGATAATGTGTCCCTAATTAAATGGGTGCCAAAAACAGGAAGGTCAATTTCAGGTCCCCATTACCCATGGTTAACGGCCTTATTACGAGTTCGGGAGACCGACTGCCAAAGGACCGCATCCGCGACCGCCAGGAGACCACTGCGCCTATGGCCTTTTGACTGCTGTATTACGAGTTTGCTGTGGGGCCAGCGGTGTGGCTGGCCGGTCTTGAAGCAGTGGTCAATGTATTTCTACATATGTCGATGCCTCAGCGTACATTCTGACTGAATATGTGGTGAATGCACACATGTGAATGATATATGTAGGAAAATACCACCTACCCATTGCCGGAGTACGACCCATATTTAGGCAGTCCCGGTAATGGGTATATGGTACCAAAACACTTACCTGTATTATGCCACAGAAGGGGTTATATTCATTGGGGTGAAGATGCTGCTTTGTAGGGGGGACCTGGAGAAAGGAATCCACCTCGAAATCTCCTGCTAAGAATTGGAAAGGGGTGAGTATTCACCCCAAATCCTTCGTCCGCAGTCGGCTCGTGGGAAAGCCAACCAACCGTGACCCTGGTGGTCAGCGGTATGCTGGCAGAGCCAGCGGTCTTCGCAAAGTCAATGCGCCAAACTTGTGCCAGGACGACAGTCCACTTAACAAGCCCCTAAGACTTAAATAACGGACCAATGGGCTTTCTGATTAATATTAAAAGTCGACTCATCTCAGAACAGATATCCGAGGCGTTTCTCTTATAGTACTGAAGATGTGAACACTCATAACCTTGCTTTATTTGCGAAGAGACTATACAGTTACCTTAGACTAACACCCTCTGGGGACAAACTCTTGTGGAAACATCCAAAGTTCTTACGCTCAACGTACTCATATACATGATATCATGGGCTTTATCATTAACAGATGCACTGGCTAAGGGCAGAGAGTGGCAATCACTGCTCATTGTTTCCAAGCTGTACTGTCTCGAGCACATTCACTCACCTAGATAAACTTCTCAACTAAGCAAGCGCATCTGTTCATGATGAATCCCCAGATTGAGTTACGTAGTAAAAGTATATGTTAAACACTTCAGAGACTGATAAAACAAAAAAGTGATGGGTGGAGTGTTTTAATTAATCTGAGCTCCTGGTAATTAATTGAGTACGTATCCCATTTCATAATTTCTTTTGCCCACCATGCCACCTAAGACAAGAACCAGCTATTTGCAAATCAGCCTTGGGCTGCTACATTACGAACATTCCAGCCCAAACTGTCAGGCCTGGTCCCCTCTGAGCAGGAACACACGCAATCTAAGCCCAGTTTTGCCCTAGATTGGTCTCATCTATGAGGTAGAACTTGAGTTTTATGGCTCTGTGAGCACAGGACCGACATATTGGCAACTAACCCATATCGTACCACACCAGGGACATGTGTAATACTACATTCACACCCCATGAATAGGAATACTTATGGTTTGGAGTTACGATTTGCCTAACACTGCCCATCAGAATATAAGCAATTAATTATTCACAAGAAATGGTCCCTATGGGTGAAGTGTAGCCCTTGACTTCCACTGCAGTAGTATTGCACAAGAGATATAAGAAAACCTCTCAAATTAATAAGTGTCAGTTATGCATTTAGTACATTTATGCATACATATCCCATTGTTGAATATACACACTGCAATATTTATATTTTTCTTAGAAACAAGGTGCTACTAAAAGGTGACAATGCAGCGAAAGAGATAAAAGGTGAATCAAAATTGCATATGTGCTACGTACAAATATATATACATGTGGCTGAAAGGGATAATAGAATGTTTGAAGTCAACACCTGTAAAACGAGTGTTAATATCCACCATCAATATCTTAAAACAAAGTTCACACATGTTATTTGTTGACATTTCAATCCCTGAGCATAGGTATTTATAGCAGGGTCATCATCAGGATGCAAAATATATACAGGAGACCAGCAGCAACTCCTCCGCTAAGGTGGAAGAGCGTCGCCCCACTGTTCTACGAGCAGTTGTTAAAGGAAAACTAAAATGATAATACCCAACATTATCATCATTTTCCTGGTGCGGGGTGGGGCTGCTCTGCTGACAGAGCAGGGGCCAGGGGGATGAGTGGTTTGCCCACTCAAAGTGCGTATGAATGTTTGGCCGGCTGTCTCAAACCGGCCAAACATTCATGTGCACTTTGCATGTTCTTCACCCAGGCTGCATTACAGCGCCCAGCCATGGCGCTCACACCAATCACAACGCTGCATTGCAGCGTTGTGATTGGTTTAAGGGAGCCCTGGTGCTTCCTGCTGCCAGACTCCAGACAGGAAGAAGATAAGAAGAGGGCAGAGGAGAGGCAGCAGCCGGCCATAGCCAGGTAAGTGATTTTTTTTGTTTTTCCCCCCTCCCCACCTCACCACCCCCGACCCGGTAACAGCCGCTCGTGCAGGAGACACCAAAAGATTGGGGCAGAAAGTCCCACTATCAAGCAAATGTTTCTTTAAAACGGGAAATCATGCCCAGGTATTGTGGCAAAAAGGTCCCACAATTACGACAATGTCTGATCTTACTTCAAAGGACAACCTCACAACAGAAAATAGCAGTTAATGCTTGATGAACCATTAACATATGCCTTGCCATATATGAAGTCATGATAATGCTCACAAGCCCAAATTGCAGCAAGGCTTTCTTTTTCTGTTTGAGAGTATTTCCGTTCAACATAAGACAAGCTTTTACTGGCATGTAAAATCACACGTTGAGGAGTTTCTCTGCCAGGCTTGCGTTGCACCATGATTGCACCAGGTCCCACAGGTCTAGCACCCGCCACTAGTTCAGTGCACAATTCTGTATCAAAATATTTTAAGTTGCCTACAGATGATATATCGTCTTTTATTTTTCTAAAGGCATGTTCACAGTCCATACTCCAACTTAATTTTCTCCTTTTCTTTGTGAATTCTCTAAGAGGCATACTTATATTTCCATAGCTCTTTATGTAACGTGAACAATAGCTGGGTATTTCCAAGAGTGAACGCAGTTCAGATACATCTTTAGCAGTAACTTTTGAATTTAAAGACAACACCTTTATTGGGTTAAGTCTCATTCCTTCTTGAGCAAATATATGGCCATAAAATGTTAGCTCAGATTTATTTATTTTACATTTTCTCAATTCAAGCGTTAGACCTGCTTTTACAAGTTTATTTTGTTGACACACTTCGGTTAATGCTTGAGCATGTTCTTTTTGCGTTTTTCCGAATAACAAATTATCGTCGCTGAAGTTCATAGCATTCTTTACTGACCTTATTGCATTCTTTATAGGTTCTTGAAAAATTTCGCAGCTAAGCATATGCCAAAATTTAATGTTTTGTACCTAAATAGTCTAAGATGCATAGAAAATGGAATTATATATTGGGACAGATTATCAATATCCAATCGATGACATCTCTTATATAAATCTAACTTTGAAAAAATATCAGCACCATTGATAATACTAATCATGTCATTTAAATGTGGCCCGGGTGTCTTTCTCTTTTAATCGCTGTATTAGGCACTCACATGTCCACACAAATTTTGATAAACTCCATATTCTTTTTCGGACCTTCCACAATAGGAGATATCCATGGTGTTGGACCAGAAGCTGGTTCAATAATGTCCGGTTGAAACAGTGAACTTATCTCTTTTTCATCTTTCATCAGCAAATGTTCTGGAACTCTTCTGTGGACTTGCGCTACAGGTTTCACCACTTCCTTAATATGCAATGTAATTTGCAAATTGAACAATATATTGCCCAAACCTAGCAATCCTTGGTACTCCGCTCAGTGCAAGGCAATAAGGAAGGAGTTAACTGTTGCCTTGCGAAATAAAAACCAACCTCTAGTTAGATCAGTGAGGAAGGAGTATGTGAAGGTAATGGCCCGGGCCAAAAGAGATTGGGAGGAACAGCATTGGCAGGACCTCAAATGTGCTTCTAGTAAAAGGAATGCCTTTTTGTTTTGGAAATTGATTAATAATGCAAGGCAGCGTACTAAGCCAGTTTTAGTTAATCACATAACTAGTCTTCAATGGCATTCCCATTTTTCCGCCCTGTATGACGTACAGGATATGACCTGCTCCTCTTACTCTGAGATTGATAGCAAGGCCTCCCCTATACCATTGCTCGAAGACCCATTTTTGGCTTCTGAGGTAATGGTGGCCATTAGACACCTTACCCCGAGAAGGCTGCTGGCCCTGATGGTATTCCGGGGGACCTCCTTTTGGAGGAACCCGCGGCCTGGGGCAAACTTATTGCCCAGATAATGAATATGATCTCTAGGGGACATCCAGTCCCTGATTCATGGAAGGGTGCTGAGGTTATAACTGTGTTTAAAAAGGGTGCTAGAGATGACCCTGCCAATTACAGACCGATCAGTTTGATCGATGTAATCCAGAAAGTGGTTAGTAGGGTCATCATCATGCGGGTGGGTGCCTGGATGGAAGAGGAGCATGTTCTTTCTCACTTGCAAGCCGGCTTTCGCCAAAGGGTGGGCACGATGGACCAGGTCTTCCGCTTTTTTGCGATCTACTGGAAGTCTGTGACCATCAATAAGGGTAGTCTCTACCTGGCTTTCATAGACCTCAGGATGGCGTTTGACCTGGTCCCCCGATCAAGGCTATGGGATGTTTTGAGAAGATGGGCTTCCCTGGTCCACTTCTGGACTTTATTGCTAAGCTCCATGAGGGGAACTATGCGAGGATCAGATGGGGCTCTCAGGGACAACTGACTGAGAGGGTGCCTGTGAGGAGGGGAGTTCGCCAGGGATGTGTCATGGCGCCTACCCTTTTCTCTCTTTTTGTGAATGGGGTGGTGGACCATCTAAGAGAGGTATCGGCTGACGCTCCATCCCTGGCAGGGGAAAAAACACCTACCCTACTCTTTGCAGACGACACCATTCTGATCTCCAAATCCCCAGCAGGCCTCCAGAGGCTCTTGCATCACTTTAGTGCGTTCTGTAGTGACAGAGGTCTTACCATCAATACCTCTAAAACTAAGCTTATGGCCCTTGCACCCTCTAAGAGATTTAGGAATAATCTCTCGCTTAACGGCGAGGCTCTGGAGTTGGTGGACTCCTTTGACTATCTGGGTGTCAGGTTAAATAGCCGGATGAGCTGGAAAGACCATCTGGCTAAAATGTGGCTACATTTTAAAAGAGTTTCTGGGATGGTCCTGAGAGAACATCGGGAGTCATTGAGCAAACCTGTGGCTCCAATGCTTTCAATATATGAGGGTCAAGTCCTACCCTCTGCCCTTTGTGGATCTGAACTTTGGGGGTTTGAAAGCATACCTGAATTAATTACTTCAGAAAATAAGTTCTTGCGAGATCTGGTGGCTCTTCCTGTTTCCACCCCGCTAACCCTCCTTCGTCTTGACATGGGCAGGCGCCCCCTAAACGACTTAGTGCGCCTCCGTCCCTTGCTCTTTTGGTTGCGATTGAGAAGGACCGGGGAGCTTAACAAATATGCGGCCGCCCTAGATGAGCTAATTTTGATTGATAAAGGCAATAAGATTAAGTGGCTGAGTAACTTGAAGCAGTTGGTTGTGCAACTGGGCTTGAGCAATTCTTGGAAGAGTCAATCTCCTCCACCCAAGCAAGTCATTAAGAAGATGTACTGGGACTGGATCCAGACGGAGGGCATTTGTAGAGGTGTAAGGGGTTCCCTTACTGAGCGATTCCTGGAGTTTAAATGGTCCAGGAAATTTGAACCGCTCTTTGATTTTATTGAGAAACCCTTAGATAGATCACTCTATTTAAAGGTCAGGTTTGGGATCCTTCCAGTGTATGATTTTACGGCTGGGTGGAATATCCAGAGAGGTACATCAAAGGCTTGCCCGGGTTGTGCAGCCCCTAAAGAGTCTTTGGGTCACTTTTTCTTTGCTTGTCCCGCCTACAGGGTTGCCAGGAGGACATGGTTAAAACCCCTCTGTCAGGGGCTGGGTTTAAGATGTCATATAATGGCCCTGCGGGTCCTCTGTACTGATACGTCCTCATTAGCTATGGTATGTGGTGTAGCAAAATTCCTGGGTAGTGCCTGGATGACACGTATGAGGAGAATTAAGGCGTCCAGTGTTTAAATCTAAAGGTTATGGGGCCTCCGATAGGCACCATTAACTCCGCTGTTAATTGTTTTACGGTGATTTCTTGTTTTTTTTATTGTATTGTATTGTATACTTTTATGATGAAATTTTTATCGAATAAAGTATGATGATGATAATTTGCAGTATCTTTCCACTTTCCTAATCCTGTAAATAATTCTGGATATTGTCTTAACACAGTCATGACACTACAAGTCACTGCTAGTAGACCCATAATTCCTAGCAGTGATATTGTTTAATAAACATGGGCCAGGAACTTCACTCCCCAACACCTGTACTTCTTCTCTGCTGGATATCTCTCCACATTGCAGAACTTATTCAAATTTTCCCAAACAGGAAACTGGAGGCTTCTTTCCCCATTGAAAAACACTGACATGTGATGGACTAAGCAACGGTTGTTCCTTCATCTTCTGCTATTCAGTGACACAAATGATGTTGCATGTTGCCCCACTATCAAGCACAAAAGGAACTTTTTGAGAGCCAACTATGATATCCATGGATGTTGTTTTTTTTAATCTCTTCTCTTCTGATGATGTTGATCTGTTTAAATTCATTTTCTTCACACATCATGTACAGTCTTTCAGATTGCTCAGGCTCTTCATCATAATCATATTCAACACTTTCCATCTGCCTCAAATATTTTACATTCCCTAGTTTCTTTTTAGCAACTGGTATAGTTTGTTTGTTCCAATTCTCCTTCTTATTCCAATTTTCCTTTTTATTGCTTATGGATCTGCACACACTTGCAAAGTGAATGCATCTACATTACTTACATTGTTGACCTAAAGCAGGGCAAACTTTTAAATGTGGGAATTGCAACCCATATCTGTAGCATAAAATATTTTCTTTGCTTTGCCCATCTGTCCTTTCTGCACTGTTGTCTTTTTTTGACATTTGCCACACTTGTTCTATGGTGTGCTTGTGTCTGTTCTAGTCATGCATAGGATCGTTTGCAAGTCATGAGTCCTTTCTAGTAGCTTTTTCTCCTTGTCTCTTCACTTGATATCTTTCTATGCTGTTCTTGAAAATATTTCAGAAAAACAGGTGTTTAGCAAAAAACAACCTTTCATACCTTGCCTGACTTAAACATGAAGTTTCAGTGTTTCCCAATGAGCTCCTTTCAGGTGTGCCTTTAAATGGCTGCCGAGATTTGTTTCCAAACTTGCGTTATTTCATTATATTTAATTGTAGCCTTTCCGCATATATATATATATATATACATACATATATGTATTGAAGCTACCTTTTGATCACCAGCCTGGTCCACAATGCGGGGATGCTCCAGCATCCATTATAACCGCTACCAAACTCCGCCGGGTAATCGCACCCTTCAAGGATGATAGCACTCACCGGGGCGGTTCCGTGATTTTATTTCAGAAAAATGGACTCAGGGCGCCCTGAGTGCGTTTTGCTGAAATAAAATTACGGAACTCTCCCCCGTGATTGCTGTCATCCTTGAAGGGTGCGATTACACCATGGAGTTTGGTAGTGGTAGAGTTTGGTAAGTCGAAGTTCAAAGGAAGGGAAAACAACAAATAATTATATATATGCGCCCCTATTTTTATGATATCTGAATATTTGTTTGTGGTTTTCTCTTTCTTTGAACTTCAACTTAGTTTTTCAATGCTGCCGAATGTTTGCTTGGCCTCCAAATGGTGGTCCTTGCATCATGGATGACTAATTCAATTGATGGCAACTCTTTAAAGTATTGATCATGTGCATGCAAACACAATTAGCGTCTCTCTGGCCGGTTCCTGATGATATGCGCAAAGCGGTCAGCGCCTTGTTGCCAAATTTCAATTTAAATACTCTGCATTATCACGAAAGTGCAATCCATTGCCTTTCATTTACTGGTGCTGGTCACAGGATAGCCCTGGACTAATCTGATCATCGCACATCGCCTCAATAGCCTTAAATGCTTTGCGCTATTACCGGTGAGTGCAGCCACCATGTACATTTTTTAATGGATTTCACATTGGAGTCTTCCATTCATCACCATTGTAGCAACCTTCAAGTAAAGACTCCCAATTAGTATTGCCACTGTATATATTTTTTCTGAGTACAGGGAATTAATGATCTTCTCTTGACAGACTCTATCTAGCTGAAAAGTGTACATTCTAACTTTCCTCTTGCATTCTTATATTAGAATGCAAGAGGGAAGTTAGAATGTACACTTTTCACATTCTATTACACCACTGCACAACATTACAGTTCAAACAGGGGGTCAGCCAATGGATTCTTGGAGTCCCTCCTGGAGTCCAGGGTTCAAGGCAAACAGGTCCAGTTGTCCTTCAGGATTCTGACAGCATAGCAGCCCTTCTTCTGGTCTCTACAGGTCCTTGAGTGTTCAGAGGAGGGTACTGTGTTTGCCACATGTATTCTAAGTGCCAGTCCGTGGGTTTGATAAACTCATGGCCACTCTTTAACTAATTGGGAAATAGTTTTCAGGAGTGCCCTACTCACTTTTGAAGCACTTCCTGTGTGTTATGCTGTAAACTATCTCACAGTGCCCTTCTCCACCTAAATCCAACATGGTAGAACTCTTTTTCCCCTAGTCAGAACTCCCTGTGCCCACCCAGAGGTGTGACTGTGATAATGAGCAAACCCTCCCTTGTGGTCACTCCAAACCAGTTCTAGGGCAGCTCCCCCCACCCACTGGACTTGGAGCCACATTAATTAGGAAGACAAAGAGAGTCAGACCTAGGTGTGAGCTACATAAGCCTATGACAGGGTAGACACCCTTTGGCAGTCAGAAAGGGGCTGGACACAACCCCCACGCATCCAAGCCTTTTGTCCACTGTCCGGGAGCAATCCAAATCTTACCTCAGGGGAACCATTCAACAGTCAGGTGACACTGGACACTGGTAGAATGGCAGGAACATAATACTTTCTAAAAGTGTCATTTTCAAACTAGTACTATAAAATCCAACTTAAGATAAAGTTGGATTTTAAATTACTATTAAAATGATTGCTTCAATCATTTTTCTAGCTGCTCCCAAACCAAAATTTTGCATTGTAAGTTGTTATAATGTAACCCAGGAGATGCTAAAGAAAGATCGGTGAAGCAATGGCTGGAACTAGAAATCTGGAATTGGTGAGTCCTAGCGCTTTCACAATGGAGAGCATAATGAAGTGTTACCGGAACACGGATGAAGCCTTGGGATCCGCTGGTCTGATGAACTAGCGCCTCAATAGATGCTGCTGCCTCCTGTTCAGTAGTCTCACAAGCAAAAAAGGTCCAGACAGGGTGTGGCTTTTATACCGAGACACATCTACCAGTTGCAGTCAAACCAGTGAATTAGAGCAAGAGAAAGTCTGGCAGCAATCAATGAGTTCTAGACCAGGTTTGGCTTTCAAACTGAGCCACACCCGAGGTCCATACAGACGATGACAGATCTGGCACAACCTAGTGAATATTCATAGTCCATCTGGACAAGCAATCCCCAACCTCCTGCTATTTTGGATTTGGTTAGTTTATCAACATAACTATTAACGATTACCCAATAGCCCTCCCTCCCCCACCCACATTCTGGCCCATCAGGTCTATTTTTCTGGCGTGTCAACTGCATGCGTGAGTATTGCTTTACATTACATTTTGCCGTATGACGGCATGTGTATCTGCTTTTCGCCCATTAGTCCCACTGCTCTGTACAGTGCAGCGTGTCAGCCACGGTGGGGTTGGGGTAGCATGCTTTGGAAAGAGTTCTAGCGCTTTGAAACCCTCCAGTATTATATCCCACTCCATAGAGATTGGGTGTTTGGCCAGCCCCCGGGTTTCTTCTCCCTGATGGCCGCACTCTCTGCGCCACTCCAGTGCACCACTTCATGGTATGATGAGGATAACACAGGGGGTCTTGCAGACTTCCACCTCATTGTTACAGCCCATATAGATAATATTAAGGCGAGGTCTAGGAAGTGAAGCTGGACTTTCTGGGCGCCTACGCGTTTGCGGAGTCCTACCAAAAATTCAGTTATATTGTCTTCAATCAGTAAATGCGTAACCTCTCCAACAGTACCATGCACCCCCTCCCAATAATCACCAAGGTGGGGACAAGTCCACAGCATGTGTATGAAACCTGCCTCTTCAGTCTTACAACGAGGACAGCAGTGTTAGGTGTCTGGGAACATTGGGTGTACACAGCACAGGGTTAGATAGGACCTATGCAGGATCATGCATTGTATAAATGTGAATTTTGCGTTTCGAGACACTCGTTTGGGGTTTTCCAGTATAATTGCCCAAGCTTTATCAGAGATGTGGCGATCAATAGTTTCGGACCATTTCATTCTCAAGTCAGTGAGCGCGATTGCCGCCTGTGCACGAATACCTATATACAGGCATTTGAAGAGATGCCTCCCCTCTTCCATATAGTATAATGTATGAAGTAGTTCATGTGGCAGAGGCTCTTGCCGCTAGGGGACCCAGTTCTTTCTAATGCAATGTGATACCATGGCGTGCGTTAAGTAGAGGTGACCTGGTGCCCCAGTGGCTTGCATGAAGTTGTCATGGTCTAAAAGGGTGTTGTCACTAAACAAGGCACCTACTGAATCTACTCTCACTTCCGTCCAGGCCAGAAGTCTATTCTTTGTGAGTCTGCCACCAGGAGTTGGTATCTTCAGCAATGGGATGTTCCCAGCGTAGGGAATGGTGCTGGGTGTGTAGAGCAGTGCTTTTTTCCAGCACTGAAGTGCCGTCTTAAGTAGTGGTGGTGCAAATGGGGGTGTTTGCTTTTTGGCAACAACAGTGTGTGAAGCGATCCTCGATCCATGTTCCGTGATGTATAGCCTATTTTGTGCAAGTTTCTGCCTGCAGTCCAGTAGGATAGCCATTGCAGCTGACAGGCGTAATAATATGCCCTGAAATCTGGCACCCCCAGCCCACCCTTGTGCGGTTCTAATTGCAATTTTTAAAGACTCACCCTTTGGCAGCTGGCCCCCCCATATAAGATCCAACAGTATTGTGTCTAGGGCACGAAATGTGGATGGAGGGACTTGTAATGGCAAGTTTGCAAAATAGTATAATTAGCGAGGGAGGACCACCATTTTGGAAATAGCTACTCTCCCCATCACCGACAGTGGCAGTGACGACCAAAATGTCACTTGTGATCGTACTGCACTGATTGCTTTCATCAGATTGCCGTCAAGCTGATCCACATGTGATCTGTACATATGAATACCTAGGTATTTGAATGTACTGTGTGCCACCGGTATATTATACTTGCCAAAACTAATTACATCTGGGCGGGGACCTTCGTGTAAGAAGAAGGCATTCGACTTCCCTTCATTAATGGCAAGGCCAGAGATGCTTTCAAATTTAGAGAAAATAGTGGGGAGTGGCTCGACCAGGTTTGTGAGGTCCCATAGATACACAATAATGTCATCCGCCCAGGCTGAGATCAAGTGGGTTGTATTGTCTATTGGAATCTCCAGGCGGTCAGCCGTCTGCTGTATCGCGAGCACCAGTGGTTCTATGGCAAGTACAAATAATAGGGGGAAAGGGGGCAGTCCTGTCTCGTGCCCCTATGTACAGTGTATTCTTATGATATGTGGCTGCCAGTGCGTGCTCTAGCAGTAGGGATGGTATACAGCAATCAAACCCACCGGAGGTATTCCAGGGGGAGTCCAAACCTCTTCAGGTCTGTGAACATATAGTCCCACGCACGATATCAAAGGCCTGACGCAGATCTTGTGCTAAACAGCCTGCATTGATATACTCCGCAGGTGCGGTAGTCATAACGTGGTGTAGCCGTCTGACATTTAATGGCGTGCTGTGCGCTGGTACAAAGCCGCATTGGTCCCTGTGTATCAGAGTGTGCAAGTGGGGTAAAAGCCGGTTCGTCAAGATCTTACTTAGGATCTTATACTCTGAGGCTAAGAAGGACAGTGGACGGCAGCCCGATAGGTCTGTGTCATCCCGCCTTGGCCTGGGGATCGATATTACCAGTGCCTGCATGGTGGTGTGCAGGAGGCAGCCCAATTTCAGTGCTTTATTGTACAATTCCTCCAGTCTAGGGATGAAGGCCTCTGAGTCATAGATTTCTCTTGGCAGGCCGTCAAGGCCTGGTGCTTTATTGTGTGTAATGGCCCCTTTTATTTCCATTCTTGTAATGGGTCCTCAGAGTTGTTTCTGGGTGTCTGCTGTGAGTTGTGGGTAGGGTAGACCCTCCAGGAAGCTATCGATCAGTGAGTCATCAGTGTGTGCGGGTACGCTGTAGAGCGCGCTATATTAGTTTCAGAATGCATCATTTATGTCTCACAGAGAGTGAACTATGCCCATCCCTGGAACATTAGTGCTGTGAATAACAGAAGGTGTTGGATCGTCTTGCAATATTAGAGCTAGGAGAGACCCAGATTTGACAGCTTCGGTGTGTTTCAGCGGTGTGTACGCCCTGTGGTCTATTACCGGGAGAGTTTTAGGCAATTCGGCATGTTGTATGCGAGCTTCTAGCAAACAAATCCTGTTTGGTCGGATCATCCGCTGCTGCCTGCTCCAAATCGGTCATTGAATTTTCTACTCTAATGAGATTTTAATGTATTTCCTGTCTGGCCCCCACAGTGGCGCCTATTGCAGTGCCCCACACCACCGCCTTTAGCGCATCCAATTCAATCAAGTTGGAGGAGGCAGTGTTCAAGTTTTCTAAAAAATAATTTGTGATAGCTGTGGAGAGCGTACTGCCGAAGGGGGCGTCCTCTATCATCTGAGGCCAAAGCTTCCATGTGGGGACCGGGGAAGGCACTCTGCCCCATGTAAGGCGGATCTCCAGGGGGTTATGGTCGGAGAAGGTTTTGGCCAGGTATGTGGAATGGGTGACTTGGGCCGCGATTTTAAGGTAGGAGAGAAATCTGTCGATCCGTGTGTGGAGTTGGTGGACTGGCAAGAAAAAAGATCATTCCCTGCTTGTTGGATTCAGCATTCTCCAGACATCCCCCAATGCCCACCAATTAGTCCAGCTGCATAGGGCCTCAGTCTGCTTTATAGCATCAGCTCCATTTAGTGGAGGGTGTGACCTGTCCAGTGCAATTTTCATCACTGAGTTGCAGTCCCCTCCCAATAACCACGGGTATGTATCTCACCCAGTCAACACTGTACTTAGGCTGTTAAAATATTTGTCCTGATCAAAGTTTGGTGCTACCTAACACCACTGGCAAACCATCAAGTGTCCCTCGCAATATATTTACCTTCCCTGGTCATCCGCATGTCGTTCCAATTCAATAAATGGGACCCCATGTCTAATCCAAATGGTCTTCCCCTTTTGAAGGCCGAGTAGGTAGTAGAGAATATTTATCCCCTCCACTTCTTATGAACCTTCCCAGCTTCTGACTCAGTGAGAAGCAATTCTTCCATAAAAACTATCTGCGCATGGACCCTATGCCTCTTGTGCATCGATCCAAGCCCCCGCACATTCCAGGAGATTAAATTATAGGAGCCTAGCGTTGTGGAGTTGTGATGCATATGTCAATGTCAGGAGCGTTGCTCCTCCCAACTTGGAGCCAATCCCCAGTTGCGGGCCAGAATTCCCAATTCCCTTCAAACTTGTAATACACGGCTCAGCCTGTGAACTATGCTGGGCCAAACAGAAAAATGAAAACATACAAGCAATGCGATACGGTGTGGGGATAGTCGCCACCATCTGTCATGTAATTTACATACAACATTTTCCTTTGTAAGCTCAACGGAACCCGGGTAATATCTCATTTCTCTATTCATATTAACCATCATTGGTGCTGCATACATAAAGTAGAAGGGAGAATGCATTGTCATGCCATATAATCATATATCAAGTACCAAGCAGCAACTGGTATTATGACATGCACATTAACTTTGGGGATACATTTAGCATTAGTAATAATCAGTTCCATAAGCTTTCATATGTCCCAATAGGCCCTGTATGGCCCTTACATTTACAGTTACTATTGTGGTTATAAAATATAAAAGAAAGGATACATTCATGCACCAGAAGCGTTCGTTGTGCGTTCTCTGCGCCTGTGTCCTGGTGATCAAACCTGTGGTCCAAACCATGGTATTCACCCCAATAAGTCATCTGCTGTTTGATGCGTCACTGAGTGAAACAAGGTGATGCTGCGCTCAGAGTCCGACTGTAGGGTACTGTCCTCTGATGAGTCAGTTGCGATTTGGAGGTTATTGTTTCTGAAGGAGTTTGCAGTTGCCAGTGCCTCTGTCTTGCTGAGCAGATCCTGCTCACGTGTAGGGCCAGTGGTGGGTGGCTTTTGTAGTCCCTTAGCATTGTGACGTGAATTACGGCCTTGGGTCTGTTTAGGGCTGTGGGGTACCCAATAGAAGGGGGGCCCCTAAAAGTACGATGGGTAGGCAGGAGGAGTAGGGGACAATAAAGACCAAAGAAGAAAAACAAAACCAGCTGCCTACACAGGAGTGATGTATATAAGCCCAAGATAGGGTCAAGGTTACAAACAAACAACAGGCTAGAGACAGACCCAAAAAGACAGCGAGACAGATAAGGGAAAGTGATAAACACAGGATTTTTTTTGAATAAATAAAGGTCAGGATAATGATCTTTATACACAACATAAACTAAGAAACATAGATTCCACAAATGCAATATATATATATGGTGCGTTTGCTAATGGTAATGTTTTGTTTTATCAACGCATTAGGAGCCGCATCGATGATTGCCACCCTATCACAGGCAATCATCGATGCGACTCCTGTCAAGCATGTCCTAATGCGTTGATAAGACAAACATTACCATTAACAAACGCACCATCAATTTGACCACTCTGACCAATTGCCGCACCTCGAACATCATTTATGCGATTTTTTGCCCATGTGATCTGACCTATATCGGCGAAACTGGCAGGGAATGCAGACTTAGGATAGGCGAACATAAATCCAACATTCGCATTAGGAAATCCAGTGCTCCCTTGGTCTCTCATTGGATTGAGCACGGCCATTCAGAACAAGATCTCAAATGGATCATTGTGGAAAAGATATACACCCCCGCAGGAAAGGACCCCACCATCATGAGAAGAAAAAGGGAGGTCTTTTGGATATACTTTCTGAATGTAGTTACCCAAGGATTGAATGAAATCTGCCCCAGGGAAAATGCTATCACATGAGACCATTCCCATGCTTATGTTATTCATACTGCTGTCCGGTCCTTGGTCCCTGCATATAGCCCTTTAGCATTTAATATCTATGCTGAACTGGTTCCTATTTTCCCCCCCTAAAACCCTCTGAATCCCATGCTTCCATCCTTCGATGGCTTTATCTTAGTTTTATCCAGCTCTAATACGTTTGCTGGGACTATGCCATCACATGCGATCACTCTGATGCATGTATCATACATACTACTGTCTGATCCTTGGTCCCTTCAGTTGGTTGTTTAGCCTTCTAACATAAATACTCAACTGGTTTTTTTCTTTCATCCTAAGAACTTATTGAATCTCTTGCCTCCACCTTTTCGATGGCCACAGTACAGTGCCTTCCAGTTCCAATATGGCCCCCTTATTTTCAACTCTCCATCTCCGATTTAGCCTTTATCCCTTTTCTATTTCTAAAAACTTTCTTGCTCCTTGGATCCCAACGCGAGACTACGCGTCCTCGTATCCCGTTTGTATTTGCCAGTATTTAAACCCTGGCCATCGATGGACGCACTCTTGTGCTTTCCAAGCTATATCCTTTCCTGGACCGAATACTTGGATAATATCTGCCTGAGCGGCGCCGATACTTTCGGTAAGAATGTCATTTGATACATGGATGCCTTTGTGTACCTTCGCCACTCGTTTTGATTAAGTGCTGATACTTAGCCGCCGTGAGGAATCCAGTTTTCCTTATTTAAATATTTAACCCCGTCTGTATTTACGTACTTTCCTTTTTTCTATTTAGCCTTTAGCTCATCTTTGATTCACATTCCATTTGGATTAGTCCTGGCCCTACCTGCCACTCTGTAGCCATCCCGCCACATTCGTACCGTTTAAATTCTCCTCTATGCCTTTAAGTTAGTTTCTCTCCCTTTTTGATCCCCAGACGCCACTATATCCTTCGGGTGCGGACCCGCTACCAAACTAGGATCATTGAAACACATCCTCATAGAGAACCGATGTGCACCGGTGAGGAGGATTCTCCCTACCTTTTATATTTCGGCGACGCTGGCTTTAAGGTAAACTTGCTGTTCCCTCTCCCTTATATTCCCCTAGAGAATATCATTTATCGGACCCCTCTCCCCCTTACCTCCGACAATGCATGAAATTCTGAAACATGTGTCTTTTTTGCTTTTGGTCAGTAGCATCATATATGCATATATAATCTGTTTAGACTGCTTAAACTAAGAATCGTTTATCCTGTCTTTCCCTCCCTTTCCGTCCTTACGGAACATTGATAGAATCCTTGAGTAGGGCCCTTACTTATAACTCTTTTTAGGTGCCGATCACGATCCGTTAAAAAATTCCCCGTGCGACTCGTATCCGGTCTTTTTACCGTATGAATCGTACAAGTGCCGTACGAACTGGCAATCACGATTCGCATGGGAAAAAGACCATACGAATCGCATCGGGAATAATTCCCCACACGTCCTCGGGTCGGAAAAAGTGTCCGACACGTCCTCGTACGATTTACCGTACAAACGTGAAAAGCGAAGTCCGACCGGGGAATCACGATCCGTCCCGGGCGTCCGAATGTACAACCGTATGGTTAAAAGACCGTCCGCACCGAACTCCTATAACAACCATGGAGACGTCCAAACAGGTGCCCGGTACGTGCCGTACCCCCCCCAGCCCCCGCATGTACGCGCCGTACCCCCCCCCAGCCCCCGCATGTACGCGCCGTACCTCCCCCCCCAGCCCCCGCATGTACGCGCCGTACCCCCCCCAGCCCCCGCATGTACGTGTCGAACCCCCCGTGTATGTACACCCGAGTACGTGTCGAACCCCCCCGTGTATGTACACCCGAGTACGTGTCGAACCCCCGTGTATGTACACCCGAGTACGTGTCGAACCCCCCGTGTATGTACACCCGAGTACGTGTCGAACCCCCCGTGTATGTACACCCGAGTACGTGTCGAACCCCCCGTGTATGTACACCCGAGTACGTTCGAGTCGTACCCCCACCCGTGTATGTACACCCGAGTACGTGTCGAACCCCCCGTGTATGTACACCCGAGTACGTTCGAGTCGTACCCCCACCCGTGTATGTACACCCGAGTACGTGTCGAACCCCCGTGTATGTACACCCGAGTACGTGTTGAACCCCCCGTGTATGTACACCCGAGTACGTGTCGAACCCCCGTGTATGTACACCCGAGTACGTGTCGAACCCCCCGTGTATGTACACCGAGTACGTGTCAAACCCCCCGTGTATGTACACCCGAGTACGTTCGAGTCGTACCCCCACCCGTGTATGTACACCCGAGTACGTGTCGAACCCCCCGTGTATGTACACCCGAGTACGTTCGAGTCGTACCCCCACCCGTGTATGTACACCCGAGTACGTGTCGAACCCCCGTGTATGTACACCTGAGTACGTGTTGAACCCCCCGTGTATGTACACCCGAGTACGTGTCGAACCCCCCGTGTATGTACACCCGAGTACGTTCGAGTCGTACCCCCACCCGTGTATGTACACCCGAGTACGTGTCGAACCCCCCCGTGTATGTACACCCGAGTACGTTCGAGTCGTACCCCCACCCGTGTATGTACGGTGCGTACCCCCAGCGCGTAGCGCTGGGGGTACGCACCGTACATACACAGGTGGGGGTACGACTCGAACGTACTCGGGTGTACATACACGGGGGGGTTCGACACGTACTCGGGTGTACATACACGGGGGGGTTCGACACGTACTCGGGTGTACATACACGGGTGGGGGTACGACTCGAACGTACTCGGGTGTACATACACGGGGGGGTTCGACACGTACTCGGGTGTACATACACGGGTGGGTGTATGACTCGAACGTACTCGGGTGTACATACACGGGGGGGTTCGACACGTACTCGGGTGTACATACACAGGGGGTTCGACACGTACTCGGGTGTACATACACGGGTGGGGGTACGACTCGAACGTACTCGGGTGTACATACACGGGGGGTTCGACACGTACTCGGGTGTACATACACGGGTGGGGGTGCGACTCGAACGTACTCGGGTGTACATACACGGGGGGGTTCGACACGTACTCGGGTGTACATACACGGGGGGTTCAACACGTACTCGGGTGTACATACACGGGGGGGTTCGACACGTACTCGGGTGTACATACACGGGTGGGGGTACGACTCGAACGTACTCGGGTGTACATACACGGGGGGGTTCGACACGTACTCGGGTGTACATACACGGGGGGGTTCGACACGTACTCGGGTGTACATACACGGGTGGGGGTACGACTCGAACGTACTCGGGTGTACATACACGGGGGGGTTCGACACGTACTCGGGTGTACATACACGGGTGGGGGTATGACTCGAACGTACTCGGGTGTACATACACGGGGGGGTTTGACACGTACTCGGGTGTACATACACGGGGGGTTCGACACGTACTCGGGTGTACATACACGGGTGGGGGTTCGACACGTACTCGGGTGTACATACACGGGGGGTTCGACACGTACTCGGGTGTACATACACGGGGGGGTTCGACACGTACTCGGGTGTACATACACGGGTGGGGGTACGACTCGAACGTACTCGGGTGTACATACACGGGGGGGTTCGACACGTACTCGGGTGTACATACACGGGGGGGTTCAACACATACTCGGGTGTACATACACGGGGGGGTTCGACACGTACTCGGGTGTACATACACGGGTGGGGGTACGACTCAAACGTACTCGGGTGTACATACACGGGGGGTTCGACACGTACTCGGGTGTACATACACGGGGGGGTTCGACACGTACTCGGGTGTACATACACGGGGGGGTTCGACACGTACTCGGGTGTACGTACACGGGTGGGGGTACGACTCGAACGTACTCGGGTGTACATACACAGGGGGTTCGACACGTACATGCGGGGGCAGGGGGGGGTACGGCGCGTACATGTGGGGGCTGGGGGGGGGTACGGCGCTTACCGGGCCACCCACTCTGGTCGTTTCGCGCCGTACTTCGCATTTGCGGCACTTTTTGGGTGCCGTGAAAATATTGCCGTCCGGACTGCTGTCGGTTCGAATCGTAATTCCTGGGTCGTGAAACGCTGCCTAGAAGCGTCCCGACGTCACGTCGCAGCATTCCCGGATCACATTTGTATGCATATTTTCGTCGGTTGGTGTTTTTTACGATTTGTACGGAAATGGTGTTTCCGTGCGAATCGTAATTCCATGTTTGTAATGTTTTACAACCGGGTACGAGTCGGACGGAGAATACGCTCCGACCGACGGTTCGTACCCGGTTGTTACCGGATCGTAATCGGCACCTAAGTGTACTGGCACGATTTTTGTTTAGTTTATCGCCTCGTGAATATTTCCCTCCATTGCAGGAACGTGTTTATCCTCCCGTCCTGTAGTCCTGGAACGGTCCATCCCAAGTTGTTGAAATCACTCACCTTGATATAATTGATTCTCTTTGGACCTCGTTTTGGCCACCCTACGCCACTTGAAGGCGATTTGATCTCGGGTAAGCTGCATAGCTCTGCACGATCTCAGCGATTTTGCTTTGGGACATTTCTGCTATTTTTTTTCTATTTAAGTTTGTTATTAGTTTTCTGTGTTTATAGAACCCACTCAACAAGTTGCTTGACACGTATTAGTGTCTTCGAACCTTAGTAAGAGGAAGCTTCCCTTAACCCATATTGGAACTTAAGGTATTGTCATTTAGTAGTTATCGCTTGATATGTTTATATATATCTCTTTGCCATCATCTCTGGTTCATATACCTTTTTTGGCTTTGGAATCTCAGTCATTAATCTTCTGTCTTTCCTTTTGGCATCTGTATGCACTTTTGCATCTTTTTGATAGTCTTCATTATCTGACACTGGTGGTCGGTCATCTATCTTTGAACATTTAACCGTTCTTGGTACACCATTTTCTCCTCTTTCTTTGAGCACCCTCTCTCTTTCTCATCTCTAGGAGAAGCTACTATGTTTGGGTGCATTTCGTTGTTTGTTGAATTTAATTGAATGACTTTATTAGACAGTTCCTTATTACCATTTATATCCTGATCCAGATTATAGACTGCTCACTTTTAGTGTTAGTATCTGTCTTTATCTATGGCGAAACGTAACTGTTGTCAATCATGTACCTAATGTGGATGTCTGTTTAAGCGATTTTGTTTTTATTAATTTGTTGATCACCCCTTAGGTCCCGTTGTGTCCCACACGTTTGTCATCGTCGTAGCCCTGATGAAGGTGTAGCCCTGTACTGGGCGAACACCGAAACGTGCGTTGGCGTTTACTCATATGTGCCTACCTGAAGACTTCGCCCATATGTAAAAACTTGGAAGTACACGAGTTTCCCTCAACCCCTCTTGGGTTAAATTGTATATTCTTTTGATGCAAAATATTTTCAAGTCAATTGTAAATAATTGTGTCTTTGTGTATATATGCCCCTTGTTGAACCTTTGAGTATGTTGTATGAATGACTGTGTGTATGATTGCTGTATGTGTGGGACCTTTTATATATATTGCATTTGTGGAATCTATGTTTCTTAGTTTATGTTGTGTATAAAGATCATTATCCTGACCTTTATTTATTCAAATAAAATCCTGTGTTTATCACTTTCCCTTATCTGTCTCGCTGTCTTTTTGGGTCTGTCTCCAGCCTGTTGTTTGTTTTTAACCTTGACCCTATCTTGGGCTTATATACATCACTCCTGTGTAGGCAGCTGGTTTTGCTTTTCTTCTTAGGGCTGTGGGGTACACCGCGGAATAATGCATCTGAGCTTGAAACTGGGTCCATCACTTCAATCCATTCCTCTACAACCGCTGGGCAGTCGAAAAATACGTTTTTTGATTGTGGATTATTTTGAAGTGGGCAGGGAATAGCAATGCATATTTGAGATTTAGGTTAGGTAGTTTCTTCTTTACTGCTTGGAAAGAGGACCTCTTGCGCTGTACCATGATTGTATAGTCAGGGAATAGAGATATTCGATGATTTTCAAAGAGGATCTGTGCCCGTTCTCGTGCCTTTTGTAGTAATACATCCTGGTCTCTGTAGTTCAGTATTTTGACTATTAAGGGTTGTGGTGACATTCCAGCTTTTGATGTTCCAGTAGGAATCCTGTGGGCTCTCTTGACGCAGAAAAAAGGCGAAAGACCCTCCGGGGCAACATGTTCCCGAAACCAGTGCTCCATAAAGTCAGCGGCTTTCGAGCCATCGCTGCATTCTGGAAGCCCAATGACCCGCACGTTGTTTTGGCGCTTCCTGTCTTCTGCATCCTCGATCCTGTCCTGTAGACCATTAACTTGCTGCTCTACCTGCTGTATGTGCGTCGCGTGCTCTCAAACTTGGGATTCAATTTTGCTTAGGGATTTCCCATGTGTGTTCAACATATCAGCTAGCTTGGCATGGTCAGCCCTAAATAGCGTGAAGCCGGTTGTAAGTGATCCAATTTGCTGCTTGAGTGCTTTCCGGGAGTCTCTGACCTCTTGTAGAATCAAGTACAGCTTATCTGGAGGTGCCTCTGCGTTGGTGGGAGGAATGGAACTTGGCGAGGCTGGCCGGGTAGGGTTATCTGGGTCCTCCACAATGTGGTTAGTAGTGGTTGTTATGTCCAGGTTTTTCCCTTTGACCCTCCCCATTGTTTGCAGCTGCTCACCTTTCCAGTTATAACTGAGCACAGGGGTGAGGAGCGACAATAGATGCTACAGTTGTGTTTTAGATAGGCAGACGTGTTCTCTGGTGGCCACTTATCCGTATCAGCAGGGAAAGTTAGAGCTGAACAATGGCAATCTGAGTCTTGCAGAGCCAGGGTTCCTGCGTTAGTTGGGAGTGTGCAGTGCAGCCCAGGTTGAGTCGCGTCATAAACAGGCTGATGAAGGGACACAGTGGGTCCAGGTTGTCCGCTCTCCCCTCAGGATTCAGACGGGACTCAGGGGGGGCTTTATAGGAAAGTGTAAGTATCCTTCAGGTACTAGACTTCACTCTTGCTTGGGCCGGGCCCCCGTGTGGGTCAGATGTCAGAATGAGGGGGGGGATTAGTAGGTCAGCCAGTCAGCATAGCCTTGACCCCCAGTGCAACCCAAGAACGGTGTCCTGTCAGCACTCTCCTCCCCAGTGGGTATCCCAGGCGTGTATCTCCTGGTGGTATCTTACCGTGCAGGCTCAGTGGGAGGTCATGCAGCACAACAGAAGAGGAAAGGCATTAGAGTCTGTTTAATTTACACATCCATACCACTCAGTGTTTGCTGATGAAGGGCACCCATATCTCTCTCCCACTCTTTTAGGCAGCAGCTGCAGGATAGCGTCCCATTCCAGGGTGCCTCACAGTAGCTGTGCGCCAGAATTTGTGTGCCGTTCCGGCAGCTATGTCGCCTTGATCAGCCTCCCGGTCGCGCCGTCCAGAGTGCACGGCACACTGGGTCATAGACAGTCCAGCGGCAGGGCGCAGTGTGGTGCGACTCTTCGGCCGCCGCCTCCCGGTGAAATTCACCCGCAGTGCCCCCTCCAGCCAGTGGCAGTGGACAGTGTTCACTCCGGAAGTCCCCCTCCACAGGCACAGCAGATCCAGCAGGCCGGGTCCAGGCGAGCTGCAGCACCAACTGCACTCAGCCGCTTCACATCGCAGGGAGGCCTCGTCACTACTCAGCGGGGGAGCTCACCACACAGGCCGGTAGCTTGTATTCTGTCCCATAGGGTCCACCGGGGCCAAGTTTGCCAGGGTCAGGGTCACCAACTCATGTTGCGAAGTATTCTCCCATCACCCGGCCAGCAGTCGTCTGTAAGGGCCTACGGCAAGCGCGAGCTGCCCGCACTCACCAAGGATCAGGGTGCAATCACAGTGACGCTCCGCAGCTCCCGACTCAGGTCGCAGGCATACAGTGCCTTTGGGGCATTCAGGTAGCACGTCACGCCAGTGAGCGTCTTCCCAGACAGTAAGGCCCCGTCGCCAGCAGGTCCCGTTGCAGATGATCTCCTCGGCATCATCGACTTTTCTGGGCAGGGAAAACAGCCAGAACTGTCACCCAGGTGCACAGCAGCACTAGTGCAGTGCGTGTACGCACGATGTGGCAATATGCATGGTGGCTTAACAGGATAATGCTCCCCGGGGTCCAGAGCCTTTCTAATCTGTGTTCGCCATTTTAGGCGGTTGGCTGTCCTGGTCTCCGTAGTTCTAGGGGCGGCTGCTAATATACACGGTCTGAGGTGACAGGGTATAGGGGCCGGGGAGAGTACAGATCACCCACACTCAGTGCTATAGTCGGAAGCCCTGCCCCCGAGCGGGCTGCCTCCCTTTATTGGCTCCCCGCAGGCCACGCCTGGCCTGCGGATGTAGGGGTGTGTGTTCGATGTCGCTACAACAACTAGACCGCAGTCATTACATCCCTACCAAACTCCGGGGTCTTTTCTCTTCCTCCCCCAACAATACTCTGAAACATGTATAACAACTTAACATGCATAACAATCACTTTACACATTCTTTGGATACTTGCGCTTTCCCCTGATGTCGGTGGTTGGGTCTCAGCCGGCATGCAAAGTCTCTCAGTCTTTGGCTGGGCTGGGGGTTTGGCCTCAATCCATACCTCCCCGAGCGGGGTCCCTCGCTCGACGTCAAAGTCCGAGGGCTACCAGTGGCTGCCACGGGCATGGGTGCTGCCACAGCCCCCCCTTGTGTGACTGTCGTATCTTCCACAGTGGTCTCCTCTTCATCTGCCAGTGCGGCGTCCTCTAGGAGCAGCCCTTCCTCGGTGCCCCCTCTACCATCCACCGGTGGAATTGCTCTGAACCAGGAAGCATTTCTTGCCGAATCCCTCTTTGGCTGAGATAGGTGGCAAATTCAGCGCCCTGAAACGGTGGCCCATTGTCACTGCGGAGTTCTTTGGGGTAACCAAACATGGAGAATATCTTCTCAAGGGCGGGCCCCACCTGTCCAAAAGCCGTGGACCTCACTTTCTCTGCCACGGGGTATTTGGAGTACGCATCTACAACCACTAGAGTGTGCCCCTCGCCGGGTGAGCTCCCAAAGTCCACGCTAACTTTTTCCCAGGGTACTAGGCAGGCATCCTCCGTGATGATGGGTTGGGGTCGGTCCGGCTCGCCCGTGAGCTGGCAGGCCAGGCAGCTTCGGACATGTTCTTCGACTATCTGTTCCAGTCCCGGGAACCACATTTTCTCTCGGATTCTGGCCTTCATTTTGGTGGTCCCTTGATGTCCCCCGTGGGCAAGTTGGATCGCCCGCTGTCTAAGGGTCGACGGGAGAACTAGCCTTGGGCCGCGTAGCAGTATGCCATCTTCTGTAGCACTTAATTCGTGCCGGATGCACCACATCTGAGTGAGTGATTCTCTGTCTTCTTGCGCCCATGCGTTTGCTTGGTGTAGGTATCCCGTCCATGATCCTTCTTGAACCGCTTTCAAGGTCTTCATGTACACTGAATCCGTCTCAGCCCCCTCTTTGATGTCATCCAGTGTCATGTTCTGGGGGCATGCAGTGAGGGCAACCCACTGAGCAAACTCATCGCATTCTTCATCTGTCCCCGTCTGATCTGGGACTGGTGGGTGACGGGATAGAAAATCCGCCGGGTTTCTGGCCCCCGGGCGATACACTACTTCCATCTCGTACGGCTGCAGCCGGACCGCCCATCTCTCTATCCGCGGGGGCGGATGGGGTGAGGTTCCTTTGAATAGGGGCACCAGTGGCTGGTGGTCGGTGACCATTACAAACGGATGCCCTCGTAGGTATAGATGGAAATGGCTGCACGCCCATTTAATGGCGAGCGCCTCACGTTCAATTTGGGCGTACCTTGCCTCGGTTGGGGTGAGGGCTTTACTGGCAAAGCTTAGTGCCGTCCACTGGCCCGGCCCTTGTTCTTGGGTAAGTACCGCACCCAGCCCTACGGGGCTCGTGTCAACTAGTACTTCTGTCCGCTTCTTGGGGTCGAAGTAGGCCAGCGTGGCCTTTTCCAGTAGTGCCGTCTTAATCCCCTGGAAAGCTTCCTCCTCTTTCGGTCCCCACTTCCACGGGGTGTCTGTTCTTGTCAGGGCGCGAAGCGGCTCGCTCCACGTCGCCAACCCCGGGATGAACCGGCAGCAATAGGTGGCTATGCCAAGAAAACTCCTGACCTCACTGGGTGACGTCGGGGCGGGAGCGTCCTTGATAGCTTTGGATTTTCGAGGATCCACCTGAATCCCTTCCTGACTAAACACGTAGCCGAAGAACTCAATCTTTGGCTGAAAGAACTGGCACTTGTCTTTGTGTAACGTCGCACCATGAGCGCTCAGTCTCCCAAGGGTGTCTCGCAGGTGTTTGTGATGTTCGGCCGCCATTGCCGAGTGAATGAGGATGTCATCGCTGACATTGATGACTCCCGGCAATCCAGACAGCAGCTCCCGGATGGTATTTTGAAACACCTCGGCCGCCGAGGAGATCCCAAAGTTAAGTCTTTTGTACCGCCGGAGCCCTATGTGGGTGCTGAATGTGGTTATGAATCTGCTGTCCTCAGCCAGGGGCAGCTGGTGGTAGCCGGCGTTCAGGTCAATCTTCGAAAACCACCGTGATCCGTTTACATCGGCAATGATATCGTCCATCGTTGGGGTCAGGTGGCGTTCCCTCTTGATGGCACGATTTGGCAGTCTCATGTCGATGCACAGCCTAATGGCTCCAGGTTGGCGCGGTTTTTCTACAATCACCATGGGTGATACTCAAGGGCTGGGCCCCGAGACTTTTTCGATAACTCCCAGGTTTTCCAGGTTCTATAGTTCTTTTTCCACCACGGGCCTCAAATGAAACGGGATTCTGCGATGCCTCAACGCAGTTGGCTTGATCGTCTTGTCGATGTGCAATCGTATCGGGTCACACTTGATGCACCCCAGGCCCTTGAAGAGTTCTGGAAATTGAGCCAGTAGTTCATCCACCTGGTGTGTTCGGACCCGATGGGCGAAGGCTATTAGCTTCAGATCCTCTGCCGTGTGGCTACTCAGTAGTGTTTCTGCCTCCCTGTCGATGATGTGGACTGTTGCTGTTACTTCGACTTCATCAGCTTTGATGGGTACAATCATCTTTCCTTTCAGTGGGAGAGGGGTGTGGGCCCCATACGCAAAGATCCTTGTCCTGGACGGTATTATCTGTGGCCTGGGTCGTAATTGATTGAATTGCTGCAGTCCCATCACATTCACTGTGGCCCCGGTGTCGATTATGGCCTTTATCTCATTCCCTCCCAACTGGACAGTGCACGTCGGTTGTGGCCTCCTCCTACGTTTCAGCTCCTGTGCGAAAGATATAATGTGTACTTCTTCGTCCTCGGAATCGGAATATTCGTCCACAGTTGGTAGGTATCTTTCTTGGGCAACCCTGGCTCCTTCCGGGGGCATCGGGTCACCTAGAGATAGTTGTCGCACTGCTTTCGGCAATGATTTGGGTTTCCTCTGTCCTTTGGTGTGATTGCGCCGTCGACAGACAGATGCGAAGTGGTTCGGGATCCCACAATTCGTGCACGTTTTCCCCTGTGCGGGGCATTCTTTGGCTGCATGTGGTTCATATCCGCAGTATCCGCATTTTGCCCGTGAACCTTCCTTCCGGGTGTCCCTGTGGTATCTGTGCTTTGCCGTCGTCTTTACCGCATCCACTTTTTCCGTCTTGATGTTGTCGCTCTTTCCCGAGTGTTTGTTCAGGGCTTGGTCCATGGCGGTGGCCCTCACCGCTGATAGGTCGTGCGACCGAGCTAACACGAGTATGTCTTCAAGCGAGATGCCTGGTTTTCTCAGGATCAAACCCCTTAGCGTCTTATCCCTGCATCCTTGAATGATCTGTCTTCGTGTGGCTTTGGGTTGATCTTCGTTGGTGCATGTACTTGCGAGTTCCCTCACCCGCGCGTAGAATCGGTCCATGGATTCACCTTCCCGCTGCCGTGCCTGCCCCAGTTTAAATACCTCGAAATCCAGATTCAACTGCGGGTCAAAGTAACCATTGATAGCCCGGACAGCCGCATCGTAGTCGTTCACCATGCCAGTATTAGGTAAGTGCTTGAAAAGTTTGAAGATTTCATCCCCTGCATAGTGGAGTAACAACGACCTCTTGATCGCCCCATCCGTCTCCCTGGATGCCATGAAGTAGTTCTCTAGGCGCTCCAGTCAGAGTTTCCACCTGGGGGACGCGGTTGATGGATCCTCGACCTCGCTAAAAGGTGTCAGGACTCCCGATGCGGCGTGCTGGTATGGGATGCGGGCAGGAGTCGCCGGTTCGTCGCCGGCCATGGCTTGACTCCCTCTGACTTGCTCCGGTCCCTTCCTCCTGACTCCCTTTGTGTGTGTCGTCGAGTTTGCTGCGCTTCTCCCACTTGGCTCCCTGCTCCTCCGTGGCCCGATATGAGGGTCGTCTCGCCCCTTCCTGGTGTGAAGCGCTCAGCGTTTGGCTGTAGTGTCTCCTGCTTGTGGGGTGATTGGGCAAAATCGGGGAGTGGCAGCGACGATTTACTTTGGCCAATGCTTGTTTGTACCCGACTTGTGTTGGCCAATGTTTGTTGTTGTTTTTTTTTTTTTCCTCCTTTTCGGGCCCTCTGGGCCGCCTGCTGACTCCTTGCAGCCCTGGGGTTGTCCTCGCTGTCGCGCGCGCCTTCCTCCTTTCTTTCTCGCCTTCCCCTGCCACGTGCTGGCCGGTCCTCCTGTTCGCGCTGCTCGCGTGTATACTGGTAGGCCGCTTGTTGCTGCGCATGCGCGCAGAGCTCCTGATCGTGTGGGTCGCGCTCCGCGCGGCGGTTCCGCTCTTTCCCGCTTCGTGGCGTCTTCCCCGCGCCTCGCCTGCCCCTCTGGACCCTCCACTGCTCACTGGGGTCAGGCCGTGTGACTTTCGGGCCCGCTCACCTCTCGATAGTGCTTTTGGGTCGTGGGAGTCCCCGGTGCCACCCCGACCTTCTCAGCTTGTCGTTGTCGGGTGGGTGTGCGTGGAACCGGATCCCACCCTCGTCGCCAGTGTCCCGGTCTCCGTAGTTCTAGGGGGGGCTGCTAATATACACGGTCTGAGGTGACAGGGTATAGGGGCCGGGGAGAGTAAAGATCACCCACACTCAGTGCTATAGTCGGAAGCCCTGCCCCCGAGCGGGCTGCCTCCCTTTATTGGCTCCCCGCAGGCCACGCCTGGCCTGCGGATGTAGGGGTGTGTGTTCGATGTCGCTACAACAACTAGACCGCAGTCATTACAGTTGGCCATGCCCCGAGTGTGCAACTCAAGTGTAAATATTGCATGGATGAATACCGTAATCAGACACCTGCAGAATAACTACTGTCAAGTTCAGTCTAGGTGCCACTTGAACTGTAATGTCAAAGGTACACAGTTTCATCAAGACTAGAGAAAGGCAGGGATAAACAGGGCAAACTCTGAGGAGCATAGAGAAGCATGATATGGAGAGGATTACAGACCCCTGAGGTGAATATTATCGACCTCGACGAGTATGCCATACCAAAGGATGTCACGTATTCAATAATATAACCCATGGTCCTTAACGGTATTCTCATGTGACAATATTAAACTTTCACTGTCCCATTTCTTAACAGTTTAAATTTATAATTTAAATTAGTCTGTAAGCAAACGTACAGAGAAAGAGGGGAATTAATCAAGCCATTTGTAAGTATGAGTTATAGTACTCCTCTACTAGTTATTACCTCAATTACTCAGAAACTGCAATTCACACAGGTATGTGTGTACATGTACGCACTGGGACATCGCATCTCTTATGTGTGTAGCAATGCATTATATGTGCAGCTTTCTCCACATATGTAAACCTACTACTGTGAAACAAACTTGTGAGAGATATGGGGTGCTGGAAAACTGAGAAAAATTCCTGCAAAGTGGGAGAGGCGACGGGAAAATCAAGGAGCACCACACAGAGTCTTGCACATATTTGAACACATCTACAAAAGTGCAGGTCACTCCAAATGTACATTTTTCCTGGCAGTACTACATGACAAACATGATCAAATCTACTACAGACCAGCCTTGAAATCAAGCACCATGTCAGTCTATTCACAGAAACTGCAACAAAGTTACAGAGCACTCACGAAGACAAGGCACAGAACACAAGGACACTGTGAAAAATTGCTTAAAAAGGAAAAAGCAGGGGTCGTGGCCAAGATGGCAGACGGATGAGATGCACTTTTGGCTCTCTCTACTCCCTACCACTAGGCCCCACTGCCAAAAGCCTGCTGGGTACTGAATTGCCTCCCTGGCTCGATGAAACACCCCAGAAGCTGCCAGATGAGTCAGGTGGCCCTTAGCGACTCGCCTGATACTGGAGGAGGAGATGCTGTGGAGACTAGCCACGGTCTAGGCAGACTGGGGCCTGGGCTGCTTGCACTATCGGGAATGGCAGAGCTGCACGGGACTGCGCTCGGCAGGGCCCGCACCGGAGGAGACGGATTACCCACCTGCACTGGTCCGGCGGCCAGACTGTATCGGACATCCCCCGGAGTGGCGACTTGAGGCCGAAGGCCTACCGGAGTGAGGTGACGAGACCTGGTGTGGACTGCCCTTGATCTGTTGTCCCCCTGGATGGATCGACTGGGGATCGCCCCACCGGGATCAAGGACGAGGCAGGACCTCCCGACGGGTGCGTGCTGAGGAACTGTGATGTCCTGCGGCACCGCTCCAGCAACACAGCAGCACTGCACGGACTCCTGCCGAGACGGTGGGGCAGCGGCTCCTCTTGACGTTGCCCTGAGATTCCTGGGGGCTGAGCCCAGGAGATTCGCTGTTCCTCACCCCTGGCTTAGGCAGTGCCCATAGAAGAAGATGCAGACTGCTGCAGCGTGCCCCCCCCCCCGTGGAGCTTTATGGGGTGTCAGAACCCCTTCTCAGCATTGGACAACTGATGCACTAAAGGTGAGGGGGGTGGGACTGTTGGCTGGCCATACCAGTGTGCAGGCCCCCCGCTTCTTACAACACTCCGCCCTCACCTAGAACAGTAATGGAGCTCCCACACAATAAGCCAAAACTGAACTGCTGACTGGGGGTTCTAGTCATCACATCACCACAAGGACTGAGTGAACACCTGGCTTGGAGAGAGAGGGTTGCGGCCCCAAGGATCAGCCAACGGCACACAAATATGCGCTCCTGTAGGCCTCCTTGCCTGACGATCATCACAGTGCCCGTTATCTGGTACTGCATTACAGCTAGCTGGGCTGCCCCCTCCTGCCGGACCGCCCTCTGGCCTGTCAAGAGGAGTCTTATTGCTGCTGGGTCCTGATTTTTAGCGCAGGGATTTCTCACTTGGAGACACCTCACTGCTGCTCCTGCCCAAGTGGTGGATCCCTGTCTTGCAACTGCGAGGTGAGGCATACCTATACCTATCACCATGACCTTGGGTAAAAGTAAGAGGGACAGGAACGTAAAGGGCATGCTCCTCAGACAATCCGGGCCCCCGATGGGCGATGCTGGGGTATCGGGCCCACAGAGGAGCCCATAGATGCACACAGAGGGGCCAGCCACCCGGCCCTACCTAGAGGCCCTGTTTGCCTCTCTGTGTGAGGACATCCTATCCATTAAAACCGAACTGGCAGGAGAACTCAGAGAGGTCTGCTGAGAAGTTGACAAGCTAGGTGACCGCGTTTCCACAATGGAAAACAATGAACAAGGACGCAATGAAAAAATTGAACAGCTTCAAAAGGAGATCCTCCTCCTCAGGGACCAACACCTGGATCTGCAAGCCCACACCGAGGATTTAGAGAATCGGTCCCGGCGCTACAACATCCATATCCGGGATGTTGTAACCGGGGCAGAGGGAAAGGACATCATTGCATTTGTGATGGATTTGTTTAGGTCCAGTCTAGAGCCCCCCCCCCCCAGTATAGAAATCAAGCTTGATTGCGCCCACCGAGTGGGTCCCAGGAGATCCCCGGTGGGCCCTCCCCGGACATCTTGACCTGCATCCACGATTTCACCCTGACAGAGCAAATTCTGCAGCGTGCCAGAGAGAGGCACCTCATCCGGTTTAAGGGACACTCTCTGATCCTGTACCAGGACATGGCGGCGTCCACTTTCCAAAAACGCAGGGCCTTCCGACCTGTCACCTCATGCCTCTGGGAGAAGGGGTGCCCTGCTCATGGGGACATTCCTTTAGAATTGTTTTTGTTTGGAGGGGAAACTACACCAGCTCCGTTCCGTGGAGGAGGCGAATTGCCTCCTTGATCATAAGGACCCCCTACCCGGGCTTTCCGGGGGGGGCGACCTGGCCGTGAGAGCGAGGAGGCCCCAGGCCATGGTGGCGGTTGATCCACCCCAACTGGACATTGCCCAGACCCATAGACCAGTGCTAGAGAACGATATGCAGTCCTTCTTTCCCTTGCCAGTGATCCAGCTGGGCCAGCGACGACATGATGCAAATAGCTACACATCACCTAGTCCTTACTGCATTTTCCCTATTTTGCATCAGCACGGGTCCGGGCAGGGAGCGGGTAGCAGGGCCATTATTATCCCTCTCTCTACTTCATATCCTATGGATATCTACATCTTGGACAATGTCTCCTTCAGTAAGGACATACTGTTAATGTTCTATGGGGCCACTTGGCTTCTCTGTTTGGGGTTTAAGTTGGACCTAGTGACCGATCAAGCTTCCAATCCCTACACTTTTGTGTCTGACCCACTCACTCTTGCGTACGGATACGGCGGGGATGTAGCGAGCCACCTCAGGGCCATACCAAGCGTATTACCACATCATAACCCACTATGACGGACACATCAAGGTTGTCTCCTTCAATGTTAACGGCCTTAATCACTCGCTGAAACGGAGCTCAATCCTTTCCTACCTAGAAAATTTGGTAGTACACATATGCTTGCTGCAGGAGACACATCTCCTCCTTAAAGATCAGCACAGACTCCATTCCAATTTTTCTCATCCTCCGATCCGAAACGGCAGGAGTAGCGATACAGATCTCCTGGACATTCAAGGGGAAAGTGGGTCCTAAACAGGCAGAGATTAAATGTAGACACGTAGCATACTCCCTAACCCTGGGTGCCTGCAGCATCACAGTCGGTACCATATACTCCCCAAATGAAAGGCAGGAGCCCTTTCTTTACAAGGCAGTAACAGAGATTATGGGCACACAAGATAGAGGGTTGCTGCTAGGGGGAGATCTTAACCTCATGTTCAATAATGAACTAGACAGATCGACACAGCTCCACAGACAGACTGGAGCTATCTCAACAGCAGGCCTGACCTGGCTGAACAACAGGGGCTTGATGGACTTATGGAATCTGTCCCATCAGCAATCCCAAGACTTAGCCTTCTACTCCCGCGCCCAGAAGACCTATGCCAGGCTAGACTACTTTTTAGGCAATTCGGAAGTCACAGTTATGGTCCAATCCAAGGAAATTGAGCCCACTCCCTATCCAACCACTCCACTGTGACTGTGACCCTACCAATTCCAACAACTAGCTCACAATCAAAAACCTGGTGCCTCAGAGACACCTTGCTTCAGCGCCCAGAAGTGGTTGCACAAATCACTAAGACAATTGAGGACTACCTGATGCTTAACGACATTACAGAGATCCCAGTCTCTAACCTATGGGATGCCTTAAACGTGGTAGTTAGGGGGGAGTTTGTAGCGATAGCAGCCGCAGATAATAAGCTCTGCTAGGATAAGAGAGACGTTGTCTCGCCAAGTCTTGGAACTTGAATGCATACTCTAGAGAACGAGAGCCCCAGGGTCTGGAGACAACTGGGGGCTGCCCATGCCCAGTTGCCCGGCCTTGATATTGATAGATCAGAGTATGCAGCACTTTGACATCGCTTTTATGTGGGGGATGACCGCGCAGGCCGACTTTTAGTCAACCGTCTCCACATTCAGCGACAAGAATCAGGAGTCCAGAGAATAAAAGATGCTGAGGGCCGGGAATGGGTTACTGACTCGCGCATTCTTGACGCCTTTCGGGATTACTATCAGACCCTCTACTTGGCACAGGTCCTCCTCCAAGACGCAGCTCCAATGTACCTAAAAGAGGCCAACGTCTTCTCCTTGACACCCGACCAGGCGTCTGAACTGGACTGACCAGTCTGCATTGAGGAGGTTATTTCTATTTACTCTCGCCAAAAGCTATCCAAGTCACCGGGCTGGGATGGGTATACAGCTTCTTTCTATAAGGTTTTTTTGTCAAAGCTTAGCACCACTACTCACCAGTCTTTATAATGCAATTGACGACACAGTCTCCTTTCTCCCCTCTATGCTTCAGGCAGCGATAGTGGTAATTCCTAAACCGGGAAAGGATAAAACCCAGTGCTCTTCTTACCGCCCCATCTCCCTCTTAAACACTGACCTTAAACATTTTATGGGCATTCTTGCGGCCATGCTGAATCCACAACTTCCGGGACTTGTAGATCCAGATCAGGCAGGTTTTGTGCCACAAAGGCTATGCAGCCATAACACCAGACGCGGCCTACATCTAATCGATAAATCCCAGAGGTATGCACAGGAGAGGATGCTCTTATCAATCGATGCCGAGAAGGCATTCAACAGAGTCCACTGGCCATTCCTCGCTGCAACTCTGGCTCATTTTGGCATAGGAGATTGTTTTCAAAAATGGATTCTTAGCAGCTAATCCCAGTCCACAGCAGTGGTCCGGGTCAAAGGATGGTCCTCCAGCCTATTTGGCATCGGTAGGGAACGAGGCAGGGGTGCCCTCTGTCACCCCTGCTGTTCGCCCTCTATATGGAACCTATGGCCCACAAAGCCAGTACCAATTCACAGATAAAAGATATGCAGTTTGGAGGGGAAAGGCATCTTATAAGCCTGTACACGGACAATAGTATCCTTAGAAGAGTCTCTGACCTCTTTACCCACGATGATTCCCGAATTAGAAGCATTTGGCTTAGCATTGGGATTTAAGATAAATGTCCAAAAATTGCAAGCCCTTAACCTTACCCTTCTCCCACACACACTGGAGGCTTTACGCCATATACTCTCTCCACAATGGGCCCCAACATCCATCCCATATCCTCCTCTCCGCTAACATAGCTGAAACTGTAACCCTTAATTTTCAGACCCTGAACAAACAGATCAAGTCAGATCTTCACCGCTTGCGCTCCTACTCTTTATCCTGGTTAGGGCGCATTTCGGCAATTAAAATGACGACCCTCCCCAAGATTTTCTTCCTTTTCCAGACACTCCCAGTCCCGCCTCCTCCCAGCACTCTACACCTCCTCCAACAGAAGATAAACAATTTGTGTGGGCAGACAAACGCCCCCGCCTTCATCAAGACCTTAGCTACAAACCCCCTGAGGAAGGGGGCTTAGGCATTCTGGATATTCAGTGCTATTACCAAGCAACACAACTCAGGGTTTTTGTCAAATGGTCCTGACCAGAATCCGAAAAGCGCTGGTTATTTGTGGACAGAGTGCTAGCTGGACAGGCATTATGAGTTATCCCTTTTCTTTCGAAACAGGCTTGACCCAAATCCCTTTATCTTTCCCCTGTAACCAGGACATCTCTGATGGTGTGGGACGGCCTAGCGACACAGAGGGACCTGACGTCTTTCTGCTCACCTCTCATACCCATACTTAGGAACCCGGACTTTTGCCCGTGCTTCTGAGACCCGGCCTTCCTGAGATGGAACGAGTCAGGCTGCAGATCAGTGGGCCACCTATTTGATGCAGATGGTCCCCTCCCCTTCAAGGCCTTATGCAGAGATTTTGCACTCCCAGAATCGGAGCAATGGCACTACATGCAGAACCGACACTGGGTTATGCACCCCTCTATGAGCACTAGAGCGGAGCTGCATCTCACTGCCTTTGAGCGGTGGCTTCTAGCCAAGACATCGGACAAACAAATGATCTCAGAGCTGTATCGACTAATAGACCCCTCTACAAAGACCCCTAAGCTCAAGAGTCAACTTCAATGGGAGACCGAGATAGGCAGGAAACTAATGGTAAAAGAGTGGGGCGACATTTACTACCGGGCACGCCACACGGCCCACAACATGGCCATCATCGAAACCGCCACCAAAATCATTACCTACTGGTACTACACACCCCATAGATTATACAGTTATAACTCATCCAAATCACCAGAGTGCTGGCGCCAATGCGGGCAATCCGTCACGTTGTAGCACATCCTATGGAATTGCCCGAAATTACAGCAATACTGGGAGCAGGTACTTGCAGATATAGATACACACTTCGACACAGACCTCCCCGGATTCCCAGCATACAGTATAATTGGGCTCCGTAATCCTCTCACTTTACCCCTCAGGTCGAAGCGAGGCAGACAATTTGGCCTGGCCTTAGGGGCAGCTTTACAGGACATCCCATCTCCCTGAGGCTCAGAGCTACTACCCACACATATTGGATGACTGCACCGGTTATGGCATATACTAGGGATGGAACGAATCACTCTTTCCTTGTCCAATCAGAGCACTTATTTCACTGAAATATGGGAGCCAGTCCTAACCCTGCTGACATCGGAGTTCCGAGAGCTTCTTGTTCTAAATATTTGTGACTCTTGAGACTGACTGAGTTCCATGCACCTCATGGCCTCTTCGTAGCGATCACGAAATGGGACAACCAGGATATAAGCTGGGTTAGGATTTCCCCCCTCCCCTCTTCCCTTCTTCCATATCTCCTTTTTATTTTCTTTTTTTCCTTAAGATATACAGAAGTCATTAGGTCCAGGGATGGGTGGTGGGAGTTGAAGGGGCTGTTTGTTGACACCCTAAAATGTACACAGCCCTGACAGCAGGGTCGTACTTGTCAATGTAACATTGCTTGTTGTCTTCTCCTCTTTTCTGTTGATGATAAATCAATAAAGAGATGTAAATCATTAAGAGGAAAAATAATTAACAGTGTACACAAGCACACACGCAATGCAATGGTCAGATATATATAAACACACACACACGTGGGCGCCTAGGCCACAAACGCAAAAACGAAACTAACTTTACCTTGATTGCGTCACATGAGCACATTGCTACTGCACAAATACATGCTTGAGCTTCAATGATTAATAATTAAGGGTATTTTGCAGAGCTCAGCACAATATGGCTAAGGTAGACTGGGAGTGAGATAGGGCCATCTTATTCTGGCATTTGCAAGTGCTTCTCAAGGTTGCATTTGCAGTGGGAAGAATGCTCTGTTAAACAAATGCTATCAATTTACCACGAAGGAGTTGTTAGACGTATATTTAATATTTATTTTGCCTGAGAACTATACTGTTGAGTAAATGTCCATTGCTGGATGAGGGTATTACGTGTGCCTAGAGTTTTGTGTCAGACATTTTTTGGAGCTCCAGGAGCTCCTATATCTTTCATCTGTGTAAAACTTAACTCTCAAAGAATGATCCTTCTTCATCTTTTTTAAGGTTAAGGATTTGCCACACACACACATACACGTGCGAGGCAAAATAAAAATAAAAAAATGAAAAAACAGTATGGTTTATAAACACTCAATGAACCACAGCACAGAATTGAACCATGCATCTCAACCAACACCCAGACAACCACCCTGACCACCTGGCTCACCACCACCTCTCAAGAAACCTAAATGACAATGGAGTTCACACACTCTGGAACACCTTCACATACCTGCCATCCTCACGTCTTCATCAAAAGACTGGACCTCATCAATGCAGCCCACATCCTGATCCTGAATGACTCAATCATCACAGCTACTTACCCGGCACCTGGAAATACACCACTGTACTATCTCTCCTCAAGAAAACCCCTTGAAGACCCAAAGGCGCTAGCTAATTACCGGCATATCTCCATGCAGCTTTACTCTGTAAAAATCATGAAAAAGATAATAAACAAGGGCCTATCCACACACCTCAAAGACAACCACCTCCTCAACACTACTCAGTCTGGATAATTCAGGCCCAACCACACTACAGAGACCGCCCTTATTGCCACCACAGAAGACATCTGGCTAATTATGGACAGAGGTAACCCCACTGCCCTCATCCTACTGGACCTTTCAACATCCTTCAACTTAGTCTCCCACTCCGTCCTAATCCAATGACTGCACGAAGCCCATAACCAAGGACCCGCATTTTGCTGCATTTGCACCTTCCTAACAGGCCCCACCTAGATGATCCGCCTGGCCCCTTCCCAATAGACGCCATCAACTGCATCTGCACACTTCCACCAGGATCCTCACTTAGCCCCACCCTGTTCACCACCTACATGTCCCCACTCACCAACATCATCCACGCCCACAGGATCAGCATCTTACCCTACTTTGATGGCACCCAGCTCATACTCTCTCTTTGTGACAAGAAGTCGAACACCAAGACCAATTTCTCCACCCGAATGACCGAAATTCCCAGATGGAAGAAAACCAACTGCCTCAAGCTCAACACAGACAAGATGGAAGGCATAATCTTCAGCAAAGACACCTTGCTCCAGGACTTTACCTCCTGGCCTGCTGAACTCAGACCCACATCCCTTACTGCAACCCATACAAAGAACCTCAGAATAGTAATCAATAACCAAAGCATCAAAGCTGTCCAAGGGAACACACTCTCAGTCTTCTCCTTCCATACACTCAAGTTGCTCAAAAGCTCTTCAAATGGCTCTCCATCAACACTTACAGGACTGTCAGCCATGCCCTCATCACAAGCAAGGTGGACTACAGCAACATACTCTGTGCCGGAATCAATGCTCAACTAACCAGAAGACTCCAGACCATACAAAACTCAGCAACCAGGTCACACTCAACCTACCACACCCCACCACACTTACATCACTACACACCTGAAAGAGCTCAATGGCACACAATCCACAAATGAGCACTTCTCATACTCCTCACGCACACATACAAAGTCTTACTCAACATTGGCATAATGACATACAACGTTGTAATAAAAAATACAGAGGGAGTGAGGAATGAGCTGGGTCCGTCCTCCAAAGAGATTTATAACACATAACAAGCACCCAGCAATTCTGAAGAGTCTAACTTTTTCTTAAGAAAAAACATAAAGTTTTTTGTAAAACCCTCACCTACCAGGGTTACCCCTTGGTGGCATGCTTCATCATTGGGTCCATCCTGTTCCAATGCGGAAGGGGGCACAACTTTATCATAGAACTGGACCCCCTGAGCGCAGCCCTCACCCAAACCTGAATGACTCAATCACCATAGCCACCTACCCATACACCTGGAATCATGCCACAGTACTCCTCCTCAAGAATCCCTCGGCGGACCCGAAGACTCTGGCCAACTACCAGCCTATCTCCATGCTACCCTATCCTGTACATTTCATGGAAATGATGATAAACAAATGCCCTGCCACCCGCCTCAAAGACAACCCAACTCCTTGACACCACTTATTCGGGATTCTGGTCCAACCACACTACAAAGACTGCCTTCGAAGCCGACACAGATGACATCCTGATGATCATGGACAGAAGTGACACCTTGACCATCATCCTACTGGATCTTTCTGTAGCCTTCAGCACCATATCTCACCACATTCTTATCCAACGACTGCGCAAATCCGGCATCCAAGAACCTGCACTTTGCCGGATTTGCTCCTTCCTGACAGGCTGTTCCCAGTTGGTCAGCCTAGCCCTAATCCACAAAACAAGGAACTTTAAAGCTCCTCAGGCACACATACAAAGCCTTACACAACATTGGCACAATGAGACACAACACAATGAACCGCAGCACTCACTATAAACAGAATAGAACCATTTAACTCTCCATGTTCCTCAACAACCACAAATTTCACAAACCTACCAGAAACCTTAGCTCAGCTGTACTTCTGCTCGCAACTCCCCCTTCGGATAATACAGAACCAGACCCGGCAGTCATGCTTTCTCCTACCTTGCTTCTAAAGCCTGGAACGACCTGCCACTGCACATCAGAGCCACCTCTTTAATTTTTGAATTACAGAAGAAACTGAAGACCTGGCTTTTCACTTAGCCCTGGTCACGGCTTGGCCCATGCAGCTCCTGCTTTCAGTTCCAGAAAACCCTCCTAAGTAAGTTGTGTGCTATTCAAATACACACAACATAATATAACATATAGGACCCACTAAAAAAGAAATTCCACTTAAGTTATTTCTCATTCAAACCAAAAGCCAATGCAAGGAGAATTAGTACACCATACCCTTCACCACCAGGCCTGGTCACAAGATTACCAATGAGACGCAGCCAAAAACATGAGAAAGCAAGCCACAGGCAGATCACTTTCTAATTCCTATTTTTCTCAATCTATTCAGCATATATGTACATGGCAGGGGCAGAGATTTTAGCAACCACACAAGCTCAAATCCAGGTAGCTGAAGTGCAAAATTGGCCAGTCCTGATCGACCCACTTAGCGGATAGTATTCATCCCTAACTTGCTACTGATTGTTTTTAGACCGGGCATGGAATTTCCCCAAACCTTTTGCCTTCTCTCCTTCTGTTTGCTGAATTCGTTTCGTTGGCTTTCGGACTCTGCACACTGCTAACTAGTGGTAACGTTTTTGTGCTCTCTCACTAAAACATGGTAAAATTGGTCTACACCATATTGACATATTTAACTTACTTATAAGACCCTAGTAAATGGTCCTACGTGTACCCAGGGCCTCTAAAGTAAATGCTGCTAGTAGGTCTCCAGCACTCATTGTGCCACTCACAAAAGTAGCCTTACAAAACATCTCAGGCCTGCCACTGCCACCTGTGTGCAGTTTTGAACTGCCATTTCGACCTGGCAAAACAAACCTTTTGCCAGGCCTAAACCTTCCTTTTCAATACATATAAGCCACCCCTATGGTAGGCCCTAACGGCTCATGGGGCAGGATGAATTGTATTAAAAAAGTATGACATGTGAGTTTAAGGTTTTCCTGTACTAACAGTGAAAAACCCCTGAAGATGTTTTTCACTACTGTAAGGTGAATCTCTCCCATTGACTAACATGGGGGGTTACCTTATTACCTTTAGTAAGTGATAATTTTTGATTGGAGTAGATAGAAATATGGTGTTTACACTCAAATGAATTGTAATTTAAAATTCTCTTTAATGACGAAGTAGGATTTTAAGTCACAATTCTGAAAATGCCGCTTTTAGAAAGTTATAACAAACTGTACAATGTATGGGGGGCTACAATTGAATTAAACCTTTCCAGAACAGAACCACTTTATCGAACATGGTGGTCTTAGTGATTTATTTCACATTCTTTTTTTTCTTTTCTCTTCGAGATATGGTCATAAACTTTTAAAGAATGTCTTTCTTAGAAGAACAACCTGTTCTAATTATTTACAAAATATATTACACAATCACAGTGAAACAAACAAAACTATACACATTCAAATACAAAAACACAACAATTGTGAGGCAGACCAGTCCTTCATTTGCTAATAAACAAAAATGGCGACATTATCTTTTATAAAATGGTCAAAATATGCATCCTGCCATTACAAGCTAGTTGGGATTCTGTGGTGAAACAGCAGGCTAATTGCCTTGTTTGTTGACGGCTTTAAGTCTGTACAAAATAATGTCATTTCCAACTAGCTAGGTTAACACGTTTCGAACCCCTTGAATTCTTTCGGGTTCTCCTCAGGACCGGGACTTGGTCAGACACTGCAAAACAATTATAACATAATTTTTTTTTTTATTTCTTGGTCTCCAATTCACCCTTATACCCTACTAAACTATTATCATAACAGGGTCTACCTTTACCATTCTGGGTCGGTCCAGGAGCATGCAATGATATTCAATATTAGAGCTCATTCCCTTAAGCCTGATCATTTGGTGTGTGTTGGTATTGTTTCTACAAAAAAGGGGGGATTATGAGGTTTTAATTACACGATTAGTAGCAAATGCACTCCATTTGGCAGCAACGTTATTTACACGTGTATTACTGAATTTGCATAGAGCATGCATTTTCAGTTTGTTAAACCATGAAGCTAACACGAAGATTTATAACGTTCAGAGTCAAGGGTTTTAAGAGAAGGGGGCATACTTGTTCAAAGTCAACATAATAATGTCCATAAATCTCAACTGTATTGCCGGGGCTGTTTAGTGAACACAATCGCATTAGGCAAGCAACTTTCAACTAGACACGCTTTCGCTGCATGTACGCTCTAATCGATTAAAAAACTTGCCTCAAGTTGTAGGAACATGTCCTGGTTCCAGTGATTCAGATTCTCTGTTGCAAAATTGTAGCAAGTATAGACCAAATGACACAAAAACTGAGTTGTTACACTCAGTGCTGCCAAGGATACAGTTGTTGCTTATCAGCGTGTAAAATCGCATTCATTCAAACTAGCCTTCGGCGGTGAAGCTCAGTGATTCCTTCGTTCTTCGACCATGGTTTTCTGACAATGCGGAAGTGAGTGAATACAAAATTTTCCAGCTATCGCGACAAGTATTTTAGATTCTATTAAGGACACGGAGGCGAGGATTATGCTGTCTCCATTTCTTTACTGAACTCAGCAGCCAATGAAAAATGAAACTACAACAAGTAAAAACATCACATCCCATGAGGCTGTGAACCACGCCTCCACATAACAGCCAATGGCAACATCTCAAAGTATACAAAGCAGAGAGACACTTTCTTGGCCTCCTCTTTCTTTGCGAAACCAGTCCATAAGTCCGAACGAACATTACACCAGTTCGACTCTCAACGGAGAGATAAACAGTTCCTTTAGAATTCTCAACGGAGAATATAGTCACCCAATCCTGCGATCAACCTCTTCTCACGAGGGGAGATCCAGCCTCAGTCAGAGTGATATGGCAGTTCCTGATAGATTCAATTCTCAGTCCTGAGGTCAAGCTCCTGACATCCGTGGAGAACCAGCTCCAGCCTGAGAGTTGCTTCAGTTCTTGTTAGAGTCATTTCCTGAAAGTAAAAACAAGTTTGAAAACAGGGAACCCACAAACCTGATTTCTTAGGGTGGGCCATAAATAGTTATGAATATCCTTATACTACAACATGATAGTTGATAAAACTATCCCAACGGGTGGGATAATCCTCGCCTCCGTGTCCTTAATAGAGTCTAAAATTCTTGTCGCGATAGCTGAAAAATGTTGTATTCTATGGCAGGACAGGCGGCTTCTGATTATGCTGGTTCAAAGCTCGTCAATAACAACAGAAGAAACATGTGATATAGGCTTGTAATAAAACATTTTGAACATAGAATCCGTAGACCAATCAGCCGCTCTCAGGATATCCTCTAACCGAGAGCCCAACAAATGCGCTTTAGAGGCCATAGCCCCTCTAGTGGAATGAGCACCATACACAGAGACATCAATGCCCGCTTCAGACATCACCGACCTAACCCACCTGGCCAAGGTGGCAGCCGATACAGGCCTATAAGGTTTTTGAATAGCAATTAACAACTGCCCCAAAGGCTCAGACCTGTGGGCAAGTGTGCGTTCCTCATAAGTTTTCAGGCAATGCAAAACACATAACTTATTATTGTGAGGGAAAGCAGGATACTCTACCGAACGTGACATTGTCTTTGTCCGCCTCGTGATGATAAAAGAGACGCCCTGTGGAGAAAACATTCTGCCCGTCAGATCCAGAGCTCGAACATCCGAGACTCTGCGGCAGGAAATCAGACATAACAGCATAGTGAGCTTGGCCGATAATTGTTTTAAGGAAAGTTCTGGGTTTTCCAGCCAAGACACCAATAGAGAGAGTACCTTAGAAACATCCCATAAGGTCGAATATCTGGGTCGAGGGGGATTGGCTACTCTAACCCCTTTAAGTAGCTTACACACCAGGGGATGCATCCCCACCGGCTTACCATCGATAGAGTCGTGACCTGCCGAGATAGCTGATCTGAAGTTATTAACTGACCTGTAAGCCAGCCCTGATTCTGCATACTCCGACAGGAAATTCAGAATCTCAGTCACATCTGATCCCACGGGATCCACCTGCCGTTGAAGGCACCAACCCACCCATCGCTTCCAGGAAGCTGAATATCGTTTCCGGGTGGACGGAGCCCAAGCTAGTCGTATAAAGCCGGCAGCTGCCTGTGAAAGGCCTTCAATGCTCTCGTGTCTCCTGAGAGCGGCCACACCATGAGAGGTAGTTGGTTCTGCATGACTAAAGGGTGGCAAGCTCCCACTGGGTCCTGGAGAATCGTCGGGAATGTCGGGAGCTGAAAGGGAATATCCACAGACAATTCCAATAGTGTGGGAAACCACGACTGAGTCTTCCACAAGGGTGTCACCAACACTACTGAAGCTGTCTGCCGGCGGACAAAAGCCGCCACTCTCGGGATCAAGGCAAAGGGAGGGAAGGCATAATTCCTCTGTGGGCCCCAATGCTGCAGGAACGCGTCCGTTCCCATCGCCATTGGGTCCGGTCTCCAACTGAAGAACAAGGGAATCTGAGCATTGAGGCGAGAGGCAAAAAGGTCTATCCTGCAAGGGCCTCGCATACTCATGATCTCCGCAAACAGCGTGGGGTGAAGCTTCCTATCACTGTAATCCCTCAAGAATCTGGAGTTCCAATCCGCTACCTGGTTGAGTTTGCCCGGGAGATATTCCGCTAAGACTGTAATCTTGTGGTTTAGACAGAAGTGCCAAAACTCCTTCACAATGTTGACCAACATCCGGGACCTCGTCCCTCCTAACCGATTGATATATCTCACCGCCGACACATTGTCCATCCGGAGGAGGATGCAACAATTGCTCTTCAGGGGAGATATCGATCGAACCGCAAACGAGCCGGCTAACAACTCGAGGCAGTTGATGTGCAACCTTAACTCGTCGGCAAACCAGCGTCCGCCTGTGGCAAAGTCGCCACATCGAGCGCCCCAGCGACTGGCGTCGGATTCGATAATTACGTCCGGAGACGCGCCGAAAATTGCCCTTCCGTTCCAGGCTGAAATGTGCTCCAGCCACCACAGAAGCTCCTCTCGAGCGTCTGGAGATAAAGGAATGAGGTGGTCGTAGTGAAACTTCTTCTGGATGTAATTGAATTTTGAGCCGTTGAAGGGCCCGGTAGTGTAGGGGGCCCGGGAAGATGGCCTGAATGGAGGAGGCCAGTAGGCCCACGATCCTCGCCAATACCCTCAAGGAAATCATCTGTTTGGACAAGGTGGATTTGATTTCTCGTTTGATAGACCTGATCTTGGGGAGAGGGAGGAGAAGCTGGGCAGAGACTGAATTTATTTGGAAGCCCAAGAATTCTATCTGCTGGTTCGGAACCATCATTGACTTCTTGGCGTTGATGACGAACCCCAGATCCTGTAACAGGGTCATCGTCCACTCCAAGTGGATGAGCAGAAGGTTCCGGTCTTGAGCCAGGAGCAACATGTCGTCGAGATAGATAATCATGCGCACCCCCATTTCCCGAAGACGGGAAACCACCGGTTTCAAGAGTTTTGTGAAAACCCACGGGGCTGACGATAGGCCAAAGGGAAGGGTCTGATACTGGTACCATTGTCCCTTCCATTGAAATTGGAGAAATTTCTGATGAGCGGGACAAATTGGTACCATGAGGTAGACATCTTTTAAGTCCAACCGGACCATCCAGTCTTTTTCCAGCAGGAGATCTCGTAGAAGATGGATGCCCTCCATCTTGAAGTGCCTGTAGACAACAAAGGTATTGAAATCTCTGAGGTTCAACACAAGTCTCTGACCTCCTCCTTTCTTTTGCACCAAGAAGACGTTGCTGCAAAACCCTCCGGGAATGAAGGGTCCTACGGCAATAGCCTGTTTGGCCAAAAGCTCTTGAAGTTCGGAGTCTATAAAATTCTGTTCGAGAAGGGAAAAAAGGAGAGGTCGAGGAGGAATAATTTGACATGGGGGCTGCAGTAGCTCTATCTGATAGCCCTGCACTGTCTGCAAGATCCAAGCATGTGTGGTGAGATGAGCCCAATTTACAACAAAATGTAATAACCTGCCCCCCAGGGGGATCGCAGGGCACATAGGACTTACCAGTAGACTGGGATTCAAAGTTTTTGTAGCCTCGGTTGACACCTCTGTTGAAGCGGCCCCTGTATCCACGCGATCTGGAGGGGTAGAAGCCCGCCTGCTCTGGTTCTTGAGTATAGCCCCTGCGTCTGGGCGCGAAACCTCTTTGAGGACTGGGATTGGAGTAGCGGCCGGTCGAGCGTCCTCTGCCACGCCCGGCCTTACCAGCGACCTGATGAAACACCTTCTTCAAGGAGGATTGTGACTTGTCGAGCGAGGCAAAAGTGTTCACAAATTTGGCAATGTCCTTTACGAACTTGTCACCAAAGAGTTGACCCTCAGCTAGCGGCCCCGGTTCCGCCGTGGCCAATTCCACCAATTGCGGATCAATCCTCAAGAGGACCGACTTGCGACGCTCAGAGGCCAAGGCGCAGTTGGCATTACCCAGCATGCAAATTGCTCGTTGCGCCCATCCAGCCAAAACCTCGGGGTGAATGGCCGCTCCTGTCTCTTGCGCCTGTAGGGCTAACTCGAGAAATTTTGCTAAGGGGCCAGCAAGGTCAAGAACCTTATCTTGACACGCCCGAAGGGCGCGATCAATCCCTTTCTTTGGATCCTTCTTGTATTTTTTAAGGAAAGTGAACATGGAGGAATCTATGTCAGGGGTAATAGCAACCTTATGGGGTAAATCAGGACGTGGGCATTCCGATTTTAGGCGGGCCCTCACTTCCTTATCAAAACTCTTCCGTAAGTGAGTCTGCATGTATTCGGCCACCGCCGTGGGTGGAACCCAGTCTGCGGAGCGAGGATGGACAATATCAGAGGGATCAAACAAGAAAGGGGAGGGTTGGACGGGAGAGGAAGAGTGCTTGCGCTTCTTCGCACAGTTACGAGGCTTGGACTCAATAGAGGAATCTGTGTCAGTGTTGGGACCCGTAGTGGAGTCCAGCACGGGAGTAGGAGAGGGAGGAATAGGTGGGGGAGCCGGGGTGCCCTCGTGGGCCTGTTCATTAGACTTATAGAGTTTAGAGTAAGAGTGTGCATGCGGCCAGGGAATGCCGAGGGGCTCGGGGGAAGGGAGGGGTACCGGGGCCGGACCAGTGCCAGGGGGAGCAGGACTCGGGGCAACCAGACGATCCAATTTCTGGGCAATTGGCAATAAGGCGGAGGAGAGTGCCTTATCTAGTTTAGCATCCAACTTCCTATCTATTATGTCCTCCATGGAATCGTCATAATAATATTCATCATCCCCCTGATCCTCACATGCAGCCACCTCCTCCTGGTAGAAATCGCAGTCTGCCATGCTTTGGGTGAATAAGCGCTTATTCAATCACCAGATCCCCAGTGGGAAGCAAAAATTATTACAACCCCACCCGCCACAGGTTAGGGTGTCAGTTGGGAGCAATGCCGGGGCAAAAAGAGCCAAAGAGTACTGAAAAAAACCCCACAGGGGTATCAACAACAAGGAAAACTGATCAACCCAGGACTAATGGGGAAGGGAGTACTCCCACCTGCCTGGCTGAGCAGAACTTCCAAAAATTATGTCCTTCAGGACTTGTAGGATAAGGTTATTGTCCTTGTCAGGGAAAAGAACCAAGCGCTGTCTTAATTTTGCCTAAATTGGCCCGTACTCGGCTCTGAATGCCTGCTGCGTCTCTCCCCTTTTCAGCCCGGGGCAGGGCGTCGGTCCGGCATTTCAATTAAGGGCTCTGCGTGCGCAAACGCGCGTGCGCGCTCCCGAGGCGCACGCAGGAAGCCGGTCTGGCCTCAGCGTGTGTTTCGCTCCCTGCGAGGGGGGGCCAAATCCCTCCGATCGCGGACCGCGATCGAGAAAGGCAGCGGCGCTGAGGGAATAAAACAGGGCAATGCGGGAGAAAAAGTTACAGCGCAACACGCGCTGGGAAGGGAAACAGGCAACCTACGGTAAGCGCTAATCGCACCTGACACTACGGCGCGCGGTTAGACAGATGATAGGCATAGCGCATGAACAAAACACAGCAATAGCACCTTAGCTACATCAGCAATGCAAAATATCATATATCAGCAAAAGCTCAATAACTTTAAGGGTCGAAATGAAGTATACAAAGTAGAGAGGCACTTATCTTGACTGCGGAGCAGCAAAGAAAGAGGAGGCCAAGAATGTGTCTCTCTGCTTTGTATACTTTGAGATGTTGCCATTGGCTGTTATGTGGAGGCGTGGTTCAAAGCCTCATGGGATGTGATGTTTTTACTTGTTGTAGTTTCATTTTTCATTGGCTGCTGAGTTCAGTAAAGAAATGGAGACAGCATAATCAGAAGCCTCCGGTCCTGCCATAGAATCATCTTAGCAGGCATTACTTGTAGATTGTCTGCAATGAATGGATCGGCGCAACAAAGTGCATGCTGGAGTTGGTGGTCCAAGATGTGACAAAAAGTTGGAGATATTCAAGACAATTGAAATTTGTGCCGCATAGGCAATCAATTTGTCTGTGTCGTAATGAAGATTGAACAAGGGGGATGTTACAATCTGTTGATTTCCGTCCTTTCGTTCAGCCCTCGGGAGGCTGTATTAAACTTCATTATCAAATGTGCCTCTCTTCTTAGTGGTGCTATTTCAGGATCTTCACCTCTTGGGTTGGGTCTGATTGTACTAAGTACAGTCCAATGGAATTCTTTTTCATTATGTTTAAGCTCTTGGAAATGCGGGACTAGAGCTGCATTCTGCACTCTATTCTTTAATCTGGAGCTGTGTTGTGCAATTCTTTGTCGAACCTCTTGTGTCGTTTTTCCAAGTAATGCCTGCTAGGCTGATTCACTCACTTCCGCGTTGTCAGAACACCGTGGTCGAAGAAGAAGGAAGGAATCACTGAGCTTCACCGCCAAAGGCAAGTATGAATGAATGTGATTTTACATGCTGATAAGCAACAACTATATCCTTGGCAGCACGGAGTGTAATGACTCAGTTTTTGTGTCATTTGGTCTAGACTTGCCACAATATTGCAACAGAGAATCTGAATCACAGGAACCAGGAGATGTTCCTACAACTCGAGGCAAGTTTTTTAATCGATTAGAGCGTACATGCAACAAAAGCGTGTCTAGTTGAAAGTTGCTTACCTAATGCGATTGTGTTCACTAAACAGTCCCGGCAATGCAGTTCAGATTTATGGACATTATTATGTTGACTTTGAGTGTTAGCTTCATGGTTTAACAAACTGAAAATGCGCGCTCTATGTAACTTCAGTAATACACATGTAAATAACGTTGCTGCCAAAAGGAGTGCATTTGCTACTAATCGTGTAATAAAAACCTCATCATCCCCCCCTTTTTTTGTAGAAATAATACCAACACACACCAAACGATCAGGCTTAAGGAAACAAGCTCTAATATTGGATATCATTGTATGCTCCAGTACCTACCCAGAATGGTAAAGGTAGACCCTTTTATGATATAAGTTTAGTAGGGTATAAGGGTGAATTGGAGATTAAGAAATTAAAACATTGTTTTATGTTATAATTGTTTTTCAGTGTCTGACCAAGTCCCGGTCCTGAGGAGAACCCGAAAGAATTCAAGGGGTTCGAAAAGAGTTGACCTAGCTAGTTGGAAAGGACATTATTTTGTACAGACTAAAAGCAGCCAACAAACAAGGCCATTGGCCTGTTGTTTCACCACAGAATCCCAACTAGCTTGTAATGGCAGGATGCATATTTTGACTATTGTATAAAAGATAATGCCGCCATTTACGTTTATTAGCAAACGAAGGACTGGTCTGCCTCACAATTTTTGTGTTTTTGTATTTGAATATAGTTTTGTTTGTTTCACTGTGATTGTGTAATACATTTTGTAAATAATTAGAACAGGTTGTTCTTCTAAGAAAGACATGCTTTAAAAGTTTATGACCATTTCTCAAAGAGAAAAGAACAACATGAATGTGAAATAAATCACTAAAGACCACCATATTCGATAAAGTGGTTTTGTTATTGAAAGGTTTATTTCAATTGTAGCACCCATACATTGTACAGTTTGTTATATATTATTTGAGGCCTAGTTTGGGTGCGATTGATGAGCCCAAACCCTCCTTGTTTAAAACTTTTAGAAAGTTGGCATCTTCTTACGCTAAACATTTGTACCTCCTGCCAGTATTCTGGTTCACATGATTGTGAATGCCTCTGCTATTGGGATTTGTGTATTCCTTCCAGACAGTAACATGAAAGGTGATTAGGTGTGGGCCATCCTGCTAGGATGGTTGAGGGTGGAGTTCTACCCAGTCCCAATTATATTTCAAAGGGGTCTCCCTCTTGCACACAAAAATTAACTTGACACTAGTCTTTTGTCACCTCAGACTTCTTGGATCATTGACAGGGGAAGGGAAGAACTTTCCAGAACCAGATGTGTGAGTACTATAGAGAATCCCCCCAATTCAAAGGTGTTCGCCAGATATGGATATTGGAACTCTAGAGCCACTCTTCAGTATTCTCGTTGACCTGCGTACATTACAAGAAGAAACACCATCTTGTTTCCCAGAGGACTGTCCTGCTGCATGAACACTGTCCTAAACACTGAGAAGGAAGAATGGACCTCCTTCCTTCACCCCAGGCTACCTGAGTGACTCCAAGGGTCTGAGTTACAGGGACACAACACGCTACAGAGGCCTCCATGCAACTGCCTAGCTGACCTGCTGCACTTCACCTGCAACTGGACCTGCCTTAGCCTTACCGGCCTCTGCTAAAGTGAGTCCTCGAACCCAAAGATGTGCTTCCTCAAGTCCTGGACCCTTGGCTGGCATTAGAGTCCACAAATGGGCCAGTTCGCGGTTAGACTCTGCCACCCGCCACAACCGCGTTGGTGAACCTGACTCTTCACGCTACAGCAACCACCAGAAACAACCAGCAACGCGAGATCTGAACTTCATGCTACAGAAATGACAGCCTGTGTCGAATTTTTATCACTAAAGGCAACTGTTGTTGAACTGTAATCCCACGAGGACATACAGTTTTACCGAGAAATTCGTTGTTTTTATCACCAGATGTCTAGATATCTTATATATTGAAGTATTCACTTAGTCGGGTGGAATATTCAAGATATTGAAGAAAACGCCTCACTCACTAATAGTGACATGCTTCATCATAGGCGTTTTCTCCACACCCAGATAAGGTGGTACTATCTGGGCGGACTCAACCAAAGATGTTTTGGGAGTTCTTATATAAGATAATAGCTGGTTAAGCAGGGAACCAGATGTTGTGATATGTTAAAAATACCTACAGGTATACCCCGCTCCAATATTTTATTCTTGGGGTACTTGTGGTATCATTAAAATCATGTACTGGGGTTCTTTTGAACGTAATTTTTCAAATGTACCCTCGTTAAAATGCCAACATGTTTTGGCCCACGTTGCTAGCCCTATCGGGTCTGGGGCCTTCGTCAGGGCTTTGTTGTTCTGTTCCTTACTTTAAGGTCCCTGCCTTGTGTTTACGCATTTATTTCATGCATACCAATCATGAGGCTTAATGCACTCACCTAAATTCTTGCACCCGATCTCCAATAGATTTTCTATAAGGTCAAAAAACAAGAGAAGGGAATACACACATGTGCACATGGTTATATGCATGTTCATGCTTATGTGCCCCTATCATACTGTTATTCATTATTATAGTGTAACGTATGTGTGAACACCCCGACTAAGTGCTCATTTTGTGTGGTGCTATTAACCGCTTGTTTGCCTAATCAGTTATTACCACTTTCTAAAATTACCCACACCACACTCTGTGTTAATTTACAAAAAACTTTTGGCTCTTCATTGTGAAACACCACCCCACATGAATGTGTGCAGCTTATCTTCCATTCACACGCGTGCCGATGTGTTTTTTTATTTAAACATTCGTGGTACAATGTTGTTATATTCAAAGGTTGCCCAACTCTCATGGTGTCCGAGTTTCTTTTTCATTTGTCTTTACGGATCAGACTATTTTCCCATTTAATATATCATTCTTTTTCTCACCTACTGGTAGATGCTAATTAGCATCATGCAGGTCTTGTGTGTCACGGTAGCGTCCTGTAGTCACACACTGCATAAAACAAATCATAGATTATGGAGAACATCGTATATTTGTTTATGGTGGTTCGTCTTGCAATGTATATATGTTTTTAATGTTTGCAAGCACTAAGGCAACTTGGCCTGAGCTTCCTTTCCCACGGACCCAAGTGTTTCGATCCTTTATTCAGAACTGGCGATAATGTAAATCACAGGGCGATTTTTACTTATCTGCTGAGAGCGTAATTTAAGCTGGTCCTTGATTGCATGGAAATGCACCAGGGACTGGCTCGTATTGATCATAAAAACAGCAAAAAGACTCTCTGATGCCCTTCTAATCGAAATAAAACATTGGAAAATGGATTAAAAACCCAAATTACAATTGGACATTTCAAAAAGAAATTAGAAGAAAACAACAAAATAATAAATGAATACAAAGAATACCTAACTCAAGCCAAGATCGTAAAATTCCAAAAAGACCTAAAAAGATTTAAGTTTGAAAATATTTCTCCATATTCCAAAGAGGATTACAATCCAACAGAAAAAGATAGGTCGGATTTCTCAGACACAGTCAGTACAGGTTCCGGAAGAAACTCAAGTGATTCCTCCTTTGAAGGCCAAAACCCAAAATGGAATAGCAGGAAAAGGGGTAACCGGTCTAGAAGAAATAGGGGAATGTACCAACAAACAGGCCTATACCAACAACAACCCCCCTTCGGATGGAATCCATTCATGCAACCATCGTTTCAACCTCCACAATTTGGATACCAATGGCAACCTTACCAACCGCCTTTTTTAGGGAGAGGCCACACACAAGGAGGAGGCAACCGGAGAGGGCCCAGAGTGCAGTGGGAAATGGACAGAGAGGACTTAACGGTACAGGAACCCAGACCCAGCACCAGCAAGAAGACTCGGGAATACTAAATTTAAGCACCAGAATCCTTTCAAAAACTCAAGAAGAAGTTTTGAATAAAGGTCTCGGCTTTGTCCCGACTACCAAATCCAATCTCTTTAACGTAACAATTGAACTATCTGAATTCTTCCGCAGATTACGATTATCAGTGTTTTTTGCAGAAACGGATGGATCACAAGAAACCACCGAAGACAAAAATACAGGCTTAAGGAAGAAGTCAAAATTTGTTCCACCAAATCATACAATGCCAGCAGCCTTGCTAGCTTTTGAAAAAGCGGTTACTTTGGAAGTTGACAAACTTAAAGACAATGAAAGTAGAACATTCAACAATCTTTCATCTGTAGAACGAAGAACCTTAGCTGAATTTGATAAGATGGGTGATATTATAATAAAACCAGCAGACAAGGGAGGAGCAACAGTGATTCTACCGATCGAAATGTACAAAACTGAGTGTCAAAAACTGATCCTCTGAACTATTTACGACTACAGAGGGACCCTACTGACAAACTGAAACGAGACATACATGAGATGGTAAAAAAGGCAGTGGAAGAAGGATGGATAACTACTGCAGAAGAAAATTTTCTAAAAGAAACGGATTCCAAGATACCATACTTTTACATTCTTCCCAAAGTGCATAAAAACAAAATTCCACCACCAGGTAGACCGATCGTATCGGGTATTGGTTCTGTACTGGAGCCGCTATCTAAGTTCACGGACCACTTTTTGAGACCTATGGTACCAAAAATGCCTTCTTTTTTAAAAGATACACAAGATATCCTTTTAAAACTCCAACCATTGAGTTTCGATCCAACAACAGATTCCCTCATCACCTTGGATGTGGAAGCGCTGTACATCAGCATTCCACAAGAAGCATCACTCACTGTGATTGAGAGACTGCTAAAAGCGGAAACATGGACGTCGATAACACCCATAAATTTCATCGTAGAATGTGCAAGGTGGGCCCTAACCAAAAACTATTTTGAATTCGAGGGTGAATATTTTTTACAAACCCACGGAACATCTATGGGTATGACTTGCGCACCAAGTATAGCCTGTCTATACGTCCATGATTTTGAGATGAAATTCATCTATAAAGAGACAAATCCATACCAGAACAACTTGGTGTTTTGGAAACGATTTATAGATGATATTTTCCTCATTTGGAAAGGAGATGAAAACGGAGCAAGAGATTTCCTGGCATGGCTGAACTCCAGGGATGAATATCTCAAGTTTACTATGACTTTGGAAAAAGATTCAATAACCATCTTGGATTTAAAAATCTGGCCAAACAAGGGTACACTAAAAACAGAAGTATTTTACAAACCAACAGATGTGAACAATTTACTAAGGTACGACAGTTTCCATCCCAAGACTTTAAAAGACAATCTGCCGGTGGGACAATTTCTAAGATTGAGAAGAAATTGGACGGACAAGGAGACTTATGAAATCCACGCTAAGAAGCTCACAAAAAAACTGAAGATGAAATCATATCCCAAAAGACTGATAAAACAAGCATATAGAAGAGCGAAGAACAACACCCGAGAGGGATTACTGGAATCCTATGAAAAACCTGAGAACAAAAGAATTGTGTGTGTCACCACTTATGGAACGGAATCTAACAAAATAAAAGGAATTGTCCTACGGCACTGGAGAACACTAAACTCAGGGGGGTTAAAAATGGAAAAACCCAAGTTTGCCTTTAAAAGAGGAAAATCATTAAAGGATTCTGTGGTACACACTCGCCCAAAAAAGAAACAAACGAAAACAGGACAACAGCTGAATACTTTATGGAACCTACCTGAGGTCGTCGGACACTTTCCGTGCGGCTCATGTAATGTATGCTGCTTAACAAAAACTAGCAAAGAGATTGATGTGGGCCTGAAAACTCCCTGGGAACAGCGAAGTTTCAGCAATTGCAATAGTCAAAATGTGGTATACGTGATGACGTGCATTTGCAATAAGAGGTATATAGGAATGACCACTCGAATAGTAAAAGTTAGAATAAATGAACATCGAAGCACATTTAGATGTGGAAAGACAATTACTAAAATGATGCATCATTTTCATACAAACAACCACACTGAGAACGATTTCATATGGACAGTGATTGAACATCTACTCAAGAACTGCACTGAGAAACAACTCCTAAAACTCGAGCAGAGGTGGATTTATCGCTTATCTAGTGCAACACAAGGCCTTAATGAGGAAATCCCGTGGACTTCTCTGACGTGAAAGAAAATTTTGAAAAACTTGGCCTGTACGACAGACTTGTAGATAATCTGAAGGGCATCGAACATGCAGTCAAATAATTAAAAAAAAATGAGAATATAACATAAAATACAATGGGGGCAGCAAGTGTATTACACGAATAAACGTCAGCCTTGAGTCTAATAATGAAAAAAAGAGAAAAAGACTAAATCACGTGCAACCCAAAGCTTGAACAAGAAAAATCCCGTGGATTTCTCGGACGTGAAAGGAAATATTGAAAAATAAGGCCTGTACGAGAGACTTGTAGAGAATCCTAAGGGCATCAAAGATTCAGTTAAATAACAACAACAAAAATGAGAATACAATACAAAATACAATGGGGGCAGTAATTGTATCACATGAATAAACGCCAGCCTTGAGTCCAATAATGAAAAGAAAGAAAAAAAAGAAAAAAAGACAAAATCACGAAGGTATTCATGGTTTTGTAAATCAACTGGCACGCCGTGAGTGCAATAACAGCACAAACAAACACTCTAATAAATTCTTAAATAAACAACTGTGAGCCCTTGTAGTAATACCATAAGATACGATAAGGAAACAACCATCAACCTGAATTCATCGTATATTTGTCCAAATTTTCCCATAAAATACGAGGAAAGAGATTTAAAAAAAAAAATAGACAAAACGATAAAAAAATAGGTTGAGGTTTGAAAATAATTAGTGGACTTCAGTACCCAGAATCCCCTGTACACCGGAAGCCGAGTAATACTCCGTAGACCAGAAATGCGTAAACAACCATAGAGAGAACGACGTGTGGGATAGAAGAACACTACGAGGTAAACGATATTTGTATTTAAGACGCCAAAAACAACCGTGTCTTTTTTCGACGGCAGGCGGTGTGTACAGTAGGTTTACATGCGGTGGCGGATCCTTGACGAAGTAAGTCTTGACTTCCAGAGACCAAGGGATAATACTTTATTTTAAAAAAAAACATAGCCAGAGTTAATCGACCTTGTACACGTTATGCCCCGAACTATGTTGCGTTCACATCACAAAATCGAAAGTCTTTAGATTCAAAGACGAAGGGACGGAATTGAGCCACGTTCAAATTTAGTCTTGAACCTCTCTGTCCAAAAAATAAACCCGATTTTCTCTATACCACATATGCCACTCGGATAGGGGGATGTTTCTCTAAACCAGGTAAAGGCAAAAAAAAAACAATATAAATAAAGATGTACTTAAGGGAAATGGCTTAAATTACGCTCTCAGCAGATAAGTAAAAATCGCCCTGTGATTTACATTATCGCCAGTTCTGAACAAAGGATCGAAACACTTGGGTCCGTGGGAAAGGAAGCTCAGGCCAAGTTGCCTTAGTGCTTGCAAACATTAAAAACATATATACATTGCAAGTCGAACCACCATAAACAAATATACGATGTTCTCTATAATCTATGATTTGTTTTATGCAGTGTGTGACTACAGGACGCTACCGTGACACACAAGACCTGCATGATGCTAATTAGCATCTACCAGTAGGTGAGAAAAAGAATGATATATTAAATGGGAAAATAGTCTGATCCGTAAAGACAAATGAAAAAGAAACTCGGACACCATGAGAGTTGGGCAACCTTTGAATATAACAACATTGTACCACGAATGTTTAAATAAAAAAACACATCGGCACGCGTGTGAATGGAAGATAAGCTGCACACATTCATGTGGAGTGGTGTTTCACAATGAAGAGCCAAAAGTTTTTTGTAAATTAACACAGAGTGTGGTGTGGGTAATTTTAGAAAGTGGTAATAACTTGATTAGGCAAACAAGCGGTTAATAGCACCACACAAAATGAGCACTTAGTCGGGGTGTTCACACATACGTTACACTATAATAGTGAATAACAGTATGATAGGGGCACATAAGCGTGAAGATGCATATAACCATGTGCACATGTGTGTATTCCCTTCTCTTGTTTTTTGATCTTATAGAAAATCTATTGGAGATCGGGTGCAAGAATTTAGGTGAGTGCATTAAGCCTCATGATTGGTATGCATGAAGTAAATGTGTAAACACAAGGAAGGGACCTTAAAGTAAGGAACAGAACAACAAAGCCCTGACGAAGGCCCCAGACCCGATAGGGCTTGCAACGTGGGCCGAAACATGTTGGCATTTTAACGAGGGTACATTTGAAAAATTACGTTCAAAAGAACCCCAGTACATGATTTTAATGATACCACAAGTACCCCAAGAATAAAATATTGGAGCGGGGTATACCTGTAGGTATTTTTAACATACCACAACATCTGGTTCCCTGCTTAACCAGCTATTATCTTATATAAGAACTCCCAAAACATCTTTGGTTGAGTCCGCCCAGATAGTACCACCTTATCTGGGCTGGAGAAAACGCCTATGATGAAGCATGTCACTATTAGTGAGTGAGGCGTTTTCTTCAATATCTTGAATATTCCACCTGACTAAGTGAACACTTCAATATATAAGATATCTAGACATCTGGTGATAAAAACAACGGATTTCTCGGTAAAACTGTATGTCCTCGTGGGATTACAGTTCAACAACAGTTGCTTTTAGTGATAAAAAGTTCCCTTGGGAGCATGCAACTGGATTGCCTTTTCTCTCACTCTCCTCTTGTGAAAAGAAGCCTGTGTCGACTGCCAACATAAAGCCCAGCAATGAATGTCTGCAAAACCCGACTGGATATTTGCGCTACAGTGACAACTGTCCACAACACCATGACTGCTCTTTGAGCTACAGTGACAACCTTGCAGAACACACTCCCTGCTCCTCGCAGCTCCTTCCACCATGAATGGAACTCTTTGAATCAGACTTTGAGAAGGTACGTTTTTCAGTGGGACTAATCTGATCTATTTATCTGGCCCATGCTCCATCGCTGTCGACCTGAACTTGTGACTTTTCTCCTAAGCTCAACCAAATGACTGTGAATGGTGCTTTGTGCTTTTAGGTGCTATATCTATTTAAAACTTTAAAATGTAATGTCTTCAGTTCTAATGATTGGATTTATGTTGCTTATTTCTCATTTTATTTATTCAAATGCACTCAATTCCTTTAAATTGGTTCGCAATTTATCTTGCGTTGTATTTTCACTTTATTGCTGCTTGTGTGCTCATAAATAATTTACACTTTGCCTCAAAGTGAAGCCTGACTGCTGTGTGCCAAGCTACCAGAGGGTCAAGCACAGGTTAATATAGTGACTTTTGTGGTTCACTCTGACAAGGGGCTTCCACCTCCCATCAACCAATACGCTAATATCTTACAATTGTGCTTAGCCACTCCCCAAAATGTCTGTCGTTTGGTTAGAGAGGTCCTCTAACTTCATTAAATATGAAATGGGCATTATCTAGGAGGGGTTTCATGAGCACTTTCCTCTGCTCTTTGGGAAATTGCACTGTTGGGAATCCACAAATTGCACTGTAGGGAATCCTAGATGATGTGGGTGGTCTCAGGGGTGAACATACATTGGTGGGTTTCAAGGTCACCATTGCGAAACAAGATAGTGCCATGAACTGGAAATCCACACGGGACCCATCGTAAGTGGCATGGAGAGCGTTGATGGACTGCTATGCCAGATTGGGGTAACCAGTATACAAAGCGCGAGGGTGCCTGCACAAGCATGAGAAGATTTGGGGAGGCTGGTGGGCCTATTATGACATATTGGCATCCTGACAGAGATATCCCTGTCCGTTTTTATCTCCTTTGCCTTGGCATCCTGACTGCATGCATGTGACCTACATGTGTGTTTTGATAGCATTTCTGGATAGCATAAAAACAATAAAATCTGATTATATAAAAAAATGCTTAAGTAAAGCACTTTGGGAGGATTTGGAGAGATCCTGGTGGAGTTATGGAGAGTGACAAGAAGACTGCAACAAAAACCATCCATCTTTCTTTTTGATTCTTTAAAGTCATTACCATTCATGCTTCATATTTTGCGCACCATTATTTAATGTAAAAGTGACATCATGATCCCACTCAGAATTCTTACTTTCAAGTTCTTTCTTTCACTGTTTCTGCGTCTTACATTTGGTTGTTTTGTGGTATTTTCCATCTCTTGAGTCTAACCCTGACATATATGAACAAAGGAAGACCCACTGCATTGCTAGCATACATTACAGCAACACATAAAAATTACAGCTGAGCACACAATTGCAAGTGCAGCTTAGCAAGTTCTAATGGCACTTTACCCCAGCAGGAAACAATTGCTCTCACTTACAGTTCTCTCTCTATCTTCCACTGTTTGCAAGTCTGCAGAAATATTTTATTATTTGACTTTATTAAACAAAATCAATAGTAGTCACATTTTTTATGAAACTCAGTTGCACGTAGCGTTTGTATAGGAAGAAAATAGTTCTCAATCAATATCTAGATGAAGGTCTAATCTCAATCATAAATGTGCTCCTTCATGCGCTGCGTTTATGACCAATGGTATAATTTGTTACTGTCTTATGAATACACCTGACTTGCATTCATAATAAATTGATAAGAAATAGAATTGCTCTTCCAGGTGAGGTTTTCCGAAGCCTCGGGTACCTAATAATAACTAGCCTAAATAATATTTAATGGCATTGTTGCTTTTAAGCTCTTAACTGCTGAGGCGTATCTACTCCAGTACTGTGTCCTTTTTCGGCACTGCTCGACCTTAGGCCACCATACCTTTTCTACATGAGGTATCCATGCCAAATGTGCGTCCTTTTGGCCCAATATCATGGGGTTCTAAGGATACCCAGGGTTTGTGGATTCCCGGGGGGGGGGGGGGGGGGGGGGAGGGGTTATAAAACAGCCTAAACATGGCTACATTTTGTGTTTTGGGACATAAATGGGGAAAAACTGTTCCACAAAAAAAGTGTCTGTTTTGTTTCCTACAAATGGCAGCAATGAAAAGTTTGCTGTGCTAAAATAATCATCTCCCCAGCTTTCAGGGACATGTAGATCTGTGGAAACATATTTTTTAACCACTGTTTTGACATTTTTCTAGGAGGTAGCCCATTTTTCACAATTTTTGTGTTTTGAATCTACTTGGAGTTTGTGAGGGAAATCCATGGATGATGGTGGAAAACTATACATTTTTGGAAAGTAGACACAATACTGAATTAAGCAAGAGGCAAGATATGTAAATCCCTCACGTTTTTTCCAAAGAAACTAACTACTCATATAAAAAATATTTAAAATGAATAGGAAAAAACACCCATTTGTGAGCACATTTGTAACTTCTTGTCACAATGGGCAATTTACAAAAACAATCTATTGTTAAGTCCGCTAGACCCTTCAGGTCGGTGGGATATATATAGTTAGTAGGATTTTTGAGAACCTGAAGTACCCAGAACTAACAACTGATTTGCACCATACGATGGTTTTTCACTGGGTACTGAGTATAGAGTGTTTCATATGGTAAAATATAAAGAGTGAGAAATATGCATCTATTTATATAGAAACCTATGCATTTCTGAAATGTTCAGCAGATACTGAGTTTAAGGCCAGTGGTTATTTGTACATCTCTGAATTTGTGGTACCCATACTAGCACATACTCGCATGTGATTCAGAGGGAATTTTGCTAAATATCTTCTTTCCTGCACACTGGCTTACACTTGGAATGCACAAATGTAGAGAAATACAATTGGTGTTAACAAATGTTATACTGTACTGTATTCCCACACGTCACCTGATGAAAATGGTGCTACACCGGTGTGGCTGGGCTTTCTACCTGTGACACAATACACCCCAAAAGGAGACATCACATTTCACCCAGCAGAATCCATGCTTTGTCACAATGTGGGTAGCTGTGTACTTTGGGCCCAAGCCCAGCTGCCACCCAGGGAACCATTACACACCTGCACATTTCTGAAACCTAGAAACCCAGGGGAGTGCAGGGTGGTGTGCCTTGTGTGAATCCTACACTATCTACCTACTCCCAATGCCCTGCAAACCTCAAAGCGTGCCTAAAAACATTCATTTTCCTCATATTGCTTTGAGGGAAAGTTGTGAAACCTAGAGACACACATTTCCTACCACCAAGCAGTCCCTCAAGTCTATAAATAACAAGCATTTGATATGCAATCAGTCTCATATTTGGGAAAGTTAGAGCAATTGGCCCTTGTTGGAAATGACCCTTTTTGCGGGGTTATCCCCAAACTTTTTGCTTCTTCCTCCTTTATTTTTCCTGACCCGTGGTTGTTGGCAATAGGACTCTGGGCACTTTACCACTGCTGATCAGTGCTAAAGCGCATATGTTCTCTGTATAAATTGTTATTGTGATTGGTTATCAATGATTGGCATATTTGTTTTATCTGTAAGGTCTCTAGTAAAGGGCACTGAGTGTGCCAGGGCTGGTAATTCAAACGCTACTAGTGGGCCTGCAGCACTGATTGTGCCACCCACAGGAGTAGCCCTAAAATGGTGTCTCAGGCCTGCCACCACAGAACCTGTACGCAGTCTGTGAACTGCCATGCTGACCTGGCCAGTGTCCCCACTGACCAGGCCTAACCCTTCCCTTTCTGTACACATTGGACACCCCTCTAGAAGGCCCTAGGTACCCCCCTAGGCAGGGTGCAGTGTATGTGAAAGGTGGAGCATGTACTAGTGTGGGTGACATGCTCTGGTAGTAAATTACAGCCATTTTCGTTTTTCACTATTGAAAGGCTATCTTACCCATAGGCTATAATGGGGAATGCTGTGTATAGTGGTTACCTGCATATCCTCCCATAGGAGCAAGATAGAAAATAAAAGTCTGGTATCCCTGAACTCAGAATGTAATAACACATCTTTTAGGAAGGATGGTTTTTAAATCCTGTGTTTGAAAACAGCACTTTTTAGAAAGTGGCTGTTTTCTTGTCTAACCTTTCTGTGTGCTTCTGCCTGTTTGTGAATTGGCTGCCTGGAGTTTGAGTGCCATGGCTGGGAAATTCCAGGAGGCAGGGTGAGTCAGCCCAGGGGTGAATGGAGCTATCTACATTTGGAGTAGTGGGAGGAGTTGCACCTGGGACCTGAATAGGGCTGTGCCTGCCTTCCACAATGCTGGCCCCACCTCCTGCTGAGCGGCTGATGACCCTGCCCCTCTCCCTCAAAGGAAGAAGGTGTCCAATTACAGAATCCACCCAGAACTGGTTTTTGCTGGGCTCAGAGCCCTCCTGCACAAAGGGAACAAATACTTTTTGGGGTATAAGTACAGGACCCCAAACCCCTGAATTTTAGATCATCCTGGAATCAAGAAGGAACCTCTGCCAAGGAGAAAGCTGGAAGACTGAAGAGGAAGGACTGTCCTGCTGTGTGTTTGGGGGCTGACCTGCAGTTGCTTTGCTGCCAAGCAGAGGGGAAGGACTTTGCTGTTGCTGTGTCCCCTTGCTTGAAGAGATCTCCAAGGGCCTAAGGAAAGCTGGCCTCCTGTTAAGAAGTCCCAGGAACAAAAGGACTTCACCCCTAACTTTCCCCTGAACTCTGCTGAGTGAGTTATGCCCTTCCTAGAGTGCTTGATCCAATTGTGGGGCCTCTGGAAGTTGTGCCTGCTGTTTGGGGAGTTGGACAAGAAGAAAAGAAGAAGATCTGCAACTTAAACGCATCGCTCGCTTGCGGAGCTAATCGTCGAAAGTGTGAGAAAATTGCCACCGCCGCGAAGATCGTCGCAGTGCCTGTTGCTGCTGCAAGAGTCGATGCATCGCTCGCTTGCGGAGCGCATCGCCCCGGTGCGGGAAGATTCCTGTCGCTGCGAATATCCTCACAGAGCCTGTCGCCGCTGGGTGAGATCGTCGCACCGCTTGTTTGCGGAACGCATCACGTCGCTGCGAACATCGCCGCAGAGCCATTGCAACGAGGGGCCGCGAGAGGAGAAGATCGACACTGCGCCTTGCATCGCCGCCGCACCTGAGATCGTCGCCGCCCTGAAGATCATCGCATCGTGCCTGTGCGAGGTGCTACCTACCGAACCTGCGCACCGGAATCCATACAAGGTATCGCATCCCTCCCCCTACAGACCAGATTCGTCGCAACACGCCCGCTGCATGCAGCGGGGCTGTTGCATCGCCTTCCCAGGGTCTCAGGAGTGACGCATCGCATGTTTTTCAACGCTGCAGCTTCAATTTGGAACTTTTGTCGCATCTACAGGTACTTTGGGATAAACATGACGCAACTGGGAATTATTTTGACGCAAACCCTAGAACTCTTTTAAAATCATATTCTTGAACTGTGTATGTTGAATTTTTGTCGTTTTGGTCTTGTTTAGTTTAGATTAAATACTTTTATTTTTCTAAACTGGTGTGGAGTCCATTTGTGGTGTTTTCACTGTGTTACTGTGAGTGTTGGTACAACTACTTTACACATTGCCTTTGATAAGCCTGTCTGCTCGTGCCAAGCTACCAAGGGGCTGAGCAGGGGTTATCTAAAGAGTGTATCCCCCTTACCCTGACTAGAAGTAAGGGTCCCTATTTGGACAGTGGTACCTACCTCTGCCAACTGGATACCCCCAGATCTAACAGCCCTGTAAATGATAATGTTTTTTACTTATAATTTTTTGTCTGCAATGGAGTGATTAATTAGAAAAGGAGAGTTAGAGCTATTGGCGTTGTAAATGTAAATATTTTTTACTTATGTGTTGTGAAGTAGATGTATGTGATATGCAGTGGAATTTTGTGGATAGTCTAAATGTAAATATTTTTTACTTATGTATTGTGAAGTAGATGTATGTGATATGCAGTGGAATTTTGTGGATAGTAATTATGTGGGTCTTAGTGTATTGGAATTGTGAGAAGTGGAATTGTGTGTCATGGGAGTAATTATGTGGTATGGTATTTTGTGTTGTGAAGTCTTATGTAGAGGAGTTTAATTATGTAGCGTACTGTTGCATTTTGTGGTGTGATGTCGAATCATGTGGTGTAGATTGTATGTATGTGCTGTGTTATTTAATTGTGTGTTGATTTGTATGATGTGGTTTCTTGTTGAATTAAGTGGTGTGGAATGGAAGCATGCTGAGTTGATTTTGTGGAACAATGTGGCACTGAGTGAAATTCTGGTGATGGGAATTATGTAGCATTGTGTTGAGTGTGTTTATATGGAATGTTGCAATGTGGTGTAGATTGGTTTTATGTGAGGTGTCTTTATGTGAGCAAGAGATAGGCTGGGTGAAGAAAGAGGGTGGGTTCCAGCCTACCTCAAGCCTTCAGTGGGTCACCCACCTCTCTAGGCAGGTCCTGACTGGGGAACCAAAAGCAGCCCTGGCAGAAAATCTCAAACCAGTCACTCTTCATTTGTCTGCTCACGCTCTCTTTCTATCCATCAAGCCTCTTTCTCTCCTCGCTCTTCTCCTCCTCTGATTGCTTTCTCTTTACCTCCCACATCTATCTCTCTAGAATCCTCTCTGTGTCTTCAGCCATTAATCTCAGAAGAAGGTGACACAGGCACTAGCAGCGGCCCTAACTTTTCAAAACTAGCCTCCAAGGGATTCAACCCACTGGGGAAAAGCCCGGTGGAATAAAGGACTTGTCTGACCATGCCTCTAGGCTGCAGTTATGTTTTATTTTCTCATTTAGTGGCAATGTTCAATTTAAAAATAAAAAAGTGCCCTGCTATCAGGAGACACTCACCCAGACTGTACGATATATGCATTTATCCCACCCCCACCAGTGTCCTTTGGCCAGCAGGCAGCAGTAAATACGGCATAAAGCAAACTGTGATACAGTCTGATCTGAACTTGTATTGTCATCAAACTAGAAACACCCTTTCTGTATAAAACCAAAGCTAGCACACGTCCATCGAGCTTTTGCTTAAAAGCCTGCAGCTGTGCTGTAAAGTGAATGCCACTAGTTGTCTCTCAGCTCAGCAACAAGAAGTTAGCCACAAACAAGTGGGTTATCTTCCTTCGTGACCTTATTTCCTCTCGCTTTGGTGTGTTTAGACAAAACCTAATTTTTTTGACTGGATTAGCTACTCACACCTGACATGGAACTAATTTAAACCTCACTTGCATCACCATGTGCCCACCCACTACACATCAATCTGCACTTCGTGTTTACTTTACCATGCACCCCTGAAGTGTAGGGCACCAGTGCCACCTAAGTGCACACCTACCTGGGATATCATCGACAGTGGATTTGGTACACCTGCATGCAAAAGGATAGATGTAATTGTTGGTCTGTGTCCTGGATGCCTGAATGTTTGTGGCTGTGTGCTTGTGTTTCTTTATGTTTACAGGACAGCAAAAAAGCCACAACTAATGACTAAATCAGTGCTGGTTAAACTTTGGTTTTGTAGAGCGCTATATACCGATTTTAAGTTGCCTCCCAGCGCTTATCCAGTGGGTGGAAAACCGCAAAAGACTAGTTTTTGTGTGGCCTACAGAGGTTGGAAGGCTTTGCCATAGTTAAAAAGCATCCTGAGGGCCTGCGTGGCACAGCTATGCGCAGCTGGCACATGCAGAAACATGCCCCATCTCACTTTCAGGTTGCAACACGGATGGTCACGCAGATTCACAAGAAACCAGACGCCGTCAGCTGAAGAAAACACAAGGAGCGACCTGCCGGTGACCGGGCAGCTGCCTGGATGGCCCTTGAAAGCAGGCACCGGAGTTCTATTGGTGTGAAATAAACTTTCACAAGAGCCCTCAAGGGTGTGAAATTGCACTGTAAACAGCGAGGAGCATTCGCTGTAAATGACTCATCATCTGGAGCCAGAACGTGATGAATGTTCATACTGGTCGTTAGGCCAGTTGGTTTACATAGGAGGTTACTCGCAGGTTCAATCATTTACCCAGGCAGGTGAGTGGTTGCAAGGTCCAGAGCGTGCTTGGAGCCAGCGAGCTGCCCTGCAACTCCTCAGCAACTACAAAGGCTTTTACAAACTGTCAACCAATATAGCACGTGCGTTAGAAGTGGGGTGTCTATCAAGGCCGCAGTTCTGAAAGGGTGACCACCCCAAGTTGACGACTAAAGTACGTATTCATGCCTGTGGCGATTAACAAGCACTTACAAATATACTCAACCCTCCGTTAAGGTTTGGGGTCTGAGCAAATCTCATTTGGTGCAGATGGACGCAGGACAGAGTGCTGAGCGCCAAGCACCGATCCTCGTTGAGCCGAAGAGGAGAGAGGTGTGAGGAGAGGGTAGCCGACTCAAGAGGGGTTGAGCGGAGTGAGCCGGCAACGCCATGGTGGGTAACGGCGGCGCCGCTTCGGAGTTCAGTCCACATCCCCTGAGCGACCTAGCGCATGAGTGCACCTATTAAAAAAAAAGAATATTTAAAGGTAAATCACGACATCACGCGCTTAAAAAAAAGGCAGTTTTTTATTAGCCTCACTATGGGGAGCCACGCATAAAGAAAGGCGGGCGGCCGCAAGGCCTGTCATGCTGGTTAAAAAAATATTTTCAATGCCATAGGTCTTGCATTTAAATGCAAGACCTATGGCATTGCAAACAAACGGCCGCATTGTTCCGGCTGCTTTGAAAGTGAAAGCGCGCATGGCACGCTGGATGTAAGCCAAGCACGTCATCGTGCCTAAAGTAAGAGAAACTCAATAAAGAAAATATTGCTTACAAGACTAAATAACACGTACCGTGTAACAACCAAAAGAAAGGGGCCAGAAGCCATGGGTGGTTACAAATGAAGACATGGCCATACTAAGGAGGGCCTAACAAGCTAATTACAGAATCAGAAGCCAGCATTTACGAAGGACAAAGACACAAGCCAATGAAAAATATGGGCGGAGAGTGGGCGGGGCTTCTCTTCCATACTCCACTACAGCAGATCACCAGAGCAGCGCATGCACGCTGGCTCAGACTCGACCTAAAAATTGTACTTTAATTGTGTGTGAGCCTAACATCCACCACAGGAAAGAGTCCAAAATGTAAAATGCACTTCAAAATATTCCACTCACAACCAACTCTTTTTTTGCAACTTGGTTAGCTGTGGTTGTTGAGCCCTAACTCAGCCAGCACCCAGGAAAACTTACCAAACCCAAACATTTCTGAAAACTAGACAGCCATGAGAGTCCAGTGTGGTGTGTCTCACATGGAGCCCATAAAATGTTTGTCCCCACAATGCCATGCAAACCTTTACTGTTGGTTAAAAACACACATTTTCCTCACATTTCTGTGACAGAAAGTTCTGGAAATAACTTACCACCTAGCATCCCCCACTCTCCCAATAAAATGGCACCTCACTTGTGTGAGTGGGCTTTGCATCTACAACAGTAATGGGCCCAAAATGCAACATGGACACATCATATTTTCCTAAACAAAAAAAGGCCAACAACGACAGACCAAGGTTGAGCACTTAAATTCCAAAGTGAAATGTCATCAAATTTGGTGCAACTACTTTCAGAATCCGCCGTTGTTAGATGCTACAAAGTCCAAAGGAATTCACAGATAGGGAAGGTGCACTCGAAGAAGGCAATTCAAAACAAGCAAATATATTCCAAAGTTCTTCTTTATTCTTGAAACCATTAAAAATGGCAGACAGCCAACGCGTTTCGTTCCTTCAGGGCTAAGAGTCACTTGGTTTGGAGAATATTGGAACAACAAATATAAGGAGTCCAAAATATCCTGGTATTGGCTTCTGTGTAATACTCAGATGAGTGTGCATGAATAGCACATCAGAAATTAAATCTATAATTAACCCGAGGTGTAAATAATACCTCCAAAATCTGAGTGGGGAAAATGGTAGTGCAACCACGGAGTATAATTCCAAACACAAGTAGCGGATGGTTTAGATTGCAGTGTATAATCAGTGTAGAGCAAACGCGACGGGCAGCATGATAACCGGCAGCAGTTTCCACTGAAAAAATCAACCCTGTTTTCTCCAAATTAGGAAGTTATGGATTTTGGGCCCTAGCTCAGCCAACACCAGGGAAACTTAAAACACCCGCACATTTATGAAAACTAGACACCTGGGGGAGTACAGTGTTGCATAACTTGTGTGGCTCTCCGCAGGATTTGAAGGCATCTTTATTGCTTGTTCGCCATCTGCATGGTTATTTTGAGGAGGCTGCAGCACCTGTGCACTACTATTTCCAGTGCCTATGCTCACCAGATACAGGGGAGAATGCTCACCTTGCCACTTCCGGTGGGGTTTCTCCTTCGCCTCCATGCTAGGGATTTGAAAAAGGCAACCTCTAGTGCAAGCCCTTCTTTTTAAACTCTCTCCATAATTAGCCACTGGTGGATGGCCGTACTGGGGAGATAGTGCGGGCGTCTTCCTGTGGCTGATGCCTGCACTCAAGGGTTAAATGGAAAATTGGGGTGTCAATTTCAAGGCCTTTTCCAGGCATGAGTTTAATTTACAAACCTGAATCAGGCTCAGGTGTTGGCAGTCTACGTATGTATTATGTCTAAGTAAGCCATATATAACACATGAACAATGCCAAAATTATAAACATGGTCTTCCACAGAGGGTGTCTGGGGTGTGGCCTGGGGTGAAGCAAAACTAATTCCATTCTCTTGATAAAATAGTAGGAAATTAGGTATGCACACACTCTACATACTTCATTGAGCACCTACATCAAAATTAAACTGGTGTATGGATGCAGAAAGTGTGTAGGAGGGAATTCAATTGAAGTTTTGACTAGAGAATGTTTTGAGCCAAAAATATTGTGGCCAAAATATCAAGGGCCAAAATATTGAGCAGGTTAATTAACATCAGTAAAAATAAGTTTACAATACATAACTCCACAAATATGTAGCTTCATGATATATATACATATATATATTATCTACTGGCGGTCGCCAGTAGATAGTTATAGTTGGGACCGAGTTCCCATATACTCTCAATGCGGGAATTCAATTGAGGGAGGGAGGATAGAGTCCCTGTCTTCATAATCATTAGGTGATTTTTATGTATAAACAAACTTTTGCACTATTAACGCCTAATGAGTCTTAGCAGGTAATTTGGGGAAACATTTTCAGGTGATTATATGACCGGTGTAGCGTATATTAGCCCACTGGGGCAACACTAAACAAACAGATGGACGGTGTTTATTATACCATTTTTTGTACTGTATCAAGTTAACCATATATATGGAGCTAATACAACGCACAATCCAGTATCAATTTATTCTCTAAATACATGTGCATTTGGCTAATTTTAGCTCTGATGTGATACTTCATGCATATTGTTGTTTTTATGTATCTTAATATTTATTTTAATATGAATATTTATTTATGCACATACTGATATTTATATATTTATATGGCTAATAATGTATGGATGAGTTAATATTTAAATTGTCCTGTATTGTGCACAGTACCTCTTCAAATAAGTGGAGATAAGATTTCAAAGTGAAACTCTTCGCTGTCCATTGATATGCTCCACTGATGTCATTTCCGGTTGTATTGCCCTTTAAATGCTGCTAATTCCCACAGCAACGCGTCATGTGATCAAGGCCCGAGTGGGGGTTGAAACGCGTCATGACGGACAGGCTCCACGAAGATTTAATAAATTAAAACTTGATTGGCACTGATCTCTGGGTCCGTTCTCCATCTTTTTCTACCCGTGTGAGGCAGAAACAAAGGCGAATTTACTTTCATATATATATATTATCTACTGGCGGTCGCCAGTAGATAGTTATAGTTAGGACCGAGTTCCCATAGGAAATCTGAAAATTCTATTTTGAATATCTTTGGCGCCGGTTGACTTATCTTCGTGAAATTTTCAAAACTAATGGGGCGCGCCGCTCAGCTCCTACCCTGAAAGTCTTGGGATGATTCATCAAGCGAGGGCCGAGAAAAAGGGGGATCCCAAAACGCGTTTTCCCCATGCATTTCCCATAGGACCTTTAGTCGAAGGTACAGCCCGAACGGCTGAACAGAATTACTTGAAATTTGGCAAAGAGGTAGTCCTCAGGTCAGGCATGTGCCTTTTGCATATATGGTGTAAATCCGTTCAGTAGTTCCTGAGAAAATCAAAAGTAAAATCACATATATATCTAGGCGGAGCCTAAACACACATCTCATCGTGAGATCTGATTGGCTGTCAGCACTTCATCCAAGAAGTGTTGGCAGCCATCTTGGGACCAATATACATGATAGCACCTCATTAAAAAGCATTGCAGTTAATAGAAGGTTTTAAGACTTTAGTTACATTATAAATCATTTGTTGCTGGTACCATACTCATTTTAGGAATTGTGGTGTGTTCTAAGGTGATTTTACCATGTGAAAAAGCCTTCTGCTGTGATATCATGAATCATGTTTGAGAGAAAACTATTTTCTCATGCTTTTCCCACAGAGGTTTGGAAGGTGATCTAGAAGCTAAACTGAGAGCATATTTTCTGTAAATTCACATTATCTTTCTCAGTCATGTGAGAATGAAGTCTGACATTCTCAGTAAAACATGTACATCCAACAAGGGCAGAGACTGTCAGTTGATTCCTTTGTGTTCTACTGCAGCTTCCCAGAGTGTTCTAAAGAACAACTAGATCGCTAACAGTCCTACTTATGACAAACGTATAGCACACCTGAAGCCATCTTGGTTGGCATAAAGTGGTAACTCTTAAAACATTTAATTTAAAATTCATTTTGCCATAGAAAGTATGATTAGTGCTGCAGAAAGAAAAATCAGGGCACATTTTGAGTGACTTCTCAAATCCTCTTCTATTTCATTAAAAAATTCTGACATGCAGACTGAAACATGCACTTTCAATACCAGCAGCAGACTTCCCTGGTGAGCAGTAGCTTTACTACAGTGATCTAATAAGCAACTAGAGTGCTAACATTCTGAATTTATGGCAAATGTGTGACACATCTGAATGCCTTCTTGATGGAATCAAAGTAAAAAATTGAAAGTATTTCCTCCTGAGGAGACTGTAGTAAATGAGGAAATTAGGAAACATCATAACAAATAAGTCTCCCAAAATGGCCACCAGAGACAAAAGAGCCCAGATGTAGCCCAAGTATAGCCCAATGACAGAATGTCCCAGAGTGTTCTAACGAACAACTAGAGCGCTAACAGTCTTACTTATGACAAAAGTATGACACACCTGAAGCCATCTTGATGTTAATAAAGTGGTAACACTTAAAACATTTAATTTACAAAGGAACAAAATGAGGGGGTTCATTTTGCCATAGAAATTATGATTAGTGCTGTAGAAAGAAAAATTAGGGCACATTTTGACTTCTCAAATCCTCTTCTATTTCATAAAAAAATTCTGACATGCAGACTGAAACATGCACTTTGAATACCAGCAGCAGACTTCCCTGGTGAGCAGTAACTTTACTACAGTGATCTAATGAGCAACTAGAGTGCTAACAGTCAGAATTTATAGCAAATGTGTGACACATCTGAATGCCTTCTTGATGGAACCAAAGTAAAAAACTGAAAGTATTTCCTACTGAGGAGACTGCAGGAAATTAGGAAGCTTCATAACAAATAAATCTCCCAAGATGGCCACCAGAGACAAAAGAGCCCAAAGGTAGCCCAAATATCACCCAGATATAGCCCAAGTATAGCCCAATGACAGAATGTCCCAGAGTGTTCTAACGAACAACTAGCGCGCTAACAGTCTTACTTATGACAAAAGTATGGCACACCAGAAGCCATCTTGATTGGAATAAAGTGGTAACACTTAAAACATTTAATTTACAAAGGAACAAAATGAGGGGGTTCATTTTGCCATAGAAATTATGATTAGTTCTGCAGAAAGAAAAATTATGGCACATTTTGACTTCTCAAATCCTCTTCTATTTCATAAAGAAATTCAGACATGCAGACTGAAACATGCACTTTGAATACCAGCAGCAGACTTCCCTGGTGAGCAGTAGTTTTACTACAGTGATCTAATGAGCAACTAGAGTGCTAACATTCAGAATTCATGGCAAATGTGTGACACATCTGAATGCCTTCTTGATTGAACCAAAATAAAAAACTGAAAGTATTCCCACTGAGGAGACTGCAGTAAATGAGGAAATTAGGAAACTTCATAACAAATAAATCTCCCAAGATGGCCACCAGAGACAAAAGAGCCCAAATGTAGAACAAATATCACCCAGATGTAGCCCACATGTAGCCCAATGACAGAATGTCCCAGAGTGTTCTTAAGAACAACTAGAGCGCTTACTGTCTTACTTATGACAAAAGTATGGCACACCTGAAGCCATCTTGATTGGAAAAAACTGGTAACACTTAAAACATTTAATTTAAAAAGGAACACAATGAGGGGGTTCATTTTGCCATTGAAATTATGATTAGTGCTGAAGAAAGAAAAATTAGGGCACATTTTGAGTGACTTCTCAAATCCTCTTCTATTTTATTAAAAACTTCTGATATGCAGACTGAAACATGCACTTTTAATACCAGCAGCAGACTTCCGTGGTGAGCAATAGCTTTACTACAGTGATCTAATGAGCAACTAGAGTGCTAACATTCAGAATTTATGGCAAATGTGTGACATATCTGAATACCTTCTTGATGGAATCAAAGTAAAAAACTGAAAGCATTTCCTACTGAGGAGACTGCAGTAAATGAGGAAATAAGGAAACTTCATAGCAAATAAATCTCCCAAGATGGCCACCAGAGACAAAAGAGCCCAAAGGTAGCCCAAATATCACCCAGATGTAGCCCAAGTATAGCCCAATGACAGAATGTCCCAGAGTGTTCTAACGAACAACTAGCGCGCTAACAGTCTTACTTATGACAAAAGTATGGCACACCAGAAGCCATCTTGATTGGAATAAAGTGGTAACACTTAAAACATTTAATTTACAAAGGAACAAAATGAGGGGGTTCATTTTGCCATAGAAATTATGATTAGTTCTGCAGAAAGAAAAATTATGGCACATTTTGACTTCTCAAATCCTCTTCTATTTCATAAAGAAATTCTGACATGCAGACTGAAACATGCACTTTGAATACCAGCAGCAGACTTCCCTGGTGAGCAGTAGTTTTACTACAGTGATCTAATGAGCAACTAGAGTGCTAACATTCAGAATTTATGGCAAATGTGTGACACATCTGAATGCCTTCTTGATTGAACCAAAATAAAAAACTGAAAGTATTCCCACTGAGGAGACTGCAGTAAATGAGGAAATTAGGAAACTTCATAACAAATAAATCTCCCAAGATGGCCACCAGAGACAAAAGAGCCCAAATGTTGCACAAATATCACCCAGATGTAGCCCACATGTAGCCCAATGACAGAATGTCCCAGAGTGTTCTTAAGAACAACTAGAGCGCTTACTGTCTTACTTATGACAAAAGTATGGCACACCTGAAGCCATCTTGATTGGAAAAAACTGGTAACACTTAAAACATTTAATTTAAAAAGGAACACAATGAGGGGGTTCATTTTGCCATAGAAATTATGATTAGTGCTGAAGAAAGAAAAATTAGGGCACATTTTGAGTGACTTCTCAAATCCTCTTCTATTTTATTAAAAACTTCTGATATGCAGACTGAAACATGCACTTTTAATACCAGCAGCAGACTTCCGTGGTGAGCAGTAGCTTTACTACAGTGATCTAATGAGCAACTAGAGTGCTAACATTCAGAATTTATGCAAATGTGTGACATATCTGAATACCTTCTTGATGGAATCAAAAAAACTGAAAGCATTTCCTACTGAGGAGACTGCAGTAAATGAGGAAATAAGGAAACTTCATAGCAAATAAATCTCCCAAGATGGCCACCAGAGACAAAAGAGCCCAAATGCAGCACAAATATCACCCAGATGTAGCCCACATGTAGCCCAATGACAGAAGTGTGCAAAACACTTATTTTTTGAATATTTGCAGTTTTATATAGTGCAGACTTGTCAGGTATTGGAGTGCTTTACATGAGCATTGGTTACATCACACAAGACCAAATTCATTTTGGTTGTAGACATGGGGAGATTAAGTGATTTGACCAGAATCACAGAATGTTGAGCTGAAGCAGAAACTCCAACCTGGTTCCCCAGTTGCAAAGTCTGCAGCTCTGGAAGTAACACCACATCCTCTCCCCTAGGTGCAACATTTAATCAAGTGGTCAACTGGATAAAAAAAACATAAAGAATACAAATAATGTAAAAGTTCTTTGTCGCTATTTGAAAACTCAGAAAATATGTCCTCATTTTAGTTTTTTAGAGCACTAACCATAATTTTGATGTAAATAAGACCATCTCATATATGTAATTTCTAAAGGAAATACTCTAGGTATTACAGTTTTGATTACATCAAGATGACGTCAGGCGTTCCACACTTTTGTAATAAATATAGAATGTTAGCAATCTAGTTGTTCATTGGGATACTGTTGAGAGGCAGAGGCCAGGGGCACGGACTCTGAAAATTAAAGGCAGGTAGGAGAGTGCAGATGCAACAATTTGATCACACTGGGCAGGCAGGAAGGGCAGTGGCAGCACAACAGACTATGGAGGGCAGTGGAAAGGGGGGCAGGGGCAACAAACCAACAATACAGGACTGGCAAGAGAGGCTGTGGCAATATAATACACCATTGTGGGCAGAAGGAAGAGGCAGTGGTAGTACAACCATACATGCCAACAGACCTGTTTCAGCCAGGAAACGTCCAATGTTTTTAAGCTCAAATGGGCTTTATTTGATCTCTCTCCTGTCTACAATCTCCTCTTTTTCAATGTAACTCAAAGGGGAAATTCAATACCCCAGTTTTTTTTCAAAATCTCCCTCTTACCAAGTTCAAAATGTTCGCAAGTATGGTACATTGGATCATGGTAGGCAGGAGGAATTGGGGTAGGGACATGGACTCGGATAACAGAGGACAGGAGGGACATGGAGAGGTGCACCAAACTGACCCTACAGGGCAGGCATCAGGGTTTGCAGCAGCACAATACACCACACAGCGCATGCGGGACAGGAGTGCAGCACAACAATCCATAGAAAGCAATAGGGAGGGGACAGGACCATCAGTCCGTACGAGAGGCGATTATCCTTCCAAGTGCTGGAAAATGAGGGAGGAAGATACCACTTTACCCTAATGAGCAACAAACCTACAAACCCTTCTTATACTCATTAGGCCCTAGATTCTACATTTGGTATTCCCCTCATGACCGGGATGGATCTGTTAGTTGTAGATTTAAGTGAATTTCTAATACTCTAATTAACCTTTTCATTAACACATTTCAATGAATAAACAACCCAACTCATTTCTGTAGATGTTCAAATCCAAATTTATATTAATATTGCAGATTAAATCATTCATTTGATCAAGTTGCCATTCATATTTACCTATTCTGGCTAAAGTCGTCCTCTATGTCAAATCTGGCAATCTCGCAAATCTATGCCCATCAATTTAGCAGGTTAAGTTCATCAGGATTTTGGGCATTAATTCAGTCCGTCAAAGATTCAGGCTAACAGCTGTCCTGCAGTGTCACCGTCCTCTTCGTCAGCATATCATCAGGAAATCGAAGGAGCGACCCTCCAACCTCTCTATTCTATGGGTTTTATAATAATTTCAATAGCAAAATGTAACAATATTGAGTTTTAAACTGTTCTGATTGGCTGATCAGAGGTCAACCTCTCCGTTCCCATAAGGTTTAGTCCATATTGTCAGCATACTTGCTGGTTCTGGTTCTTTAATAAAGCCTTTTGTCTGTAGCGCTGGCACCTTTCCCAGTGGCCTTGATAAGTACAGCTTGCCTGGGGTCAAGACAGGGCCATTGTTGCTCATCTTTTAGCGCAGGCGCACTTCACCCAAGCCTGGTTCAGCGTCGGCAGTTGGGTTAGGCACCAAAAGCAGCCATCATTTGATAGGCCAGAATAGTCAACTTAAGCAACGAAACACAAAAACGTAATTAATACATAGAAATTACTAATTAAATGTTATTCCCTCAATAGAAATTTTAGTTTCTATTTTTGAATGTGTGTATCAAAGGTTATATTAGGGGGAGAGGAGGTCTGCCACTCTATCACAAGGATGATGTCATCAGTGATGTAATTTGAGATGTCATCAGTGATGTCATGAGTGATGTCACTGACCATGTCATGAGTGATGTAATATGTGACATCATCAGCAGTGCATTGCGGGCGCGCGAGTTATAGTTAGCCGAACTAACTATAACGGGGGAATTTCAATGGTTTTGTACAAGTGAAAAGTCCAGCTAACTATAACGCCCCTGACACCTATGGTTTTTTCAGTGAATATATATCTATCTATATATATATTCACTGAAAAAAATATGGGTTTCACACACGTTATAGTTAGGAATTAGCATTTAAAAAACCTTAGAAATTCAATGAAAAAACCAAAGGTTTCACACATGTTATAGTTAGCTGGACATTTCACTCGTAAAAAACCAATGAAATTCCCCCGTTATGGTTAGTTCAGCTAACTATAACTCGCGCGCCCGCAATGCACTGCTGATGACGTCACATATTACATCACTCATGACATGGTCAGTGACATCACTCATGACATCACTGATGACATCTCAAATGACATCACTGATGACATCACTGATGACATCATCCAGTGAATGGCTGTTTTTCTGAAAATTAAATATGTTTTATATATGTATATCTCAAGGTCGATGGAAGAATAAATGGGTATATAAGTGTCTAAATGGATGATTTGTTTTTGAAAAATTGATTGTGTAACTCACTGATTAAGTGTATCATAGTGAATACATGGCTTAGTGAGTAATGTTTAAATATGTAAATATCTGTATCAGTCTCTCACTTTGTGTATAAGTGGCTGCATGGGTTGGTGAGTAGCTACATGGGTGTATACATAGGTTATTAGTTGGTTTTTTGAGTATCAGTCTGAGTGTCTGCATGGTTCGGTGGGGGGTATTACGTAGTGCATAGGTGCATGAATGAGTGACTCACTGTTTGTATGTGTTGAACACAGCATGTGTGCAGGACTGTATGGGTGGATGAGTGTGTGTATGGGTGTGTTAGTGAGTGAATGACTGTCTCAATAGTGTCTTTTTGAGTAACTACATATGTTTTAAACTAGTATATGTGACTATTGGTGTATATAAGTGAGTATATGTGAGAGTGAGATATTGAAAGAGTTCCTGTATGAATAAGTATGTGTTTCTATAAGTGATTGTTTAAAAGACTAAGTATGTGTAAGTTTCCGTAGAAGTAAGTGTGGTGGTGTGTGTATAACTGTATATGCAAGTAAATGTATGTTTGATTGTTTATTAGCATGAGTGACTATGTGGGTGAGTAACTCTATGGATGAGTGGCATTGTGTAACAGGATGTATAGGTGTATGAGTACATATGATGAGTGAGTACATGTATGAGTGACTGTACAGGACTGTTGGTGAATGAGTGGATGTGTATGTGGATCTTAGAATTACTGAAGAGGTTGTTGTAACTGGTATTGGTATGTCCATTGTTTTTAAAATTTTAATTTCTATTTTTTATTGTGTATCAAAGGTTATATTAGGGGCAGAGGTGGTCTGCCACTCTATCACTAGGATGATGTCATCAGTGATGTCATCAGTGATGTCATTTGAGATGTCATCAGTGATGTCATGAGTGATGTCACTGACCATGTCATGAGTGATGTAATATGTGACGTCATCAGCAGTGCATTGCGGGCGCGCGAGTTATAGTTAGCTGAACTAACTATAACGGGGGAATTTCATTGGTTTTTTACGAGTGAAATGTCCAGCTAACTATAACATGTGTGAAACCTTTGGTTTTTTCATTGAATTTCTAAGGTTTTTTAAATGCTAATTCCTAACTATAACGTGTGTGAAACCCATGGTTTTTTCAGTGAATTTGTAAGGTTTTTTAAATGCTAATTCCTAACTATAACGTGTGTGAAACCCATGGTTTTTTCAGTGAATTTGCAAGGTTTTTTAAATGCTAATTCGTAACTATAACGTGTGTGAAACCCATGGTTTTTTCAGTGAATTTGCAAGGTTTTTTAAATGCTAATTTTTTTATTTTCTTCTATTTTTTAAACATAATTTTTTTTTAATTTTCTATCCTTTTTTTAAGACTATGGTTAAATTTTTAAAATTCTATAATATGTTTTTTTTTAAATATTTTATAAAATAAACAGGTAAAATTTATTAGCAATACATTTTTTCCTTTTTTTTTTTTTTTTTTAGTACGCGTACCGTAAGCTTACGGTAAGCGTACGGTTTACGCAATGTCCGTAATTTATCTACGCTGTTTGCGTATAGTTACGCAATTTGCGTAGCCGCGCGTACTCCGCGTGGTACGCGTACGTGTGTACGCTACACGCGCACGTTACGCGGAAGTGTCGGGTAGTGACTGTTATGCGCATGCGCGCAAGCGCGTGTCTTTTTTACGCGCATGCGTACTTTTGCCGTAAGCGCACCGTAAGCGTACCGTAAGCGTACGGTAGGTCATGTGATCATGAAACACAACTTTTGATTGGATGAAACTACTTTCAGTTCTAGAACTCTCCTACACCACACACATTCCCCTCATTTCTGCTTGTGATCCCTTAGGAGAAGGAGCTGGGTTGTCTTTGTGATATGATGGCAGAACAGCAGAGCCCTTCTGAGAGTGAGGCTAGCACTAGCAGCACTACCTTGAGGCAGAGAGTGAGGAAACAAAAGACCTCTTATGTATGGGATTATTTTACTTTTCCTGAAGGCCAGCTAAAGGTAAATGCACCCTTAGTGACTTGCAAGCTGTGTCAGCGTGTACTTTCAAGAGGTAATCCTGACAGGAAGTATTCCTTTGGGAATCATACCATGATGAGGCACCTCAAGGATGTACACAAAAGGACACATGCTCGACTTTTTGGAGGTAACCCTTCAGAAAGTCAACCAAGCACATCCACAGCAGCTCAGCCTGGACCATCATCTGCAGGGCTGAGTCCTTCTTCTGCAGGTCAGGTGAGCCCTTCATCTGTGGGGGGAGCATCTCCTTTTGCTGGCCCTCAGGAAATTAACCCTCGATTTCTGAGGGTTGATATTCGATGCGCCTCTTGTCATGATCTAATTTGTGATAGGGAGACCAGTGTTTCCCTAGTGAACAACAAAATAGATCAGCACACTTGTCGCAGAGACTAATTTTCCCAATCTTTCTTTCCTCTGTCCCTGCATGAACACAACGGCTCTTTTAAGAGCCAACCTTATCTTTCATCTTTTTTTTATATATGTTTTTAAAAACTTTTTTTTTTTTTTTTACCGTACGCGTACGGTGCGCGTAATTTTTTTTTTTTTTTTTTTTAAAACACTAAAAATCAATTATCACATTACAAGGTCCTTGAGAGACTACAATTATTATTATTGACTTACCATACCCACTCAAAATAATATTTATTCATTTGTTTTTTAAAAAAATTGCTTTAAAAATGGTTCTAGTTTTCGAAAATTTTCTATCTCAATCTGAAAAAAAAGAAAAAAGTATTAATATTTAATAAAACATTTTATAATACAGTACACATATTTACATATTTATCAAAAAATATTTTTGCCTTATTTTTGCTGTTTTCAGAATATATTGCATTTCACTATAAATTGTGAAAGCAATTGCATTCATCATTTTACAGCGGGCAAAAAAAAATAACAATCTCAAAGATTGTATTAAAAAAGCCCAGAATCTCTTTTTACTTAAACTTAACATTATAGAAATGCATAATATTCTAAAAAAATATCATCTAATATCAATACTTATTTCTTTAAAATACCGTCTGATATGTTTGTTTAAAGTATAATCACAATATTATATCTCAAATAACTCCACATTACATCTGGTTCCATTTCCTTTAGGCCAAATAGTAATTTTAAAATTCTTTTTTGATTAAATTTCCAATGGTAATCCAATAAAATTCTAAAGTTTTATTTGTACAGATCTCACCGATTCTCTGTAACATATTGGTTCCCTAAATATTTATTAATAATTTATTAAGTCCACAATAGAATTGGTTACCTTTCCACATGGCCAAATATTAATTTAAAAAATCTTTTTTGAAAAAATTTCCAATGGCACTCCAATAACATTCCAAAATTTAAATTGTGCAGATGTTACCGATTTTCTCTAAATTTTTGGTTTTCGAAAGTTTCATTAAAAATTAAAAAAGTCCACATTACAATTGGTTATCTTTCCATTAGGCCAAATGATAATTTAAAAAATCTTTATTTTTGAAAATTCCAATGGTAATCCAATCAAATGGTAAAATTGTTTTGTCCAGATCTTGCCAAGTCTCTCTAAAATTTAGGTTTCAGGAAGATTAGATAGGAATTTGCTAAATCAAAAGGCAAACGTTGCTTAAAAACCAATTGGGAATCATTACACAGTGTCCAGCCTTTTTCACATTTAAGATAAACTGTGTAATGTCCAGAAGTAACAGTAGGTCCTTCATGGAAAATTATTGCAACAGTTACAAAAGTTTTTCCTGAAATTGATAATTGCTGTCCTGTAAACTTCTTTATTAAAGTATCCAATTTTGAACCATCAGCTCTACATCGTTGCATCATTAAAATTACATACTGTCCGTATTCCTTTAAAATTAATGTTGAAAACATGTCAGATTGACACTCACCGCATTGCATGCTATGATTAGCATCTTTAACTAATTTAGCAAAAGTGACTGTTTTAGTCTCTGGCAATGTCAAAAAAATAAACCTTTCATTATCAACATTAGAGCCACATATATTATAACAGTTTTCACAACTATGTTCCCATTTATAAGAGAGACCAAATAAATTATCAATTGCAATTTCTTCTTCTTCCAGTACCTGAAGAAAAAACATCAAAAATTCGTGTGCATCTTGCTGTTCATTTTGAGAAAACTGTGTTCGTCCTGAACATACATCTAAAAGTTTTCTAATTTCAGTAGCACTTTCTATTTGAGTTTTATCATTACTCAGCTTTTGAAAAAGGAGACTCAGCTCTGAACAGAATCTTTTTCCCTGATTTACTATTATCTGCTCTTGCAAACTTTCCAGATAAAATGCAACATTCAGCACTACATTTGCGAAGCAGTTGACACCAGAGCTATTTTCAAAATGACATCCTACAACCTGTTCTTCTTTTTCCTTACTCTTTTTGCTTGCAATTACATCACTCCTCTTTTTTTTCCTCCTCTGTACATCTTCATCACAGATATTCTCATTTCTCCTTTTACGAGAAACTACACGTTTCTCCAACACAGGATACTGACCTAAATGAGGAGCATAGCTTCTTCTTAATCTATTATACTCCTTTACACAATTTGTATCAGCACTAACTTTTGAGTCATCAAAGTCTATCATGAATAAACCTGATAATGTTTTCACTCGTGACAAAGCAACATATGCCATACCTTCTTTGAACACAGTTGAACCAATGTTCACAAATGCACAATCTACAGTCAATCCTTGAGACTTGTGAATAGTTACAGCATATGCTAGCGAAAACGGAAACTGCTTCCTACGTACATATAAGTCTTTCACAAGCATGAAACGAACTGTACAACGACAAATGTCTTTAACTTCTTCTATCTGATCAAATTTTATTTTTAAACATTCAATTCCATCTTTTTTCTGATAATTAATAAAACCCACAACTCTTCCCATAGCTCCATTAACTAAACTTTTTTCAACATCCAAATTTCTCCTTAAAAATACTCTACAGTTCATGCAAACATATAGATTTTTTTCTAATCCAGCTGTTTTGGAAATGTTCTTCTCTAGTGAATCCAATTTATTTTTCAGTGTGCCTGTTACTGTGACAGTAATTCTTCCATCCTCAATTTTGTCCACTGCTTCTAATTTCCTGATCTCTTCCTTTTCCAATTTCAAAAGCTCCTCATTGAATATTGAGCATTCACGTAGAGTTGGCATTAAGCAGATGATACTTTTGTTTTCTGCAATGTTGTTGTATATCTTCTCTGCAACTATTTCTTCCTTTGGAAATAAATTATGTAGCAGCCGACTCTGTAATGCTTTTTTGCCAGCTTCAGTGAGTAGTCCAATTCTGATATCTTTCAGAATACTTCCATATTCTTCATCGCTTGCTTGCCTCATATTAGTAGTAAGTTCCTTGTACTCAAAGAAGGACCAAATATTTGTATTTCCGATGCTTCCCAATGACTTCTTTGTGTCTTCATGTGTCACAGTATTAAACACTGGTTGTCCTTTAACTGGAGTAAGTTGCAAAAGATCTCCAAAAACGATGACGTGTTTTCCACCAAATAACATGTCATAGTCTGTCTTCAGAATTTGCTGCATTCTTAAATGCACAAAGGCAAGCATTAAGTTTGAAACCATGCTCACCTCATCAATAATGAGAACTTGCATCTTCTTCAAGACTCTTGAAACTTCCAAGGATGCTTCTCCAGTTAGCTTGTTGTATTGTATTTTGTTCTCATGCTCCACTGGTAACATTAGCAAACGATGTAAAGTGATTCCTTTTATGTTATATGCTGCTAACCCAGTTGGAGCAGTAACCACACAAGACAAAGTAGAATCCGTTTTTTGCTGTAGGTAGCTTCTGATGACTTTAATTAGGAAACTTTTTCCAGTTCCAGCTTGTCCGCTTACATACATCCTGATTGGATGAAATGATGTGCATGAGCACTCTTTTTTTTCATGTAGGAATCCGTGATCAATTTTGTTTCTGATCTCTTCATAAATTTGTTGCTGCTCTTGGTTCAGTTGTCTTTCCAAATTTTGTAAGTCTATAAATTCTTCTTGAGCTTGATTCATAGCTGTTTCCACTTCATTCATGGCTATTGATGCTTCATTTTCAACGATTGGTTGTCCTAGGGGATCTTGACTGAGTGTTCCTGAACTTTGGCTGTCCTGAGAACTGTCTCTAGCTATTTCTGCTGCAATTGTAGTTTCCTGTTCAATTTCTTCATTTAACATTTGCAGATAAGTTGTGAATGTTCTGCATTGTATGCTGTCTTTGCAAGCATTAAATGAATCTTCATAGCTTTGAAATTCTCCCAGTAGTTCATCCTCTGTACGCCATGGTTTAAACAGCTGTAAAAGAGCCAAGTAGTAAAATTCCTTCTTGTCAGTAGTGTCGCAACTCAGCTTCCTGTGATTTATCAAACTTCCTTTTGTTTGCTTCACCAAACATCCTTCCTCACCAATGACTTTATATTTTCCATTGTTGATGTCTTCTGCGGCTTTCCGTGAATAAATGTAGTTCTGCAGCACTTCATAGAGACACATGTTCTCCAGATGTTGACTTCTCTTGGGATAATATGTGTCCAACATGTTTGATTTCAAAATATCTGTACTTTCTGGGTCATTCTCGGCCAAATATTCAATTTCTCCAACAGATTTTAGTACCCGATTTCTCATTGCTGCAAGGCCTAAACTTGCCCAAATTATTCTTCTTGACTTCGAGTAGAGACTTGCAGAAGATAACCTATCTGAACATTCGTAGGATCCAATTTCTCGATGCGATAACATCTTCAAACTGAAACTGTACAGCTTCTTACTGACAGTCTTCTCGTGAGAAATCTCTTCCCACATTTCCTTCAATTCTGTTTTTTCTGATTTTGTAATGTAAGACGTTACATATCGAGCAACAGCAATGGAATTGTCTGCCACATACTGTATATCCATGTTAGCGTTCCACATGGATAAAATGACTGGGTTGTAGTCATTTATATTTTTTGATTCTTCTTTTCTTTTAAGGTTGTAGGTATTCTTAGGTGATTTTCTTGTGATAGTATGTCTCACAGCTGACATAAAACTGTTTACTCTTCCATTTGAAAGAACAGGTCTAGGAAATCCAAATCGACATTTAGTGTAGTATTTATCTTTGCTCTTGTATTTCCGTCGACAGTATTTTCCACACCGATGACTTTGGAAACGTAAAACTTGCTCCTTTAACTTTTTCTCTTCTGTGCTTTTTGGTATAGCACATGTTGCATATTCTTCAATGTAAGATAACACTGCTTCATCAGTATCTGTTCCAAACTTTGGGGCATCCTTGATCCACAACAGCATATGAATATGAGGAGCACCTCTTGCCTGGTACTCTTTTCTCCAAAAGAAATCTACTACTTCTCCAAGAGGTGGATTTTTTTTATTGCAGATGAAGGACATCATAGCCTCAAATCTATGATTGAAATATCTGCAAACATTAACCGGATCCAATGAGCACAGTTCTCCTGCTGTCTTGTATTCGATGTTTTTAATGTTTGAATTTGCCTCTCGTAGAAAATCCAGTAAATCATCCCAAGCGTACTCCGCACAGCTTAGGGTAACGAACCATGTTGGTGTTCCTAAATTCCGTAACATGCATTTTAATTCACCATGGCGTCGGTACCAATATTCATTTGTCCCACGCTGACAAGCCATCAGATTGATCAGTTGTGTTTCCAAATGATCATCTCGGTGCTGCACTTTCTCCATAAAATCCTTAGCAGACACATTTTGTAAATGTACTCCACTTTTTAAAATGTGATTTACTGCATAAGACAGTGCAGACAAGTCGCTTTCAAATAAAAGATGGAACAAATAAGGAATACTTTGTCGAAATCTGGAATCTTCAGCATATAATCTTGTAGTCCGATACTCAGAAGCTGGAATCTGTTCCGGACGTTCATCGTATCGTCCTCCTTTTCCTTTAGGAAACAGCTGGGGAAAACATCGAGCTTCCAAGCTCTCCTCCCATACACTCACGGGACTTCCTTTTGCTTTCTTCATCTGAAAGAGATCAATATTGTCTCCCATAACTTCTTTTGAATGAAGAGGATGTATGCTAAAATGTTCATAAATTTCTTCTTCCTTTGACTTGTCCACTTTTTCAATTTGTCCAGTTGGTGTTTCTGTGTCTTCTTGTAAATCTTCTTCTTCTTCTTCTTCTATATAAATTGATTCATACCATTTGTTATTCCTTTTCAAATACAAATTTGCTCTTTGTACTTTCCGTACATCTACCAGCTCCTGCCAAATCTTCTTATTCTTTGTAGGTACACCATTAACCAGAATAATTAATGGTTCAGTTTCCAAAGTATCCGCATCAATAGTTTCCATATTTTTTTTCAAATCCAAGGGCAAATACACCACTCTACCTTTTAAACCTCTCAGTAAATCAGAAGGAGGTAATTTACCAGTTTTGGGCTCCATACGTACTATGGTCTGGAACGGATGAACACATTGAATGAGTATAGACTCATATGTATTTAATTCAGAAAGTTCAGCAGGACTAGCATCCAATTCTAAATTATTATGTACAGCTCTGGTCGGCATTCTATTTTCCTCTAACTTGTTGTAACAGTATTTACAAATACGCTGTACTTCACCCAATTCCAAACAATTTTCAAGAAATATATATGTGGCAAAATCCTTCCACTTATAATTATCTTCATTTTCACTCTTTCTGTAGAGATCAACATACCTGGTTTGTTTTCTATAATGAGTTCTGCGGCAACAAATACAAGTAATATTTGGTCTTTCATTAGAGATTATTGCAAATTTTGTTATGTGATCATTAAATGTCTTACTTACAGAGGGTTCTACATTCTCTTCCACTTCTTCCTCATTTACTGTGTCATTCTCTGCACTGTTTTGTTCAGGACCAAAGTAACAAAACTGAATTTCATCAACAACCTTCTCTACATCTGATACCGTTCCACAGAACAGAGCCCTATTCAATTCATCTAACTTTATTGCTGGACTTTTAGCAAAATACAACCGTCTCACAAACTTTCTCATTTCAGTATGATGAACAGCCAGCATCCTAAAATGATGGAAAACACTATTACACACTTTTCTAGATAGACAAGCCAGAGAATGACCCTGCAAACCAGTATTCTCTCTCACTCTGCATGGATCTAGACTTTGAAGCACCTTAATCTTCTGTTTTATACTTTTTTTACTATATTCTCTTAGAAACTCACGAAATTTGTAAATAGATTCCTGACGCACAGTGCAAATACTACTACAATTCCAAGTGTACACTGGGGCTTTAGGACGTCTCCCCATAGCCTCATCTGCCATCACTTGTACCTCATCTCTTGGAACCATTATCTCCTTCTCCATTATGCAACCATTTTTTACTTCGTAAGCACGACCTCTGGTGTCAACTGCATGCAGCAAACTATTACTTTGAAAATAGCTCTCTTCATTAAAAAAAGGTTCACTACTTGAACTATGCATCCACTTTCCTAAAAACACTTTACAAAAGTTTGTTCTGTTCACTACTCTTTTCCTTTTGCTATGTGATTTCAGTACATTAACCATTTTGTCTAATGTACGCATCCTATTCAAAATTAAAATGAATAGTTTCCTTTTTAATTCTAATGCCTTTGCTGCAATGGCTTCAATTTCTTTTTTTCTTTTATAAAACTTACTCTTTTGCTTATATTTCTTCACATCCTTTATCAAATTGGACATAACTCTTCTCTGAAACATTTTTCTACGTATCTCTTTAAACGCTGTTTTTCTATTTATGTAAATCTTTTCAGTTGCAGAAGGTATATTTGCATTAACTAAATTCTCAATTTTTTCCTGTCCTTTTCTTTTCAAAACATTCTTTCCAGTACAGACATTTTGTACATTTTTCATTCTTTTGAATATATTTTTTAGAAATTGTTTTTTCTGCTTACCAGAAGATTTTTTCTTTTTCCCAACATGAGCATCTTCTACTAACTTTGGTCCTCCAGTTGTCTTCAAATATAGGTTTTTTTGTGAGTTTTTTGAACTCTGGATTTTGTAGGCATCTTAAATTTTGTTCACTGCTCTTCAGCAATACCTGAAAAAAACTAAAAAAAAATTCCTTTATTTTATTTAAATATATTACTACATTTCTTTTCACAATAGTCACAAAACGAAATTTCTTTGCCAATTTGAATGCACACTTACTGCTCTTTTTTTTTGGCAAGTGATAATCACTTTTACAGACTGACACATTATAAATCCACTTTTCAGATTTTTTTCAATGCACATGTCCAGACTGCTTTTTCAGACCACCACCATGTGTATCCTGGGTGACTGCCTACACTCCAGCAAGGGCAACCAGCCTTAGTGATGCTGAATGTCTTTGCATTACAGACTGAAACCTCAAACCCCACTCGCTTGTAAATACTGTGCATGATTATACATGGAAAGGAGCTGGGTGTGTGCTAAGAGTCTGCTTCTGCACCAAAAAATCGCTCCCCCTTTTTCCTACTAATGCAACTGTGAAATCACCAGAGCAAAACGCAATAAATCTCTGCCTGTAATTCCTATTTGCACACAGAGTCATGTTTTCACATTAGTCACAAAACGAAATTTCTTTGCCAATTTGAATGCACACTTACTGCTCTTTTTTTTTGGCAAGTGATAATCACTTTTACAGACTGACACATTATGAATCCACTTTTCAGATTTTTTTAAATGCCCATGTCCAGACTGCTTTTTCAGACCACCACCATGTGTATCCTGGGTGACTGCCTACACTCCAGCAAGGGCAACCAGCCTTAGTGATGCTGAATGTCTTTGCATTACAGACTGAAACCTCAAACCCCACTCGCTTGTAAATACTGTGCATGATTATACATGGAAAGGAGCTGGGTGTGTGCTAAGAGTCTTCTTCTGCACCAAAAAATCGCTCCCCCTTTTTCCTACTAATGCAACTGTGAAATCACCAGAGCAAAACGCAATAAATCTCTGCCTGTAATTCCTATTTGCACACAGAGTCATGTTTTCACATTAGTCACAAAACGAAATTTCTTTGCCAATTTGAATGCACACTTACTGCTCTTTTTTTTTGGCAAGTGATAATCACTTTTACAGACTGACACATTATGAATCCACTTTTCAGATTTTTTTAAATGCACATGTCCAAACTGCTTCTTCAGACCACCACCATGTGTATCCTGGGTGACTGCCTACACTCCAGCAAGGGCAACCAGCCTTAGTGATGCTGAATGTCTTTGCATTACAGACTGAAACCTCAAACCCCACTCGCTTGTAAATACTGTGCATGATTATACATGGAAAGGAGCTGGGTGTGTGCTAAGAGTCTGCTTCTGCACCAAAAAATCGCTCCCCTTTTTTCCTACTAATGCAACTGTGAAATCACCAGAGCAAAACGCAATAAATCTCTGCCTGTAATTCCTATTTGCACACAGAGTCATGTTTTCACATTAGTCACAAAACGAAATTTCTTTGCCAATTTGAATGCACACTTACTGCTCTTTTTTTTTGGCAAGTGATAATCACTTTTACAGACTGACACATTATGAATCCACTTTTCAGATTTTTTTAAATGCACATGTCCAGACTGCTTCTTCAGACCACCACCATGTGTATCCTGGGTGACTGCCTGCACTCCAGCAAGGGCAACCAGCCTTAGTGACGCTGAATGTCTTTGCATTACAGACTAAAACCTCAAACCCCACTCGCTTGTAAATACTGTGCATGATTATACATCGAAAGGAGCTGGGTGTGTGCTAAGAGTCTGCTTCTGCACCAGAAAATCGCTCCCCCTTTTTCCTACTAATGCAACTGTGAAATCACCAGAGCAAAACGCAATAAATCTCTGCCTGTAATTCCTATTTGCACACAGAGTCATGTTTTCACATTAGTCACAAAACGAAATTTCTTTGCTAATTTGAATGCACACTTACTGCTCTTTTTTTTGGCAAGTGATAATCACTTTTACAGACTGACACATTATGAATCCACTTTTCAGATTTTTTTAAATGCACATGTCCAGACTGCTTTTTCAGACCACCACCATGTGTATCCTGGGTGACTGCCTACACTCCAGCAAGGGCAACCAGCCTTACTGATGCTGAATGTCTTTGCATTACAGACTGAAACCTCAAACCCCACTCGCTTGTAAATACTGTGCATGATTATACATGGAAAGGAGCTGGGTGTGTGCTAAGAGTCTGCTTCTGCACCAAAAAATCGCCCCCCCTTTTTCCTACTAATGCAACTGTGAAATCACCAGAGCAAAACACAATAAATCTCTGCCTGTAATTCCTATTTGCAGACAGAGTCATGTTTTCACATTAGTCACAAAACGAAATTTCTTTGCCAATTTGAATGCACACTTACTGCTCTTTTTTTTTGGCAAGTGATAATCACTTTTACAGACTGACACATTATGAATCCACTTTTCAGATTTTTTTAAATGCACATGTCCAAACTGCTTTTTCAGACCACCACCATGTGTATCCTGGGTGACTGCCTACACTCCAGCAAGGGCAACCAGCCTTAGTGATGCTGAATGTCTTTGCATTACAGACTGAAACCTCAAACCCCACTCGCTTGTAAATACTGTGCATGATTATACATGGAAAGGAGCTGGGTGTGTGCTAAGAGTCTGCTTCTGCACCAAAAAATCGCTCCCCCTTTTTCCTACTAATGCAACTGTGAAATCACCAGAGCAAAACGCAATAAATCTCTGCCTGTAATTCCTATTTGCACACAGAGTCATGTTTTCACATTAGTCACAAAACGAAATTTCTTTGCCAATTTGAATGCACACTTACTGCTCTTTTTTTTTGGCAAGTGATAATCACTTTTACAGACTGACACATTATGAATCCACTTTTCAGATTTTTTTAAATGCCCATGTCCAGACTGCTTTTTCAGACCACCACCATGTGTATCCTGGGTGACTGCCTACACTCCAGCAAGGGCAACCAGCCTTACTGATGCTGAATGTCTTTGCATTACAGACTGAAACCTCAAACCCCACTCGCTTGTAAATACTGTGCATGATTATACATGGAAAGGAGCTGGGTGTGTGCTAAGAGTCTGCTTCTGCACCAAAAAATCGCTCCCCCTTTTTCCTACTAATGCAACTGTGAAATCACCAGAGCAAAACGCAATAAATCTCTGCCTGTAATTCCTATTTGCACACAGAGTCATGTTTTCACATTAGTCACAAAACGAAATTTCTTTGCCAATTTGAATGCACACTTACTGCTCTTTTTTTTTGGCAAGTGATAATCACTTTTACAGACTGACACATTATGAATCCACTTTTCAGATTTTTTTAAATGCCCATGTCCAGACTGCTTTTTCAGACCACCACCATGTGTATCCTGGGTGACTGCCTACACTCCAGCAAGGGCAACCAGCCTTACTGATGCTGAATGTCTTTGCATTACAGACTGAAACCTCAAACCCCACTCGCTTGTAAATACTGTGCATGATTATACATGGAAAGGAGCTGGGTGTGTGCTAAGAGTCTGCTTCTGCACCAAAAAATCGCTCCCTCTTTTTCCTACTAATGCAACTGTGAAATCACCAGAGCAAAACGCAATAAATCTCTGCCTGTAATTCCTATTTGCACACAGAGTCATGTTTTCACATTAGTCACAAAACGAAATTTCTTTGCCAATTTGAATGCACACTTACTACTCTTTTTTTTGGCAAGTGATAAACACTTTTACAGACTGACACATTATGAATCCACTTTTCAGATTTTTTTAAATGCACATGTCCAAACTGCTTTTTCAGACCACCACCATGTGTATCCTGGGTGACTGCCTACACTCCAGCAAGGGCAACCAGCCTTAGTGATGCTGAATGTATTTGCATTACAGACTGAAACCTCAAACCCCACTCGCTTGTAAATACTGTGCATGATTATACATGGAAAGGAGCTGGGTGTGTGCTAAGAGTCTGCTTCTGCACCAGAAAATCGCTCCCCCTTTTTCCTACTAATGCAAATATAAAATTACCAGAGTTGTACACAATAAATCTCTGCCTATATTTCCCAACATGTGTAACCTGGGTGACTGCCTACATTCCACCAAGGGCAACCAGCCTTAGTGATGCTGAATGTATTTGCATTACTGAGTCCAACCTCAAACCCTTAAACTATTCATTTTTTATACCAATACACCTTAATTTATCGTGAAAACATAGTCCATATTATTTTACATGTTCCTCACATTTAAATTTCTCCCAAAACAGAAAATAATAAACGCAACTTCAACAGAAAGAATTACATTTCTATTATTCATTTCTTAATTTACCATATACATCCCCTCTCAAACTCTAACCTCACCTTTAAAATTAGTTAGTTGTGAAAGAAATGTGGCACTCAAACAGCAGATTATCAGAGCCAGGATCTCTGTTCTCTACACCTCTCTCCTCTCAGCAGAACCAGATAATGGCAAAGTTTCCCTCTATTTTTCCACACATATACATGTAAGTTTCAAATCTCAGTGCTTCCCCCTTTTTTTCAAATGTAATCACACATTTCTATTGGTTGAAAACCAACCCTTTTCCAAAAGTACCCTCCCCCCAACTTGACTTCTGCCTAGTACCCTTCCCCCAACTTGACTTCTGCCTGCTACCATAGCAACAGCTCATGGAACACTGCTGTGTGGAGTCAGGTCAGAAGTTCGCCACACAATGTTTCAATTCCACAGAGCAAGAGTGCTTGACTTTTCAAGCCTAACAGCAAATCCATAGTACTGTTCTTTGGTAACACATTTTTCTGTACCAATACAAAACATGCTTCTATTAATTTACACATACAGCCTAGTTTTTATTCTAGAATGGTATGAAACAGCCAATCAGTTCTTTTTGTTTTGAAAAAAATATGTATGCCTCCATTTCCAAACTGTCTTTCTTTTCATATTGCCATTCTACTGAAAGACACCTCCTGAGTGCATCCAGTTCTTCTTTGAAGATGTTCACAGTGTGGATTGTAGGGCACGGCTATGTCTTCTGGAGTGAAAAGTTTGCAGAGAAAACAGGTATGGTGAGAGACCTTGCTTTGCCAAATGTAGACATTAAATGGATTGGTCAGAGAGGGTTAAAGTGGCACCAATTGATGCCATTGGTGAAATCCTTCATGCAAATCCAACACCCTGACCTCATAATAGTGCACTGTGGTGGCAATGACCTAGGCACTTTGACTGGGGTAGGTCTGGAAATGCTTATGAAGGACACCTTTGCACAACTGTTTTCACTTTTCCCTAAAACTGCCTTTGTGTTTTCTAACATATGCCAAAGGCAAAAATGGAACTGGTCCAATCATTTCTGTCCGCAGATTGACAAAGCAAGAAAGCACGTCAACAAATCTGTTTCTGCTTTCCTCCGTGACTATGGTATGGGTTCCATTTACCACAACAACTTGCGTTACGACATGCAAGACATTTATAGAGGAGATGGTGTGCACTTCAATGATGAAGGGAACAGAGTCTTCCTCTTGAACCTTAGACTCTGCATCGGTACTTACTTGTAGGTACCACAAAAAAATCACTTAATAAACACAACGGCTCTTTTTAGAGCCCCCTAATATCTAAACACTTAAATCTGAATTTCATTACTTTTTTGTATTTTTTTTTTACCGTACGCTTACCGTAAGCTTACCGTACGCGTACCCCGTGATTTTTTTTAAAATCAATAAATGTTTTCTTTGTACTTTTCTGTCCTTCTTTGACCCCCTTACAAATGTTAGGGGGTCTGTAACTCTCTCCCTTGCCCCCTTTTCAAGATATCACTCTTTTTTACCGGAGTGAAATACACAAAATGGCGGCCGCCGCTTCCTGGTTTCGGCCGATTCGAATGTTTACTAAGATCTAACAGCCAATCAGAATCGCGCTCGCGCACGCCACCGTACGCGTACGGTAAGCTTACGGTAAGCGTACCGTAAGCTGGCTCAGATATATATATTGATTTAAAGGCTATTTTCTCAGAATCTACTGAACAGATTTACACTAAACCTACAAAAGGCACTTCCTTGACCTGAGGACTACCTCTCTGCCAAATTTCTAGTAACTCTGTTCAGCCGTTCGGGCTGTAGCCCTGTCTAAAGGTCCTATGGAAAAATGCATGGGAAAAACGCGTTTTGGGACCCCCCTTTTATCTCAGCCCCCGCTTGACGAATCCCCCCGAAACTTTCAGGGTAGGAGCGGAGCGTAGCGCCCCACCTATTTTGAGAAATTCGCGAGAATTCGTCGACCGGCGCCAAAGTTATTCCAAATAGAATGTTGCGGATTTCCTATGGAAACGTGGTCCTAACTATAACTACCTACTGGCGACCGCCAGTAGGTAATCTATCTATCTATAAATATATGTATATATATATATATATATATATATATATATATATATTTTCCACGTACTCCGTCAGTTATCCTGCTCCCAGCACAGCGGGTGCTCCAGCCGCGAGGGCGGAACTCGCGAATCAATTTCTGCCACAGTTTTCAAAGATTGCTGCGCACTCTGGTCAAATGCAATAAAGTAATTTATTTTGATTCGTTGCAAAACACGATCTGTACACGATCTGCTGACAAACGCGTTTCAGCCTCCTGGCCTTCGTCAATGTCAATAGCGTTCAGTTTCCATAATCTATTTATGCATTTGATTGGTTGCCATGATCATAGAAGAATGGAAATGAAAAGCGGACTTCATATATACAGATATTCAATGTGGGAAGATTGTCGGCCATCTTAACACTATGTAATGCCACCATTCTCAGTACTCAATTAAGACATCAAGTCTATGGGTTCCACGTTATAATTCCTAAATATATAATCAGAATTCTTTACATATTCCTCTCAAATTATAAAGACATAAAGTTTGTAAATCAAAGATATATTCATGCATTTCAATTCGCAATTAAGTAAACAGAATTCTATACATGCAGCTTTTGAATTTATAAAAACACAATGTTTGCTGATCATAAACGTGTTGATTTATGCTCCCTGCTAATTTATACCCCAATTGGGTTGTATTTACTCGATTTTTGTCACAGAAATAACGCCCTGAATGGGCTATCTTTCATTGTGATTGTCTGAGTGGTCAGTTGCCATTTTTCCCCATTGTCAAGGTGTTTCAAAGGGACAGCGTTTGGATTTCAATTACTTTATCCAATAAAGGACCAGAGTTCCTCCTCCTGATTAAGTCCCCCCGGGGTTTTGGTGCGCAGCTCCACTATGAGTTTCGCCTCAAGCTGTCTCAGTGACCTGACTCTGTCCCCTCCTCTTTCTCCCGCTGGGACCTGGTCTATACAAAAATATGTCAGTTTGTCACTTTTAGCACCATGCAACCCAGCAAAGTGCCTCGCCACTGGGTACGTTTTGTCCCTGTTTGTTATGGCTCTTTTGTGTTCCAAGATGCGCTTCTTTGCTGGGTGTATGGTGCTTCCAATGTATTGCAGTCCACAAGGACAAACCAGGCAATATATTACAAAACTGGAATTGCAGTTAAGAAGTTTGTCAATGGATCTTTTAAACTTTTTGCCTGGCACTGCATAGTCTTTCACCTTCTTGCAGTTTTTGCACGCCTTGCAACTCATGCAAGGAAAAAAACCGGTTATAGTTGGTTTGGTTCTCGGTTTATCCTCAAAGTGGCTGCGCACCAAAATATCTTTCAGTGAGGAACTTTTCCTGAAGGTAATGTCAGGATTTGGAGAAATCAATTTTCCCAGGACCCCATCAGTTTGGAGAATTCCCCAATTTTTCTGAATGAGGCCCCTAATTTTGTGAGCCTCTGCCGAGAAGGTCATGATTAATCTGACCTTAGATTGGTCTTCTTCCAAAGCGCTATCATAGACCTGTTTCTTGGTGAGTAGCTCCTGTCTGCTTCTACCACCTGCCTTGTCAACTGCTTCCTGCAGCACTTTGCTCTTGTATCCTCTATCTTTAAATCTCAATAGAGACTCATCGGCTGCCTCCTGGAAATCTTCAGAACGGGAGCAGTTCCTCTTGAGCCTTAAGAGCTCCCCATACGGAATGCTATTGATCAAATTCCGAGGATGTTGACTCCAAGAGTGCAGGACAGTATTGCCCGCTGTTGGCTTTCGGTACAATTTTGTGCACAGCTTGTTATCTGCCACAAAGACCAGGAGATCTAAGAAGGCTACCTCCTCTCCACTGATGTTACTCGTGAACTTGAGGTTGTAATCATTTTCATTCAAAGCCCTCACATACTCTTCTGCCTCTGTTTGTGTGCCTCTCTAAACTATGAAGAGGTCGTCGATGTACCTAGTCCATAGGGCTATTTTATCAAGCCAGATCTCATTGTCACCCGCCCAGGCCACGTGCTTCTCCCACCAGCCCACGAAGAGATTCGCGTAGCTGGGGGCGAAGCACGTGCCCATCGCGGTACCCTGTGTCTGCAAGTAAAGTTCTCCTGCAAATAGAAAAATATTATTATGCAGACAAAATGAGACAATTTGTGATAGCATTTTGTTATGTTCCTGGAACTTCAGGGCTCGGCTTCTCAGGAAAAATTCAAGGGCTTCTAATCCTTGGGAGATTATATTTTCTTCTCCCTCCAGGAGTCTTATCATCAGTTCTTAGTTTATCAAGATCTTTGATTACTGCCTCATGGAAGCAATCAATGGCATCATAGGGGGTTCGTGGTATGAATTTTGATTGTGTCTTGAACTGGCTTTTGCCACTGCTCTGCTTTACCCCTATCTCCATTAAAAGTTGAGTCGCATCTGGAATATTTGTAGCTTCTCCAATGTCCTCATATTCTTGTAAATCCCGCATCACTGTGAGGATTTCCAAGTCACTTCCTGCGAGGTTCTCTGTGGTGGATCCTCCTGTATCCGGTTGTTTTGTTTTGGATTCAGGGTGCATGGCAAATATTTTACGTAGTTTGAGCTTGCGTATATAACGATACAAGTCAATTCGCATTGCTGTGTAGTCCCATTGTGTTGTGGGACAGAAGGTGAGCCCTTTCTGCCATTGATTGCTTCCATGAGGCAGTAATGTCGTAATAATGACAAAGGAGCAATACAAGCGTGAGGCCTTACGCTTACTTGGTGATACACAAAGCTATGTAAAAATCAAGAGAGAAGATTACAATAGGAGCGTATTGGCGTTCTACAGCCTGTTGGAAGAATGGAACAATAAAGGAATCCTAGAAATCAATGAGCTCCAATATATGAAGGTTGAGTGTCCTGTGTTACCTACATTCTACCATCTTCCGAAGGTACACAAGGACATTAAGGAGCCTCCAGGACGTCCGATAGCTTCCTCACTGGGAAGTCTATTGGAGAAGGCTTCTATTTATGTAGACTCCTTTTTGTTCCCCATGGTCAAGGACCTGAGTTCATTTATCCTGGACACAACAGACTTCATTCGTCAGATTCAGGGATCTCCTGGGATGATGATTTATTGTTAATAACTCTTGATATAACTAGCTTATATACAAGCATTAGACACTCCCAAGGATTAGAAGCCCTTGAATTTTTCCTGAGAAGCCGAGCCCTGAAGTTCCAGGAACATAACAAAATGCTATCACAAATTGTCTCATTTTGTCTGCATAATAATATTTTTCTATTTGCAGGAGAACTTTACTTGCAGACACAGGGTACCGCGATGGGCACGTGCTTCGCCCCCAGCTACACGAATCTCTTCGTGGGCTGGTGGGAGAAGCACGTGGCCTGGGCGGGTGACAATGAGATCTGGCTTGATAAAATAGCCCTATGGACTAGGTATATCGACGACCTCTTCATAGTTTGGAGAGGCACACAAACAGAGGCAGAAGAGTATGTGAGGGCTTTGAATGAAAATGATTACAACCTCAAGTTCACGAGTAACATCAGTGGAGAGGAGGTAGCCTTCTTAGATCTCCTGGTCTTTGTGGCAGATAACAAGCTGTGCACAAAATTGTACCGAAAGCCAACAGCGGGCAATACTGTCCTGCACTCTTGGAGTCAACATCCTCGGAATTTGATCAATAGCATTCCGTATGGGGAGCTCTTAAGGCTCAAGAGGAACTGCTCCCGTTCTGAAGATTTCCAGGAGGCAGCCGATGAGTCTCTATTGAGATTTAAAGATAGAGGATACAAGAGCAAAGTGCTGCAGGAAGCAGTTGACAAGGCAGGTGGTAGAAGCAGACAGGAGCTACTCACCAAGAAACAGGTCCATGATAGCGCTTTGGAAGAAGACCAATCTAAGGTCAGATTAATCATGACCTTCTCGGCAGAGGCTCACAAAATTAGGGGCCTCATTCAGAAAAATTGGGGAATTCTCCAAACTGATGGGGTCCTGGGAAAATTGATTTCTCCAAATCCTGACATTACCTTCAGGAAAAGTTCCTCACTGAAAGATATTTTGGTGCGCAGCCACTTTGAGGATAAACCGAGAACCAAACCAACTATAACCGGTTTCTTTCCTTGCATGAGTTGCAAGGCGTGCAAAAACTGCAAGAAGGTGAAAGACTATGCAGTGCCAGGCAAAAAGTTTAAAAGATCCATTGACAAACTTCTTAACTGTAATTCCAGTTTTGTAATATATTGCCTGGTTTGTCCTTGTGGACTGCAATACATTGGAAGCACCATACACCCAGCAAAGAAGCGCATCTTGGAACACAAAAGAGCCATAACAAACAGGGACAAAACGTACCCAGTGGCGAGGCACTTTGCTGGGTTGCATGGTGCTAAAAGTGACAAACTGACATATTTTTGTATAGACCAGGTCCCAGCGGGAGAAAGAGGAGGGGACAGAGTCAGGTCACTGAGACAGCTTGAGGCGAAACTCATAGTGGAGCTGCGCACCAAAACCCCGGGGGGACTTAATCAGGAGGAGGAACTCTGGTCCTTTATTGGATAAAGTAATTGAAATCCAAACGCTGTCCCTTTGAAACACCTTGACAATGGGGAAAAATGGCAACTGACCACTCAGACAATCACAATGAAAGATAGCCCATTCAGGGCGTTATTTCTGTGACAAAAATCGAGTAAATACAACCCAATTGGGGTATAAATTAGCAGGGAGCATAAATCAACACGTTTATGATCAGCAAACATTGTGTTTTTATAAATTCAAAAGCTGCATGTATAGAATTCTGTTTACTTAATTGCGAATTGAAATGCATGAATATATCTTTGATTTACAAACTTTATGTCTTTATAATTTGAGAGGAATATGTAAAGAATTCTGATTATATATTTAGGAATTATAACGTGGAACCCATAGACTTGATGTCTTAATTGAGTACTGAGAATGGTGGCATTACATAGTGTTAAGATGGCCGACAATCTTCCCACATTGAATATCTGTATATATGAAGTACGCTTTTCATTTCCATTCTTCTATGATCATGGCAACCAATCAAATGCATAAATAGATTATGGAAACTGAACGCTATTGACATTGACGAAGGCCAGGAGGCTGAAACGCGTTTGTCAGCAGATCGTGTACAGATCGTGTTTTGCAACTGTGGAAATGTGGATTTTCCTGGTCAGTTATGTCCCCTATCTTGGACCCCAACGGTTCTATGTGCATGTCACAAGTACATGTATGTTTCCCTCCAGTTCCAGTTATGAAGACACAAATACATGTGCGTCCACCGTCAACATGTCCTCTGTCAGATCCGCCATGAACAGGCCGGATATTCCATTCCTAAATATGAAAGGCCACCGGCTTTATATGGTTCACTTATGCCATTTTTACAGTCCAGGCAAGTAGGCCCTGATTCTGCCATCGAAACTCCTCTTGCCTTCTGCCTCTGAAAGCTCCAGTCTGAGCCTGCATCTGTGACCATGAACTTTGTCTCATTCTCTGCGCGGCTCACGAAGCCTGACATCAGCCTATTCTCTGCCAAGAACTGTATTTCACCTTCGAATTATCTGCTTCCCCCTCAGCCGATGCATTCCTGCCTAGTAGTTTAAGTAAACATTCTTCCAGTTACCAAGCAAAAGGCCCGGCTTCTCTGTCCTCATGCAAGTAATTCATAGCCCTGTTACCATGGAATATTCCTACCCCCTCGCATTTAGTGTAGACACTTAGACGCTTGTACACGCACACACAGTCAGTATAGAATAGATTCTGTCCGAGAGCCCTTCCCTTGTGGATAACATAGTTCTTTAAACATAGGATATTAGATATGATTTGGGATTAGGTTGACATAACCCCAGACTTTTGTCTCCACATGTAGAGCTAAATGTCAAGTCCCCTTCACCCTCTAGTTGCGCGTCAATCACACGTCATGCTGCTGCGCGCGCATCTCTGCCAAGTATTTCTGCTGACATTGCGAAATCATCTCCAGGTATCCACCCACACATGACAATTTACCCATTATCATCAAGTGGACGCCCACATGGACGCCCACCTTCACGCCTACTTACACGCCCACATGCTCTTATCTCATTCTCTCTTGCTCTCTTGCTTACGTACAATTGAGAAATGTATATATACTGTACTCTGTGAATAATGTTTTGAGAATATTGAGAATACTTTTCAGCCCCGTCCAGATCCTTTTTTGGTGATGGAGATATTCTCCCTTTGACTCGAGTTATTGGAATAAAGCCCTTTATGAATCTGATACCACAGACTCAGCCTCTTGCTTTATGCATGATCTTATTGATATCTGAAAAATTATGACAGCGTGATATTTTATTTACCACAGAATGGCGCCCGAACAGTTTAATCTCTTTCCCCACACGCCGGAGATGAAGGTCCAGTTTTGCCCCCTTCCATAGCCGTGATGGACTTCAAGCGCGCACGTCGCGGGTTTTCCCGCCAACTCCCTCAGGCCAATGAAGGGGACAGACTGCGACCAGGCATCCATACGAGGCGGTGAGGAACGCAGATTGTCTACCCAGAGCCCACCTGCGAGAGAGCTGTGTCCGAGGTATACAGAGGCCCACCAGGTTTTCGAAGTCCCGATGTCCAGAGGGTCCGATGTCCGCAGTCGTCGAGTCCAGTCCATTCTCCGAGGCCTTCCGTTTCAAGGAGCTACCCGGTGAGTACCATCGCCGGGGAGGCGTGTTGACGCGCACATAGGTTGTGCCGGTCAAGACGGATTTGGGTACACAAATCCGGTCTGCACTGTTTAGCAGTGTATATGTACTGTTTAGCAGTATATCAAGTATTCCGAAGTATCTAGTTATTGTCAAGAATTCTGCTTGGTGATTAGTTATGCAGACTGTCATCATTGTTGGTCATTTTTAAAGGTTAAAATGTTTAATGTTTAATGTTTAATGTGTTAAAATGTCCTGCATATTGTGGTATGAATGATTGTTCATTGTTGTGCTTTTTGTATTAAGTGTGTTCAAGATTAAGTATCAGATCAGTTGTCAATATGCCGCTCTTTTCGAAGTTAAGACAGATTACTACTAGAAAAGGGGTGCTTGAAGAAGCAGTTCCTATTCCTCCTAGGGACACTCCAGGGCACTTTATGTATCACAAGCATGGCTTAGACGCCATATTATTCCTTGATCTATGGGTGGACTACACCAAAGAGTTACCAGAAAGTCAGAGATGCCCCGTAGCTGGGACCTGGGATGCCGAATGTATCATGAAAGTCGAAGAAGAGTTGTGGAAGAGGAAAGCTAGACAGTCACAGAAAGACGCTGTTGAATTATGGCGTAAAGAATAGCATAGACGCACAGAGTAAGCGCTCAGAAAAGAAGAGAAAAGTAGGGAGGATTCAGACAAAGCCCGAGAAAACGTGTTAGTTGAGGAAGGTATCTGAGTAAAAGCAGAACAAATAGACAGACAACGAAACACTCTTATGAAAGAGGAAATGTAGACCAGCTTGGAAGGATGCCATTGAGTTTTTGGCGCAAGGAGTGACATAGAAGGACAGAGTAAGTGTTTCACGAAGCAGAGAGAAGTGGACTGGAGTCTGGAAAAGCCAAGGATGAGATGTTACAGGAGGAATTTGAGCTGGTAAAATGAGCGCAGGCTGACAGAAAAAGAAATACTGACGTTGCTGGTATTTATCCCGTCCTTTCAGAGGACCTAGCAAGAGTGGCCCCAGTAAAAAGACCAGTTATAATACATATATTAATTACATAGTAGCCCAAAGGTTCTTGAGCCCCCCACCAAATGAACAGCGCATAGCTGGTGTTTACATGGTCCAACATTTGACTACGTTGTCAATAGGAAATTGAGAGGGGTGCAGCTAGAGAAGGAGCAACTCCTGTGATTTGATGACACCCCTAATGTACAAAGTGTTAACGAAAAATAATTAGTGACAAGTTTAGCTTGGAAAAAGAATTGTGGGTATTTCGAATTTGCAAATTTTTCATGAATACAGGTTTGTGTTCTTGATGGTCCAGTGAGCCAATGTGCTGGGTCAAGTCGGTAAGATTATGACCCCCTGAGTGCAAATTGTATGTAAAAATAATTTTTCAATTGAGCGAATTATTGCAGTTTTTATGGAATTGAGTAGTCTTTTTGTCTTTGACAGCTTCAGAGTGAGGAGAAGGTGGGGGCCGTGTAGAGCAGAATGTGATACAGAAATCGGAGACAGATTCTGACCTTGTAGCCAGTGTAGGTGGGGGCCGATGAGAGGAGCAGAACAGGGCACTGCTTAGAAGGCTTCTCTGACATCGCATCTGTGTAATGCCTGCAGCTGGAGAGCCTTGGGGCCAGGAGTAGGAAAAACAAAAAAAAGATGGCTGGCAGCCCAGGCTCAGGCCGCGCTGAGGGGCTATTTTTAACTTCTCTGATAAGACAGGGCAGCTGAGAAATGTAAGTCGAGAAAGATTCCCTTGTTCTATTCTGTGCAAAACAAGTGCCCCGAGGAAATGTCTATGGAGAAGATTTGTTTTATTTTTTAGCAATTGTTATATTGCTTCTGGTCAGAAAGTAAAATGTTGCTCTTGTTTGGAATTTTAAGGGCTATGTGCCTATATTAAAACGATTTTCAAATTCAGACATTTTTGAATTGTGGCCGCAAGCTGCCACCAGTTGCATTGGATAAATGATCCAGTGGTTACGGGTCTGTGAGGAAAGATGTGAGATGCATCTTCGACTAGGACATGAGGGTACATTGTGTACAAAGAAGCATAGCACATTTTTATAAAAAAAAAAAAAAAAAAAAAAAAGAGACAGGTTCGTGTGTTCGTCATTTTTTGATTATTGTTGCTGATCCTGTGTGTCAGACTTGACGCGGTCATCATTGGGATGACCCACTGCCAGATGGGGTTGTATAGGGCAGGTAAATAAGTTATTGATTATAAGCCTGACAAATTAAGCAGGCCAGAATGTTCGCATCTGAGCTGTAGGTACTGTAATTACGCATCGCTGCTCATTTATATATGTTAGTGTAATTATCTATGCTTTCTGTGCCCGGTATACTGATGGCTTGGCACAATTACTAAATTTCACAGACATGATATTACCATTATCATGCTGTCAAAATAGCAGACAACACGTTATCAGTGTATGTCTAATTGGTGTTGGAGATGAATGAAACAAAAGAAAAAGGCTATGCAAGACTAAAATATTTTTCACATAACTGCCTTTCTCTTATAGACAGGCAGCCTCGGTCATATGTTTCCAGATTGGACATTAAGGAACAATTATGATCTGTGCACTTGCATCTTAACTCTTGAAGGCCTGTTTTAAATAAGGACTGCCACCACAGAGTGACAAATGAGGCCCGGTATTTAGGGTAATGAGAAAATATCTGACAGGATTTCCTTTTTAAAGTTTGCTTTAGTAAGCTCATTCTTGTGAGTGGTGGCCCCAAAAGTTGACTTGTTTTTGAATTAGGCTATTTATTGTATAGGTGGAAATTATTGCAAAATGATTGATTTCTTTAGCAGATAAATTATTAATTATCAACATTAACAACTGTTCTTAAACTTGGTTTTCCGAATATTTAGGTAATTTAGCATTCCTATTAGGGCCTCCTAGCATTAATATTGACTTCAGGTTGGTGTAGGTTCATGTACTAGGGACATTTGCATATGAGATGTCATTTGGCTAGCTTATGAGCTAACACAATGAGGTTTGTACATTAATTTGAAGGATTTCTCGCCGTTTCACATACGCTGTGTATCTCCTATAATTTTGCTTACGCCCAGTAGCTACACACAGGGATTAATAGTGTTGACAAGACACAGGGTTTGATAGTGTTTGACAGCAGTGAAATCTGTTTCAGATTTCCTCCTGTCAAAAAGGGGGGGAAGGAGGAGAATATTGGCTTTCTGCTGGCCCCTGAGGAGGTTCGCTTCCCGCTAGCCTCTTAAGAAATTAAGCCCCTTAGAAATTAGCCCCCTTAGAAATTAAGCCGAGGAAATAGGTATGGTGCTTTCCCCTTTTTCTCATGTTTTATTGTGATCTTTCAGGGGAATTAGTTGTGGGCACCGGAACGTAGTCAATTGATTTCTGGTTTTTCACAGCCCAAGACACAAAAAGACTAAAGTCCTCAAGAACACACTGTGGCATTTGAAGAATTAAAGAGAGCTTTATGCCAAGCACCAGTTTTAGCAAACCCTGATTACAACAAATCGTTTATGCTTTTTGTGACAGAGCGGGATGGAACAGCACTATCTGTCCTAACACAAGATCATGCAGGAAAACACGAGCCCTGTGCTTATCTTTCTAGTACATTAGACCCAGTAGCACAGGCTTTGCCTGCGTGCCTAAAATCAGTTGCAGCAACGGCCTTAGCCATAAGACAAAGTGACTCGATAGTGCTGGGCCACCCTCTGACAGTACAAGTACCACACGCAGTAGAGGTTCTCTTGAACCGGACACAAACACAACACCTGACTGTAGCTAGACTGACGGATTATGAGCCAACGTTATTTCAACCACACATAGAGATCAGACGATGCAACATACTGAATCCTGCTACCCTTTTGCCCTCCAGTACAGAAAGCGTTTCACCACACAACTGTGTTGAAGTAATACATACCGTGACTAAACCAAGACAAGACTTGACAGATGTTGCACTCCCAGACCCCGAGCTAACACTATATGTTGACGGCTCATGCATGAGGACAGGGGCGGGAGAATTAGTGGCAGCATATGCAGTGACTGCTGATACTGTAATAATAGAGACTAAAAGAATAGACATATTGTCAGCACAAGCAGCAGAGCTCATCGCCCTGACACAAGCGTGCATAAGAGCTAAGCACCTGAGAGTAAACATTTACACCGATTTTGTGGAGAGAAAGAGGTTTCTTGACCTCTCATGGGGCCAAGATACAGCATGGCCCCCTTATTCAAGCCCTACTGGAAGCAATACATTTACCAACAGCCATAGCTATCCTAAAATGTAAAGCACATACTAGAGCCACAGATACCATTTCCCAAGGCAATGATCTGGCAGACCGAACTGCTAAACAGACAGCTCAGACCCCACTAGACATGACAAAATCACAGATACTATCACTGTCCAAAGCCATGACAGTTAGGGATCCTTCCAGGGATGTACAAGACATTCAGACACATGCTACTGTAGACGAATTAAAGAAATGATCGGAACAAGGAGGGGTACTGACTGATCAAGGTTGGATGACAAAGGGCAAATCCACATGGTTTCTTCCTGATACCATGGTACAAGTGATTATAAATACCGCACATAGTCCTGCACACTTAGGAGAGAAAGCAATGATAGATAGCTTACAGAATATATGGTTCAACAAGCACCTGCGTGCAGCAGCGAAACAAAAGGTCAGAACATGTATGATCTGTTGCAAATTCAATGCAGGTAAAGGCATTCCGATGGAACAAGGTGGATTCCATCCACCTGACCACCCTTTTGAAGTGCTCCAAATGGATTATATCCAAATAAACAGATGTAGAGGTTACAAATATGTCCTGGTACTAATGAAGCAGGTGTCCCTTCTGTTAGGGTATACCTGGAAATTCCATTGTGTGCGACATCCTGAAGCAGCAGGCCTTGTAGAAAGACATAATCAGACATTAAAAATTTGCGCAGACAAAGGTATAGACTGGATGGTAGCCCTGCCGGTTGCCCTCTTTTACATGCGAATTGTAGCTCATTCTAGAACAGGCTTATCTCCCTATGAAGTGGTCTTTGGTAGACCACCAAAATATGTGGGCACTACAATGCCTAAAAGATTACTTATGTTGACAGTAACATGCTGACAGATTACCTGGCTTCCTTGATGTCTGCACTACTCTCTTGTTGTTCGCAGGTTGCTGCCGCCTTGCCTGACAACACCCAGGTCAAAGAATACTCCATCGCTCCTGGATGAAAGGCGCCAAAGTCAGTGCTCTGGACCACGGGGACGGCCGTTAAAGTCAAAGTGCACCTTCACCACTCTTTTACAAAGGAAAAAAAAAAAAACTTTGAACTTGGATTTTGGATTTTGAACAACATTTTCTAGAGGAGAATGCCCAGAAGTTTCCACAAAGCTAAACCTTGATTCAAAAAGTCAGAACCCGTTTGATCAATTAAGTCCACTAGGTGGTGAAGCGGTTGAACATGTATTCTGGCTCGCATAAGATCTTGGACAATAACATAAAGCAAAAATAAGAGAGCTAGATAAGAAGCAAATAGATGTATAGTGACTGTAATTTTTCAATCTCTTATGTACATCACGATAATATGTATCAGCTTAATACTACATGCTATTTTTCCTCCTATTGCCTCACTTTTACACTCCTCCACTAATGATACCATAAAGCACACATTTAGTGATCTGCCATCCTATGAGCTATCATATCGACTTGCCTTACGCAACAATACCTTTATTCAGATGCTGCACCATTCACATCAGACTAGCAATGCTACAGACTGCTGGGTCTGTGGCCGACTCCCCCCCTATCAGAACTATAAGGGAGTTTTTGCCCCTTTTTCTCTATCCGTTCACACACAATGGCTCCTGTGGAGCATGGTTTAGTTTGATTAATTCCCTAGATTCGAATTCCGCAGTTTATCAAGACAACTGGGTATGGGGAAACCTGAACTTAGTTTTGCTTAAAGTCTGCTACCCTAACAAGGAGGGACTTCCCAAAAGAACAGGAACTGATCTAAGAAATGAAGTATATGAATTAGGTAATTTTACACTTAACCTCATGATCCTGAACATTGAATCTGAAGCTACACCAATCTTGCCCGCCATGTCCGTATTCCCAGTAAAAGAGGAATTATGTATAAGAAAGAATGGCTCCATACACATGGGCCATAGTAAATGCACCACTGTAATAAAATTCAGTGATCAAGGCAAGTCTACATTTAGAGCTTCTCGTCATTCCTACTTTATATGTGGCCAGACCGCATATATACGCCTACCTCTAGATTGGGATGGTACCTGTTACATAGCATTCCTCCTACCACCTGTTTTCCTAGCTCCTCCTGATTATCATAGAAATACTCATTTAGTACACAATAGACAGCAGAGAGATCTCCCAATTGTCGATTACACTGAAGCAGCATGGGAAAAATACACAGATTTCAATAAAGGTTTCTTTCCCTATATAGGTACAGTTACCAATAGTAAGCTGATACGTAGATTAACCAGAACCCTTGAAGCAGTAGTGAACGAAACTATTTCCGCCTTAGGCAATTTAACAGAAGAGCAGTCTGCTATGCGGATTGTTGTGCTTCAAAATAGTCTTGTCCTTGACGTTATCCTGGCCGATAGGGGCGGAGCTTGTAGGGTCATCGGATCAAGCTATTGCATTTTTCATACCAGAAAATTCGCCATCTGTATATAAAGCCATAACTCGCCTTCATAAGATTGTAAGCCAGATACACCAGAATCCAGGCACCTGGACTTGGTCCGGTTGGTTTTGGAGTGTATTATCTACCTTTGGATGGAGGGTCCTATCCTTCCTAGGTATTGGCCTTCTCATACTATTCAGTTGCTGTCTATGTCTACAATGTGGACCAGCGATCTGTGGTCTGTGTGCCACATCGTGTATTCCACCACCAAGATTTCATTCAAGATCACGGAAGAAGAAAGAAGAACAAATGATGCTATATGAACAGATCAATGAATTGATGAAGATTGATATCTCTTGAAGGGCAAGTAGGGGACAAGGAGGGAATGTGGAAATGTGGATTTTCCTGGTCAGTTATGTCCCCTATCTTGGACCCCAACGGTTCTATGTGCATGTCACAAGTACATGTATGTTTCCCTCCAGTTCCAGTTATGAAGACACAAATACATGTGCGTCCACCGTCAACATGTCCTCTGTCAGATCCGCCATGAACAGGCCGGATATTCCATTCCTAAATATGAAAGGCCACCGGCTTTATATGGTTCACTTATGCCATTTTTACAGTCCAGGCAAGTAGGCCCTGATTCTGCCATCGAAACTCCTCTTGCCTTCTGCCTCTGAAAGCTCCAGTCTGAGCCTGCATCTGTGACCATGAACTTTGTCTCATTCTCTGCGCGGCTCACGAAGCCTGACATCAGCCTATTCTCTGCCAAGAACTGTATTTCACCTTCGAATTATCTGCTTCCCCCTCAGCCGATGCATTCCTGCCTAGTAGTTTAAGTAAACATTCTTCCAGTTACCAAGCAAAAGGCCCGGCTTCTCTGTCCTCATGCAAGTAATTCATAGCCCTGTTACCATGGAATATTCCTACCCCCTCGCATTTAGTGTAGACACTTAGACGCTTGTACACGCACACACAGTCAGTATAGAATAGATTCTGTCCGAGAGCCCTTCCCTTGTGGATAACATAGTTCTTTAAACATAGGATATTAGATATGATTTGGGATTAGGTTGACATAACCCCAGACTTTTGTCTCCACATGTAGAGCTAAATGTCAAGTCCCCTTCACCCTCTAGTTGCGCGTCAATCACACGTCATGCTGCTGCGCGCGCATCTCTGCCAAGTATTTCTGCTGACATTGCGAAATCATCTCCAGGTATCCACCCACACATGACAATTTACCCATTATCATCAAGTGGACGCCCACATGGACGCCCACCTTCACGCCTACTTACACGCCCACATGCTCTTATCTCATTCTCTCTTGCTCTCTTGCTTACGTACAATTGAGAAATGTATATATACTGTACTCTGTGAATAATGTTTTGAGAATATTGAGAATACTTTTCAGCCCCGTCCAGATCCTTTTTTGGTGATGGAGATATTCTCCCTTTGACTCGAGTTATTGGAATAAAGCCCTTTATGAATCTGATACCACAGACTCAGCCTCTTGCTTTATGCATGATCTTATTGATATCTGAAAAATTATGACAGCGTGATATTTTATTTACCACACAACGAATCAAAATAAATTACTTTATTGCATTTGACCAGAGTGCGCAGCAATCTTTGAAAACTGTGGCAGATATATATATATATATATATATATATATATATATATATATATATATATATATATATATATATATATATATATATATATTCAGTGAAAAAACCATAGGTTTCACACACGTTATAGTTAGGAATTAGCATTTAAAAAACCTTAGAAATTCAGTGAAAAAAACCATAGGTTTCACACATGTTATAGTTAACTGGACATTTTACTCGTAAAAAACCATTGAAATTGCCCCGTTATAGTTAGTTCAGCTAACTATAACTCGCGCGCCCGCAATGCACTGCTGATGACGTCACATATTACATCACTCATGACATGGTCAGTGACATCACTCATGACATCACTGATGACATCTCAAATGACATCACTGATGACATCACTGATGACATCATCCAGTGAATGTGTGTTTTTCTGAAAATTAAATATGTTTTATATATGTATATCTCAAGGTCGATGGAAGAATAAATGGGTATATAAGTGTCTAAATGGATGAATTGTTTTTGAAAAATTGATTGTATTACTGACTGATTAAGTGTATCTTAGTGAATACATGGCTTAGGGAGTAATGTTTAAATATGTAAATATCTGTATCAGTCTCTCACTTTGTGTATAAGTGGCTGCATGGGTTGGTGTGTAGCTACATGAGTGTCTAAATAGGTTATTAGTTGGTTTTTTGAGTATCAGTATGAGTGTGAGTGTCTGGTTCGGTGAGGGGTATTACGTAGTGCATGGGTGCATGAATGAGTGACTCATTGTTTGTATGTGTTGAAGACAGCATGTGTGCAGGACTGTATGGGTGGATGAGTGTATGTATGGGTGTGTTAGTGAGTGAATGACTGTCTCAATAGTGTCTTTATGTGTAACTACATATGTTTTAAACTAGTATATGTGACTATTGGTGTATATATGTGAGTATATGTGAGAGTGAGAGATTGAAAGAGTTCCTGTATGAATAAGTATGTGTTTCTATAAGTGATTGTTTAAAAGACTAAGTATATGTAAGTTTACGTAGAAGTAAGTGTGGTGGTGTGTGTATAACTGTATATGCAAGTAAATGTATGTTTGATTCTTTATTAGCATGACTAACTATGTGTGTGAGTACCTCTATGGATGAGTGGCATTGTGTAACAGGATGTATACGTGTATGAGTACATATGATGAGTGAGTACATGTATGAGTGACTGTATAGGACTGTTGGTGAATGAGTGGATGTGTATTTGGATCTTAGAATTACTGTATAGGTTGTTGTAACTGGTATTGGTATGTCCATTGTTTTTAAAATTTTAATTTCTATTTTTGATTGTGTGTATCAAAGGTTATATTAGGGGAAGAGGAGGTCTGCCACTCTATCACAAGGATGATGTCATCAGTGATGTCATCAGTGATGTCATTTGAGATGTCATCAGTGATGTCATGAGTGATGTCACTGACCATGTCATGAGTGATGTAATATGTGACGTCATCAGCAGTGCATTGCGGGCGCGCGAGTTATAGTTAGCTGAACTAACTATAACGGGGCAATTTCAATGGTTTTTTACGAGTAAAATGTCCAGTTAACTATAACATGTGTGAAACCTATGGTTTTTTTCACTGAATTTCTAAGGTTTTTTAAATGCTAATTCCTAACTATAACGTGTGTGAAACCTATGGTTTTTTCACTGAATTTCTAAGGTTTTTTAAATGCTAAGTCCTAACTATAACGTGTGTGAAACCCATGGTTTTTTCAGTGAATTTGCAAGGTTTTTTAAATGCTAATTTTGTTTTTTTTCTTCTATTTTTTTAAACATATTTTTATTTTAATTTTCTATCCTTTTTTAAAGACTATGGTTAAATTTTTAAAATTCTATAATATGTTTTTTTAATATATTTTATAAAATAAACATGTAAAATTTATTAGCAATACATTTTTTCCTTTTTTTAAAATTTTTTTTTAGTACGCGTACCGTATGCTTACGGTAAGCGTACGGTTTACGCAACGTCCGTAATTTATCTACGCTGTTTGCGTATAGTTACGCAATTTGCGTAGCCGCGCGTCCTCCGCGTGGGACGCGTTTTCGTGTACGCTACACGCGCACGTTACGCGGAAGTGTCGGGTAGTGACTGTTATGCGCATGCGCGCAAGCGCGTGTCTTTTTTACGCGCATGCGCACTTTTGCCGTAAGCGTACCGTAAGCGTACCGTAAGCGTACGGTAGGTCATGTGATCATGAAACACAACTTTTGATTGGTTGAAACTACTTTCAGTTCTAGAACTCTCCTACACCACACCCATTCCCCTCATTTCTGCTTGTGATCCCTTGGGAGAAGGAGCTGGTTTGTCTTTGGGATACGATGGCAGAACAGCAGAGCTCTTCTGAGAGTGAGGCTAGCACTAGCAGCACTGTCTTGAGGCAGAGATCGAGGAAACAAAAGCCCTCTTATGTATGGGATTATTTTACTTTTCCTGAAGGCCAGGAAAAGGTGAATGCACCCTTAGTAACTTGCAGGCTGTGTCAGCGTGTACTTTCTAGAGGTAATCCTGACAGGAAGTATTCCTTTGGGAATCACACCATGAAGAGACACCTCCAGGATGTACACAGAAGGACACATGGTCATCTTTTTGGAGGTAACTCTTCAGAAAGACAAGCAAGTACATCCACAGCAGCACCGCCTGGACCATCATCTGCAGGGCTGACTCCTTCTTCTGCAGGTCAGGTGAGCCCTTCATCTGTGGGGGGAGCATCTCCTTCTGCTGGCCCTCTGGAAATTAACCCTCGTTTTCTGAGGGTTGATATTCGATGTGCCTCTTGTCATGATCTAATTTGTCATAGGGAGACCAGTGTTTCCCTAGTGAACAACAAAATAGATCAGCACACTTGTCACAGAGACTAATTTTTCCATGCTTTCTTTCCTCTGTCCCTGCATGAACACAACGGTTCTTTTAAGAGCCAACCTTATCTTTCATCTTTTTTTTACATATGTTTTTAAAAACTTTTTTTTTTTTTTTACCGTACGGTGCGCGTACCTTTTTTTTATTTTTAAAAAAAAACACTAAAAATCAATTAGAACATTACAAGGTCCTTGAGAGACTACAATTATTATTATTGACTTACCATACTCACTCAAAAAAATATTTATTCATTTGTTTTGTTAAAAAATAGTTTTAAAAATGGTTCTAGTTTTCGAAAATTTTCTATATCAATCTGAAAAAAAAGAAAAAAGTATTAATATTTTTAAAACAATTTATAATACAGTACACATATTTACATTTTTTTCCCAAAAATATTTTTGCCTTATTTTTGCTGTTTTCAGAATATATTGCATTTCACTATAAATTGTGAAAGCAATTGCATTCATCATTTTACAGCGGGCAAAAAAAAATAACAATCACAAAGATTGTAATAAAAAAGCCCAGAATCTCTTTTTACTTAAACTTAACATTATAGAAATGCATAATATTCTAAAAAAATATCGTCTAATACCAATAGTTATTTCTTTAAAATACCGTCTGATTTGTTTGTTTCAGAAGTATAATCACAATATTATATCTCAAATAACTCCAAAATACATCTGATTCCATTTCCTTTAGGCAAAATAGTCATTTTAAATTTTTTTTGGGAATAAATTTCAAACGGTAATCCAATAAAATTCTAAAGTTTAATTTGTCCAGATCTCACCGATTCTCTGTAACATTTTGGTTCACAAAAATTTTTTGAATAATTTATTAAGTCCACAATAGAATTGGTTACTTTTCTGCATGGCCAAATAGTAATTTTTAAAATCTTTTTTGAAAAAATTTCCAATGGCAGTCCAATAACATTCCAAAATTTAAATTGTGCAGATGTTACCGATTATCTCTAAATTATTGGTTTTTCAAAGTTTCATTTAAAATTAAAAAAGTCCACATTACAATCGGTTATCTTTCCATTAGGCCAAATGATAATTTAAAAAATCTTTTTTCTATAAAATTGCAATGGTAATCCAGTAAAATGGTAAAATTATTTTGTCGAGATCTTGCCAAATCTGTCTAAAATTTAGGTTTCAGGAAGATTAGATAGGAATTTGCTAAATCAAAAGGCAAACGTTGCTTGAAAATCAATTGGGAATCATTACACAGTGTCCAGCCTTTTTCACATTTAAGATAAACTGTGTAATGTCCAGAAGTAACAGTAGGTCCATCATGGAAAATTATTGCAACAGTTACAAAAGTTTTTCCTGAAATTGATAATTGCTGTCCTGTAAACTTCTTTATTAAAGTATCCAATTTTGAACCATCAGCTCTACATCGTTGCATCATTAAAATTACATACTGTCCGTATTCCTTTAAAATTAATGTTGAAAACATGTCAGATTTACACTCACCACATTTCATGCTATGATTAGCATCTTTAACTAATTTTGCAAAAGTAACTGTTTTACTCTCTGGCAATGTCAAATAAATAAACCTTTCATTATCAACATTAGAGCCACATATATTATAACAATTTTCACAACTATGTTCCCATTTATAAGAGAGACCAAAAAAAATTTCAATGGGAACTCCTTCTTCTTCCACTACCTGAAGAAAATACAACAAGAATTCCTGTGCGTCTTGCTGTACATTTTGAGAAAACTGTGTTCGTCCTGAACATACATCTAAAAGTTTTCTAATTTCAGTAGCACTTTCTATTTGAGTTTTATCTTTACTTAGCTTTTGAAAAAGGAGAGTCAGCTCTGAACAGAATCTTTTTCCCTGATTTACTATTATCTGCTCTTGCAAACTTTCCAGATAAAATGCAACATTCAGCACTACATTTGCGTAGCAGTTGACACCAGAGCTATTTTCAAAATGACATCCTACAACCTGTTCTTCATTTTCCTTTTTCTTTTTGCTTACAATTACATCACTCCTCTTTTTTTCCTCTTCTCTACATCTTCATTACAGATATTCTCATTTTTTCTTTTACGAGAAACTACACGTTTCTCTAACACAGGATACTGACCTAAATGAGGAGCATAGCTTCTTCTTAATCTATTATACTCCTTTACACAGTTTGTATCAGCACTAACTTTTGAGTCATCAAAGTCTATCATGAATAAACCTGATAATGTTTTCACTCGTGACAAAGCAACATATGCCATACCCTCTTTGAACACAGTTGAACCAATGTTCACAAATGCACAATCTACAGTCAATCCTTGAGACTTGTGAATAGTTACAGCATATGCTAGAGAAAACGGAAACTGCTTCCTACGTACATATAAGTCTTTCACAAGCATGAAACGAACTGTACAACGACAAATATCTTTAACTTCTTCTAACTGATCAAATTTTATTTTTAAACATTCAACTCCTTCTTTTTTCTGATAATTAATAAAACCCACAACTCTTCCCATCGCTCCATTAACTAAACCTTTTTCAACATCCAAATTTCTTCTTAAAAATACTCTACAGTTCATGCAAACATATAGATTTTTTTCTAATCCAGCAGTTTTGGAGATGTTCTTCTCTAGTGAGTCCAATTTATTTTTCATTTTGCCTGTTACTGTGACAGTAATTCTTCCATCCTCAATTTTGTCCACTGCTTCCAATTTCCTGATCTCTTCCTTTTCCAATTTCAAAAGCTCCTCATTGAATATTGAGCATTCACGTAGAGTTGGCATTAAGCAGATGACACTTTTGTTTTCTGCAATGTTCTTGTATATCTTCTCTGCAACTATTTCTTCCTTTGGAAATAAATTATGTAGCAGCCAACTCTGTAATGCTTTTTTGCCAACTTCTGTGAGTAGTCCAATCCTGATATCTTTCAGAATACTTCCATATTCTTCATCGTTTGCTTGCCTCATATTAGTAGTAAGTTCCTTGTACTCAAAGAAGGACCAAATATTTGTATTACCGATGCTTCCCAATGACTTCTTCGTGTCTTCATGTGTGACAGTATTAAACACTGGTTGTCCTTTAACTGGAGTAAGTTGCAAAAGATCTCCAAAAACTATGACGTGTTTTCCACCAAATAACATGTCATAGTCTGTCTTCAAAATTTGCTGCATTCTTAAATGCACAAAGGCAAGCATTAAGTTTGATACCATGCTCACCTCAACAATAATGAGAACTTGCATCTTCTTCAATACTCTTGAAACTTCCAAGGATGCTTCTCCAGTTAGCTTGTTGAATTGTATTTTGTTCTCATGCTCCACTGGTAACATTAGCAAACGATGTAAAGTGATTCCTTTTATGTTATATGCTGCTAACCCAGTTGGAGCAGTAACCACACAAGACAAAGTAGAATCCGTTTTTTGCTTTAGGTAGCTTCTGATGACTTTTATTAGGAAACTTTTTCCAGTTCCAGCTTGTCCGCTTACATACATCCTGATTGGATGAAATGATGTGCATGAGCACTCTTTTTTTTCATGTAGAAATCCGTGATCAATTTTGTTTTTGATCTCTTCATAAATTTGTTGCTGCTCTTGATTCAGTTGTCTTTCCAAATTTTCTAAGTCTATAAATTCTTCTTGAGCTTGATTCATAGCCGTTTCCACTTCATTCATGGCTATTGATGCTTCATTTTCAACGATTGGTTGTCCTAGGGGATCTTGACTGAGTGTTCCTGAACTTTGGCTGTCCTGAGAACTATCTCTAGCTATTTCTGCTGCAATTGTAGTTTCCTGTTCAATTTCTTCATTTAACATTTGCAGATAAGTTGAGAATGTACTGCATTGTATGCTGTCTTTGCAAGCATTAAAAGAATCTTCATAGCTCTGGAATTCTCCCAGTAGTTCATCCTCTGTACGCCATGGTTTAAACAACTGTAAAAGAGCCAAGTAGTAAAATTCCTTCTTGTCAGTAGTGTTGCAACTCAGCTTCCGGTGATTTATCAAACTTCCTTTTGTTTGCTTCACCAAACATCCTTCTTCACCAACGACTTTATATTTTCCATTGTTGATGTCTTCTGCAGCTTTCCGTGAATAAATGTAGTTCTGCAGCACTTCATAGAGACACATGTTCTCCAGATGATGACTTCTCTTGGGATAATATGTGTCCAACATGTTTGATTTCAAAATATCTGTACTTTCTGGGTCATTCTCGGCCAAATATTCAATTTCTCCTACAGATTTCAGTACCCGATTTCTCATTGCTGCAAGGCCTAAACTTGCCCAAATTATTCTTCTTGACTTCGAGTAGAGACTTGCAGAAGATAACCTATCTGAACATTCGTAGGATCCAATTTCTCGATGCGATAACATCTTCAAACTGAAACTGTACAGCTTCTTACTGACAGTCTTCTCGTGAGAAATCTCTTCCCACATTTCCTTCAATTCTGTTTTTTCTGATTTTGTAATGTAAGACGTTACATATCGAGCAACAGCAATGGAATTGTCAGCAACATACTGTATATCCATGTTAGCGTTCCACATGGATAAAATGACTGGGTTGTAGTCATTTATATTTTTTGATTCTTCTTTTCTTTTAAGGTTGTAGGTATTCTTAGGTGATTTTCTTGTGATAGTATGTCTCACAGCTGACATAAAACTGTTTACTCTTCCATTTGAAAGAACAGGTCTAGGAAATCCAAATCGACATTTAGTGTAGTATTTTTCTTTGCTCTTGTATTTCCGTCGACAGTATTTTCCACACCGATGACTTTGGAAACGTAAAACTTGCTCCTTTAACTTGTTCTCTTCTGTGCTTTTTGGTATAGCACATGTTGCATATTCTTCAATGTAAGATAACACTGCTTCATCAGTATCTGTTCCAAACTTTGGGGCATCCTTGATCCACAACAGCATATGAATATGAGGAGCACCTCTTGCCTGGTACTCTTTTCTCCAAAAGAAATCCACTACTTCTCCAAGGGGTGGATTTTTTTTATTGCAGATGAAGGACATCATAGCCTCAAATCTATGATTGAAATATCTGCAAACATTAACCGGATCCAATGAGCACAGTTCTCCTGCTGTCTTGTATTCGATGTTTTTAATGTTTGAATTGGCCTCTCGTAGAAAATCCAGTAAATCATCCCAAGCGTACTCGGCACAGCTTAGGGTAAGGAACCATGTTGGTGTTCCTAAATTCCGTAACATGCATTTTAGTTCACCATGGCGTCGGTACCAATATTCATTTGTCCCACGCTGACAAGCCATCAGATTGATCAGTTGTGTTTCCAAATGATCATCTCGGTGCTGCACTTTCTCCATAAAATCCTTAGCAGACACATTTTGTAAATGTACTCCACTTTTTAAAATGTGATTTACTGCATAAGACAGTGCAGACAAGTCGCTTTCAAATAAAAGATGGAACAAATAAGGAATACTTTGTCGAAATCTGGGATCTTCAGCATATAGTCTTGTAGTCCGATACTCAGAAGCTGGAATCTGTTCTGGACGTTCATCGTATCGTCCTCCTTTTCCTTTAGGAAACAGCTGGGGAAAACATCGAGCTTCCAAGCTCTCCTCCCATACACTCACGGGAGTTCCTTTTGCTTTCTTCATCTGAAAGAGATCAATATTGTCTCCCATAACTTCTTTCGAATGAAGAGGATGTATGCTAAAATGTTCATAAATTTCTTCTTCCTTTGACTTGTCCACTTTTTCAATTTGTCCAGTTGGTGTTTCTGTGTCTTCTTGTAAATCTTCTTCTTCTTCTTCTTCTATATAAATTGATTCATACCATTTGTTATTCTTTTTCAAATACAAATTTGCTCTTTGTACTTTCCGCACATCTACCAGCTCCTGCCAAATCTTCTTCTTCTTTGTAGGTACACCATTAACCAGAATAATTAATGGTTCAGTTTCCAAAGTATCCGCATCAATAGTTTCCATATTTTTTTTCAAATCCAAGGGCAAATACACCACTCTACCTTTTAAACCTCTCAGTAAATCTGAAGGAGGTAATTTACCAGTTTTCGGCTCCATACGTACTATGGTCTGGAACGGATGAACACATTGAATGAGTATAGACTCATATGTATTTAATTCAGAAAGTTCAGCAGGAATAGCATCCAATTCTAAATTATTATGTACAGCTCTGGTCGGCATTCTATTTTCCTCTAACTTGTTGTAACAGTATTTACAAATACGCTGATCTTCACCCAATTCAAAACAATTTTCTAGAAATATATATGTGGCAAAATCCTTCCACTTATAATTATCTTCATTTTCACTCTTTCTGTAGAGATCAACATTCCTAGTTTGTTTTCTATAATGAGTTCTGCGGCAACAAATACAAGTAAAATTTGGTCTTTCATTAGAGACTATTGCAAATTTTGTTATGTGATCATTAAATGTGTTACTTACAGAGGGTTCAATATTCTCTTCCACTTCTTCCTCATTTACTGTGTCCTTCTCTGCACTGTTTTGTTCAGGACCAAAGTAACAAAACTGAATTTCATCAACAACCTTCTCTACATCTGATACCGTTCCTCGGAACAGAGCCCTATTCAATTCATTTAACTTTATTGCTGGACTTTTGGCAAAATACAACCGTCTCACAAACTTTCTCATTTCAGTATGATGAACAGCCAGCATCCTAAAATGATGGAAAACACTATTGCACACTTTTCTAGATAGACAAGCCAGAGAATGACCCTGCAAACCAGTATTCTCTCTCACTCTGCATGGATCCAGACTTTGAAGCACCTTAATCTTCTGTTTTACACTTTTTTTTTACTATATTCTCTTAGAAACTCTCGAAATTTGTCAATAGATTCCTGACGCACAGTGCAAATACTACTACAATTCCAAGTGTACACTGGGGCTTTAGGACGTCTCCCCATTGCCTCATCTGCCATCACTTGTACCTCATCTCTTGGAACCATTATCTCCTTCTCCATTATGCAACCATTTTTTACTTCGTATGAACGACCTCTGGTGTCAACTGCATGCAGCAAACTATTACTTTGAAAATAGCTCTCTTCATTAAAAAAAGGTTCACTACTTGAACTATGCATCCACTTTCCTAAAAACACTTTACAAAAGTTTGTTCTGTTCACTACTCTTTTCCTTTTGCTATGTGATTTCAGTACATTAACCATTTTGTCTAATGTACGCATCCTATTCAAAATTAAAATGAATAGTTTCCTTTTTAATTCTAATGCCTTTGCTGCAATGGCTTCAATTTCTTTTTTTCTCTTAAAAAACTTAGCCTTTTGCTTATATTTCTTCACATCCTTTATCAAATTGGACATAACTCTTCTCTGAAACATTTTTCTACGTATCTCTTTAAACGCTGTTTTTCTGTTTAAGTTTAACTTTTTAGTTGCAGAAGGTATATTTGCATTAACTAAATTCTCAATTTTTTCTTGTCCTTTTTGTTTGAAATCATTCTTTCCTGTACAGACATTTTGTACATTTTTCCTTTTTTTGAATATATTCCTTAGAAAATCTTTTTTTTGCTTACCAGAAGATTTTTTCTTCCTTCCAACATCAGCATCTTCTACTAACTTTGATCCTCTAGTTGTCTTCAAATATAGTTTTTTTTTTTGCGTTTTTTGAACTCTGGATTTTGTAGGCATCTTTAATTTTGTTCACTGCTCTTCAGCAATACCTGAAAAAAACTAAAAAAAAAATCCTTTATTTTATTTAAATATATTACTACATTTCTTTTCACAATAGTCACAAAACGAAATTTCTTTGCCAATTTGAATGCACACTAACTGCTCTTTTTTTTGGGCAAGTGAAAATCACTTTTACAAACTGTCACATTATGAAACCACTTTTCAGATTTTTTAAAAAGCCCATGTCCAGACTGCTACACTCCAGCAAGGGCAACCAGCCTTAGTGATGCTGAATGTATTTGCATTACAGACTGAAACCTGAAAACCCCACTCGCTTGTAAATACTGTGCATGATTATACATGGCAAGCACATGGGTGTGTGCTAAGAGTCTGCTTCTTCCCCCAAAAAATCGCTCCCCCTTTCCATCTAATGCAACTGTGAAATCACCAGAGCAATACGCAATAAATCTCTGCCTATAATTCCTCTCTGCACACAGAGTCATGTTTTCACATTAGTCCCAAAACGAAATTTCTTTGCCAATTTGAAAGCACACTTACTGCTCTTTTTTTTTTTGGGCAAGTGAAAATCACTTTTACAGACTGACACATTATGAAACCACTTTTTTCGATTTTCTTAAATGCACATGTCCAAACTTCTTTTTCAGACCACCTCCATGTGTAACCTGGGTGGCTGCCTACACTCCAGCAAGGGCAACCAGCCTTAGTGATGCTGAATGTATTTGCATTACAGACTGAAACCTGAAAACCCCACTCGCTTGTAAATACTGTGCATGATTATACATGGCAAGCACATGGGTGTGTGCTAAGAGTCTGCTTCTTCCCCCAAAAAATCGCTCCCCCTTTCCATCTAATGCAACTGTGAAATCACCAGAGCAATACGCAATAAATCTCTGCCTATAATTCCTCTCTGCACACAGAGTCATGTTTTCACATTAGTCCCAAAACGAAATTTCTTTGCCAATTTGAAAGCACACTTACTGCTCTTTTTTTTTGGGGCAAGTGAAAATCACTTTTACAGACTGTCACATTATGAAACCACTTTTTTCGATTTTCTTAAATGCACATGTCCAAACTTCTTTTTCAGACCACCTCCATGTGTAACCTGGGTGGCTGCCTACACTCCAGCAAGGGCAACCAGCCTTAGTGATGCTGAATGTATTTGCATTACAGACTGAAACCTGAAAACCCCACTCGCTTGTAAATACTGTGCATGATTATACATGGCAAGCACATGGGTGTGTGCTAAGAGTCTGCTTCTTCCCCCAAAAAATCGCTCCCCCTTTCCATCTAATGCAACTGTGAAATCACCAGAGCAATACGCAATAAATCTCTGCCTATAATTCCTCTCTGCACACAGAGTCATGTTTTCACATTAGTCCCAAAACGAAATTTCTTTGCCAATTTGAAAGCACACTTACTGCTCTTTTTTTTTGGGGCAAGTGAAAATCACTTTTACAGACTGTCACATTATGAAACCACTTTTTTCGATTTTCTTAAATGCACATGTCCAAACTTCTTTTTCAGACCACCTCCATGTGTAACCTGGGTGGCTGCCTACACTCCAGCAAGGGCAACCAGCCTTAGTGATGCTGAATGTATTTGCATTACAGACTGAAACCTGAAAACCCCACTCGCTTGTAAATACTGTGCATGATTATACATGGCAAGCACATGGGTGTGTGCTAAGAGTCTGCTTCTTCCCCCAAAAAATCGCTCCCCCTTTCCATCTAATGCAACTGTGAAATCACCAGAGCAATACGCAATAAATCTCTGCCTATAATTCCTCTCTGCACACAGAGTCATGTTTTCACATTAGTCCCAAAACGAAATTTCTTTGCCAATTTGAAAGCACACTTACTGCTCTTTTTTTTTGGGGCAAGTGAAAATCACTTTTACAGACTGACACATTATGAAACCACTTTTTTCGATTTTCTTAAATGCACATGTCCAAACTTCTTTTTCAGACCACCTCCATGTGTAACCTGGGTGGCTGCCTACACTCCAGCAAGGGCAACCAGCCTTAGTGATGCTGAATGTATTTGCATTACAGACTGAAACCTGAAAACCCCACTCGCTTGTAAATACTGTGCATGATTATACATGGCAAGCACATGGGTGTGTGCTAAGAGTCTGCTTCTTCCCCCAAAAAATCGCTCCCCCTTTCCATCTAATGCAACTGTGAAATCACCAGAGCAATACGCAATAAATCTCTGCCTATAATTCCTCTCTGCACACAGAGTCATGTTTTCACATTAGTCCCAAAACGAAATTTCTTTGCCAATTTGAAAGCACACTTACTGCTCTTTTTTTTTGGGGCAAGTGAAAATCACTTTTACAGACTGTCACATTATGAAACCACTTTTTTCGATTTTCTTAAATGCACATGTCCAAACTTCTTTTTCAGACCACCTCCATGTGTAACCTGGGTGGCTGCCTACACTCCAGCAAGGGCAACCAGCCTTAGTGATGCTGAATGTATTTGCATTACAGACTGAAACCTGAAAACCCCACTCGCTTGTAAATACTGTGCATGATTATACATGGCAAGCACATGGGTGTGTGCTAAGAGTCTGCTTCTTCCCCCAAAAAATCGCTCCCCCTTTCCATCTAATGCAACTGTGAAATCACCAGAGCAATACGCAATAAATCTCTGCCTATAATTCCTCTCTGCACACAGAGTCATGTTTTCACATTAGTCCCAAAACGAAATTTCTTTGCCAATTTGAAAGCACACTTACTGCTCTTTTTTTTGGGGCAAGTGAAAATCACTTTTACAGACTGTCACATTATGAAACCACTTTTTTCGATTTTCTTAAATGCACATGTCCAAACTTCTTTTTCAGACCACCTCCATGTGTAACCTGGGTGGCTGCCTACACTCCAGCAAGGGCAACCAGCCTTAGTGATGCTGAATGTATTTGCATTACAGACTGAAACCTGAAAACCCCACTCGCTTGTAAATACTGTGCATGATTATACATGGCAAGCACATGGGTGTGTGCTAAGAGTCTGCTTCTTCCCCCAAAAAATCGCTCCCCCTTTCCATCTAATGCAACTGTGAAATCACCAGAGCAATACGCAATAAATCTCTGCCTATAATTCCTCTCTGCACACAGAGTCATGTTTTCACATTAGTCCCAAAACGAAATTTCTTTGCCAATTTGAAAGCACACTTACTGCTCTTTTTTTTTGGGGCAAGTGAAAATCACTTTTACAGACTGACACATTATGAAACCACTTTTTTCGATTTTCTTAAATGCACATGTCCAAACTTCTTTTTCAGACCACCTCCATGTGTAACCTGGGTGGCTGCCTACACTCCAGCAAGGGCAACCAGCCTTAGTGATGCTGAATGTATTTGCATTACAGACTGAAACCTGAAAACCCCACTCGCTTGTAAATACTGTGCATGATTATACATGGCAAGCACATGGGTGTGTGCTAAGAGTCTGCTTCTTCCCCCCAAAAATCGCTCCCCCTTTCCATCTAATGCAACTGTGAAATCACCAGAGCAATACGCAATAAATCTCTGCCTATAATTCCTCTCTGCACACAGAGTCATGTTTTCACATTAGTCCCAAAACGAAATTTCTTTGCCAATTTGAAAGCACACTTACTGCTCTTTTTTTTTGGGGCAAGTGAAAATCACTTTTACAGACTGACACATTATGAAACCACTTTTTTCGATTTTCTTAAATGCACATGTCCAAACTTCTTTTTCAGACCACCTCCATGTGTAACCTGGGTGGCTGCCTACACTCCAGCAAGGGCAACCAGCCTTAGTGATGCTGAATGTATTTGCATTACTGAGTCCAACCTCAAACCCTTAAACTATTCTTTTTTTTTCCAGTACACCTTAATTTATTGTGAAAACATACTCCATATTATTTTACATGTTCCTCACATTTAAATTTCTCCCAAAACAGAAAATGATAAACGCAACTACAACAAAAAGAATTTCCATTTCTATTATTCATTTCTTAAGTTACCACATACATCCCCTCTCAAACTCTAAACTCACCTTTAAAATTAGTTAGTTGTGAAAGAAATGTGACACTCAAACAGCAGATTATCAGAGCCAGGATCTCTGTTGTGTTCACCTCTCTCCTCTCAGCAGAACCAGATAATGGCAAACTTTCCCTCTATTTTTCCACACATATACATGTAAGTTTCAAATCTCAGTGCTTCCCCCTTTTTTTCAAATGTAATCACACATTTCTATTGGTTGAAAACCAACCCTTTTCCAAAAGTACCCTGCCCCCAACTTGACTTCTGCCTAGTACCCTTCCCCCAACTTGACTTCTGACTGCTACCATAGCAACAGCTCATGGAACACTGCTGTGTGGAGTTAGGTCAGAAGTTCGCCACACAATGTTTCAATTCCACAGAGCAAGAGTGCTTGACTTTTCAAACCTAACAGCAAATCCATAGTACTGTTCTTTGGTAACACATTTTTTTGTACCAATACAAAACATGCTTCTATTAGTTTACACATACAGCCTAGTTTTTATTCTAGAATGGTATGAAACAGCCAATCAGTTCTTTTTGTTTTGAAAAAAATATGTATGCCTCCATTTCCAAACTGTCTTTCTTTTCATATTGCCATTCTACTGAAAGACACCTCCTGAGTGCATCCAGTTCTCCTTTGAAGATGTTCACAGTGTGGATTGTAGGGCACAGCTATGTCTTCTGGAGTGAAAAGTTTGCAGAGAAAACAGATATGGTGAGAGACCTTGCTTTGCCAAATGTAGACATTAAATGGATTGGTCAGAGAGGGTTAAAGTGGCACCAATTGATGCCATTGGTGAAATCCTTCATGCAAATCCAACACCCTGACCTCATAATAGTGCACTGTGGTGGCAATGACCTAGGCACTTTGACTGGGGTAGGTCTGGAAATGCTTATGAAGGACACCTTTGCACAACTGTTTTCACTTTTCCCTAAAACTGCCTTTGTGTTTTCCAACATATGCCAAAGGCAAAAATGGAACTGGTCCAATCATTTCTGTCCGCAGATTGACAAAGCAAGAAAGCACGCCAACAAATCTGTTTCTGCTTTCCTCCGTGACTATGGTATGGGTGCCATTTACCACAACAACTTGCGTTTTGACATGCAAGACATTTATAGAGGAGATGGTGTGCACTTCAATGATAAAGGGAACAGAGTCTTCCTCTTGAACCTTAGACTCTGCATCGGTACTTACTTGTAGGTACCACTAAAAAATCATTTCATAAACACAACGGCTCTTTTTAGAGCCCCCTAATATCTAAACACTTAAATCTGAATTTCATTTATTTTTTTATTTTTTTTTTCTACCGTACGCTTACCGTAAGCTTACCGTACGCGTACCCCGTGATTTTTTAAAAAAATCAATAAATGTTTTCTTTGTACTTTACAGTCCTTCTTTGACCCCCTCACAAATGTAAGGGGGTCTGTAACTCTCCTCATTGCCCCCTTTTCTTGTTTTCACTCTTTTTTTTCTGAGTGAAACACACAAAATGGCGGCCGCCGCTTCCTGGTTTCGGCCGATTCGAATGTTTACTAAGATCTAACAGCCAATCAGAATCGCGCTCGCGCACGCCACCGTACGCGTACCGTAAGCTTACCGTAAGCGTACGGTAAGCGTACCGTAAGCGGGCTCAGATATATATATTGATTTAAAGGCTATTTTCTCAGAATCTACTGAACAGATTTACACCAAACCTACAAAAGGCACTTCCTTGACATAGGGACTACCTCTCTGCCAAATTTCTAGTAATTCTGTTCAGCCGTTCGGGCTGTAGCTCGTTCTAAAGGTCCTATGGAAAAATGCATGGGAAAAACGCGTTTTGGGACCCCCCTTTTATCTCAGCCCCCGCTTGACGTATCCCCCCGAGACTTTCAGGGAAGAAGCGGAGCGTAGCGCCCCACCTATTTTGAGAAATTCGCGAGGATTCATCGACCGGCGCCAAAGTTATTCAAAATAGAATGTTGCGGATTTCCTATGGAAAAGGGGTCCTAACTATAACTACCTACTGGCGACCGCCAGTAGGTAATATATATATATCTTCAAGGTATGTGAATGTGGAGTTAAAAAAAGTAAATCTATACTTATCTAAATACACTACCTTCTCAATATTGTGGTTGTTGATCATTTTGCCACAATATGTTGGCCCGTAGTATTTTTGTCCTTGATATTCTTCCATGCTACCATGTGAATGTTCTCCAGACAGTCTATTTTTACTGGCTATTTGTAGAATTTTGAGAATATGTAGTATGTATGTTTTAAGAGCCAAATAGTACAGTTAAGTAATATTTTGATTCTTCGTTTTATTTACCCTATTTATGTGCAATGGATGACAAGACTTCCACATATGGCTAGAGTAGTCACAATAAGTCACCACTGTACATTTAAATGCAAGATGTATATGCAAGACTCACATATATATGCATACACAAATATATGTACCCAAACACATATATTTTTCTCTTGCAGTTTTGTACAGCGCAAACTCAACCAAAAGGCATTGAAGTGCTTTATATGAGTTGTATTTACATCACTCAACAACACCACATTCATGATTTGGACAGAATCACAGAAAGTTGAGCCAATGCTGAGACTCGAAACGCTTTTCCCAAGTTCTTAAGTCAGTAGCTCTGATAATATATGTTAATTGATAAATATTAACCACTTAGTTATGTATATTTGGAGCTGTTACTCTGGGGATGTGGACCTTAAATCTTAGTAGGCAATTGTATGTGGCAACCTGTATGAACTATGCAATTTGTTTTGTATGTATTCTTTTTTGCAATGTCTGCTGCATATAATGCTAAATGCTGGGGTAAAAATCAATAAAAAAATCCAATAAATAAATAATATTTTAATTGTTCATTTTATTTATCCTAAGCATGTGCAATGGATGTGCTATCTACAATACTCAAACATATGTGGCTAGAGTAATGACAATATGCCACAACTGTATATTTCAATGCAAGACATATATATATATATATATATATATATATATATATATATATATATATATATATATATATATATATATATATATATATATATATATATATATATATATTACCTACTGGCGGTCGCCAGTAGGTAGTTATAGTTAGGAGCTATTTTCCATAGGAAATCCGTAACATTCTATTCCCAATAAGTCTGGCGCCGGTTGACGAATCTTTGCGAAATTTTCCAAACTTTTGGCCAGCTCCAGTCCGCTCCTATCCTGAAAGTTTCGTGGTGATTCGTCAATTGGGGGCCGAGAAAAAAGGGGGGTCCGAAACACGTTTTCCCCATGCAATTTCCCATAGGACCTGTTGACGCAGCTACAGCCCGAACTGCTGAATGGAATTACACCAAATTTGGCAAAGAGGTAGTCCTCAGTTCAGAATTGTGCCTTTTGCATAAATGGTGTGAATCCGTTCAGTAGTTCCTGAGAAAATTAGACTAAAAAAGATAGATATATCTTCCCGAACCAAGCGCGCACCCTCCCGATCACGCGCTGAATGCTAATTGGCTGTCAAGTATCTGTCTACATTCGAAACCAGAAACTGTTGGCAGCCATTTTGTGCCTCGGTAGAAGCGAGGCTGATTAAGTAAGGGAAATAAGTGTGTGAAAGATGTAAAGGGGGCAGGGTAGGAATACTCTGACCCTCTAGTGATGCTTAGGGGGTCCCAGAAGGACCCCCTGGGGCCCCTTTTTTTTTTTTAAACGGCAAAATGCGCACAGGGTTTGCGGTTCCTAACGCGTTGGGTGCGCGGGTCCCCAAAAAATGGAAAAAAAATAAAAAATAAAGTTTTGAAAATATAGTTTAAAAATTATTTTAAAAAATATTAAAATATTTTAAAAAATATACTAATATATTTTAAAACATTAACAATTTTTTTTTAAAAAACCCAATAAAACAAATATTTTTTAATTTTTAAAAGAATTAATTGAAAAAAATAAGTTAAAAAAAGGTGATAAAAAAGTATTTTAGAAAAACATAATTAAAGGAATTGACACACTGAAATTGAAAAATTTAGAAATTCAATGAAAATCATTAAACATCATAGCTTTAGAGATAAATTATAGATAGGAATTAGCATTTAGAAAACCTTTGAAATTCACTGAAAAAACAATAGGTTTCATGCACGTTATAGTTAGGAATTGGCATTTAAGAAACCTTAGAAATTCACTGAAAAAACCATAAGTTTCAGGGGTGTTATAGTTAGCTGGACATTTCCCTTGTACAAAACCCTAGAAATTCCCCCGTTATAGTTAGTTCAGCTAACTATAACTCGCGCGCCCCCGCAATGCACTGCTGATGACATCACATATTAAATCACTCATGACATGGTCAGTGACATCACTGATGACATCACTGATGACATCTCAAATGACGTCACTGATGACATCACTGAAGACGTCATCCATGTAATAAATTAGTGCATCTTCTCACACCCTAATATAATCTTTGATACACCGACTCAAAATTTCAGACGGCCATTCTCAAAACCATAGATACTACAATACCAATAACTACATACCCACTCATTGACTCTTAGGTCTACACACACCTCCACTCACTCATCTGTAGAGTCACTCATACTTACAGTCACTCAGTACAGGACTATCATATACATTTATACACCTATATAGACACTCAGACACCTCCAATCATCCATAGACATACTCACACACCTAGTCAATCATGCAAATAATTAAGCACACTCCAATTTACTCACCTATACAGTTATACACACACAAGTTCATTTACTCATAAAAATACTACCACATTCTTACGCTCTTATACAATTACTGATACAAGCACACACTCGTCCATACAGCCACTCTCACAATCACACACTCTCACATATACCCAGTTATATACTCCTACACACATATACCCTGCCTTTCACATATGTAGTTATTCACACATGTACCACTGAGATATACATTCAATCACTAACACACTCATACATACACTCACCCAACCATACAGTCCATCACAGATCCACTCTTTAAACCATGCACCCATAGAATCACCCACTCACACATCTATGCACAGAGTCACACACACCCTACCCACACAAACACTCATGCACCCATACAGATACTCAGACAACCAATCAATAACTCATATAGACACTCATATAGCTATTCACAAAACCATGCAGGCACTTATTCACCAACAGACAGACAGATACAGACATTCACACAGTTTAGTCACTAGTCTGCAGTAAGATATGTTTAATGACTCACTTATAGAGTCAGTCACACACCTAGAAAATCATCCATTCACACACTTATACACCCACTCATTCTTCCGTAGGTCTTTCCCTATATATATATTAAACAAATCAAAACTCTACAGAAACACAGACTCACTGGATAATGTCATCAGTGATGTCATCAGTGATGTCATTTGAGATGTCATCAGTGATGTCATGAGTAATGTCACTGACCATGTCATGAGTGATGTAATATGTGACGTCATCAGCAGTGCATTGTGGGGGCGCGCGAGTTATAGTTAGCTGAACTAACTATAACAGGGGAATTTCTAGGGTTTTGTACGAGGGAAATGTCCAGCTAACTATAACACCCCTGAAACTTATGGTTTTTTCAGTGAATTTCTAAGGTTTTTTTAATGCCAATTCCTAACTATAAAGTGCATGAAACCTATGGTTTTTTCAGTGAATATATATATATATATATATATATATATATATATTACATACTGGCGGTCGCCAGTAGGTAGTTATAGTTAGGACCTATTTTCCATAGGAAATCCGCAACATTCTATTCCCAATAAGTATGGTGCCGGTTGACGAATCCTCGCGAAATTTTCCAAACTTTTAGCCAGCTCCGCTCCGCTCCTACCCTGAAAGTTTTGTGGTGATTCATCAAGCGGGGGCTGAGAAAAAAGGGGGGTCCCAAAACGCGTTTTCCCCATGCAATTTCCCATAGGATCTGTTGTCGCAGCTACAGCCCGAACCGCTGAACGGAATGACACCAAATTTGGCAAAGAGGTAGTCCTCAGTTCAGACTCGTGCCTTTTGCATAAATGGTGTGAATCCGTTCAGTAGTTCCTGAGAAAATTAGAGTTAAAAGTACATAAATATCTATGGCCAGGGAGGATCCGCGAACCCTACCCGCACCGTAAGTGCATCCTCCCCGATCCGAGCGCGCACCCTCCCGATCGCGCGCTGAATGCTAATTGGCTGTCGAGTGTCTGTCTACATTCGAAACCAGGAACTGTTGGCGGCCATTTTCTGCCTCGGTAGAAGTGAGGCCGAAGAAGCAAGGGGAATAAGTGTGTAAAACATATAAAGGGGGCAGAGTGGAAATACTCTGACCCTCTAGAGGTGCTTAGGGGGTCCCAGAAGGACCCCCTGGGCCCCCCTTTAAAAAAAAAAAAAACTGCGAAATGCGCGCATGGTGCGTGTATCCTATTGCGTTGGATGCACGGATTCTCTCGTGGTGGGTTCGTGGATCCAAGGGAAAAAAAATGAAATTGTTGGGAGGTAAAGATTAAGGTCAAGTGTTTTGTTCTTGAGTGGCTCTAAAAAGAGCTGTTGTATTCATTCAGAGTTTTTGGTACTTATAAGTAAGTACCTATACAGAGTCTAAAGTTGTTGAGGAAGACTCCGTTTCCTTCATCAGTAAAGTGTACGCCATCTCTCCTATACATCTCTTGCATATGAAAGCGCAGATTGTTATTGTAAATGGACCCCATTCTGTAGTCTCGGAGAAAAGCAGAAACAGATTTATTCACATGTTTCCTAGCTTTCTGAATCTGTGGACAAAAATGATCGGACCAGTTCCATTTCTGCCTTTGGCATATGTCAGAATACACAAAGGCAGTTTTAGGGAAAAGTGAAATCAGTTCTGCAAAGGTGTCCTTCATAAGCATTTCCAGACCTACCCCAGTCAAAGTGCCTAGGTCATTACCACCACAGTGCACTATTATGAGGTCAGGGTGTTGGATTTGCATGAAGGATTTCACCAATGGCATCAATTGGTGCCACTTTAACCCTCTCTGTCCAATCCATTTAATTCTACATTTGGCAAACCTAGGTCTTTGTGAATGCCTTTTTTTTCTGCATACCTTTAACTCCAGAAAATGTAGCGGTGTCCCACAATCCACACTCTAAGCATCTTGTAAGGAGGTCTGGATGCACTCAGATGGTCTCTGTAAATGAAATGGCAGTTTGGAAAGTAAGATGTTTCTTAAATGGTGGCTAAGATGCAGTTTTAAAAAAAGAAAAGAAATGATTGGTTGTTTGACAACCTTGTACACTGAAAGGTAGGGTTTATATTTCTGTGTTTTAAACGCATGATTCTTATAGGTTAACAAAAACTGATTGTAAGGAACATTATATAAAGACCAACTCACCTGCATCCCCATTTCGGTCACTAAAGCAGGCACACATGAGATTCTAGCGTTCTCAGTGTCTGTGGGTGACCATAAACTATTTGGAGGGGCGGTCATCTACAACCCACAAGGGTATCAGTCTGATTTAAGCTCTAATTTACTCACACAACTCCTTCCTCTTTGCTTAAAGCATAATGAGTTTCTAGCAGCAGCGGTCGGTAGTAGGAGTACCTGCAGGGCGGTGACGTGGGGAGGGGCAGGGGGGGGTAGTAAACTATGGATTACAGAGGTTTACAGGTAAGTAAACATATAAATTAATAAAACGAATTTCGTTGGCGTGCACTGCATCCCCAAATGCGATGCAGTGCACGCAACGAAATTTGTTGTATTAATTTATATGTTAACTTACCTGTAAACTTCGGTAATCCATAGTTTCCTACCCCCAACCCTGCCCCTCTCCCTCCCCACGTCACCGCCCTGCAGGTACTCCTACTACCGACCGCGGCTGGTTTCTAGTCATAGGAGATTTTAATCTTCACTATGAAGGGCCTACAAATCCTGGTGTTGAACATCTTGACAATGATATGGCTATAATGCAACTATCTCAAAGGATCTCCAAACCAACTCATGTGGCCGGTCATACCCTTGATCTAGTGTTCTCTAACATAGAATCCTTATGTATCCAGGAAATCAAACCCTTAATATGGACGGATCATTTCTTAATCCCCTTTTCCTTTACTTACCTAAACATACATCAAAGATTGAGATGAAAGGTCAACCAAGATCTAGGGCCTGGAGCAAAATTACGGAGGAATCATTTAGTGCAATTTTTTCGGTATCTTGAAGCCTCTGCAACAAAATTCTATAAATACATTAGCTACACAGCTACAGTTTGATATTGAAGAAACACTCGATCGGTGTGCCCCTAAATTGACTCGGACATTAGCAACTACAAAATCCGAAAAATGGCATACATCAAATTTAAAACTTATGAAAAGGGAGGGTAGAACTAAGGAGCATAAATGGAGACTCTCAAAATCGAGTACAGATAGATGTATCTACATAGCCAAGCAAGAAACCTATTATGGAGCCCTAAAGGAGGCCAAAACCAAGTATTACTCAGAAAGAATTGAAGAAACAGGAAGCTCATCTAAAGAACTCTATAAAATAATTCGGGAACTCTGCAAGCCTACTCTGTTGTCACAATCTATGGCACCTTCTTTCGAGAACTGTGAACTACTTAATAATGTTTTTATAAATAAAGTGACAAAAATTTACACTACCTTTACTTCTCCAAATATGGAAGACTCTAAGGCTTGGGAAAACTTAGCTCCTCATCCTGCAGCTCACAACCACCTAGATAGGCTGACCTCTTTTTCCGAAGAACAAGTGGCCAAAGCCATGATTGAAATTAAGGCAGGTTCCCCATTGGACCCATGTCCACATTTCATTTTTTCACGTCTGGCCTCAATACTTTGTCCCCATGTTACTAAAGCTCTTAATCAATCACTATAGCTTGCCTTCTTTCCAGATATCTGGAAAAAGACAGTTGTCTTTCCACTTTAAAAAAAGCCAGGTCTTGAAATCTATGATCCAGCCAACTATAGACCGATATCACAATTACCGTATTTATCGAAGGTCCTAGAGAAATTGGTTAATAAACAACTTACGGCCTTTATTGAATCCAATGATCTAGTTGACTCCTCACAAACCGGATTCAGGGCAAACAACAGTACTGAGGCTACTTTATTAGCTGTATCAGATAACATCAGATCTCTAGTTGATAAGGGTAAAGCTGTGGCACTGATCCTTCTGGATCTTACAGCGGCTTTTGACACTGTATGCCATAACAAATTACTGCGAATTCTGCATGAAAAAGGACTATGCTCAAAGGCTTTAGCATGGTTCGCGTCATTTCTTAAGAACCAAACCCAGATAATTCAAATGGGACCACACTCCTCCACTGCTAAGAACTTTGACTATGGAGTACCACAGGGAGCTACTCTGAGCCCCACTCTTTTTAATATATATGTCTCCTCCTTGGCAGACATCAGCAGGAAATGGGGCTTTGATATATGCTCCTATGCTGACGACACACAATTGATCATTCCTTTGTCGGATAAGCTGAAAAAAGGGAATACTAAGGACAACCTTATCAATTGTCTTACTGAAATAGCAAACTGGATGTCTGGACATTGTTTAAAACTCAATGCCGGAAAATCAGAGATTCTACTTTTTGGAGGAGCTCAAACAATTTGGGATAATAGTTGGTGGCCCCAGGCTTTGGGAACTGCTCCGGAACCTAGGCAGGCCGCCAAGAATTTGGGCTTCATCTTTGATAATGCTCTGTCTATGCAGAACCAGGTTCGATCATTATGTGGAAAAAGTTTTGCCATACTAAAACTTCTTAGAAGACTCTTTCCATGGATTCCTCTAAACTGTAGGAAAACCGTGACACAGGCGCTATTGATGAGTAATTTGGACTACGGCAACGCACTGTATATGGACATGGCTGACTTTCTCTTCACCAGATTACAAGTAGTCCAAAGTGCAGCTGCTAAACTTTTTTGCAATAAGAGCAGATATAGTTCCGCTTCTTTATGCATGAAAGAATTACACTGGTTAACCATACGTCAAAGAGCCAATTTTAAGCTCATGTGTTTTGCACACAGGACGCTATATAAAACTGGACCTCAAATCCTGCATGGGAGACTAAAATTTCATGCACCTTTGTGTAATTTGAGATCTCGCCATCAGGCTTTGGCTTCAGTCAAACGTACAACCAAGGCTAGGATTGCCGATCGATCATTCTCTAAACTACCAGCGGTCAATTGGAATATACTCCCTTTGGAACTACGTATGACTGAAGAATACTTAATGTTCAGGAAAAAACTAAAAACACATTTATTTCCCGGCCACTAAATTGCTATCTGGAAATTTTCTCCCGCCTACACTCTGTTATTGCTTTTTTAGCGCCATGATGTCCCTCGGTATGAATGTTGCGCTCTATAAATAAATAAATAAATAAGTAAAAATATATGATAAGCTGATATGTTGAGAAGTCAAGCACACTTGCTGTCTTGATTAGCAACATTGTGTGTGCTGAACTTGTGACCTGTGTGCTCAGTACAGTGTTACATGACCTGTTTCTATGGTAACGGGCAGAAGGCAGATTGGGGGAAGGGTTGAAGTTTACGTCATTTGGAAAGGGTTGAAATGTTTAATCAATAGAAATGTGTGTTTGCTTTTGAATTTATGTGGGAAGGAATGTGATTTGATGTTTACATGTATATGTGTGGAAAATGGGAGGGAAACTTTGCCATTCTTTGGTTCTGCTGACAGGTGCACAGTGCAGAGATTCTGTATAAGAAAACCATTCTGTGATAAGCATTTGTTTTTTTCATGTGTTTGTAGACAGATAACTATGCAGTTTTTATATTTGGTAGAATAAGAAACCATTCATTGTTTATGAATTTGTTTATGAATTTGTGAAATGAGTTATGTTATGTTTCTGCACTAAAATGTAGTACTCCTTATAGATGAAGAAATGTGTTTCGGTATAGTGCAAGGGATAGTGTTGTTTGTCTAGAATCACACAGTGAGTCTGTGTGCATTTGGGAACCACTGTGAGAGAAGCATTTGGTAACATCGTTTATTTGCTGACAGATAACTCTTTTAAAACCTGTCATGTTGTCAAGTTTTAGTAGCATTAGAAGGCAGTCTTTGCTCATGCTTTGATTAAATGAGTGAGGCTTTGACACACAAGTGCAGTCCTGAAATATGTAGATTGTGTGCAGTTCCCTTACCACTTCTACTGTAGTGAATGAGTTTTGGTAAACTCCTAGGGATAGTGGTGCTTGTCTAGAATCACACTGTGAGTCTGTGTGCATTTGGGAATCACTGTGAGAGAAGGATTGGGTAACATCGTGTATTTTCTGACAGAAAAGTCTTTTAAAACCGGTAATGTTGTCAAGTTTTAGTAGCATTAGAAGCCAGTCTTTGCTTATGCGTTGATTAAATGAGTCAGGCTTTGACACAAAAGTGCAGTCTTGAAATATGTACATTGTGTGCAGTTTCGTTAACACTTCCATAGTAGTGAATCAGTTTTGGTAAACTCCTAGGGATAGTGGTTGTTGTCTAGAATCACACAGTGAGTCTGTGTGCATTTGGGAACCACTGTGAGAGAAGCATTTGGTAACATCATGTATTTGGTGGCAGATAACTGTTTTAAAACCTGTCATGTTGTCAAGTTTTAGTAGCATTAGAAGGCAGTCTTTGCTTATGCTTTGATTAAGTGAGTCAGGCTTTGACACAAAAGTGCAGTCCTGAAATATGTAGATTGTGTGCAGTTCCCTTACCACTGCCACAGTAGTAAATGAATTTTGGTAAACTTCTAGGGATAGTGGTTGTTGTCTAGAATCACACAGCGAGTCTGTGTGCATTTGGGAACCACTGTGAGAGAAGCATTTGGTAAGATTGTGTATTTGGTGGCAGATAACTGTTTTAAAACCTGTCATGTTATCAAGTTTTAGTAGCATTAGAAGGCAGTCTTTGCTTATGCTTTGATTAAATGAGTCAGGATTTGACACAGAAGTGCAGTCCTGAAATATGTAGATTGTGTGCAGTTCCCTTACCACTTCCACTGTAGTGAATGAGTTTTGGTAAACTCCTAGGGATAGTGGTGCTTGTCTAGAATCACACTGTGAGTGTGTGTGCATTTGGGAACTACTGTGAGAGAAGGATTGGGTAACATCGTGTATTTTCTGACAGATAACTCTTTTAAAACTGGTCATGTTGTCAAGTTTTAGTAGCATTAGAAGCTAGTCTTTGCTTATGCATTGATAAAATGAGTCAGGGTTTGACACTAAGGTGCAGTACCATGTACGTTTCTCTTCACTGTGGCTGAAAATTTAAAAGTTTTACCCAGGCACTGTCCTAGATGTAGTCTGATGATTTAGTCAGTATCTAAGTACTTATGTTGTGAACCATTCATTACCAAATAGACTGCTTCAAATGTCTATGCAGTATGCATGTAGTGTTCTAACATACTATACACTTGTCTTTTACACCTTCAATTCCCTAGTCGGTATCCACACACTTCCAGGAAACACCCTGTCACTCCCTTTGCAGTCCTCTAGTGACCCATTCAGCACCATGTACTAATCCATTCACTGTGCCAAAACCCAAACACTTATAAATTCACCAAGACACTCTCTTTCCAGTACTCTAATGATTCAGTCACTGCCTAAGTATTCATGCACTGAGCCAGGCCTTAGCACATGGACTTCTTCAAACCCCTATCCACTGTACATGCAGTCTTCTAACCACCTAGACACTTGTCTTTCACACTTTCAATTCCCTAGTCAGTATCCATACAGTCCAGCAAACATCCTGTCACTCCCTTTGCACTCTTCTAGTGACCCATTCAGTACCAAGTACTAATCCATTCCCTGTGCCAAAAGCCTACCACTTATAAATTCACCCAGGCAGTCTTTTTGCTGTACTCTAATCATTCATTCAGTACTCAAGTACTCATGCAGTGAGTCAGGCCTTATCACATCGACTGCTTCAAACGCCTATTCACTATGCATGTAGTCCTCTAACCACCTACACAGTTGTTTTTCACACCTTCAATTCCCTAGTCAGTATCCATACACTTCCAGGAAACACCCTGTCACTCCCTTTGCAGTCTTCTAGTGACCCATTCAGCACCATGTAGTAATCCATTCACTGTGCCAAAACCCAAACACTTATAAATTCACCAAGACACTCTCTTTGCAGTACTCTAATCATTCAGTCAGTGCCTAAGTATTCATGCACTGAGCCAGGCCTTAGCACATGGACTGTTTCAAACCCCTATCCACTATGCATGCACTCTTCTAACCACCTAGACACTTGTCTTTCAGACTTTCAATTCCCTAGTCAGAATCCATACCGTCCAGCAAACATCCTGTGACTCCCTTTGCACTCCTCTAGTGACCCATTCAGTGCCAAGTACTAATCCATTCCCTGTGCCAAAAGCCTACCACTTATAAATTCACCCAGGCACTCTCCTTGCACTCTCCTTGCTGTAATGATTATTCAGTCAGGACCCAAGTACTGCAGTGAGCCAGGCCTTAGCACATGGACTGCTTTAAATGCCTATCCAGTATGCATTCAGTCCTCTAATCAGCTACACAGTTGTCTTTCACACCTTCAATTCCCCAGTTAGTATTCATACACTTCTAGCAAACACCCTGTTACTCACCCAGTGTGTCTCCTTATAGTACTGTAATCATTCAGTCAGTTAGCATGTAGTCTTTTAGTGAGGTAGGCTTTAGAGCATGAACTGCTTCAAAGTAGTATGCACTATGCATGTAGTATTTTAACCATCGTCACACTTGTGGTTCAGGGCTATAGTTTCTTAGTCACTTTTTATATAAAATGTGTTTGTACAGTAATGGAATAGTGTACATTTGAAAGTTATTAATATACATTTATTTGTGATTCTTTTTTACAGATACTGTTTTTTAACGTTAAAATAGAGAAATTATGCCAGAAAAAGAAAAGAACAGAGACAGGAGGATTATTTGAAGAAACATCAACCACAAATATTGAATGAACAAGATAATGTGGCTAAAAGGAAAAAATCTTCTGGTAAGATCACAAAGCAATTTATTAAAAATGTTTGTAGGAGCAAACAGAATGTAGATAATTCTGGAACTTCTGAGAATTTTTCAAGTAAGAAAAAAATTCAAAATAAGAGGAAAAGTAAAAAAAGCAAATGTTCAGTCAAAGGAGATAAAGTATGGTAAAAGAAGGCAAAATCAGTATAAGGAATTATGCAAAAAATATTTTACAAGAGAGTAGTGCATAATTTGCTGAAAGATGTGAAGAAATATAAAAAGAGAGCTTTATTTTATAAAAAGAAGAAGCATATTGAAAGCATTGTGTAAAAGGCTTTTGAAGTAAAAAGGAAACTGTTTATTTTAGTGTTAAACAGAATTCGATCATTAGATAAACCAATATATGTAATGAAGGCCAAAAATAGAAGGAAAAGAGTTATTAATAAAAAAATGTTTTGTGATTTTTTTGGCAGAATGGAAACACAGTTCTAGTTCAGAGCCTTTTTTTAAGGAAGAGACTTATTCAGTGAGCGAAAAATTATTGTATGCAGTTGACACCAGTGGTAGAGGTTATGAGGTTAGTGACGGTTGTCCAATGGAGAAAGAGAAAATGGTTGAAAGAAATGCAGAAGAAGTGATAGCTGATGAAGTTTTAGGGAGACGTGCTAAAAACCCTGTGTACACTTGGGATTGCAGTAGCGTTTGCAGTGTACGACAGGAATCTATTGAAAAATTATGTCGTTTTTTACGAGCCTATACTAAAAAAAGTGTCAAACAAAAGATTAAGCTGTTGCAAGGACTGGACCCCTGCAGAGTGAGAAAACATAGTGGTTTGCAAGGTCATTCTCTGGCTTGTCTTTCTAGGAAAGTTTGTCAAAGTGTTTTTCACCATTTCAGAATGCTGGCAGTACATCATACTCAAATGCGGAAGTTAGTGAGAAGGTTGTATTATGCAAAAAGTCCAGCACTAAAGTTAAGTGAGTTGAACAGTGCTCTTTTGCGTGGGTCAGTATCAGATGTGAAGCAGGTCTTTGAGGATATTGAGTTTTGTTACTTTGGGCCTCAGCAAGACAAGTGAAGAAACTGACACATTATTAGAACAAAATGTTGAAGACAATGTAGAACCCGTAATTACAGAAAAATTTGAGGATGAAATCACAAAGTTTAAGGTAATTTCAGGTGAAAGACCAAATGTTTCTTGTATTTGTTGTCGGCGAAGTCACTATAAAAATCAGACTAGGGGTGTCAATCTGTATTTTAAAAGTGAAATAGAAGATAATGATAAGTGGATGGAATTTGCAACTTATTTGTTGGTAGAGGATTTTTTTGATTTGGGATGTGAGCAGCGTATTTGCAAATATTGTTATAACAAATTAGATGAGAATAAAATGCCTGCTAGAGCTGTTCATAATAATCTAGAGTTGGTTGCTATTCCTCCAGAGCTGATAGATTTAAATACGTATGAGTCTATTCTGATACAATGTGTTCACCCATTTCAGGCTATTGTTCGTATGGAGCCCAAAACAAGTAAATTACCTCCATCAGAGTTGCAAAGAGGATTGAAAGGAAGAGTTGTGTATTTACCATTAGATTTAAGGAAAAATATTGAAACTATTGGTGTAGATCATGCAGAAAATGAGCCACTAGTCATTCTACTTAATGGTGTTCCTACTAAGAATAAGAAAATCTGGCAAGAGTTAGTGGATGTTAGAAAAGTGCAAAAGGCATCATTGTATCTGTTAAAAAATAATGAGTACTATAGAAATGTGTTTGTTGGAGAAGAAGAAATAGATTTAGCAGAAGATACTGAAACATTAAGTGGACAAATGTCCAGATGTGAAGAGATCTATGAACATTACAGTGTACATCCACTTCATTCCAAAGAGGTGATGGGGAATACGATTGAGTTGTTTCAAATGAAAAAAGCAACAGGAAGTCCCATGAGTGTATGGGAAGAGAGCTTGGAAGCTCGTTGTTTCCCGCAGTTGTTTCCAACAGGAAAAGGTGGACGATATGATGAACGTCCTGTGCAGATTCCTGCATCTGAATATCGGACAACAAGATTATATGCAGAAGATCCAAGATTTCGTCAATGTATCCCTTATATGTTTCATCTTTTGTTTGAAAGTGACTTGTCTGGACTTTCCTATGCAGTAAATCACATTTTAAAAACTGGAATGCATCTTCAAAATGTAACTGCAAAGGATTTTATGGATAAAGTGCATCAGAGAGATGATCATTTAGAATCTCAGTTGATCAATCTGATGGCATGTCAGCGTGGGACTAATTAATATTGGTACCGTCGACATGGAGAACTGAAATGTATACTACGGAACTTGGGAACTCCTACATGGTTCGTTACACTAAGCTGTGCTGAGTATGCTTGGGATGATTTACTTGAATTTCTTTGAGAGGCAAATTCCAATATAAAAAATATTGAATACAAGACACCTGGAGAATTGTGCTCTTTGGATCCTGACAATGTATGCAGATATTTCAATCATAGATTTGAAGCTATGATGTCTTTCATCTGCAATAAAAAGAATCCTCCTCTTGGAGAAGTTGTGGATTTCTTTTGGAGAAAGGAGTAACAAGCAAGAGGTGCTCCTCACATATATATGTTGTTATGGGTCAAGGACGCCCCCAAATTTGGAACAGATTCAGATGAATCTATTTTGTCTTTCATTGAAGATTATGCTACATGTGCTCTTCCCAATAGCAGAGAAGACAAAAACTTAAAACAACAAGTCTTACAATTTCAAAGCCACAGGTGTGGAAAATACTGTCAACGAAAGGATAAGTTCTATACCAAATGTCGTTTTGGATTTCCACGTCCTGTATTATCCAAAGGAAGAGTGAACAGTTTTATGTCAGCTGTACGACATACCATCACAAGAAAGTCTCCGAAAAACACCTACAACTTAAGAAGAAGCGAAGAATCAAAATACATAAATTACTACAATCCAGTTATTTTATCCATGTGGAACGCTAACATGGATATTCAGTATGTTGCGGACAATTCCATTGCTGTTGCTCGATATGTAATGTCTTACATTACTAAATCAGAAAAGACTGAATTGAAAGAAATGTGGGAAGAGATTTCTCACGAGAAGACTCTAAGTAAGAAATTATACAGTTTCAGTTTGAAGATGTTATCGCATCGTGAAATTGGAGCATATGAATGTACAGATAGGTTATCATCTGCAAGTCTATATTACAAAAGTAGAAGAATCATTTGGGTGAGTCTAGGTCTTGCAGGAATGCGAAATCGGGTACTGAGATTTGTTCAAGAAATTGAATATTTAGCAGAAAATGACCCTGAAAGTACAGATATTTTGAAAACCAATATGTTGGACACATACTATCCAAATAGAAGTCATCATCTTGAGAACATGTGTCTCTATGAAGTGCTGCAAAACTACACTTTTAAACGTAAAACTACAGAGAACATCAACGATGGAAAATATGCAGTGATTGGTTCTGAAGGATGTCTGGTGAAATAAAGGAAAGGAAATTTAATTAATCACAGAAAACTGAGTTGCGACACTGCTGACAAAAGGGAATTTTACTATTTAGCCCTTTTGCAAATGTTCAAACCATGGCGTTCAGAACTGGAATTACTTGGAGATTTTCCCAGCTATGAAGATTCATTTAATGCTTCTAAAGATATCATACAATGTAGTGCTTTTGCAAATTATGTCAAAATGTTAAATGATGAAATTGATCAAGAAGCTATAATTGCAGCTGAGATTGCTAGAGACAGTTTTCAAGACAGTCAAAGTTCTGCTGCACTGAGTCAACATCCACTAGGACAACCAATTGTTGAAAATGAAGCAGCAATTGCAATGAATGAGGTGGAAACAGCAATGTATCAAGCGCAAGAAGATGCAATACAGTTAGGAAACTTGGAAGAGCAACTAAATGTTGAACAGAAACAAATATATCAGCAAGTAAAAGAGCAGATTGACCATGGATTACTTCATGAAAAGAGAGGGTGCTCATGTACATCATTTCAACCTATCCGAATGTATGTGAGTGGTCAAGCTGGAACAGGGAAAAGTTTCTTAATTAAAGTAATTACAAGTTATCTGCAAAAAACAACTGAGTCGCATTTGTCTTGTGTTGTCACTGCTCCAACTGGGTTGGCAGCACATAACATTAAAGGAATTACTTTACATTGTTTACTAATGCTACCAGTAGAGCATGAGAACACATTGGAATGCCACAAGCTATTTGGAGAAGCTTGTTGTGAAGTTTCAAGAGTCCTGAAGAAAATGAAACTTCTCATTATTGATGAGGTGAGCATGGTTTCAAATTTGATGCTTGCCTTTGTGCATTTAAGAATGCAGCAAATTCTTAAAACAGAGTATGACGTGTTATTTGGAGGAAAACACGTCATAGTCTTTGGAGATCTACTGCAACTGACTTCGGTAAAAGGACAACCGCTATTTAAAACACTTGCTCATGAAGATACCAGAAAGTCTCTTGGCAGTGTTGGTAATGTGAACATTTGGAGTAATTTTGAATGCAAAGAACTGACAACAAATATGCGCCAGGCAAATGATGCTGAGTATGGAAGTATTCTTCAAGATATAAGAATTGGAATTCTTTCAAAAAAAGGGAAAGAAGCTTTGGAGAGTCGATTACTTTGCAATGTCTTTCCAAATGAAAATGCAGTTCCTGCAAAAGTGTACGTGGAAATTTCTAAAAATAAGTCAGTGATTTGCTTAATGCCAACACTGCATGAGTGTTCAATATTCAACGAAGAATTATTAAAACTGGAAAATGAAGAAATTGTAAAAATGGAAGCCATTGATAAAATACTGCATGAAGGAATCACTATTATTTTGACGGGTAAGATGAGATCAAAACTGGACTGTTTAGAAAAAAAAATATCTAAAACTGCTGGTTTAGAAAAGACACTATATGCGTGTGTAAACTGTCGGGTAATTTTAAGGCGTAATTTGGATGTAGAGAAAGGTTTAGTTAATGGTGCAATGGGCAAAGTGGTGGATTTTGTGAATTATCAGAAAAAAGAAGGAATTGAATTTTTAAAAATTAATTTTGATCAGATTGAAGAAGATAAAGAAATTGGTCGTTGTTCAGTTCATTTTTTGCTTGTTAAAGATTTATATGTCCGTAGGAAACAATTTCCATTTTCTCTGGCATATGCAGTGACTATTCATAAATCTCAAGGATTAAGTGTAGACGGTGCATTGGTGAACATTGGATCTACCGTATTTAAAGAGGGTATGGCATATGTTGCTTTGTCGCGAGTCAGAACATTATCTGGTTTGTTTTTGATTGATTTTGATGAGACAAAGGTTACTGCAGATGCAAACTGTGTAAAAGAGTATAATAGGTTAAGAAGGATGTATGCTCCAAATTTGGGTCAATGTCCTGTATTTGAAAAGCGTGTGGTTGGTCAAAAAAGAAGGTTAGAGAATATCTGTTCTGAAGGTGTCAAGAAAAGAAAAGAACAACATAATGTTGTGATTGCAGGTAAAAAGAAATTGGACACTGTTGGAGAGATTGTTGGTTATCAGTTTGAAAATAGTTCTGGTGTCAACTGCTATGCTAATGTAGTGGTCAATGTTGTTTTTTATCTTGAAGATTTGCAAGAACAAAATATGGAGAATCGGCAAAAAAGATTTTGTTCTCTGTTGCATTCTGTTTATGAAAAATTGACAACAGATAGAAGTAAAATACAATCTGTTTCAGATGTTCGAAGTCTTTTGGATGTGTGTTCTGGTTCTACACAATTTACACAAAATATCCAACAAGATGCTCAGGAATTTTTAATGTATATGCTTACCATTTTTGAAAATAAAGTGTAGAAATAGAAAATAGTTTTGGCCTTTCTTACAAATGGGAACATTATTGTGAAAATTGCATGTATACATGTAACACCAATGTAGACACTGAGAGATTTCTTTATTTAACATTACCAGACTGTAAATCAGTGTCTTTCAATAAATTAGTGAAAGGTGCAATTCAAAACATGGAGTGTAGCCAATGTAAATCAGAAATGTTATCCACATTATCCTTAACAAAATATGGAAAATACATAATTTTAATGATGCAACGTTGTACAGCTGACGGAAGAAAATTGGATACTTTAATAAAACAATTTGTAGCAGCACAACTATCAATATCAGGAAGGACTTTTGTAGCAATTGCAATAATTTTCCATGATGGTCCTTCCACCACATCTGGACATTACACTGCCTATCTAAAATGTGACAAAGGCTGGACACTTTGTAATGATGCCCAGTTGGTTTTCAAACAACGTTTGCCTAGTGAATTACCAAATTCCTACCTAATATTTTTAAAGCCAAAGTTTTAGAAAGATAATTCACTCATCATTATTATAATTTAAGAGGACTACCATTGGACAATTTACATAAAGAGGAAGTGCAAAAATACCATTTGGCCTCAAGGAAAGGTATATTTTTGAATTATGGACTTTTTGGTGGTCATTTATTCGGTGATTATTTTAATGCGGCAACATTTACAGTTTTTATAAGTTAAAGTTATAACATTTTGTAATCTGTAAGCATTTCATATATGTGTGATTTGTATTTTCTGGTATTTTACTGAGAATAGTATGTTGTTTTTTTTTTAACAATCTTTCTGATTGGTTTTTCTACCCCGCTGTTAAGTGATGAGTACGATTGAAATCACTATTTTTAGTGAAATTCAATATATTCTGAGAACAGCGAAAAAGGCAAACAAATAACTTTGTGGAAATTATGCTGTGTTATAAAAAATGTATTATTACATGTTATAATTTTTTTTTTCTTTTCTTTCACAGATCCAAATTTTAAAACAAGCAATTTATATGAATTTAGATTGCAATGAATATATGAAAAAAATGTATACCATTTTTTATTCCTATTATTGTGAGGGTAAGTTTAAGTGAGTCTCAATATGCAGAATGACGAGGTCTGCAAGAAGCTACAAAGTTGAAACATGTTTCTAAAAACACTCTGTTTATACGTATGTAGTTTTCAAATCTGACCATAATCAGATATCATGTGACCTGCAAAAAACAGAGATTTGAGGTGTTCATTATATTTCCCATTGTACCTATTGAAGGACCGCAATCATTTCAATCATTCTTCTTTGAACATCTTTGGAGACAAAACTCTGTGCTTACCTTCTATCATTCGCAAGGAATTTTGAAACCGGAAATATGTCACTTTTTGTAACATAGTTATTGCGCAAGACACTCTTTCATATTTACAAAGAGAGGAAAAGGCACTCTGTGCACTTTTTATACTCCATGTAAATACAACCTCATCATACACACCACTTTGCGTTGAAAGGGTGTTCTATAAGTGTTGTTGTGCATGATTGCACTGAATACTCATAGAACAAGACACATGTCTAGATTTATCAGAAATCATGAATCTCGATATATGTGTGAATGGTGCACCATTCTAAAATTGGTGTAGGAAAGCACAACAAAGAGAATTGTTTTAATTTCTACACAATTTTTATATCTTCAATGCATGCTAAAATGTTCAGCATACATTGAAGGAGAAAAATGCATTTTCTGATTGTTTTTGTGCAGGAAGGTGTGTCTTCCTGCACAAAAACAAACAGCACATGACACAGATATCCTTGCACTATGGTGCAAGGGTGCCTGTGTCACCACATGGCTGCAGTTTAAGCAGCCGTGCAGAGAGAAGCATAGATTTGCAACATATTTATATACATATGTTGCATCCCTGTGCTTCGGAAGTACTACAGCACACTGCAGTTAAAGAGGTTACTGTGTGATGCTGCAGCACTTCCTCATAGTTCTGCACTTATACATTCACCATACGCTACAAATGCATTCATTCAGTCAATTACGTACTACACATACATTCATCTAAACTTTCACACACTAACAAAGAAATGTAGCTCTTTTTTTAAACCAGGAAAGTTAGTTCTTACAAGAACTTTTTTTTTCTTCTTTCTTCTTTTATAATTTGTTTTGAGTTTTCTGAACAATTTGTAATTTTTGGGGGTTTTCCTGCAAAAAAAAACCAAAAAACAAAACAGGAGAAACCAAACAATGAACTTCAGGGAACAATAAAAAAAAACAACAAAAAAAACTAGCAAATGTGACTTTCTTGCCGGCGGTATATCAGATCGATCGACTGCTCACCATAGCACAAAGTCGCATTGCACTTAGCGCAGAGCACTTTTAATAATTGATATTGAGGACGGATGTCCAAGGTTTGGGCTGATAGATGCACTCTTGATGTGCTCGGCTGCGATGAGGTGGATGGCGCAGGAGCAGGAGTGTTTCTCATCCGTCGGCACTCTTCTCGTGCAAGATTGTTTGGATGAAGGGTCCTCATGTGCTTCATCATACTTGCTGTGCCGCACGAGTATTTCTTGTTAGGATCCCCTCGCGACAGGACTCTTTTGCAAATCATGCACGTGACCAAGGTGGCATTGGTCTTATTCTGCCCCTCGGGAAAAGTAAAAAATTTCCACACCACTGAAGAAAAACGTTCTTATGGTGGTGCCTTCGCCAAAAATTCATCCTCAGAAGTATGAGGTGATACAGGTGATGCCTGCTGCCCTGAAGCCATTTTTGGTTGAAAAAAGTTAGAGACAAGTGTAAACTTAGTCTAAAAAATCTTCTTCTCTCCAAAGAGATGGTGCTCTAAAGAAGGTCAAAGAAGAATGATTGAAATGGGTGGGGTCTTTCAATAGTTAGAAGAGGAAGTGTAATGAGCCAATCAAATCTCTTTTTTTGCAGGTCACATGGGATCCGCGCACCCTGCGCTTACACAGCACGCACCCAGCACGCATCCGCAAAATTCAAATAAAAAAAATTATGTGATTAGATGTAAAAATATATTAGTTTTAAGACTAGTTTAGAGTTTGTCTTCAATTAATATTCACATGAAATACATATATATATGTTTTTTTAAATGTTAAATATTTCGCAGGATCTGCGCACCTACCGCGTCATAGACGTAGATGACGCATTGCGGAAGCGCGTAAACGTCGCTTTACGTACATCGAACGTGTCGCGTATAGGCTGGGAAAAAATATATATAAAATAAAGTTTTGAACATATAGTTAAAAAAATATGTTTGAAAAATCCATTAAGTTCAAATAATATTTTTTAATTTTTAAAAGAATTAATTGAAAAAATAAGTTTAAAAAATGGTGATAAAAAAGTATTTTAAAAAAAACGTAATTAATGAAATTGACACACTGATTTTGAAATATATACAAATCCAATCAAAATCATTAAACGTGATATCTTCAGAGATAAGTTATAGATAGTAATTAGCATTTAAAAAAACCTTTGAAATTCACTGAAAAAAGCATAGGTTTCATGCACGTTATAGTTAGGAATTGGCATTTAAAAATCCTTTGAAATTCACTGAAAAAACCAAAGGTTTCAGGGGCGTTATATTTAGGAATTGGCATTTAAAAAACCTTAGAAATTCACTGAAAAAACCATAGGTTTCAGGGGTGTTATAGTTAGCTGGACATTTCCCTCGTACAAAACCCTAGAAATTCCCCTGTTATAGTTAGTTCAGCTAACTATAACTCGCGCCCCCGCAATGCACTGCTGATGACGTCACATTTTACATCACTCATGACATGGTCAGTGACATCACTGATGACATCACTGATGACATCTGAAATGACATCACTGATGACATCACTGATGACATCATCCATGTGATAAATTACTGCATCTTCTCACACCCTAATTTAACCATTGATACACCAACTCAAAATTTCAGATGTCCATTCTGAAAACCATAGATACTCCAATACCAATAACTACATACCCACTCATTAACTCTTAGGTCTACATACACCTCCACTCACTCACCTGTGTAGTCACTCATACTTACAGTCACTCCGTATGAGACTATCATATGCATTTATACACCTACATAGACACTCACACACCACCAATCATCCATAGAGGTACTCTCACATCTAGTCAGTCATGCAAATAATTAATCACACTCCCATTTACTCACCTATGCAGTTATACACACTCAAGTTCACTTACTCATAAAAATAGTACCACATTCTAACGCTCTTATACAATCATTGATACAAGCACACACTCATCCATACAGCCACTCTCACAATCGCACACTCTCACATATACCCACTTATATACTCTTACACGTATATATACTGCCTTTCACATATGTAGTTACTGATACATGTACAACTGAGATATACATTCAATATTCAATCCCTAACACATCCATACATACACTCACTCAACCATACAGTTCATCACAGATGCACTCTTAAAACCATGCAACCATAGAATCACCCAGTCACACATCTATGCACAGAGTCACACACACCCTAGCCACACAAACTCTCAGGCACCCATACAGATACTCAGACAACCAATCAATAACCCATATAGACACTCATATAGCTATTCACAAAACCATGCAGCCACTTATACACCAACAGACAGACACATACAGACCTTCACACAGTTTAGTCACTAGTCTGCAGTAAGATACATTTAATGAATCACTTATAGAGTCAGTTACGCCCCTAGAAAATCATCCATTCGCACACTTGTACACCCACTCATTCTTCCACAGGCCTTTCTCTATAAATATATAAAACATATTTACACTTTTCAGAAAAAACACACATTCACTGGATGACGTCATCAGTGATGTCATCAATGATGTCATTTCAGATGTCATCAGTGATGTCATCAGTGATGTCACTGACCATGTCATGAGTGATTTAATATGTGACATCATCAGCAGTGCATTGCGGGGGCGCGAGTTATAGTTAGCTGAACAAACTATAACAGGGGAATTTCTAGGGTTTTGTACGAGGGAAATGTCCAGCTAACTATAAAACCCCTGAATCTATGTTTTTTTCAGTGAATTTCTAAGGTTTTTTAGATGCCAATTCCTAACTATAACGCCCCTGAAACCTTTGGTTTTTCAGTGAATATATATATAACTCACACTGAAAAAAACAAAAGGTTACAGGGATGTTACAGTTTTTTATAAACTTTATTTTAAATTTTGTAACAACAAAAACATATTGTCAACGATACAGCATATAGGGTATACCTTCGATGTGGTTAGTAACACTCGGTACAGGTGGCAGATTTGGGGATAGAAAGGCACAATAGGGGCACATATTCATCCGTAAGTATAAGTGAGTGAGGTACAAGCATGGGATATACCAAACACACACAGGCTGTTCACTGCTGGAATTAATTCTCTCGCCCCCCCATTATTATCAGGCTGGTCTTCCTCATCCGACCCGCTGTTCCTGCTCCCTAGAGTATTGTGGGCGGAGGTCTCTCCCTCCGTCAGCCCCGAAGTACACATTTCTCACCAGCCCATCAGGTCTGATTGTAGTTTCTCGTCCCTATGGATAAGTTTCATATGTGCTTCTTCGGCTAGTGACCACTCTCGCACATCCTGAAGCCAGACTTCCCATCCATGTTATGGCTACCCTACTTCTAGCTAGCACTAGCATTAATTGTAACAATTTATATGGAATTTTCCTTTTCTTGGGCTTCCTTACAGATGCAAGTAGGCAACACAAAGGCTCTGGTCTCAACTGAATGCCAGCGGCTTCACTAATCTTACTGACCACCCCTGTCCAGAACTGCTTGACTACTGAGCACTCCCATGCCAGATGCAGAAAGTCTGCCTTTTCTATGGCACACCTCGGGCATCTATCATCCCTGTCACGTGGAATGCGTTTTAATGTTAGCGGAGCTAAGTAAGTGCGATGTAAGAAATTGAAGTGCGTCAGTTTAAATCTGGCATTGCAGGAGACAGTGCACGTAAGGGTGCCTATGTATGCCCAGTTTTTCTCTTCCAACTGGGCACCTAGATCCTTCTCCCAGGCAGCCCTGAACAGTGGTACTGGGGGCGTGAAGTCCTTTTTCATGGGTTTATAGAGGAGAGAGATCAGTTTGCGACCAGCACCACACGTAAGCAGGATATCTAATGTTTGTATCGGATGTGGGATGTCCGGGTATTGTAGCCAGGTGACCTTTACCACCTCCTGGATACATCTGTAGTGTAAGAATCGCCCCTGCCCGAGGCCAAAGCTCTCCTACGCCTGTTCATAAGTGATAAATGTCTCATTGGGGAAAAGGTCAGCAAGAACTTCACAGCCACCCTCCCTCCAGGTTTGGAACGACATATGCATTCCCATGTCTGTAAAGGGGGCCAGTATCCAAATCTGTAGCTCACTATGAAATGGTGCTTTCCCTAAGACCTTCTCAATGAGCCGCTGCCACATGTTGGCCGTGTGTCTCACCACCTAGGGGAGAGTTGCCTCCGCTCTCCTGCATTAGCGCCGTCTGATGTGTCAGGGTATCCGCCCTTCCGGATAGAAGGTGTTTTTCCCAATTGTCCGCGTCAGTCAGCCAGTGGGCCGCAGGTTGCAATTGAGCGGCGTAATAGTATAGGTCAAAGCGTGGAGCTTCCAAGCCGCCCTCTTCATAGCTGCGTATGACAGTGTTTAGGTCTACCCTACTTCGCCATCCGGCCCACAGCAGGGACGTGAGAATTGTATTCGGGGTCTTGAAGATGTGTGTCGGTAACGGGCATGGCAAGTTCTGGAGGACATATAGGGTCCTGGGAAGCATCACCATCTCTGAAATGGCCAGTCTGCCCATCAATGACACTGGAAGGGTGTTCCAAAATGTCACCGAATGCTGTAGGGACATGAGTACCCAGTCTATGTTCCTGACCAGCGCTTGTGTGTCTGTCGGCGCAACCTGTATCCCCAGGTATCGGAAACCCGCCTGCTCCCATCGCAGTCCCAGGTCCGGGAGATTTTCTAGGGGCACCGAAGCTGGTCCCACCAATGGAAAGATCAGTGACTTATTACGATTGAGCCGCAACCCAGGTACCTTCCCCAAATCTATCCAATTGACGCAGCAATTCAGGCAGTGCGTCCCGGGGAGAGGCCAAATAAAAAAGGGCATCGGCATACAGGGAAATAACGTGGCTCGTCTCACCTACTCTAATTCCCCACTGATCCATTTCCGCTCGTACCTGAACCGCAAATGGTTCTATGGCTAGGGCGAACAATAGGGGCGAGAGTGGACACCCCTGGCGAGTGCCCCAACCCAGCTGCCATTCTTCTGAGTGAGCGCCCTCGAGCTTAACCCTCGCGCCAGGCTCCGTGTACAGTATACAAATCCAGTGACAGAATTTGAGTACCAGCCCCGCGACCCGTAGCACCTCCAAATGGTACCCGCAGTCTACCGTATCAAATGCCTTGGCTAGGTCGATGGAAACAAGTACCATCTGTTCCTCCCGATCACGTACTTCATGCATTACATGATTGAGCCAGCGCAGATTCATAGCAATGTTCCGCTCCAAGGATAAAACCACATTGGTCCTCATGCATCAAGTGCAGCATGTATGGCCCTAAACGGGAGGCCAAGCGCTTATACAGAATTTTAGCATCCGTATTTATCATAGTAATTGGCCGGTAGGACGAGGGCTCATGGGCATCCCCTCTCGGCTTCAGAATCATTCATATCTCCCCCTACTTCATGCTGGGTGGAAGATCACCGTGTTCAAAGGCCTCCAGATACACCTGTAATAGGAGGTGGGGCAGCGTGTCCGCAAAGGCCTGATAAAACTCCGGGGGTACCCGTCACTCCCCGGGAACTTAGCCCTTGGTAAGTGTTGCAGCGCAGAGTGCACATCCTCTAGCGTTAGCGGCTCTTCGAGCTCCTTTCGTACAGATTTAGGGATAGACTGTAGGGTCAGGTCGTGCAGATAAGGGAGGTAAGATGACGCGCTAACCGCTGGGTCCGCGGCATATATTGTCTGCAAATGGGATCTCAAGACTCACAGTAGCCCCACCTCAGAGTGGATCAATCCACCAGTGGGCTCCCGTAGAGCCACGATTGTGGCAGGGGCTTGTTCCCATCGGAGAATCCAGGCCATCAAGCGACTCGATTTGTCCCCTTCCCTATGGAGGTGTTGTCTGTATTGTGTGAGGGTATACTTGTCGAGCTTGTCCCAAATTTCATGAATGCGCTCTCGAATGCCGCACTCCCTAGTCCTCTGCGTCCGGAGCATCTCGAATCTGCGCCTCCAGGAGGTTTCGCTCCTCTGCGCAGCTCCCGTTGGAGCTGCTTGTGGACCCCACATGTTAGACTCAAGCAGGCACCCCCCACCTCCGCTTTCAAGGCCTCCCATTTCGTGGCTCTCGACAAATTGGGTCCCTTCCACTTTAGGTCGATATAATCAGTTTTTGCAGATTCTATGTGTTGCTTCCCTACTGGGTCCTTGAGTACCTCTGTGGGTAACCTCCGGGGGCGATGAGCCGGGGCCCCCCAATCAACCACGCAAGCAACAGGGGAGTGATCAGATAGGAAACGTGCCTGATGTGTCACCTCTAAGGACATAACAGTGTCTGGATTCGCCACCAAAATCCTGTCCAGCCGACTGTGAGTGTTGTGAGTGGGGGAGAAACAAGTGTACACTTTCTGGGTTGGGTTTCTCTGACGCCATACGTCCTGGGCCCCTATATTCTCCATAACCTCCCGGAGCTTCACTGTCATTCTCGGTTTCGTGCCCTTGCGAGGTGGGAACCTGTCGAGATCAGGATCTAGCACACAATTAAAATCACCCACCCAGATCAATGGGACTTCTAGTTCCAACACCAGGACCTCCTGCAGGGCCTGAAAAAAGTCTTTGTCGTCTGTGTGGGGGGCATAAGTATTCAATATAGCAATGTCTCGTCCATCTAACTTAACTCTGAGGAGTATGTATCTCCCATGAACGTCAGCTTCCATATGCTGAAGGGCAAATGGGGTCCCCGGGGCCACCCACACAAGGACTCCCCTGGCATAAGTAGAGAGTGAAGAGTGGAAAACCTGCCCCGCCATTTTTTTGCCATCCTCTGATATCCTTCTTCATTGAGATGGGTTTCCTGGAGGCACGCTATCAAGACCTGATTTCTCCGGAGAAGGGACAGCACCCTATATCTTTTGGTACATGTACCCAGCCCTCTCACATTCCAGCTTAAGAATTTAAACCCCATTGGTGGTATATTAACCGGCCTCTATATGTTTCCCCTCCTGAATAGCGACATACAACCTGTTCCCTACATGCTGCATAAACAGTACACAAATAAACCAAAAAAGACCCCACATGAACACCCCCCACGAGCAATGTCTTACAACTATACATACATAAATGCTCTTCCCATGCTGGTGCCAGGACGTGCACAGCTGCCCATCAGCCCAACAGAGGCTGAAAACTACCCTTAAAGAAAAAACTAACTCTAACTCTGACTCCTGGAAGAAGGCATCAATGCCCTGGACAACCCATTTCTATGTTTCTGATACAACAGAGCCAGTCCTCTTCTCAAACCCAGCAGAATGTACGGGGTATGTGAGTAAATACTTGTTTCACCCCGATCCTCCCTCCAAGATTCCCCCCCAGAGGTACATAGCTAAAAAGCGCAGCACCAGAGTCCCATAGAGTCCATTGCCACCAGGCTATCATTCTAGACTGCACCTTCTGTTAGTTGTCGTAGTATCAATCTAGAAACCCCATACCTAAAAAAAAACATTTCCTTCATGGCAAGTCTGGAGTGGATGTAGAAGGGTCCATAACAGTTTCCGGGACCATATGGTTGGTCGGACTCAGAGTCTCAGGCACTAGTACCACATCTGGAGTGTCCGTCAGAATTTGTGGTGAAGAGTCGCCGGAGTCCGAAGATTCCACTCACAGGGCTCCATCATCCCCCACAGTGATTCTCTGTCTTTCTGCTTGGGCACCCCTGGCAGACCGGTTCCTGTGCCTGCCCCTCTGATTTCACGGGGGCCTGGTCCCCCATGTGCTCCGGGAGCCCTCCGCTCCTGCTCGGGGAGCGCCTCTCCTCCGATTTCTAACCACTCCCACACTTCTTCGGGGGGGTCAAAGAAGTGGGCTTTTCCCTGGGATATCACCTTTAGTTTCGTGGGGTATAGTAACATGTACTGTAGGTGTAGTTCACTAAGCTTTTGCCTGATGCCGAGGAAAGATTTCCTCTTTTCCTGTACCTGGCGGGTATAGTGTGGATATATTGAAACTTTTGCATTGTCATAGGTGAGATCTGGTGCTTCCGTCGCGGTTTTCAAAATACAGTCCCTGTCCCGGTAGTTCAGGATTTCGGCTATAAGGGCCCTGGGGGGCGCCCCCAGCAGCAGCGGAGGGACCAACGTCCTATGGGCTCTCTCCACCACAAAGACCTCCGAGAGACCCACGGGACAGAGCTTGGTGTGTATCCAGGTTTCCAGAAAACGCTCAGCGTTGCCCTGCTCTGCGCGCTCCGGAATGTCCGTGATCCTGATATTGCTGCGGCGGGCCCTTCCTTCTGCTTCCTCTGCTCGCTGCACCAACTCTCCAGTGGTGTTAGTCAACTGTGAGACCTGCTGCCTCAGAGACGCCACTTCTCCCTGAAGCTGCACAATGTCCCCTTCCGCCGTTGAGACCTTGTCCACCACTTTCCACAGGTCTGCCATCAGCAAATTTACATTGATGGAAACAGTTTCAATCTGCTTTTCCAAGGCAGTTCGGGACCCCTGTATAGCGTCCAGGAGCTCCGCTCGGGATGGTTCATTAGTGGCGTCACCATCCCCCTCCACGCCTGTTTGACGGGTGATCCGTTGCGTGGGGTGGCACTGGGTAGTATACTGCGTAATTGTGTTGGGGTTGGAGGCGCGGGGCAGTTTGTCTTTACCCATGATTCAGGACCGTAGGACTCTCTCCGAAGCTCCCAGAGTGCCTGCGTTTTGCTACTTATTCCCTCCTATGGCATACCGAGTTACTGGAGGGGCGGAACCACGGCTCCTCCGCAGGTGTCCAGATAGCGTGGCAGGCTTAGTTGGCAGCCGAAGGGCAGCTGTCCCCACCCAGTGCAGTTGGGGACCCCAGCCCAGGCACACCCCAAAGCGTATGCAGATGTAAGGGTCCCACAGAGTTCCTGGAGCTGCTCACCTCAATATGACTACTGCTCCGCTGACCGCAGAACAGCGATCCGTTCACTCTGCTCGCCGGCAGTAGAGCCCACAGCTCATTCCGGCATGGCCCTCGCCTCAGATGTGGTTCTCGGGTGCGCGGGTGCCGCTGTGGTGATGTCGCAGAAAAAGCTACCCGCTCCAACTTTGCCCCCAGTAAGTAAATTCCGGGGTCCCCGCAGAGGTCAGGTACCTCCGTGGCATTCAATAGGGCGAAGGCAGGTGATGCAGACAGCCACAACAAGCGTCCCAGGAGCCGGTCGCTGCTGGTGTAGTGTCTCCAACAATATGGTGGGCCCAAATCATCAGCGTCACATCAGCCCTACCCCAGCGGGGCTCCAGATTTACCATGCAGGAGGCTCCCAATGCCCAGAGGCCCCCCCTCCGCCGGCACCAGTCTCTCCAGGAGCTCCACAGGTCGAGATCCTTAGCCGCTCAGGGTCGTCGCACCTCAGTTGCGCGAAGGCCACGGCCTCGTGCCACCTTCAGCAGGGTTCGCCGTGTTCAATCCTCGTGGTCCACCCTCACAGTATACCCCTCAGTGACAGGGAGGCGGCTGTATCCGCCCGGCTCCCGAGGATGGCCGCCACAGATCCAGGCCCCTCCAGCACCCCGTCGCCAAATGTCTCGTGGCTCACCCCCGGCCCGAGTCATACTCAGGCGCAAGAACCATGATGCAGGGGACCCACCGCACTTCTGGAGGCCCCCAATGGCAACGGGGACCTCTTCCGTCTCTGTCAATGGTCCTCCGAGCACCCGTGGGCGGGACCACCATCTCAGAAGGCTGGCCGCATCTCAGCCGGCTGTAGACCGCATCCCCGGCCTCACGTAGTCCGCCCCCTTCACGCAGTTACCAGGGAGCTTGGCCCCAGCATCCGGGAGCAGGTCCTGGATAGGGCTCTCCCCCTCACAGGGGGCCCCCACCGCTTGCAGAACCCCAGGCACGGTCACAGAGCAGCCGCGGGCATACAGGCAAAGGATGAAACACGATTTTAGCGACACGCCGGTCGGGAGCTGAAGGAGCTCATGTTGCTTGGCCACGCCCCAGGGATGTTATAGTTAGGCTCAGATTTCACTCGTACAAAACCAGTGAAATTGAGAAGTTATAGTTACCTGACCTAACTATAACTTAGGTCATCGCAATGCCCTGCTTATGACTTCACATATTACATCACTCATGATATGGTAAGTGACATCAGTGCTGACATCACTGATGACATATCAAATGACAATATTTCCTAAGTATAACATCCCTGTAAATGTTGATTTTTTCAGTGCATTTTTAATGTTATTTAAATTGTTTTTCCTAACTGTAACCTGTAACCTTTGAGAGTGAGTGTGTGAGTACTTGTGTGGGTCTGTGATTGGGTGTGGGAGTGTCTGTCTGGGTCTGTGAATGACGCTATGGGTCTGTGAGTGGGTGTGTGAGTGCCTTTGTGGGCCTGTGAGTGGGTGAGTGTCTATCTGGGTCTGTGAGTGGGTCTTGGATTGGCATGATTGGTCTGTGAGTAGATGTGTGAGGAGCTGTGTGGGTCTGTGAGTGGGTGTGTGAGTGGTGCTATGGATTTGAGAATTTGTAACGGTATTTAAAATCAAAAGAAACAGACTCTGCTTTCACGAGGAGACAAGAAAGCAAGCACTCATCACAGTCACTACAGATCAGATTGAGCTCCAATAGATCAACGATGCATTCAGCTCCATTGAGAATTTCATATCATTTTTCAACAGGGAATATGAGAGGGAACACACTTGCTTTGCCTCAGCCAAGCCCTAAAAGTTAGGATCGTTCATGCTTTACTAAAGTGAAGCTTTAACAGGGGCACCTGCTATAAGCAAATTTGTTTGTGTTGTGAAATAAGCATTAGGGACTTAGTGGAACCTCAGTAATCCAAGAAGAGTCCCCAGAAAACATCTACCTAACTGGAATACATTCTACTGGTTAATTAGTAAGTGCTACCTCTTTGAATAAATGCCTAGTGCATATTCTACACTACGGCTGCATAAAGGAACATAAGGTAGTGTATCCAGTGACCTTGTGGGCATGTACTTTTGGCAATGTGACCGTTCCTTGCACGGTCTTTAGCCACAAATTGTGATAACATGAATCCTCGTCAAGACAAGACAATGAGACTACAAAGAGGTGAATCTTCAGCAAACAGGGGTACTTCCACCTAACTGCTTCTTTGTTTGGTGGAGATGTCCTTGTATTCCTTTGCATTATGAATGCATCACCAAACTCGGCAAATATGGTCTGGGGCCTTAAAGTAAGATGTCCATTAATGTGGGAAATGGAGGGAAGACCTTTATATACTAAAACAGGGCAGGGCCAAACATACCGAGCTTGCAGATAATTTTGGGAATTTCCATATGCAGGGTAATTACAAGGGAGAACCATGGACTCTGCTCTCACCGGGACATGATGAGAAAGAAAGCAGTTGTTGCAGTCACCCCAGATCTAATTGCGCATCATTGATCCAATAGTTCAATTATGCATTCACCTCCATGAAGAGTTTCAGATAATTTTTCAACGTGGAATATGAAAGGAAACACACTTGTTTTGCCAAGCCTGTTTACTGACTTGGAGGGGGTCCATGTAACTCTGCTCTCTGGGGCCGATTGTTGCCCTGGGTACCCCATTCCCCATGGCCTGGCCAAAATTCAATGGGGGGGGTGAGCTGATTTCAGACCTGGGGACCCTATCCCCCCGGGGCCTGACCATGTTACCTCGGTGCCCTGGACCCTGCCCCGGGCACCCATTGTGATACAGTGTGGACTTCAGGCAGAGCCTGAATGCCCCAGTGGTCCCTACCAGCTACCTGCCTCCAGCGGGAGCCGGAATTGCTCCCACATATAGGGAGCACCCAAAAATGCTGCTCCCTACATGTGGGAGTAATCCTCTTGCCTGTTTCCCTGTACGAATGACAGCAGAGGTGGTGGTCCCCGGAGCCATATATGTTTGTTGTAATTTGGTTCCCATGTTGGTACTTCCCGCCCACCCCTCCCCTGCCCTTCCAATTGGTTTCCCCCGGGGAGAGCTCACCTTAGAATGTTGGGGTTGAAGCTGTTGTTGGAGACTTGGATGGTCAATAAAGAAGTATCCTAAGACTTCTGTTTCATTTTTTTTTACTTCTCAACACTGGCGACGTCTACTGCGTAGGGGGCAGTTGTGACCATCTTCCCTCTGAGTATTATCTCCAATCCATCCTTGCTGTCAGCTTATGTACATCGGTTGCAGTACCGATCCTGCGAACTTTAGAGGGACAGTCCCATCGCACTTTAAAGGTGAATTGTTTTGTGGAATGTGACCAATAGCACAAGAAGAGCTTGGGAGTTTCTACGCAGCCAGTACGGGTTGGAACGGTCACACGCAGCAGGCAGTGGGATACAAGTATGCATCGTGAGTAAAATTATACACGTAGCGGTGTTTCCTTCATTATCGAATAAAGTGAACCAGTCTGGGTGTTGTCACAGAGTCAGCGGAGCCATCTGCTCGGGTGGTGAATGGAATCTGTGTTTGAGTTTCACGAAGAGCACCGGTTGCTTAAATCATTCGTGTCCTGCATTGTGGAGGAACTTTGCGGCAAAAGTGTTTGCGGATTAACAGAGAGCCGCATACAACAGGCTTGGCTGCATTTAGAGATCGTGTCATTTCTGCTGTTTACCAGCGTTCTGTGTGAGGAAGAAGGAGGCGGCAGCTGTAACGCTGTGCGGACAGCTTATCTGAAGCTGTCAGAGACCCCGCGCATCATGAAATATTCTGAAATTCACTGGGTTTCGGCGAGTGCAACGGACCCAGATCCCCTCAGCGGTCCCGTATCCTGTCAGCGAGGGAAGGTACGTCACCTTCATATTCCCTCGAGCTCATTGGCGGCAGTTGTGGGCTGCACATCTGCAGCTTGTCAGAGACCCCTCGCCTGACGGAAATTCAGTATTTTGCTGTGTTTTTGGTGAGTGCAACGGTCCTGGATCCTGGCAGCAGTCCCGGATCCTGTCAGCAAGGAAAAGTACGTCAGTTTCACATTCCCCCGTGCAGTACAGACGAGGTGTAGTTCCACAGTTAACCTGAGCGTTTGGAGCGCCTCAACTTTGTCGTTGTTCAGCGTTGTAACACGGATATTCAACGCGACGGACCTCAACAAACTACCTTCTGACTAATAAGTTCCTATCCAGTGCGTTTTGCAGAGGTAGAGAGGGCTGAATCTGAAATCGTTCAAGAGCGTGTTGTTTAGTAGTGGCCAGAGACTAATACATGTGACATTCTGCTGCTCAGTGCGTTGTGGAAAGGTACTGTTGTTCATATATCCCACATTATCATATCCTATATTGACACTGGGTGGTTGAACTTTTCAAGCTGGGTTTTACATTTTCTTCATGTTCACCCCAATTGTCTATCCGTTCCACTCCTTTTAAGGGCTTTTCCTTTGGTTCCTAGGAGGAGTTTCACAAGCATTCCCTGCACCTTTTTTTTTTCTTGGGGTTCTTTCGCGCACCGTGGATTTGGTAGCCTCATCCGTCCACCCTCTTTTAATTTTTAGTATCTCAGTCATTCCCGTGGGTCTCGCCTGGTTTGGGGGTATTCTGAGACTCTCTGTAGCTTTTCTGAGTCCGGAGTTTCCCACCAGAGACATTTTACCTTGTTCTCCTACCATCTCCATGATGGCAGTGGCGAGCATGAGCCAACCACCCCCTTTCCTAAATGAAATAGGTGAGCCAGAAATCTGTTGGAAGGAATGGTTCAAGTTATTTGAATCATAAATTATAGCTATTGGGGGAGAACGTTTTACATCCTTGCGTAAACAACACATACTTCTCCACAATTTAGGAGTACATGGGAGGAAAATTTATGAGACGTTACCTGAACCTAAAGGGAGAGTAGAAGGGGGCGATGTAGATTTTTTATGTGCACTGTGGAAACATTTTAAACACATTTTGGAGATAAGATAAATGTGGTCCTGGAACGCCATAAGTTCTTTAACAGAGTGCAAGGTAAACAGGAATCTGTCCAGAATTACATTGCTGCTTTGTGGGGCCTCACACAACTGTGTGAATTTGGCAATCTCACAGATGCTCTCATAAGGGACCAGTTGGTGTGCTGCACTAATAACACGCGCATCCAAGAGAAACTCTTAACTAAGAACCCCTGCTTGAGGGAAGCAGTCGAGATTGCCAAATCCATTGAGCACACTGCCAGGTGCATAAAAGAAATGAAGCCTAGCAGTGAAGTAGTAGCTAATGTCAACGAGAAAGACGAAGAAGGTGAAGTTTACAAGGTAAAATTTAAGGAAAACTTGAGTAGCAGGGCAACTGACAAAGAAAGTCATTTCAAGTGTTACCGGTGTGGTAGCAGTAATCATTTTGCAAATAACCCTAAGTGCCCCGCGAGAAGGATAACATGTAAAAAAATGTAACAAGAGGGGACATTTTGCCAGGGTGTGCAGGGAAGGGGAACCCCACATAAGAAACAGTGAGAGAGAAGGTGGGAAAACCCAGAATAAAGAAGTAAACTGCGTGATACCTAGCGAGAAGAAGTTTGTACTACAACTTAAAAGTAATGCAGGACGATTAACACCATTTATCCAAAATGTGAGGTACTATTGAACAACAAAAATGTCACCATGTACGCAGATTCGTGCTCCCTATTCACCCTAATAAACAAGGAAGAATTTGAAAAACTAGGGGAGCAATCACTAACATCCTTACAGGAACCTGACATCTCTCCTACGGGGTACAGCAAGGAACCCATACCTCTCATGGGGATGAAGGAGATGAAAATACAATTCAAAAACAGGAGAGCTTTCGGTAAGGTATACATCTTGGAGTCTGGTTCCAACCTGTTGGGGTGACAGCACCAGAAGGACCTAGGTATCATCCTGGACCCCAATAGCAAAGAACAAGTCCTACACACTGAAGAGACCAGTGATGGTGACACCATCTGTGAAGAGTTCCCCGAATTGTTCAAAGAAAGATTAGGCTGCCTCCACGAATTCCAACACAAGATTAAACTCAAACCAAGTGCGAAACCGGTGGTCCACAAACCGCTCCCAGTGCCACAACTAATGAGGGAACCCTTGGAAAAAGAACTGAACAAGCTGTGTGACATGGGAATCATACAATCTGTGGATTGCTCTGAATGGTTGGCCCGGTGGTCATCGCAGCCAAAGCCAATGGGGAAGGTATCCGTTTATGTGTGGACCTACGCAGCCTCAACGAAAACATTTGGGTGGAGAGGCACACTCTACCGCACATTAACGAGATGCTCAGCAACATGGAACAGGCAAAATACTTCAGCGTGATCGATCTGTTGATGGTTTACCACCAGGTGAATCTTTACCCGGAATCCAGGCCGCTCACGGCTTTTATAACCCCCCATGGGGCGCTCATGTTCAAGAGGAAGCCTTTCGGACAAGCGTCAGTTGCGGCGGTCTTCCAGAAAATAATGCAGCAAATTCCAAAAGGTGTAGACCGATCGATGTGCTTCCAAGATGACATCTTGGTCTATGGACGCAGTGTGGAGGAACATGATTACACCCTTAAGTTGGTGTTCCAGAAGTTGACAGGTGACAGGCTGACGGTACAAAGGAACAAATGCAGAATAAAAGGGACTACCGTCGACTATTTGGGGCACTCAATTTCGGAGGAAGGGTTCAGGCCGAAAAACAACTTACTCGGGGCAGTAAAAGATGCCCCTTACCCAAAGAACAAAGAGGAACTCAAATCTTTCCTTGGGCTCATGGAGCATATGACCAAATACATAAAAAAATTTGCGGCAAAATGTGAGCCTATGCGTGACCTCTTGAAGAAGAACACGGATTTCGTATGGAAAGAGGAACATAAGGGTGTCATGGACGGGTTAAAGGAGGAAATCCTGAACTCACCGGCATTAGGGACTTTCGATACCAAGAAGAAGACCATCCTCGCAACAGACGCCTCGAACAAGGGCCTAGGAGACACTCTCATTCAAAAAGAAGGGAAGGAAGAGAAGATTGTTGCGTTTGCTTCCCGGTGCCTCACAAGCGCGGAACACAATTACTCTGTAATTGAGAAAGAAGAGCTGGCGTGTTTCTCGGCGTTGAGGCACTTCAAATTCTTCTTGTGGGGTTTGCCCTTCACCATCAGGATGGACCACAAGCCTCTCACCTCAATTTTTACAGTGAAAGGAATGGAGAACTGTACTCCTCGCATAAGTAAATGGATATTGGGGCTTGAGAACTTCAATTTTAAAGTTGAGTACGTACCAGGAGAAGAAAATAAAATTGCTGACTATTTATCGAGGTCACCTCTGCGAACAGAAGTGCAAGAAGAAATATGGGATAACCCCATCATGGTAGTAGATGACCCGGCCATCACATATGGAGAGTGGGACAAGTCAATGGAGGAAGATAAGGAGTTACAAAGACTCAGAGACATCATAGTAAAGGGGTGGCCCAACAAGAAAAATGAGCTAGAGGAGGAACTGAGAGAATTCTAGGAGGTCAGAAACGAGCTGAGTATCATAGGGAACAGAGTGTACTGTCAAGGCAGAGTGATACCTCCTGCAGGAATCCGTAAGAGAATCGGAGAATTGGCGCACGAAGGGCATTTGGGGCGCAGCATCACGAAACAGAGAGTCGGGCGACATTCTGGTTCCCCAAGTTGGACACTATGACAGAACAACAAGTCAAAGGCTGTGTAAGTTGTGCCAAAAGTGATAAGTCCAAGACCGTGCGTAAAGCACCATTATCCCCCGTCAAGATACCGACAAAGCCATGGAACAAATTAGCCATGGACATCATCGGGCCCATGGACAACGTGGGGATTCAAAGGCGATTTGTGATCATCCTAATTGACTATGCCTCACATTGGATCACCCAGAAGTTTGTGCATCGTGTTAGCACCAACACGGTGTTGGAATTCCTCAAAGACGTATTCTCTAAGGAGGGCATACCCTCAACACTCATCACAGACAACGGGGTGCAGTTCACCTCACAAGCCATGAAGGAGTTTTTAGACAGCATGAACATAAAACATGAATTGACGGCACTATATTGCCAAAAAGCCAATGGTCTAGTTGAGCGAGCTAACAGGATGATAAAAGAACACATTCAATTAGCTGTGGCCAATGGTCACGATGTAGAACGCTTCCTACGAAATTGCTTGTGGGCATACCACACCTCCCTGAACCCAGTGTCAGGTGTCTCCCCTTTTGTCTCACTCCGTAGGAGAGAACCGTGCACCAATTTCAACCCTAGTTGGTTGGAGGGAGGCAGGGAGGCAACTCTCGACCAGGAAGAAATCAACAGGAAGGTAGAGTTGCATCAAACCAATTACAAAGGGTGGTATGATCAGAAGCACGGGGTAAGAGTACTAGTGTGGGAAGCTGGCGATGTGGTACGAGTCAGGAGAGATACTAAGGACTGGCACACCCAGAGTAAATTCTATCCCCGTGCCGCATTGTTAAAGCTCTCAACAATGTTGTCCAACTCGAGAATGGGCAGTGGTGGAGCTGTGACAAAATTGTAAGATCTGTAATGTGACTGTAGTGTTTATTTAATTTTCTCTATTCTCTGATTTAGAAATTACCTGTAGCAATGTTTGTTACCTTTTGCCCCCAGCCTTTCTTTGCCAACCAGTTATTAAATTCCATATGTACATCCCCTTCATTGTATAAGAAGGGAGGTGTGTTGTAGTTTGGTTCCCATGTTGGTACGTCCCGCCCACCCCTCCCCTGGCCTATCAATTGGTTTCCCCCGGGGAGAGCTCACCTTAGAATGTTGGGGTTGAAACTGTTGTTGGAGACTTGGATGGTCAATAAAGAAGTATCCTAAGACTTCTGTTCCAGTCATTTTTTTTACTTCTCATCAATGGTCCGGGAGGAGGACTTCGCAGCCATCCTCCTCTTTTAATTTAGCCAAGTCCCGTGGAATTGGTGGTCTGTGTCCGCGTAGCCCCCCTCCCTTCTATTTTGTGCCCCGGGGAGACGGTGGTCCCTGGGGCAATTATAACCCCTCTCTTTTAAAATGTATAAGCCCCAGGGAGATGGTGGTCCCCGGAGCCTTTAAAGGCCTAACGGGTGACCACTAAATAAAGCTCCGAGGGGAGTTGGCGCTCCCTAGAGTTCAAACTGGACTTGGGCAGTGGGGCTGCATGCGCCCCCTCCTCAGTTGTCAATAAAATGGATGTCCTGGGTCATCGCCCATCCAGGGGCTGAAAAAGAAAAAAGCTCAGGAGACCGCAATTGCTTTATTTAAAATGTTTTGCCACAGATTCACAATTCCGTTGTGATTTCGACATAGATATTTATAAAAAAAATGCTTTTTGGCACTGGCAGGGTACCTGTGGGACCCCAGGACCAGAGATAGTGGTCAGGGTATTCCTACTGTGCACCCTTTTCTTTTTTTTTTAAACTTTTTTTGCCTCTGAGTCTGTGTCTCAAGATGGCTGCCAACACTTCCTGGTTGAAGTGCTGGCAGCCAATCCGATTTCTGCAGAAGATCGAAAGAATTTGCAGAGAGTTTGTGTAACTAGATACACAAATTTGGATTTCTTTTAATAACTCCAAAACTGCTGAATCGGTTTACTCCAAATAACAAACAGCGTGATTTCTGGACCAACAGCTACCTTTCTGCCAAATTTGGTTTCCAGCAGTTCGGCTGCAGTCATGTTCAAAATTGCTATGGAAATTACCATGGGATACGCACTTTTTTTTACCCTGTTTTCTTGGCCCCCAGTTGACGGATTACCTCAAAACTTTCGATACACTTTTTTAAAAAAAAGTTTGTGAAGATGTGTCAACCAGCGCTAAAGATATAGACAAGTCATAAAATGCTTTTTCTATGGAAACATGGTCCTAACTATAATTACCAACTATATATATTACCTACTGGTGGTTGCCAGTAGGTAGTTATAGTTAGGACCTAGTTTCCATAGGAAAAGCATTTTTTGACTTGGCAATAACTTCGGTGTCATTTGACCAATCTGCATGAAATTTTGCCAAAACAGTGTCACTGTGGGTACTATTGATTGGGAAAGTTTGGGGGTGAGCTGTGCAGTGGGGACTGAGAATTTGGAGAGCAAAATAAGGTTGCTTTTGTAATGTTAATTCCCATAGAAACCTTTAGCCACCTCTACAGCTGAACAGACTTACACCAAATTTGGCAGGAAGGTAGATGTCAGTTCAAGGAAGTACCTTTTGCTTATTTTGTGTAAATCCATTCAGTAGCTTTTGAGACATTTAAGTTTCAAATTATAGTGATATCTCTGGTAGCGGATATTTTGCAAAGGTTTCGCAAAGAATCTCGAATGCACAAGCCAAATGCTCTGTTTGGCTGGACGCAACCTACCAGGAACGGTTCCTGGGGCTGAAAATCTGTGTACAACCCCACATGAGGTGTCAGGGTGGAGATACTCTGACCCCATGGTCAAGAAATGGAGGTGTTAACGACAGAAGTTATATGTCCCAAAAAGATTTTTTTAATCGCGTGCGACCGCCAGGGCACCCCCCTGTGTACCATCGCGGGGACATAGCCACTATCAACATCGTTGCGAATATTGGTGAAAATAGAAAATCATTTGTATGCAATGTTATAGAGATATTTATAAAGTTTTTATAGAGTTCATTATATAGTGAGTTATCAAGTGTGGTGATTAGAATTAATTAAATAGTTATAATTTTTTTCTGTGGTGGTGGCTAATAAATTCCTGCTTTTGCTTTCTGCTTCCGCAACGTATCTGCGGAGATCGCGAGGACCGACGTCATTGAGATCTCCGGCCTCACCGCGAAAGCAGAAAATAGGTTTTAGAAGTGGTTGTTCTAGTAGTACAGTACAAAAACATTAGTTTATAGTGTACAGTAATACACCTCTAGTGTGTAGAATACTATAATGTGTCTGCATATATATGTTTTTCACTTTATGGGAAAGGCGCAATTGTTGCGGTTAACAACGCCATTGCGAAATCCAGGATAACCGCCAAAAATGGGAAACAGGTCTGAAAGATGGTTCTTTTTTTAAATGTGTACAAAAATATGAGTTTAAACATGCTTTGAAAGAAGTATGTATATTGTAATGTGTGTAGGGCAATGTTCAGAATGGATTATTTAACATGTTATATTTAGATGTGCTGGTGTCCACTGAATGTCTCCTTTTGTTTTCCGTTTTCGCAACGTGTCAACGGGGATCGCGATGTCATCTCAAAGTTCCCCAGAAACTAAAGGAAAAAAAATTCCTTTAGTAAAAAACTTCACAATATTTCGGGTACTAATATGGCTCTGACAAGAGCTGTTGTGGTGGTTGTGTGTATATGGCTGCTACACATAAGACCGGATGCAGAGTTTCCGGTTACTGAAAAACACCCTTTTGCCTTCATCTGTAAAGTGCACTCCATCATTTCTATAAATTCCATGCATGTCAAAATGCAGATCGTTGTTATAGATACAGCCCATGCGATGGTCTCTGAGGAATGTAGAAATCATTTTATGAACATGTGTACTGGCTTTGTCTATCTGTGGACAGAACTGATTTGATCACTTCCATTTCTGTCTTGGCATATATTAAAGTACACCAAGACAGTGCAAGGGAAAGCGGAATCAGTTCTGCAAAGGTTTCTTTCATTAGGATTTCTAGCACTAGTCAATGTACCTAGGTTGTTGGCACCACAGTGCACAATCATGAGGTGAGGAGCTTAGGAGTCCACAATGGATTTAAACAATGCCAGCAACTGATGAAACTTTAACCATCTCTGTCCAAAAAAACTAATCTGCACATTTGGCAAACCCAAGTCCCTGTCAATACCTCTCTTTTTTGCGGCCTCTTTAGCCCAATAGATATAACTGTGGCCCACAATCCATACTCTAAGCATTTTGAAGTGAAGGAGCAATAGTAGTCAGGAGAAGGCTGGAGCTGAATGATGTAGTTTTCCAAAGGAAAACCAGTTAAAATGGAGGTGTTGGGCCACCTGTGAGAGAATTAAACCATGTCAATGTCCTGAAGAATAGACTAAGGGAGCCACTCTAATGCGGGTTATATAGTGAGTTGCGATCCAAACCAAATGTTCACAAGGAGCATAATGCAGGCCCCTCCAAGTGGGGAAGGGGGCACGGTTGAGGGAGGGGGCTCAACCTCCTTGGGTCCCCTTTAGAGACAATACCAATGAATATCTGTGAGATATGGGAATCTCAGTGCAGTGGCCACATTCTTCAGGGGGAGGCATCGTTTTGCATAACGCCACAGTGCTAAATCTAAGCATATATCCTCCAGCCAAGGTTTATGCAAAGTTTTGACTAGTGCCCCCCCACACCACAGGCACAGACGGTCTAAGTATTCTTAAACACAAGCTAAAGCCTGGGCGCAGGTCTATGGGTACAGACTTAGAACCTGCTTTTAGGTGCCAAAACAAGATCTAAGTAAAGTAGACACCCCCAACCAGAGAAAGCCAATAAATTATCCCACACCAAAGGCGAAGTGTGCGTATTTATTACTCTCCACAGGAAACTCTAGCCACACACCCCTAAGTCTGAATTTGTATCATTCACACCTATGAACTGTTTATAAATGATGGGCAGCACCATCATCTTGCATTCCCTCTCCTCTATATGCTATTCAAATGTTACATTACGTTACGACTTTGCCATACAGAGATAACATAACATCTCTTCTCATCCACTGAGTGCTTATGCACCAACGTTTCGCACAGCCATTAGTTTTTTTCATGAGCTGCACTTCCTCTATGTAATTTGTTAGTCATCGCCTTCCAGCGGAGCATGCTATGCACGTAACATCCCTCGAGTCTCCATGAATGCCATTCATGAGCTGGGTGCCACGGAAGTTGGTGAGCTTATTTTCCCAGGGGGAGAACAAGACAGGCAGCAGTCTCCAAATGCAGAGTCCGCAGTCTAACCTCCACCCAGTGCTAGATCACGTCCCTCGCCTCACACCCCCACCACCTCCACGCAAGCCGCTTACCTTGTGCATCCCCTCCGCTGGTCAGCACTGCGATGGCTTTACCGGAGCCCGAAAGATTCTCAAACAACATCTTGTCTGGCTGTGCCATGATCGTTTCGGGTCTTCCCTTAACAAGGGTAGTTAGTCAAAAATTACACTTATAAACTACTGGGCTCTTGGCTGACCCGGATCCCATCACGGCCTTCCCCGGTACCTGCTGGGCCTCAGGCGGGAACTCACTGGCTTCGACCGGCCGGACGTGTACGTCCCCCGCCCGTGGCTCCCGAAAGTGACTTCACGTCAGGTAGAATTGTAGAAGGAGCAAGGCGCTACCTGATGCGCTCTCGAGGTCGAAGGCTGTTCAGATTCCCAAACTCATTTTTTTGTCGCCCTCTCCCTTTTGCTGCGCTAGGCGGATGCCTAGTCTTGCCTAATGGTAGAAACGACCCTGCTGTTAACTTTTGACCTATTGGTTCCACTGGGTTGCTAGGTACACTAAGCTAAGACTGTATTAGGGAGAAGGGTGAAAGAGACAGAACATTTTTTAAAACATTGAGGAGTGATGACACAATGTAAGTAAGTTTTAATTTCTAACTCAGGACTATGTAATAAACTGTTGTCAGAAAAATGAAGCTAGATATAGGTTCGAACTCCAGTTTTTTCCCACTATTTCTCCACAATCATTGCGAAAACGCGCCAACATGCTAACCATTCGCAAGGAGAGATGCAGAACTATAAAATGAAAGACATTAATTTATTTGACGCTTTTCTCATGATGATTGAGTGGAAAGTTGAAGTGCTTGCCATTTTTGAGTTGCTTTGTATGAGAGTGGAGTACAATTCTTCTGTGTAGTTTTAACAAATCTTAACAGTGTCAAGATTATGAAGAAAGAGCTAAAACAACAATATAATCTACAAACTGAATTCAGTGGTATGTATATAACTTTGAAATTAGTTTAAAAATGTACATTAGAAATGAAGATGTACATGGGAGTTTGATTACAAGGAGTATCACAGTGATGAGAAACAATATATCAGATGAAAGGTATGTAATAGAGGGTATGTGTTTAAGAGGTTAGTGCTGAATGTTTTAGGAATAAGAGAAAAATGAATTTGTGCCTGTTTATTACATAGTGTATTTTATTGAAAAATAAAAGTATAGTCTTTCGGAAAATTGCAACGAGGAGCTAAGAATGTTTTAAATATCTAAACATCATGTGCAGAATAGATACATCAGTCATTTTCATTCTGGGAGGTGTAGTACTTTTAGTAATATTATTAAACATGAATAGTGTAGTGATAAATAAAAGATGAGAACATGTTATGTGCCTGTATTTGAAATAGAAAGAAGTAATAGTTGTTAGGTATGTATTGGGAAGTGTCCGACAATGTGGTTTTTAACTTATATGACCACTTTGCATTTGCTTAGAAGGTGAGATACGGTTGTTGTGCTTGCACATAGTTATAGATACAGTAGAACTTTGGAGTATGTTTAAAGAAGCAGAGAGATATATATTTTGTAAAGATGGCTTGAAGGAGGTCATCAATTAAGAAATCGCATATATGTTTACATGGTGATCTATGTTCAGTAAGGCTGATGAAAATTTAATGGATCTGGTGAGGGTAGTGTTTTTCTTTAAACATGCTTTGTTTAAAATTGAGAAGGATTAATAGTGGAGAATACCTCGGGAATTCTTGTGCTAGCTTCAGTTTGAGTGTAACTTTTGTTTTAGATATGCTGAATACATGTTTTAGAAGCAGAGAAATTTAAGAAATTATGTAAGTAAGCCTTTCGCAAAAGGTTTTGTGCTTTGAAAAATTTCAAAATGTTGTTTCCCGTTTTAGAAACTTACTGATGCATGTGCATGTTATGTTATGTTATGTTAACAAACTTATAAAGCGCATGGTTACACTTAGAACAGTGTGTCCCCGCGCTGCGACGAGGCAGCAAGAGCAGGTACTGAGGTCTATTCAAGAGGGAACAGGAGAGTCTTTAGTTTCTTCCTAAAAATGCCTTCAGTGGGTTCCAATCGGAGGCATACTGGCAGTTTGTTCCAGAGTTGGGCTGCCAGAAACCAAAAAGAGCGGCCCCCCATCCTGGCTCTCTTCACCATCGGGATACAAACTAAACCCAGCCCCTTAGACCTGAGGCGGCGGGTAGGAATGTAGGGGGTGAGAAGGTTCCGCAGATAAACTGGAGAGGTCCCATGCATAATGCGGTGGCATACACATAGTGCCTTAAAACGAGCTCGTTACCGGATAGGGAGCCAATGTAAGGAGGTAAGAGCCAGTTTAGAGGGTGCTCTCCTAGGACGCTTCAGGACTAAACGGGCCGCTGCGTTCTACACGCTTTGGAGTCTCTGTATGCACCTTTCAGTAGCACCCAGAAAGAGGGCATTCCCATAATCAAGACGGGAGGTCACGAGTGCCTGAATCATGGTCTTCCTGGCCGCAGTGGGCAATATGTCCAGAGTTTTCCTAAGTCCTTTTAGAACTCCGTAACATGTGCCCGCAACCCGTCTGGTGTGATAGTCAAAGGAGAGGTGGGTGTCTATCCAGACCCCAAGGTTTTTTGCCTGGGCACAGGGAACAGGAGTAGGCCCCAAATCCTGCGGCCACCACGCAGACGACCAGACAGAAGGAGCTTTTCCCACCACTAGCACCTTGGTCTAATTGCCGTTAAGTTTTAGACAGTTTATGTCCATCCTGGTTGCAAGTTCTTGGAGGCACGCCACCAAGTTGGGAGCTGCCGATTGTTGATCCTGAGTCAGGGACACACCCAACTGATTGTCATCGGCGTAGGATACCACTACGATCCCAAAACCTTCAGCAATCTCCGCCAAGGGAGCCACATAAAGATTAAAAAGGGTGGGGCTCAGGATTGAGCCCTGAGGGACTCCCTGCTGCAGTGCCATCACTTTCGAGTAGAACTTACCCTGCCTCACCTGAAAGCTACGATTGTTCAAAAAAGAGGTGAGCCAGCCCAAGGCCCTCCCAGACACACCTCCCTTCTTCAAACGGTCAACCAGTATCTTGTGGGCCACCGTGTCAAAGGCCGCACTGAGATCGAGCAAAATCAGGGCCGCAGTATGACCCGCGTCCACAAATTGCCGAATGGTCTCAGTGGCCAGGAGAAGGGCAGACTCCATCGAGTGACAAGCACGGAAGCCAGACTGGGTGGGATGTAGAAGATGGTATTTCCCAATATGAGCCGTAAGCTGCTGGTTGACCACTTTCTCTGCGATCTTGGCAAAATAAGGAAGAAGAGAGATGGGCCGCAGGTTATCTAGGCGTTCAGGCCTAGGTGAGGTTTTTTAGGGAGGGGGAGAACAACTGCCTCCTTCCAGCAGACAGGGACTGTGCTGGTCTCAAATGAGACCTCCAGGAGATGCCTGATGAAGGGTTCCAAAGCTTCTAAGCACCCCTCGAGTCTTCTCGGGGAGGCCTGGTCTTTAGGAGACCCTGACTTTACACTCCGACAAATATTTATCAAAATGTCGGGGGGGGGGAGTAAAAAAGTTCTCAAGCCTCTCTTCCACAGCTACAGCTACATGGCGTGATCTAGCCCATATGTCTTGGTCAGCCAGGACAACATCAGGGAAAGAGGAGTAGATCGTAAGTACCTTCTCGGAGAAGAATTCCGCTATTTGATTACAGCGTTCGACTGAACCTTCAACAGGCGCTGCTATAGAGTCCAGAGAGGAGGTCTCTTTATAGACCCTAAATAATTCTCTAGTGGAGTTTGCCGCAGACCTGATTCTTTCAAGGTAGTATTCAGACTTGGTTTTCTGATAAGTCTATGGTAGGCTTTCAGGGATGTTTTATACTTGTTCCTCCCTTGCACAGAGAAGTCCTTCCTCCATAGTCTTTCAACACGTTTACAAACTGCCTTGGCCGTTCTCAGCACATTATTGAACCATGGGGCTGATTTTTTGGTTCTGGTTAGTGTTTTCCACGACCAGGGGGCAGTCTTGTTAAGAGCTTCTTCTATCCTCCCATCCAGTTCAAGACAGGCACTATCAGCGTCCTCACCCCCAGGCGGACCCCCCATCAGGAGGGCACTCTTAAACTTTTCCGAGGAAAAACTAGCCCATTTCCGGCACGCTATACCCTCATTCGAGTGCTCCTGCACCTTCGGCATGGGGGTCCGCAACACGAAAGGGACTAAGTAGTGGTCCGTCCAGATCAAAGGCAGGGGGGTACCGACCACAACCTCCTTCCAATTGGTAAAGATTGGGTCAAGCAGATGGCCCTTCTGATGGGTGGGGCACACAACACTAAGTTGTAGTTGATGTGTCGCTAGTTCCTTGCGCAGAGCTTGTGCCACAGTGCAACCGGCATCTTCCAGATGTAAATTAAGATCGCCTAGCAAAATAAGCTTGCTATAGCGCAGTTCAGGTTGGGTAAGGTAGTCAGCCAAACTTGATGCAAACCGGGCTGGATACCCCGGGGGCCTGTATACCAGGAGGCCTTTCACAATACACTTGCTATCAATCGTAATAGTGAACAGGCCGGCCTCACAGTCAGTAATGGCGATAGACTCAAGTTGGCACTGGATGTCATGCTTAAAAATTATAGCCACGCCACCTCCCCTACCAGAGTCCCTATCAATACGATTGATAGTATATCCAACTGGCAGTGCTTCGAGGAGCTCCGGAGCAGAGTCCGTGTCCAACCAGGTTTCAGTGAGAAACATGATATCGACCTGATTATCAGTCAGGAGGTCATAGATTTCTAGTCCGTGTTTCCTGAGAGAGCGGCAGTTCAAGAGACCGCAGGTCAGAGTAGGTGAGCCCACCTTACCCTCAAGCGTGGAGTTAAATTTAAAGGAACAGTGGTTGCAGGCTCTAATGAGGCCATCAGCATGCATAGTGTGAGTGCAAGTGTCGTCAGTTTTGGGGCGAAGAGCAAGAAGGGCCTGATTATTATAATATAGTGTCCTCCTAAAACCACCAGGGGGACTGGCCCCGGGCCCCGTACGGCCGCGGACGGGCGCAGACGGGCTTGCCTTAGGCGCGCCTTTGGCGCGCCAGCGGCGCACCCGCGGCACGCGTCCGCTATGCGGGCGCCGGAGCATGCGTATTTAAGCCTCCCCGCTGTCTGACTGTCACCGGAAGTGCTTTGCCCTAACCTGCTCTGCCCTCCGCGCAACGGTACTAGTTACCACGTCGGACCGGGGCGAGAAGGAGGAAGAAGGAGCAAAAGCACCCGATTATCCCCAGGTAAGCTGCCTCTCAAAAGGCGGCGTTTCAAAGTTTAAAAGCGTTAAAATTAAGTACACAGTAATCACAAGATAAAATAATTTAAAAAGACTCAGCTTTCAAATTAAAAAAGACTCAGCTTTCCACTCTCAAAGCAACCAGCGTATCCACCAAGCGGCTCAGGGTACTGCCACTGCCCTGATCACGCTGCGCGGGCGCCGGAGCATGCGTATTTAAGCCTCCCCGCTGTTATTATTTGTTCGGTAACAAATCAATGCATGTTTCTAGAGGGCCATTTATGCAATAATATATCAAGTGTGATACCTAGATTCCACTCACACATAGCTCAGAAAAAAGTATGCATACAGTAAAACAGGTAGTTTGATACTGACAGAAGGAGCTAACCAATGAGTGAGAGATATAGGGACAACTGTTATGTATCTAACAGCAATGAAGGTACTTTCTCAGTCAGTCAGGCAGTATTCAGGCAATCATGGAATCACCCAGCCACTACTCAGGCTGTCATCAAATCGGTGATTCACTATCCATGCAGTTATTCAATTATCCAGAAACTACACATGTACTCTTGCAATAAGGAAGGCAGAAATTATGTAGTCATTGAAGTATGCCGGCACTATGTATACCTTCATCTACTCACCTAGCTACTAAGTATTGACTTATAACAAGGCTGTAACTATGCAATCATTATAGCACTTGCGCAGAACATATGCAGCCATCTAAACACCTACTTATAAGTCAGTGAAATACAGGGGCAGACGCATGCATTGATGAAACACTCAGGCTCTACTCATGTAATCACACAGAGAGTACAATTGTAGTAAGCCTATCACTCATCCAATAGTCTTGCACTAATACAATTACCCCAGCACTATACTTACTTTCATCTAATCGGTCAAGCTTTAACAATGGAATCATGCAGTCACTCAGACACTAGTCATGCACTCATCATATTAAGTAGGCACTACTGGTGAACTTATTCAATTCTTCAGGCACTGCTCATGTAGTTATGTGTGCATCCAAGCACTACCTGTTCAGTCAACCAAAAAGAAATGGGCAGTATCCAATCACTGAAACACTATTCATCCACTCATCCAATTTGCTAGGTGCTATGCATGGGCTTAAACAATCATGTATGCACAATCCATGCACTGCATAAATCACCTATTTACTATGTATGCACTTTTGCAATTATTCAGGTACTAGAGTTGCACTCATTTAATCATCCTACCAGTATCTATGCAGGTATTGAAATATTGAAGTATTAATCACTCACTTGTCTAATCATTCAGGCTCTACTCATGAACTCCTCCAAACACCCAGATACTAATGGTATACTCATGCAAACACGCAGGCAGTAAGTATGCCGATATGGAATGACTCATGGAGTTATGACATAGTCAGGGAATCATCTAAGCACTACTTGAATCCGCAGGGAATTACCTAGGCACTATCTATGCATTCATTCAATCATCCAGGGAATACGGATGTATTCAACCACAAATCATGTATTTACAAGTTTTACTGAGGAATATGTAGTCTTTAGACAATATGGGTGATAGGTTTACTACAATGGTATTCTCTACGTAATTACATGTGTGTATGAGTAGAGCCTGAGTGTTTCATTAGTTCATTAGTGCACGTGTGTGCCTCAGTATTTCAATGACTGCATGGGTTGTAAGTGGGTTATTAGATGGCTGCATAGGTTCTGGGCAAATGTTATAATGAGTGTGTAGTTACAGCCTTGTAAATTTAGTGTTGAATTAAAAAAAAGTATAGAAGAAGGAGAGATGCAGTGAAACAGAAATAACCAGTTGAGGGAGTAGTTGATAATGCCTTTGCTTTGAAGAGGAGTCTTTTCATTTTAATTCTAAACAGAATGAAGACTCTTGACAAAATAGTGTTGTGCAAGAGGAGACAAACCAGAAGAAAAGATTAGTGAATAGAAGTAACTGTAGTACAGTTTTTAGTGGACAATGGATACATACTTCTTGTACAGAGGCTTTTTTTGATGAAAAAGCTATCTCCAGGATAACAAATTAGTTAATGCTATTGATTAAAGAAGACGATGTAATGAAATGAAGAATTGTAGTCCTATAGCAAAAGAGGTGATGGTACTTAGAAAGATAGAAGAAGTTATTGCAGAAGAGGTACAGGGAAGGCGTAGTCAGGGTACTGAATTCAAATGAAATTGTAGAAGTGTTTCTAGTATTAGACAGCAATCCATATTTTAAGAAAATTCCTACATATCTTTCCAAGGAGAAGTTTAAAATACAAAATAAGTTATACCACTTAAACAATGCGAACTTTAGATAGGAAGCTGTATTATATGAAAACTCCTGCTTTATGTTTATTAGAAATAAATAGAGCACTTTTGCATGGTAGTATGCCAGACATAGAAAAGGTTTGTGGTGATGTGCAGTTTTGTTTCTTTGGTCCAGAGCAGGATTCTAGGGAAAATTTTAAACATAGCATGTTTAAAGAAATAGACCACCATCACCATATACATGAAATTTTCAACAGCCTTAAATAACATTGATCACCATGTTAACATATTTTTGATTTCATAATAGATATACACCTTCAGGCCATCTTTCCAAAAATATATATAATTCCAATTGAAGCCCATGTTAGATGTCCTTCACATCTAACATGGGCTTAAATTGGAATTCCATAGAGCATCTTATCAAGCCCATTATCCGCGTTTTAGCAGCAGTTTTCTGCCGCTAAAGCGGCGATAATTTTATCGCCTGGCTTGATAATATGCCCCATTGTTCTCTGCATCTTTAAGTAAACTCAAGAATCTCATTGTACATATACCTAACTGCAACCACAAAAACCATATCTCACCATCTAAGTATATGCAAACCGGTCATAAACCACATTGACAAACACTTCCTAATACATACCTAACAAGTATTTCTACTTTATAATTCACATACAGATGGAGCACATTTTCTTATCTTTTATTTCTGACTACATTGCTCCTGTTTAATAATGTGACTGAAACTATCACAACTCCCAGAATGCAAATAATATAGATGTACCTATTCTGCACATAATGCTTAGACATTTAACACATTGTCATTTTTAAAGGCATTGCTTATGGTAATTTTCAGCAGTACTAACATCTGAAACACATACCCACTGCCAGATACAGTTTATCTGATATATTTTTATTCGCATCACTGTGATACTCTTATTAATCAAACTCCCGTATACATCTTCATTTATAATGTACATTTTTAAAATAATTAAAAACTTATATGCATACCAGTGAACTGAGTTTGCCGATTATACTGTTGTTTTAGCTCTTTCTGGGTAGTTTTGACACTGTTAAGATTCGTAAAAACGAAGCACAAGAATGGTACACCACACTCATAAAAGCAACTATAAAATGGCAACCTCTTCAACTTTCTACTCTATTATTATCAGAAAGGCAGCAAATGAAATCATGTCTTTCATTTAAGTTTGCTGCTTCCCCACTTGTGAATGGTTAGCATCTTTCCCTCTGTTTCAAAATGAGGTTCCTTTCTCTGTGTGTTTGCGATATTTTCGTGGAATAATCGCAAAAAATACAGGAGTCCAAACCGTTATTTAGCTTTGTTTTTTTTAAGTTTAAATACTGAACAACTGTTTATTACATAGTCCTGCGTTGGAAATCAAAAGTTTGCCATTACTTAAATTGTGTCATAACTCCTCAACCTTTAAAAAAATGATCTGCCTCTTTAACACCCTTCCTCCGCAATACACTCCTAACTCAGTGTACCTACCAACCCAGTGGAACCAGTAAGTCATAAGTTCACAGCACATTCCAGAAGGAACATGCTACTTCCAAATGAGATACCGCAGGTGTGGTTTACTCCACAGATTCTAAAGCATATCCATGTCAGTATTACATTTCTGTTTTTAAACAACAGCCCATAATAGGACTTCGTGCTAAGGCAGCCAACACACTACCTAATTGTATTCACTTTCATGCTGACCGCATCCAATTGAAAAAAATAATAATAATAAAAAAAAAAATATATATATATATATATATATATATATTTATATATATATATTGTTTTAAAACACTTCCATTTTAACTGTTTTTCATATGGAAAACTGCCTCATTGAGCTCCATCCTTCTCCTAACTGCTATTGTTCTTTCACTTCAAAATGCTTAGAGTGTGGATTGTGGGCCACAGCTATGTCTATTGGGCTAAATAGGCTGCAAATAAGAGAGGTATTGACAGGGACTTGGGTTTTCCAAATGCAGAGATTACTTAGTTTGGCCAGAGAGGGTTAAAGGTTCATTAGTTGCTGGTTTTGGTTAAATCCATTGTGGATTACCGAGTTCCTCACCTTATGATTGTGGGATGGAATGTCCTGTTACCTTGACTCTTGTTTACCTCCAGAAGGGTGCCACAAAAGTGGGTTGGATTCAGCCATTTTGAAATTTAGTTTCGGCATCGTGGAAGGGGTCCTCTAAGTCTGGTGAGGGAAAAATGGGAGAAAACTCTCAAAGAGCCCAAACAGGAAATAGTGGACCTTGTACTACATAGCTGAGTAGATAAAGAGAGCAAACAAACATTGGGAGGCCAGCCAGGAGCTTATCAAGCACAGGTATGACCAAAGGTCGGCACCGGTTGAGTACCAACCAGGTCAGTTGGTATGGGTTTTGGAGCCTATGGCTCCCATGGCCCTAGAGGACAAGTGGACTGGGCCCTATCCCATTTCAGAAAAGGAAGGGAAATGTCACATTTGTGGTAGACTTAGGCACCCCTGGGAGTCCTCATGAGGTTCTCCATGTTAATCACCTACAGCCACACCAGGACAGATCTGATAGGACCATGCTCATGGTCACTGATGGACGCCAGGAGGAGGAAAGTGATCCCCTCCCTGACCTACTGTCAAATAACCCACAAGATGGTTTAGTCGAAGGTGTTGTTTTATCAGCATCTCTGACTGTGCAACAGCAATCTAACATCAGGCAAGTCCTAGGCCAGTTTGCTGAGCTCTTTTCTTTGACCTGCAGTCAGACAACATGGTTTACCCGTGATGTGGACACCGGTGACAGCCTCCCTGTCAAAAACAAAATGGACAGACTGATCAAGTCAAAATCTGCATCAAAGATGAGGTAAACCAGATACTAGGGATGGTGGAACCTTCTGACAGTCCCTGTGTTAGCACGCTGTTACTAGTCCCCAAACCTCACTCAAAAGATAGAAAATCAGAGATTAGGTTCTGTGTGGATTACAGGGGTTTAAATGCATTCACTAAAACTGATGCACACCCCATTTCAAGAGCAGATGAGCTTATTGACAAGCTGGGTGCAGTCAAATTATTGAGTAATTTTGATTAAACATCAAGGTACTGGCAGATTGGACTCACCCTGGAGGTAAAGGAGAGGTCAGCATTTTCAACCACAGAAGGCCACTTTTCCACTTTCAATTTAAGGTGATGGCTTTTGGTCTGAAAGATACACCTGCCACTTTCCATAGGTTGGCGAATCGAGTTATTTCAGGCCTGGACAACTTTAGCAGCATTTCTAGATGATATAGCCATCTGGGAGGACATAGCCATCTGGGAGGACCACCTGGTCCCCCTTAGGCTAGTTTTACCTGCCCTGAAGCAGGCAGGCCAAACTATCAAGTTCATTAAGTGCCAGATAGGGAAGAGTTCCGTTTATAATTGGGCCACCTTGTGGGTGGAGGCCAAGCCCAACCGCTCCAACCCAAGATCCAAACCATTCTGGAGTGAGAGGCTCACAAACCCAGACTTAAGTCAGGGCTTTCCTTGAATTGACTGGGCACGACAGGAGGTTTGTGAAGGGGTATGGGACAATTATGGCCCCTCTCACTGAACGTTCCTCCAAAAAGCGCCATAAGAAGGTCATCTGGATGACAGGATGCCAAAATGCCTTTGACACCCTGAAAGAGGCATTGTGCTCAGCAGCTGTTCTGAAGTCACCAGACTATTGAAAGGAGTTCATTGTCCAAATAAACACTTCTGAACATGGGATTGGGGCAGTGTTGTCACAAACAAACAATGAGGGCGGGGATCAACCAGTAGCCTATTTTAGCAGGCGACTCCTCCCTAGAGAGCAGCGTTGGAGTGCCATCGAGAGGGAAGCCTTTGCTGTGGTTTGGTCTCCGAAGAAGCTAAGACCATATTTTTTTGGGACTCACTTTAAGGCTCAAAACAACCAAAAGCCTCTCAGATGGCTAATGCAGATGAGAAAAGACAACCCCAAACTATTGAGGTGGTCCATTTCCTTACAGGGTATGGACCTTTCAGTGGAGCACAAAGCAGGGACTGGCCATGCCAATGCAGAAGAACCTTTCCAGAATTTTCCATTTAGACAATGAGAACTACCAGGGGATAGGTTAGTTTCTTATTACCTTTCGTCTGGGGCAGGGGGGTTATTTAGGAACGTACCCTTTTTGTATGGTCTACCACACTTTTTGTCTCTGAATATTAGGTATTCAGGAGGTGTACACCCCCGGAAGCATAGCCACGTCTCTAGGGTGTGCCACTTGGTCTGTACAGCTGAGGAAGACTTTAGCCATTTTTAAAAGTGGTAGAATAGAGAGATCTGGGTAGAAAAGGGGACCCCCTCCGGATGTGGTCACCTCGGGGGCGGATTAGCCACTAGGGCTAGTAACCCATTGGCCACTTGTACCCACACTCCTAAATCCCCTAAATCTATGATTTAAGGGCTACCTCTGACACCAGAACCTCAGTTGTGATCCAACTTGCAACAGAGGACAAGGAGGAGTCCTGTGGCAACCTTCCTGGAACTGCATGACTGTGACTCGTCCTGGACCAAAGCTTGTTTGCCCCAGACAGAGGGACCCCTTTGAGAGCCAAAGGCAACTCCAGACTCCCCTGAACTAGTGACACTACTACCCTGTACCCCGCAGGTAAAAACAATGTACCGTAGCCAAAGAATCACTGGCCATAGGGCTCTCTGAAGGATCGCTCAAAGGTAGGTGGTCCAGTGCATTATGGAAAATGTAGCCCTGACCTCTAGCAAGTTTCAGGCATCTACCATATTCTCCCTGGGCCTCGGGGAGTTAAAATAACTTTCTGTTGAGCCACCGCTGCCAAGGCTTATTGATTGCCAGTCCTGCAATCTCCCCTCTTTACTCAACGCTGCACCTCAAGGGAACTCTGCAAAAACTTAATCGGATGCCAGCAGTGGCTTTGTTGTCAACTTTTCGCACCCACTTCTACACCAGCACTGTGTAAGCAGTAAAACCAAATCACCGCGGCTCCCGCTTCAGCAGAAAGTATAGCCAGGATAATGCTGCATCCTGGGTTCTCAAGCCAAGTAAAATCAAACTGACTGTTGTGGGTTGGTCCTGGGACCCACATCCCCTTTACCCTACTTGGATTCCACTCAACAAGACCTGCAAGTGGCTGATTGTCACTAGTGCTTTTTACCATTGACCGCATTGATACCGTTTTACAGTACTGTTTTGCGCTGATTTAATTTTGCTTGTAAAATCCATAACTCCATTATACTTATCCTAACGACTTCATTTTGGTGCGTAAATTTATACAAAATCGGCTTAATTTTTATAAATTAGTGTCCGATTTATTTTGAGTCATGTCAATTATTTATGTTTGTACTCTGAAATGCTTAACACATGTTCCTCTAGTAATACCCGACTGCTCTTTGCCAATCTACCAGGACTGAGCTAAGGATTTATTATTGTGAATCCAAGGACCATCTTTGGGGTATTGTGAGAGTATTGCATGGTAAAGCCTAACCAGCATGACCACATACTACTACACCTTCTTACAGAAAGTAACTATAACGCCTACCCTAAGGTACTCGCCATTGCGGGTGTTGAGGAGTGTAAGCATGTGTGTGGCAGAATGCAGCTCTAACAGCAAGAAAATAATAAATAATTGGGGCTGAACTGATTAAAAGGATTTTTAAAGTTCAAGGCACTTGACGCAGCAGCCCTTTTCCATTTTGCTCCTCCTTTCATCATTCTAACACAGCATATGGTTTTGTGCACAAGTGAACCTTGTATTGAGTCTGCTTGAGAATTCTATTAATGATTTTGGTGTTGCTCTCTATCAGAATTATAGACCCTTGTTTACTGTATGGGTCAACACGAAATGGAACTCGTTTCAACATGAGCGATTACTCTTCCCATAACCAGGCCTTGAGCAAGTTTTTGGCAGCTTATATGTAGTCAAGAGGGACGGGCTCTTTTACCTGTGTCAAAGGTTGGAGTGATTGCCTACTGGCTCTCACTGGTAAACGCGGAGTTACCAATTGTAGATTAACTCCGTGTTCTGCCATTCTGTTATGAATATGCCCCTTGGTTCCTTCTTTCACCATTTTAGTGTCTTTTTCTTTTTTCACTGTTTTGTTTCTTCTCTTTTTTTCTTCACTTACGCTCTTTTCTTCATGTCTTTCTTTTTCTCCCTACTTTCTCTCCTTTCTCCTTCTTTCTGTATTGTTTCATACTCAACTCCTTTCTCAACTTCTCTTCTTTTTCTCCTTTCTTTATTCTTCTGCCTTTGTTTTTCACTTTCTTGCTATCTTCCTTGTCTCCTTGTCTCCTTTCTTCCTGTACTTCTCTCCCGTGTATCTCCTTTCTGTTTCTTTGTTACTTTCCCCCCTCTTTCATTTCACAATTCTTTCTCTCCTTTCCAGTTTTTCTCTTTTTTTAATGCAGTTTTATATAGCACAAACTCAACCCGGAGGTATTGGAGCACTTTACACAAGCACCAGTTACATTACACAAGGACACCTTCATGTTTTTGGTAGACACTGGGAGGTTAAGTGATTGACTCAGAATCACAGAATGTGGAGCCGATGCAGAGTCTCGAACATGGCTTCCCAGCTGCAAGGTCGGCAGCTCTGGCTGTTACATTTTTTAGTTCTTTATGTTTTTTTCTTTCCTGATATTTCCATTTTTACGTCTCGCATAGGGCCGCGCATGCGCTGTCTTTACGAGGCATCAAGTAATCAGTATTAGTGGTGAAACTCCACCCATTTCGTTTCTATTTGTTTTGTCCCTTGACATTGGTTACATCTAGCATTGCTCTTCTTATCTCACTGATTGATTGGCTGGTGGTCCGATACCTCCGTTTTGCAGGAAGCAGCCCCGACCAACTACAGCTTAGTTCTGCTGCTGGCTGTTATGTATTCATTTAGGGACTACTTGTTTGTATGTGATTACGTGATACAGTCCACCCCAGGCTCAAACCCTGCTCCAAAGTCGGCAGCGTTACAACTTGAGCCACCTCCAAGTGTCGATTTTCCTTATTTCAGTAGTCGATTAGTTAGTGCTTTGTATTGTTCATCATGGAGGCACCTAGGTGCTACTCGGAAACGCACTGCTCTCGTATTTCTATACAGCTGTCCTTCAGTAATACTCAGATATTGTATTTTAACTTCAGTCTGTGAGGACAGGGAGGGGGAGCTTGTCCGCCGTTAACTTCCCTGATCTATTGGGGTTCAGGGGGCAGCGTGTGTGATGCTGGCGTGTTGTGTACGGTCAAAACGGGGGCTGGGGGTGGATAGCATTCTCGTTGGCTGTGATCAAGTAAATCCAGAGTTAATCCTAATTGCAACAGTACCCGTCCGAAGGGGAGTTTTACGTTCGAACTTCTGAGGGGGTGCCCTGTGAGATGTGTGTCTGTTGTACTTTGTGTACTTTGCGTGGATGCTGTTCTGTGCTGCTCAGAAGCACATGAGGGTGTATAGTGTGTTTGTGTGTGTCTATGTGTGTGCATTTGTATCTGTGTGTGTGTGTCCCTGTGTGTTTGTATATGTGTGTGTCAGTGTGTGTTACACTGTGTCCCACGGGGTGCGCCTTCTGCCACTCTGATGGGTGTGTGCTCAGTTTGAAGAGCCCCATACCGTGGAGTGTTGTGTGCGCGTATGTTGTGCTCCTCTGAGGAGAGTGTGTTGTTATGTCCAAACTGCGCTCCATCGCAGTCGGCCTTCATTTTCAACTTTGGCCCAATCTTACGTGTCTAGTTGTCCTCGGTTGGCGCTTTGATCTTTTAGGCACTATTTTGAAGCATAAAACTTTAAAAGTTTGTAAATCTGTTTCTGCTGATTGGATTTTTATCGTTTTGGTGTCAATTAATTAAAATGTACTCTAATTTTGTAAATTGGTTGAGGATTTTTCTTGTGTTGTGTTTTCACTTTATCAATGTTTGTGTACTGCATAAATACTTTACACATTGCTTCTAAGTTAAGCCTGACTTCTATTTGTGCCTCTCTCTCCAGGTTGAAGCCAGGTTAATTTAGTGACTTTTTGTGGTTCACCCTCCAAAGGATTTTGGCGTTTGCTTGCCCAGGGTTTACACTCCAGTCAACCAATAACCCAATTTCTCACAGAAACCAATGCAGCGTGACATAACACTATGCAGGACTTCACATTGCAGCACCTAGCAGCTCCCCTCAGATGGCTTCACCAAAACCTATGCAGCGTGGCTCAGACCAACACATGACCTCGCATTTCAACACCAAGGACACAAAGGTAGAGTTCTCAGCTGCCCACACTCGGTCCTGCAACTGGCCCACACTACATCGTGGTTAGCCTGAACTTGTGAATTTGTTTCGGTCCAACCCAATTAGATAACCACAGTTGGTGTTTTGTGCATTTTGGTTCTATTTTCTCTAGAAACTTTAAAAACGTGTATCTTTGTTTTTTTAATTTGGAATTTGATGGTTTTGGTATCATTTTATTTATTAAAATCTGCTCATTAAAAAAAAATTGGTTTGGAATTTGTCTTGTTTTGTATTTTCATTGTACTACTGTTGTGTACTGTATATATACTTCACACATTTCCTCTAAGTTAAGCCTGACTGCTTTTGTGCAAGCTAGTAGATGGTTAAGCAGAGGTTAATTTAGTGATTGTTTTTGGTTCATCCTGACATGGAGTGTGAATATTATGTGAGTGGGGTTTTCACCCCTCTCAACTAATGACCCATTTTTTCACAGTCACAAACTCTTAGGATCTCCAATAGACCTCTCCTCACACCAACACCATCATAGCAACAACTCCTTAAACAATTGATTCATATTCAGTTCCTAGATGGGTGCTGCGGCTGCACTTCTCTTCAAGAAATGTCATGTTTCTCAGTTAGTGCAGTGGGAAACACTGCCATTATACATCTAAACGCTTTTGCTAAGTTGCCTTCTCCTTCACACATTGACTTTGAGAAACATTTGCGTGCGTCACAGTGCAGGATTAGTTTCCATGAAACTATATTTGCTTACAAATTCAACTTTGTGAGAACACTATCACAATACCTTGAACGTATTAAGTCTGAGCATACGTTATGCACATGTGATTGTTTGTTGTTCGTCCATGTGGCAACGCAGCTATCTATAGAACATAAACAATGGTGGCCTGACTGAGGTCTCGGCTCGGAGCAAGGATGCTTTGTTTATAAATAAACAAGCATTTCTGGGTTTAGGGACAGGAGCACTAAGTTCATTGCGAGGTCACTCCAGGCTGAAACACTCAGCACAGCTACTTGCTGATCACTCTGCGAGGAGGGATATCCAACTGTGACCAAGAGGGGTACCTACATGCTTTCCCATCAGGTAATAGGGGTTAGATCATCTAATAGGGGATTCTTGGAAGAACACCCACACACACCCTACACACTTAGGTTAGGGAACGCATAGCAGGTGTACGCTATCTAGATATTGTTTTATATGCTCACATTTATACATTGTTTAGCAAGATGGTGGGACTGTTCATTCTAATCTCTTTCTCTTACTGCTAATTACTCTTATCTGCTTCTGTCTATTGAGCATTGCAGCACATATGTTCTATACAAGAATCACAATGGTTCAATAAATATTAAAGACACCCCTCTGGGTATTCTTTGTATATTTCTCCAAGAGAGACCGGGAGTGACTGAGTGAAAAGGTACTAGATCTGTTGCCACATTTCCTGGAAGGGTCAGGTTTATCACGTTTTGTGGTTGCTAAAGCCATTCACCACCTGTCTAGGGTTAGGGGTACTTATGGTGGCACTGTGAGCTAGCTGGCCAATAGGACAACATATCCTGAGAGGGTGCACAGAATCAGTCTGGGACCATCCCAAAGTTTAGTTGCCCAACAAACACACAGTTCTTACTGGAAAGTGGAAACCACATTACAGAACTACCTTCTGCACCCTTTCAAACGCAAAGATAACTGCCCTATCTCCAAACGTGTTTTCCCAGCAAAATCCCACAACCTGCAGACACCACTTCCTACAGAACGGCAATCATCTCCACAGCAACTTTACCAAATCAGGATCCACCATGCCAGAGGCACCAAATCTGTTCACAACTCCATTGTAAATGAAATCAGAATTGCAGGAGTCAGAATATATTCTCCAAAATGTGAATCATGAAGAATCTCCCCTTACTTAAACCTAAAAGGAGGGCAATATCTGTTTTTTTGCAACACACATTCTACTCCAAGGGATGTCCACAGATTCCTTCACACTGCTCTGAATTCTGCAGTCCTGTAAAATGTGTCATGGAATTTTAGGACATGCACTGCTCAACAGTATTTTTCTGCTATGCCCCGTAATGATAGCTAAACTGGGTCTCACCTTTGCCAAAAGCACCACATCTATGACCATCTCCAATGTAGAAGACCTCAGAACTATCGCTGGGCAAATAGATTCTTCAAAATGTGGAACATGCAGAAGTATTTTTTCAAAACAGAAAGTGGAATGAAAATTACTTTTCTCCAGATTCTACTCTGCTGGTTAACCACAGATTGTGTTAAAATGCTCTGATCTCAGTGGACCTAGAAAACATGGCACTGAAATTGAGTAATTCAACTGCCGAATGCTACTGTTTCCATATCCACTTATGATAGTCTTTTCTTGCTTCCTACAGGTTGATGGTAGTGGACTGAGGGGCATATTTATCAGAGAAGTGGTGGAGCGTGCCGTTTGCCTCCTTGGCTTAACGCCATGCTCCGCCACTTCTGAAACGCAGGGCTGCACCATATTTACAAGAATACAGTGCAGCCCTGTGTTTCCCCTTGTGCTGGCGCTAATTTAGCTGCCTAGTGCCAACAAAGGCACCCTTGCACCATAGTGCAAGGGTGTCTGCATTGCAGGGGAATGATTGTTTATGTGCAGGAAGGTGTCCCTTCCTGCACATAAACAATCAGTAATGGCACTTTGTAACTTCTGTCTGTGCTGCTTAAAGCAGCACACATAGAAGCTGCAAAACGTCATTTTTTTCAATGATTGTTTATGTGCAGGAAGGGACACATTCCTGCACATAAACAATCAATGGCATTTGGCAGTTTCTATGTATGCTGCACAATGCAGCACACATTGAAACAGCAAAAACGAGGAGAAATGAAGCATTTCTCCTCGTTTCGCCTGTTTAAGACCAGGTTTTCCCTGGCCTTAATTTTGGGTCTGTCTCCTATTTCCCCACCCTTGTAAATAGGGGGCACCACAACGTCTGAAAAAGTGACATTGTGGTGGCGAAAGGGGCTTGTAAATATGCCCCTGAGTGCCAAATTAAGTCATACGCAATTGCAGCCAGACTGTGCAGAAAGTATTGGAAGCCTGTCTTGGACGTGGACTGGTACTGATTATCAGGAAAGGAGTGTTGCAGTGACAACTGTTATTTGCTGCATTTGTGTTGAAACTAAATCCCACTGTTGTTTGTGCCACCCACACCAGGAAGTTCTTGCTGTTTCTCCATATTTACCTGATGTTTGCTTATTTTACATGTGCTCAGATGGCACCCATAGTTACCAAAACGCTGCTCCAGTATTGTCCATCAGAGCCCTACACCCCTGAAAGAAAATCAGGACCCACAAAGTCTTTTTGCCTATTTCTGTAGGCAGTATCCCATCCTCAACGTGATTGCTAGGAAGTCACTGGAAGGAGCCAGCAGATTAACAGGGTTTAGGTAAAAGACTGGTTGCACCTCAGGGTCAAGGTTTATCCATTTAAAGTCTAATGCCCCTCGTAACTGGAATCCTTCCACCCTTACCCAAATGTGCAAGGATAATGTATTTGCTTTGTAAGTGTGCGTCCCATGTACAAAAAGGTAACTGGGTGTCTGTCAGCACAGCAGCACTGTCGATCACTGTCTGAAATTCTCCCTGCTTCTTTGTCTCGGAGGAAAACACAAAAGTAAGGCTGTCTCATTGTATAAGTGAAAGATGAAGTGCCACAATGATCTCACTAATACTGGCAGAAACGTCCGTATGTAAATTTGTGTTTCTCAGTCTGGCTCTGGGCCTGGAATCTGCACGAAGTCCCCCGTTCAGATATTTTTCTGAGCTCACCATAGGGAGAAATCTCAAAAATTGTCTCTATCTCCTGAAGGTGACCCCAAGGATCTGACAAATGATGCAGTACTGATTAGCAGTGGACCTCTGCAAACTGAGAAAATATTACAGACTAGACCAGTGAAAACCTACAGTACTTTCTGGCTAATGAGCAATACCCTCTGTGTACCCTAAGACTGGGATCAATCTTGAAGATCTGGGTGGTTGTGGCCTGGGAACATGGTGGACCAAACCCACAGTTAAAGAGCTCTCGATGCAACCCTGCTAGCACCTTCCAAATCCTGCAATAAAGCATTGCAGAACAGTGCCAAATTAAGTGCACGGAGTAAAGGAGATTATACAACATGCATTGATGACAATAAACTGAGATATGATGTTATCCAAGTGTGAAGAAATCTGAAGTGGGCTTCTATGCTTTTTACTGTTGGTAACCATTTGAGGAAGTCCTGCATAGCCTAGATGATTTGTGCTATGCCCTCCCTAGCCGTTGCCTTCCCTTTTTCCTATTATAAGGTGTATCTCCCTATTCGTCCTCATCTCTAGAAAGGCCCTTGGGAAATTAGACGGTAGGGGAGACTGGAGTTTGTCCCGCAGATCATAGTTTCTAAACATAGGTTTTGTGCCCCAAGAGTTACATTATGGTACTAGTACTCTGTGGAAATATGGATTTTTATGATCAGTTATGTCCCCTATCTTGGACCCCAACGGTTTCATGTATAAATCACAAATACATGTATGTTTCCTCCAGTTCCAGTTATGAAGACGCAAACACATGTGCGTCCACCGCCAACATGTCCTCTTTCAGATCCGCCGTGAATGGGCCGGATATTCTATTCCTAAGTATGAAAGGCCACCGGCTTTATATGGTTCATTTATCCCATTTCACAGTCCAGGCGAATAGGCCCTGATTCTGCCATTAAGCCTTCTCTTGCCTTCTGCCTCTGAAAGCTCCAGTCTGAGCTCGCATCTGTACCCATGAACTTTGTCCTACTCCCTGCGCGGCTAACGGTGCCTGACTCGACCTGTCTGCTTGCCAAAAACTGTATTTCACCTTCAAGATTATCTGCTCTGCTCCGCTCTTCACCCAATGCATTCCTGTCTAGGAGTTTAAGTAAACATTCTTCCAGCTACCGAGCAAAAGGCCCAGCTTCTCTGTCTTTATGCAAGTAATTCATAGCCCTGTTACCATGGAATATTCCTACCCCCTCGCATCTAGTGTAGACACTTAGACGCTTGTACACGCACTAACAGTCAGTATAGTCAGTATAGAATAAGATTCTATCCTAAGAGACCTCTCTTTTTGGATAACACAGTTCTTTAAACATAGGATGTTAGATATGATTTGGGATTAGGTTGACATAACCCCAGACTTCTGTCTCCACATGTAGAGCTAAATGTCAAGTCCCCTTCACCCCCTAGTTGCACGTCAATCACACGTCATGCTGCTGCGCGCGCATCTCTGCCAAGTATTTCTGCTGACATTGCGAAATTCTTTCATGGAACCACCCTATTGTGACATCATACCTGATGACGTTCTTTAAGTTACGCCCAGTTACACCCATTTTTAGTTACGCATGTATGTTCTTATCTTTGTTATCAACTGTTACGCCTCCTGCATCTGTTTCACTGTAATGCCTATTGTATAAAAATGATTACTTGTCAATAAAGTTGGCCCCTTCACTTCCTGAACCTTCGTGGTGATGGAATATGGAGTCCATCAATTCGAATTGATTTTGGAATAAAGCCCGTTCCGAACCTCTAATACCACGGATTCTGCCTCTTATTTTACTGAGCTATTATTATAGATTTTCCGCATCAAATTAAGTCCCGGTAATTAAATTATTTACCACATATATGGCGCCCGAACAGGGACACTTTCTCATCTCACGCGCCGGAGGTGCGTTGCAGGCCCGGTCTCTTGTCACAGCTGGACGGACAACAACGCGTACCCACAGGATTTCCTGTATCTCCCTCCTGCCGAGCGGGGGTAACTGAGGCTGCGATCAACACCCAGACGAGGCGGTGAGAAGTGCGAAGTATCCCGACCAGAGCCTAGCTGAGAGAGCAAGATCTGAGGTATACAGAGGCCCACCAGGTTCCGAAGTTCCGAAGTTTCGAGTCGAGTCCAGTCCGGTCCGAGTCCGAGTCCAGTTCAGTTCAGTTCCGAGGCCTTTCGTTCCGAGCTACCCGGTGAGTACCATTATCGGGGAGGCGTTCTGACGTGCACATAGGTTGTGCCGGTCAAGACGGGTTTGGGTACACAAATCCGGTCTGCACTGTTTCAGCAGTGTATCTGTACTGTTTAGCAGTATATCAAGTATGTCTAGTATATAATCCAGAATTACCTAGTTAGTGCCTAGTATTATGCTTAGTGACTAGTTCCCTAAATGGCCATCATTGTTGTTCATTAAAGGTTAAATGTTAAAATGTTTTAAATACGTTCTGCATATTGTGGTGTGAATGACTGTTCAGTATTGTGTTTTGTTGTATTAAAACGTGTTCAGAATTAGGTATCAGATCAGTCCTCAAAAATGCCGCTCTTTTCGAAATTAAGACAGATCAAAACTAGAAAAGGGGTACTCGAAGAAGCTGTTCCCATTCCTCCTAGGGACACTCCAGGGTACTTCATGTATCATAAACATGGCCTAGACGCCATATTATTTCTTGATTTATGGGTAGACTACACCAAGGAACTACCAGAAAGTCAGAGGTGGCCCGCAGCTGGGACCTGGGATGCAGATTGCATCGTGAAAGTAGAGGAAGAATTATGGAAAAAGAAAGCTAGACAGTCACAGAAAGATGCCATTGAATTATGGCGTAAAGAATCATATAGACGTACAGAAAAAGCACTCAGACAGGAAGAGAAAAGTAAGGAGAATTCAAATAAAGTTCGAGAAAATCTATTAATTGAAGAAGGTACTCGAGTAAAATCAGAACAAGTAGACAGACAAAGAAATGCCCTTATGAATGGTATGTATCCTCTTCTGGCCGAAGGATTACCTAAGGCTACTCCGGAGATACCAAAAGACTTGCCACCCCCATTGTTCCCGATAAAAGTACATCCCAAAGGGCATCCCAGAACCGCAGAAGATGTTTTTCTTTCCTCTTATTTAGACGACGCAGCTCCCGAGTATGCTAATGCTGCGCCACATAGACCGCCTGCCGAGGGGGTTCAACGCCAAGACCCTCCTCCGTCTGTACCTCCGCAACAACAAATTCCGACACAAGTTACGGCAAGCACATCTGTTTCTACAGCTGTACCCACACCTATGGTTGCTATATCACGTTCAACGAATCCTTTCACATCCAGCACCCCAGGCGGTGCTACAGGAGGTGCATCAAACATTTTTTCCACGCCACCCAGAGTAAATAAACTTTCCTTTCAAGAATTAGCCCACCAACGTACGCCCAAACTAGTAACTCCCGACGCGCTTAAGGAACTTCTAATAGATTGTAGATATGACCCGGTGCCCGGAAAAGGGGACGAAATGCTGCTGGCATCATTACGTATCCGACGAGCTGCAATATATTTAGGGAGGCTACCAGGAATGACTACACATTTAGAAAATATATATCACTTTGTCCAGTCAGGACGAGATTCCGAAAGTATTAATAGAGCCTTGGAGTACCAGAAAGTGGAGATACAGGGGGAACTGTTACGTTTCCTCATAAATTGTGTGATCAGAAATCAAGACCGACCAGGGGTAAATCCGGAAGAAATGCAAATTCTTACCACCTGGAGTCGGAATATATCAGAGGGGAGACACGATAAACGATCATGTATAGTAGCTATGTGCCGCAAGATCCGCAAAGAAATAGAACGAATACACGAAGAAAGATTAGCAGTAGACGAGCCTGAACAAACCGAGGAGGAGGAAGAATTAGAACTACCGACAGGACAGTTAGAAACCATGGCCTATGTAGGTAGAGGAAGATCTTGTAATAATACTAGAGGCTTTACTGATCCGATACGTCCGACACGTCCAGATAATAACAGAAATTTCCAAACCCCTATAATAAATATAAGGTCCCCCGAACATTCGTTCCAAGCCGCTGACAAATTACTCCGAGAACGAAGGGGTTATCATCTACTCGATTCTATGGACGAACAAGAATTAGCCAGGTCAGCCGTTCACTGGGTTGACAGTCCCAGAAAATATAGTGATGATACATTAGCGCACACGTTTTTGAACCTCACCCCAGATGAACAGCGTTTAGCTGGTATCTATATGGTTCAACAACTCCTTATATTATATAAAAGCCAACACTCCGATCCTGGTCCATTACCTGATATATTGACTGAATTACTCACGAATAAATGGAGAGGTTCAGGTACTGAGTTAATTAGAGAAATACTAGAATCCAGAAAGCAGTACATTCTTTTTGTATGTCCCGAACATGTCTCACTGCCCATCAAGGAAAGAACGACGTATTATATGGATAGACAGAATCCCTTACGCGAAGTGCACCCGATAAAAGGTGATGACAATCAGTTTAAACGTGTGTTTGTATACACACCCATATCTAAAATAGAACTATTAGAAATGAAGAAAGTGGTACCCAGTCATGACAAAGACCCAGCGGGTTTCCACCGTGAAATTAAAGACATGTTGCTCATGGGAGAGTATACCTATCCCGACATTATGACAATATTGAAGGTATTAATGCCTGCGGGCATTTACGAAAAACTCAAGGAAAAGGATTGGGAGGTGGGAGACCAGAAGATAGATTGGACAGCATTAGAAAACGAAGAAAAAGCTCGAGGTCCAGGTTCAGGGCTTGGGGAAAAGACTAAAACACTACCAGGTTTACTAGTACAGGAACTGCCACGTTTATTAACTACGAAAAAGGAAGACTGGGGTGCAATCTCAGCCTGTAAACAAAAGCACGATGAGGACACTAGTGATTTCTATGCCCGATTCGAAAAATGTTTTGGTATAAATAGTGGAATAAAAGCAAGTAGCGAATCGTATCCACATCTGTTTGTGACAAAATTAGTTGAAAATTCCTTGCCCCAAGTTAAGAATAGAGTATTGAAATTCGAGAGTACCTGGCAAGGTAACACTCCGTCACAAATGTTACAAATGCTACAGTACCATCACAATAGAATTAGAGAAGAACAAGAACATGAACAAAGACGCATGAAAGACACGAAAATGAAAATGCTAGTTTCTCAGACAGTTCCAGCTGACGGTCATAAAAAGGGTATGACACAGTCCAGTGTTTCAACCGGTCCTGTAAAAGGGACATGCAACTATTGTAAACAGCCAGGCCATTATGTACACGATTGCCCAGTTTTAAAACATAATATCGCCACAGGTAATACAAAAGAAAGACCACGGCCACTTAGACAGGATCAGAACCAACAAGGAGCTCCGCAGCATGCACAGTCCATGCCAGCTCCGCAACAATCTATGACAGCTCCACCATCGCAGCCTATTGCTGCCACACAAACAACGACACGACAGATGTACCAGACCGCACAGTATGATTATCCTGATTATCAACGATACTCATGAAACAGCCTAGAGAGGGAAGTTGGCTTACCCCTTATTGAGGTCCCTGTAGATCAAGAAGGACCTTATGTACACAGTGAACTATTAGGCCAGGATAGAAAATTTTTGCTTGATACAGGGGCAAGCCGAACAACCATAAAACGAAGTGAAGTTCCAGGGGCACCCCTCTCAGGCTCACAGAATATTTCCCTTGGTTTTTCAGGAAAACCTATCGTTAATGAAGTATCACAGCCTCTTCCCCTTACGATTGGTCCCTTGACACGAACTACAGATTTATTGCTTACTAAATCATGTCCAGAAAACCTGTTAGGTATAAAAACTTTGAAAGCTCTAGGAGCTATAATATGTTGTTCTCCGGAAGGAGTAAGATTGTTTTTACGTGATTTCAAAGGGCACTATGTGTCCCGAGACATGGATCACCGACTGCAGACTTTACCCACACATTTATGGGCACAAGGCCCTACAGATGTTGGTTGCATGAACATTACACCATATCGAGTCACACTAAAGGCAGGAGTGGTACTACCACGAATGCGACAATACAAGTTACCCCCAGATGCTGTAGTGGCTTTACTGCAAATCATTGACGAACTTATTACCCAAGGAGTGGTTGTGGAAACCGACTCCAATGTATGTAATTCACCGATAATTCCGATTCTTAAACGAACTGATCCGAAAGCCCCGCCAGTATATCGATTGGTTATTGATCTGCGCAAATTAAATAAATGTATTGTACCACAATACCCCGTAGTCCCAGATATCTCTTCATTACTGACAGCCATTGATTCCGAAGCAACATTCTTTACTGTAATTGATCTCAAGAATGCCTTTTTCAGCGTCCCAATAGATCCGGAAAGCCAATACTTGTTCGGATTTAGTTTAAATGGACGAAGCTTTAAATTCACACGCGCACCTCAAGGATTCACAGAAAGCCCCAGCATCTATAGCCAAGCACTGAAACGAGAACTTGACAGTATCCACATGCCAGTCAACACTGCCCTGCTTCAATATGTCGATGATCTGCTGATCACCGCTAGAAGCGAACCTGAATGTGAAAAAGCCTCACTGACGGTTTTACAATTCTTGGCCGAAAAGGGGCACAAGGTGTCCCCTTCTAAGCTGCAATTCTGTGTCCAGCGAGTTGTTTACCTTGGTCACTCGCTGTCCAAGGAGGGAAGGCAGCTTACACCCGATCGCATCCAGTTAATTGCTAACATGCCAATACCCAAGACACAAAAGGAGGTGCGGGCTTTTATAGGCCTCACTTCATATTGTAGGCAGTGGATCCCTCAGTATGCATTTCTAGCAAAACCACTCATTCAGTTGACAACACAGGAGGCAGCCACATCGACTGTCCTCCCTTGGACTCAGGAACATACACAAGCTTTTGAAAGCCTAAAGAAAGCTTTATGTCAAGCACCTGTCTTAGCAACACCATGTTACAATAAACATTTTACACTCTTTGTTACAGAACGCGAAGGTACTGCTTTGTCAGTACTCACACAGGAACAAGCAGGATCACACAAACCATGTGCTTATTTTTCTAGTACATTAGATCCCGTAGCTCAGGCTCTGCCTGCGTGCCTGAAATCAGTGGCAGCGACAGCTTTAGCAATCAGACAAAGCGATGCCATAGTGTTAGGACATCAATTGACAGTACAAGTACCACACGCAGTAGAGGTTCTCTTGAACCGAACGCAAACACAACACTTGACTATAGCAAGACTCACTGGTTACGAACTAACATTGTTTCAGCCACACATAGAAATCAGACGTTGTAGTACATTGAATCCTGCCACACTGTTACCCGTAAACGGAACAGACCCATTAGCACATGATTGTATTGAAGTTATTACTATCACGACGAAACCTAGACAAGACTTGACAGACGTCCCATTGTCAGACCCAGACCTGACGTTGTATGTAGATGGTTCATGTATGAGAACAAGTACAGGAGAGCTAGTGGCCGCGTATGCAGTCACAACAGACACTGAAGTCATTGAAACAAATCGTATTAATACCTTATCAGCTCAAGCAGCAGAGCTCATCGCTCTGACACAAGCCTGTATTCAAGCCACAAATAAGAAAGTCAACATATACACTGATTCACGTTATGCATTCGGAGTTGTACATGACTTCGGCGTGCTGTGGCGAGAGAGAGGTTATTTAACTTCTCACGGTGCCCACATTCAGCACGGACCCCTCATTCATGCCTTATTAGATGCAATACATCTACCCGCTGCAATATCAATTATGAAATGTAAAGCTCATACGAAAGTTCCTGATACCATTTCCCAAGGCAATGATCTAGCTGACAAAACAGCTAAACAGACTGCTCAAACTCACACATCTGACATGACAAAAACAATAGTTCCGACACCAACACAGTGCATGATGGTTAAGGATCCCGCTCTTGACGTAATTGACATACAGACACATGCTACACCAGACGAAATAAAGAAATGGACTGAATTAGGAGGGATCCAAACGGATCAAGGATGGATGACGAAGGAAAAATCTGTATGGTTTCTTCCCGACTCAATGGTCCAAGTTATCATTAATACAATACATAGTCCAGCGCACCTAGGAGAAAAGGCTATGCTAGACAGCATTCAACACATTTGGTTCAACAAACATTTACGAGCAGCAGCTAAACAAAAAGTCCGTACCTGTATGATCTGCTGTCAGTTTAACCCAGGTAAAAGCATTCCCGTAGAACAAGGTGGATTTCAGCCTCCTGATCACCCTTTTGAAGTCCTCCAGATGGATTATATCCAGATGGAACGATGTCGAGGATTCAAATACGTTCTTGTAGTTGTTTGTGCTCTTTCCCGTTGGACAGAGGCATACCCGGTTTCAGATTACACTGCCCCGACTACTGCCAAACAGTTAGTTCGAGAATTCTTCCCACGGTACGGTTTACCACGTGCTGTCTACTCAGATAACGGCCAGCCGTTCTCATCCGAACTAATGAAACACGTTTCACTTTTGTTAGGATATCAATGGAGATTTCATTGTGTCCGACACCCCGAGGCAGCAGGTCTCGTGGAACGACATAATCAAACTCTGAAAATTAGATTGTCCAAAATATGTAGAGAGAAAGGTGTCGACTGGGTAGTAGCCTTACCAGTTGCACTCTTTTACATGAGAATGGTAGCACATTCTCGAACAGGGCTATCTCCATATGAGGTGATCTTCGGTAGACCACCAAATATGTGGGGGACGCCTATACCACGCAAAATAACTGATGTAGACTGTAATATGCTGACAGATTACCTAGCTTCCTTGATGTCTGCACTACAATCTTGTCGTTCACAGGTAGCTGCAGCCTTTCCCGACAACACCGAGGTGAAACCCCATGACGTAATTCCCGGGGACCTGGTGTTAGTGAGGAACTTTGACCGGAAGTCTCAGCTGGATCCTAGGTGGAAATCGCCTCAACTCGTACTGTTAACCACGAGGACAGCCGTGAAGATCGAAGGTCAAAAAGGCTGGATACATTCAAGTCATATCAAGAAATTTCATGGATTACCATCCGATATAGAGACTAAACCCTGTATTTCCTCAAAGACAGACTCAAAGCTTCCTTTGGTTGAACAAACGAACTCAGAACTATATAGACTAAAACTACGGTCCAATAAGTCAGACAATTTGATTGTTTAAGTCCTCTCCAAGGTGAATCGGTTGAATTTGTCTCTGACATGTATCCTCTGGACCGGAATAGAGAAAGAAATAATCAAATCCAGTTGAAAAAACATGCGTACTGTAAATCACTGCGTAGTCATTGCACAGTGACGTTATTAATTCTGTTTTTCTTATGTCTTTTAATAATCGCTGCAAGTATATTATTGCACATATATTATCCTATTTCTAAACATGTTTACAATGTTACTGCTGAACATTCTTTTAGTGAATTACCCCCGCATGAGTTGTCCTATAGATTTGCGCTGCGCAATAACACTTTTATTAGTATGTTACATCATTCCCATCAGGTTAGCAATGCTACAAATTGTTGGATATGTGGCCGACTCCCTCCCTATCAGAACTATAAGGGACTTCTGCCTCTCTTTCCATATCCGTTTACACACAATGGCTCCTGTGGAGCATGGTTTAGTTTAATTAATTCCCTAGATTCGAATTCCGCGGTTTATCAAGACAACTGGGTATGGGGAAACCTGAACTTAGTTTTGCTTAAAGTCTGCTACCCTAACAAGGAGGGACTTCCCAAAAGAACAGGAACTGATCTAGAAAATGAAGTATATGGATTAGGTAATTTCACGCTTAATCTCATGATCCTGAATGTCGAATCTGAAGCTACACCAATATTATCCGCCATGTCCGTATTCCCAGTAAAAGGGGAACTATGTATAAAAAAGAATGGCTCCATACACATGGGCCATAGTAAATGCACCACTGTAATAGAATTCAGTGATCAAGGCAAGTCTACATTTAGAGCTTCTCGTCATTCCTACTTCATATGTGGCCAGACCGCATATATACGTTTACCTTTAGATTGGGATGGTACCTGTTACATAGCGTTCCTTCTACCACCTGTTTTCTTAGCTCCTCCTGATTATCACAGAAATACTCATTTAGTACACAATAGAGAACGGAGAGATCTCCCAATAGTCGACTACACTGAAACAGCATGGGAAAAATACACAGATTTCAATAAAGGTTTCTTTCCTTATATAGGTACAGTCACTAATAGTAAGCTGATACGTAGATTAACCAGAACCCTTGAAGCAGTAGTGAACGAAACTATTTCCGCCTTAGGCAATTTAACAGAAGAGCAGTCTGCTATGCGGATTGTTGTGCTTCAAAATCGTCTTGTCCTTGACGTCATTCTGGCCGATAGGGGCGGAGCTTGTAGGGTCATCGGATCAAGTTGTTGCATTTTCATACCAGAAAATTCGCCATCTGTATATAAAGCCATAACTCGCCTTCATAAGATTGTAAGCCAGATACACCAGAATCCAGGCACCTGGACTTGGTCCGGTTGGTTTTGGAGTGTATTATCAACCTTTGGATGGAGGGTCCTATCCTTCCTAGGTATTGGCTTTCTCATACTATTCAGTTGCTGCTTATGCCTACAATGTGGACCAGCGATTTGTGGTCTGTGTGCCACATCGTGTATTCCACCACCAAGATTTCATTCATCCCGGAAGAAGAAAGAAGAACAAATGATGCTATATGAACAGATCAACGGATTGATGAAGATTGATATCTCTTAAGGGCAAGTAGGGGACAAGGAGGGAATGTGGAAATATGGATTTTTATGATCAGTTATGTCCCCTATCTTGGACCCCAACGGTTTCATGTATAAATCACAAATACATGTATGTTTCCTCCAGTTCCAGTTATGAAGACGCAAACACATGTGCGTCCACCGCCAACATGTCCTCTTTCAGATCCGCCGTGAATGGGCCGGATATTCTATTCCTAAGTATGAAAGGCCACCGGCTTTATATGGTTCATTTATCCCATTTCACAGTCCAGGCGAATAGGCCCTGATTCTGCCATTAAGCCTTCTCTTGCCTTCTGCCTCTGAAAGCTCCAGTCTGAGCTCGCATCTGTACCCATGAACTTTGTCCTACTCCCTGCGCGGCTAACGGTGCCTGACTCGACCTGTCTGCTTGCCAAAAACTGTATTTCACCTTCAAGATTATCTGCTCTGCTCCGCTCTTCACCCAATGCATTCCTGTCTAGGAGTTTAAGTAAACATTCTTCCAGCTACCGAGCAAAAGGCCCGGCTTCTCTGTCTTTATGCAAGTAATTCATAGCCCTGTTACCATGGAATATTCCTACCCCCTCGCATCTAGTGTAGACACTTAGACGCTTGTACACGCACTAACAGTCAGTATAGTCAGTATAGAATAAGATTCTATCCTAAGAGACCTCTCTTTTTGGATAACACAGTTCTTTAAACATAGGATGTTAGATATGATTTGGGATTAGGTTGACATAACCCCAGACTTCTGTCTCCACATGTAGAGCTAAATGTCAAGTCCCCTTCACCCCCTAGTTGCACGTCAATCACACGTCATGCTGCTGCGCGCGCATCTCTGCCAAGTATTTCTGCTGACATTGCGAAATTCTTTCATGGAACCACCCTATTGTGACATCATACCTGATGACGTTCTTTAAGTTACGCCCAGTTACACCCATTTTTAGTTACGCATGTATGTTCTTATCTTTGTTATCAACTGTTACGCCTCCTGCATCTGTTTCACTGTAATGCCTATTGTATAAAAATGATTACTTGTCAATAAAGTTGGCCCCTTCACTTCCTGAACCTTCGTGGTGATGGAATATGGAGTTCATCAATTCGAATTGATTTTGGAATAAAGCCCGTTCCGAACCTCTAATACCACGGATTCTGCCTCTTATTTTATTGAGCTATTATTATAGATTTTCCGCATCAAATTAAGTCCCGGTAATTAAATTATTTACCACAACTCCTTGAACTTACTGTGGCACACTCCAGCCCCTAAGAAAATTGCTCAATGACTTTACCTCCCCATTTTGACGACCCCAAACTCGATAGGGATGAGTTTTTACCAAACCTACTCTTCTTTAGGCAAGAGTTTGGTACCGTTTAGCAAATCCCCAGCACTCGTAATTATTACAATTTCAAATGTATCAGTCGTGTAAGTTAGGAACAAATATTGACATCAATAAATCCTGTGCAAAGTTTCTCTTCTTGGTTCTTTATTTCCAAGTGGAGCATCCTAGTCACAGCCAACACGTGTTTCGTCGTGTCGGGACAGTAATCCCACGACTTTCTCAAGGCTGTGCAAATAAAACAACAAAATGCCAAATGGCATCACAAGCTTCTGAAGGAGAGGGGTAATTCAACAATATTGTACAATCATTAAAAGCCGATACAGGAGCAAGTAGAGAAATTGAGGTCGTCTCAAGTATACATTACAAGTCATAGATGTTTTGAGTAAACACACACAAATTAAGTGCACGCCTAATTCGGCTGCCCCGGCATTAAATATTTTTCCTGTGGCAATCTAAGACGATTCACAAGAACAGTGGATCGCACTATGAACATGGCACAGGGATCCCATGATGCTAACATAGTTCAAATATACTTAGAACCCTTAACGCACAGCGTAGCGTATAACTTCATTTTTATTCGATGGTGACCTAGTATCCTCTTTGAAAGGTATTCACTGAGTTATACTTACTAAGACTACATGACTCGTGATAGTCTTATTTCTATTTCTATGGTTATGACGTGCGTCCCTGCACGCCACCCGGAAGTATATTGGTTGCGTTCACTCGCCGCATTAGAGAGACTTTGAATTACGGATAGCTGCACTCGGCTCCATTGTAACGTTGGATGGGAGGACTAAGATAACGAGTAACCGACTGGAAAGTTGGGTAAGTTAGTTCACTGTCAGCACGTGGCAGGGTTTACGTCTATCTTATTAGGGATATGGTTAACTGTGTTTGCAACCAGTGAATATAGAAGACATTGGTAAAGTCGGGACCTAATAGCACTTGAGTTCGTGATAGTTGAACGATTGTCGATTTTATTAACTTTCAGATATAATGATAGCTTTGTGAAATAGTTCCCGGAACCTAGTCGGTTTAATTGTAAGAATAGTAGGTGGCCACGTTTCCACCTGGTAGCATATAACTATCTAGATTTACTTATTGGCACATTTATTATTTACAGCTCAGCGCTACACGCACGCCACGTTGACTACAAGAACTTAGAATTTGACTGTCCCCATCCTGGATTTGACCCCCTTGTGGTCTGGAATTTTAACCACATATTAGGTAGGTTTGGTTTGTGTATATTTATTGAAAGAGAATTTATAACACCTCGTGGACAAGAACACTAACATATTGTGTCCATACATTGTGTTTTCTTACAATAGAGATCCTATTGGATAGAAAATAGGTAAATATGCTTGGATATTGGCCTCGTTGCAGTTGATCCACTATGGTTGGCATGCTGCTTTGTCACTTACCACGACTTTTCAGTCTCACTGAACACGACAACTTAGCATCTTACTAGGCGGGTTCAGGTCAGGTTTACTTTCACGTCCATTTCCCTCTCTCTCCATCCCTTTTGGTCCTCATCCTTACTAGGTACTTACTACATGTTGATCTCACTTCACTTTTTACACGTTTCTTTAAATTATTACTTGTAAATACCTGTAACTTTGAATTTCTTCAATTTCGGACCAGAACGAATTCTTATTCATATGTTTTGTATATTGCTTCACTATATTGCACAACCAGTTTACTCAAAACATCTATGACTTGTAATGTATACTTGAGACGACCTCAATTTCTCTACTTGCTCCTGTATCGGCTTTTAATGATTGTACAATATTGTTGAATTACCCCTCTCCTTCAGAAGCTTGTGATGCCATTTGGCATTTTGTTGTTTTATTTGCACAGCCTTGAGGAAGTCGTGGGATTACTGTCCCGACACGACGAAACACGTGTTGGCTGTGACTAGGATGCTCCACTTGGAAATAAAGAACCAAGAAGAGAAACTTTGCACAGGATTTATTGATGTCAATATTTGTTCCTAACTTACACGACTGATACATTTGAAATTGTAATAATTACGAGTGATGGGGATTTGCTAAACTGTGATATTGAGCTCTTGCTCTCCTTTGTAGAGTTGGTGGTTTCTCTACACCTTACAGCACCGTCATATAAATGAGTATTAACATATGAATGTGAATTTCCTTTGAAGCGCCAACTTACCTATGACCCATACCACATACTAAGAGTTTGGTACCTCCTACATACACGTCGGCATACTGAATGTTGTGACCTGAGCAGCCGCTTTAGGTCAAACGTCATTTCTTTCTTTCTGACCTCAATATTCAAGGAAAATCATTCTGAGCTACAAATATTATTCATGATGTAACAGTGACAAGATCATACACGTACGAGGCTGCTATATGCAAGGTCATTAGCAGTGATCACCTCAGCGAGTCAGGTCTGGTACTCAACTGTATGTAAAAAAATGCTCTGTCAATTTCAGATGCCTTTACGTGGGTAGTACATAGCTCCATGGCCCATGGCACCAAGGTAATGATATTAGTAATAAGTCTCAATGCCACTTGATTTTTCACTAACATATCAGCTTTAAATATAATTTGGAAATTCAGCAATGAGTTTTGGAAATACATACATTTTTATCTCGAATACACACACTCATTGTTGGTATACATATATTAATTTAACTAAGCAAAAGCTTCTAATTTATTAGGCTCAGCGGCACACAGGAGAGCTACTTACAGGCAGCTGGAGAGCTACCAGTAGCTGGTAAGCTACTCATTGGAGAAGCCTGCCCTAGTGTTTCACTTTGACAAATGACCTTACATAGTAGTAAATTGTTGAATCTGGTATCCTTAAATGACAATGGGTTACAGATACAAACGTCATCTCCTATTCCTGGGCCTAACACTAGCCAAGAGAGACATCGCACAGGCTTGGAAGGCCGAGCCAGCACCGGCGCTTCGGGTGTGGAAGAGGTCTTGATTTTTGCATGGGTTTGGAGCTCCCGGTATTTGAGAGAATGGGGTGCCCCCGGAAACATTACAAAATTTGGAAAAGGTGGGCGGACTGTAGGGGAATATATCTGAAGCCTCCCCCCCCCCCCCAACAGATGTTAATGAGTCATTATCGTGATACTGGCTAGTTAGTACATACCTATCATCTCTCATCGGTATGAATGTGGATGCCAGCATATTTTCATATGTTTAGGTTTCGTATTTCAGTTACGGAGACAATGTGGCACAGTTGGTTTTTGTTTTTTCTCTTTTTCTTTCTTTTTCATTTATGTCTTTTGCCTATATTATAATGTATCTTTTATGGAATTTATCCGTTACTAATATTGGAAATGTTGATTCATATATTTGCTATTTTACTTGTTGGAAATGGGTGGCCTTGATGGCCCATGTATTATATTGGATATCAACAATAAAAATATGCTGTGCAACAAAAAATGCCAATGGGTTGTCACATTTAAAAAAAGAAAAATGTTTAACCTGTTTTAACACCAAGAAATTGGATATATCTGTAATCAAAGAAACGCACTTGTCCGTCAAAGAACTGAAGAAGCTCAAGAGGTATTTGTTGGGATTTCTGGTTTATAGTAGCTGACTGAACTCCTCTTTAGAATCCGTTGACAACTTAGGTGGTTGCTTAAAAAGTGTGGGGTGATCATCCCCATGTAGAAATCCCCCCTACACAGTATTCTTAGGGAATGGATAAATCAGGATGAAAGGTAGGTCTTTGAAAGAGAAAGACTGAAGACACTTTAGTAATAATGGATTTTGGCTATGCCCCTAGTGCTGGCAGATCATCTTTTTATAATTGTCTTGATTATTTATTGAGTTTGGTAAGACCCACACTCTGACAGGGGTGACTGGAATCTGACTATAGATCCTTACCTGGATAATATGGGTCTAGCTGCTAAGTGCAATATCAATGGAAGGGCACTAGCACATGATACTGATTGAGCGTAGATGTTACTAGGCATCTATCTTTACCAATTCCTACCTGGGAAAATCATTTACGACACTTTTTACTTGATGAGACATATTAACCTATTTAGTCGAAAACATGAGTTCACATACTTCATCATAAAAGCTTGCAGAGTTTTAGACAATAATGATATGAAAACGTAAACAAAGTGAGAAATGAGAATTTCATGCTGATGCATTTATGTGTTGTAAGAAACATGAAAAACAAAAATATTATAGAGAGTTTTCATGAATAATTATATTCAAATGTGGATTAAAATGAATGCATATATGCATAGTGGTACGAGAGAAACGTAGAAAATGCTTTCTGCAAAGAAAACTGACTTAGAATGGATATGGGCTTTTGGAACACATATGATAATAATACATGCATTGAAAAGTAACACGTTGAAAATTATGCTTGCATGATAACGTGTTACTAATGACTAGAAAAGAACAATTTTTTAGTAGTGCTTGATACTGACATGTATTTCATGAAGATAAACATAACTGAATTAATGAAGAAAATGTTATGCAATTGCAAATGTATGATCTACAATATATTACCACAACAGAGATTCAGCACATTTTTCATGCTAATGTAAAATTATATGAAGCAGTCACTTCAGCCCTATAAGAACTTTCTGTAAAGTTTCACTTATGTTCTGCCTAACAATGGACTCACTTCTCACTAGAAGCTTATTCAATAGAACTGTAGCAAATATTGTTGCAAACCCAGGGAAAGGCGCCTGGGAACGGATTGACTATGGACAAATACAAGTACCTCCTACTTACGTGTAAGTGACAAAATGCTAACTAAATGGAGCATAATGAACTCTGAGATTTGCATATAAGGATTATTTAATTCATTCGGAATAGTATGATTTACTGATCAGCCCATGACAGCCTACTGTGAGTGACCAATGAAAACCCCATGGACTGATGAAATGGATAAGTTAAGGGATGTAAACCTAGAACATTTGGAGCGTAATTGCCCCATCTGGGAAGAGACAGGGCTGGCTGTCATCCGTCTTTCATGCCTGGCATGCTGTCAGATTGACTCTTGATTCCTATTATTTGCTCTATGTCCCTTATCCACTCGCTCTTGGTGGAACTGACTAATGGACTGAACTTTATTCAACTGCGCCTCCAAATCCTGTACTTTGCCATCTGGAAAAGGTGTGCGGGAAATAACCTTTCGGCTGAGAGGTCATTTGACTCCTGCTATGGCATGCGGTGCTGTAGCTTGAACTTGAACTGATTCACTGAAGACAGACCAGAAGCGAACTGCCTTGCTTTGGTTTGTATGATTAATAACTGAATCTGAATTTTTTCCCATGCTCTCTATAGGCTAAATCGTGCTGTTGAAATTATCTATGCTAAACTGAATGTTTACTTGTATTAATAAATTGTCATTAAATCTGCTATTGAAATATATTCCTGATCTTTCTATGCAATTTGAGGCATTGGATAAATGTTTTTCGTGAGTTATCTTTATCGAGTCTGTCTTATTCTTTTGGTCATATCTATTATCGCAAGGAGTCTACATGAGTACCTAATGAACGTTTTGTTACAGGCTTGAGAATATTAAGGTCACATTAACAATTATCTATTCCAGGTCCTCATAGGATAATTGTTTGCATCTTCTGAGTATTCTAGTCCCTATCAGTTCAGCACAAAAGTCAGTGGGAGGACCTAAGTCATGGTAATGGAGGGTAGAATAAAGTTATTATAAGATTAGGATAGGTACAGAAAATGGGCCAGTGATATTGATTTTTTGTGAGTGGCAAGGAAAGATTTCGTAAGCTTTACGCTGCATCAATAACATCAGTGAACATGGCGTAATACACTTCTGGAGACTGACTCATCCACATGACAGCACCATACTTTAATTTCCCTGATACATTGCACATCCTCGTGCACTGCTATTTTTTTTAAATGTCGTTCCTTAATACAGATAGCTCTATGAAAATGATACGCTTTGACCTTGGCCACCAATCCCTCGCCCAAATTTCTGGAAAAGGCTGGTAGGAGGAGAAACATACCTCCTGAACCCATGTTCAAATTTGTATATCTGAAAATGAGATATCTGTCTCTTCACCCATTGGGCTGTGGATTACGGGCAATGCTTCTTGATGGCGCTTATTGATGTAGGATGCCGCAATTCCAAAAGGAACAAGTTAGAGCAACCCTGCAGAGTTCAGTAGGGACATAACCAGTCAATACAATGCAGCACCAACCTCAAGCCACACATCACAATTGGAAACTCCAAATTTCTCACTCAACTCCCCTTTTATGCTAAAGACAGAGAGAATGGTAATTCTGTGGTGTATGAGCAAAGAGAGAAGGCAGGAAGATTGTTGAGAGCACAGCTTCACCAGGGTAATGCTGAGATGGCCATCCCAGCCATCTGGGATGGTTGAGGGGTCAGGAGGTTATTGTACCAGCCAGTAGAGATTGTTAGAGTTTTTGCTTCGTATTATGAAAATATTTACAGCTCTGAAGAAACTAAATCGACTCAAGCTGAGGATGGCTTCCAGGGCATCTTGTATTTGTCTTCTCTATTCTTGGAAGGTAAGTCTCTTCTCAAAGGGGAGATAATTTTAGAAGAGATAATAATGACCAACACACGCATTCCTACCTGTAAGTCAGCCCAACGGGACACAAGCTGCCTGGGGAATTTAACAGGACCAGTAAAAGGGGAAGACCTCTGGCACTTTGGGGCCCGATTACAATAAAGCAATTATAACTCTTTTACCCCAAAACCCAGGGGCATATTCTCAAGGATCTATTGCCAAGTTATCGGCACTTAATCTCAACCATAGTAGCGATAATTAATCGCCCCATTCACAAGCTGGTGCTAACAGCCGATATCACCAGTTTACCTGCGATGGCAGCCGAAAAAATCATCGCCACGGATGACCCCGGCAACTATCGCTAATGCGATGCAGAGTAGGCGTTCCCGAGAAAAAAGCTGTGACAACACTACGTCACAACATTCTCAACGACCAGCCAGATCTGCGATAAGATCACAAAACAGATGATAAGGCACGTTAGAAGCAGGAAACTAACACCTGCTCTGACCTGGTGCAAATCAGACTACAACCGGCACCAGAAAAGGGAGCCCAGCCCAGAGCCACACCTTAAGAACAACAGATTCCATGGAGCCAAAGATCATGCAGTTTGGAACCCCAAAAGGGCCACTGCACCTACCACCACAAACCCCCGGACCAACCCCACCCCCCAGGGCCCTACCCCGGGCACCCCCCACCTCCCCCAGACCAAGAGATTGCACATCAACGTCACAAAATCATGAACAAAATCATTCGCCTGATGCCGCAGAATCACAACAACTAACAGTAATGTGAGTACAGAAAAAGCAGAATCAATCATTCACCATTGAAAGTCCAAACAAAATATCACAATCAAATACGTCTCCAAACAACTATTTTGAAGAGCCATGGTGGGTCATCCCTGGACAATCTGTAAGTGACAGCCTGTAAGACAATATCCAAGATAAGAAGATGTGTCAGGCACTCATCAAAGGACAGAGAGAAAGAGAGCGAGAGAGAGAGAAAGAAAGAGAGAAAAAAAGAGAGAGAAAGAGAGAGACAGAACAAGGAGAGCAAGGCCAATCGGGCCTTTGGCTCATACATGCCAACTGTTGCATGTGTTTCGCAATTGGTGCACCCTAAATCTAAGGCCTGGCAACAATTTCAGCGCAAAGGTCACATCACATTTCAGAAATGCAAGCACTTGTCAGAATAAAATTACGCATGAAAGCTCCTTTGTCTCAATACACAAGGCGGAAGGACATCTGAACCTCCGACCTTGGTCTTCAGTGCGCCCGGCACCCCCTGAGTGGGATACCATACCAGACTCTGACGACTCCCACACCACAAACGGCACTAAGGAAGACCAACGTGTCGACACCCCAAACACACTTGTCCCTGTTCAAGCTACACCTGCATGGGATGCCCCTGACACATTGGTAAAAAACAACCCATACGTCCAAACATTGAACACACATACGACTCATTTCTCAGAGCTGTGGCATATCGTCCACAGAACTTCCGCCGGTCTGAGGAGTGCCGGTGGTATGAGACCAACAAACGAAATGGCAGGCAATCCCGGGCACATGTACAACCCCTGCCACGTGGAACTGTACTGTGCACAAATGCTGCATCTGTTGGGAGCTCTGCCAATGGCAGTTTTGCGAATCAGTTACCGTCTGAGTTTCCGGCTTGCGTAGGTCACATACGTCCAGCCCTGGTTCCACTGTCGATCATGCACATTTGAGTGGCCCATGGATGTCTGCCTATCCAACACAATGGTAGCTGAACTGGATTATGACTTGTGTGTGTGCCCTCTGTTGGCCCACGAACAGGAGTGCAACCGGTATACTCGTGCATTGGATGCCCTGATCTGTGGCGTATGTGCTGGCAGTAGTTGATGGGAGATTGCACAAGTCATCATGTGCAGTAACCACATCGAGGCGCTCCCCTATTGGGCTGTGTTGTGGATTGGTGTAACTGCGTGGACGGAGCACATCTGTCCGGACCAGTTAATGGATTGGCTCTCCCTCGTGTTCCTTGAACTCGAGAATGACGTACTTCTGGAGCGGATTGCCTTTGAAGCTGCGCTCGCATTCATGGACGAGTAACTACCTTCCTGCAGCTACAACTGTCTCCATTGTCCTCCGCATCTGTGCCAACTCTGTCCTGTCATCGCTGGAGCCTGTCTGACTAGACAGTTTTTGTATCCGAGTAATGGCCCCAGCGAGGTCAGCCAAGGATTATTGGTGAGCATGGTGCGGACAGTGGGTGTCTGTTAGGGACTGTAAGTGGTCCCTGATGGGACTCAGACACCCACGTATGGCATCGAGTTTGGCTGCCATGAGGTCGAACCCCACCCGCAGCTAATCAGCCATCTTCTCCTGGCACCCTAACACAAGGCATTGAAATTCCATGTGTTGGTCGTGGAGGTCCTGTGAGCCAGCCGTGGTGGTGTGTGCTTCCTGCTGTGTGGTCTGTTCAGGGTGTGGGGTCACCGCGATGCAGCTGGGCTGCCCTGCTTCTGGGAGTGGGGTGCGGAGGCTGTCCACGAGCCATTGGAGGGTGTCTGGACAAATGTGCAGGGTGTCCTCTCCATCATCACTGTAGAGATGTGTGGTCTGCTCTGCAGGAGGTGTTGATTGTCCCTTTGCAATGTAATGTGTGTTCCATGTATGTTCACGCATTGGAAATATTTACATTCAGACTGCATGACAATGTACATTTTGGCTGTTTTGGTTAAGCGGTTTATTTGATGGGAGACAGTGGACATTTTGACTACATGATGGATGTGAGGTTGTGCTCGTACATTATCTCACTGTGTCATGCAATGACAGATGTGATTGGTCAGTTTCTACGCACGAGCGGCACTAGTTGTGTCCTCTGTCCTGTGGTGTAAGGGTTGCACTTTGTACGACATTGTCGTCAATGTTGATGTACTGTGATTGCTATGTGTGTGTGCTGCATTGTTGGCAAGTTGCCCCTGCAGCTCTGATTTGGCGACCCCTTATCCCTTTGAGTCGGTGTACCTTTGACTTGTGTGCTTTTCGGGTGCTGGGATGTTTGCGACTTGGGTCATTTGTTCTCTTGGACATATTTAGAACTCTTGTGCATTGTTTGTCTGCGGATGTGTTTTTGACATCATGGGTTGTAGGTGCACGTGGATGTGTCAGAGTGTGACCTGCTCCTTTACGGATGTGGTCCAGACTCAGCCACCTCAAAGTCGTCTCGTGCTCCATGTCATGTATTGTGACTGCAGCCATGCTATCTGTCATGCAGTGTCACTTGCAGAGTCCATGTGGCTCACAGAGCAGCTGCTTTTCTGCATTCCACACATGAGCATGGGTAGGTTGTGGCATTGGTAATATGGAGGGGGGCCCATTTGTGCACATCGTGGATGGGGGCCTACTTGGTGTTTCTATGTGTGCTGCAGTGTGCCAAGGGTATCAGGGACATGTTCCACACTCATTGTGGGTGTGCAGTGTGCTGCCCATGATTGTGCATGTGTGCCATTGTGCCCATCTCCCTCCGTCCCCCCATTCCCTGGCCGTTACTCACCCTGTTGCTGTTGGGTCAGGTCATGTCGAGCTGTATCCAGACCCCTAACTCCTTGCGCCGTCTCCACACTGATGACTGTGGCCACCATTTCCTCCAGCTCATCCAACTCCTCCGGTGGCGCAGGACTCCCACCTCTAGTCGCCTTTGCTGCCTTCCTGTTGGCAGCGAGATTCTCCTTCATTTGGCTGTGCACTTCATGCCATCGCCTCTTGACCTCCTCCATTGACCTCCTCGATACTCCGACTGCATTCACGTTAGTGATGATGGACTGACATTTTTCCGTTTGTGTTGCCAATGACGCAGTTAAGGTGATGAACAGTTGTTGGTAGTGTTCTATCACCTCCGTGACGATGATCCGGTCTACCTGTGGACTGAACCCCATCTCTCTTCCTCTTCTCCTTGCCCATCCCCGAACACGGGGTTACTGGCTGGTCCTCTGTGGGGCATATGGGGTTGGGGGTGTGCTCTGCACTCGGTCCGGGTGCATCCATGGTGCAGTTTGATTTGGTGTGTATTTTTTTTGCTTTTATAGTGCATTTTCCCGCATGACGCGTGGGAATTGCAGGCCTGTCGCTGGTTGTCGCTGATTTTTTGTATCGCAATTTGGAGCATCACAACTTTTTTCGTGTTCGTGTTTCGCATTTTTGCAGAGTCGCATTGATTTTAGCACAGTCATTTGACGCGTTGTTGTGGGACTATCCCATGGTACCTCCGGCTTGACAATACCACGTTAACACAGAGTTATTTTCCTGCGATAGACTGTGATGTGGAGAGTTGCGTTAAGCTAATTTTGCGATGGTTATCACACGTTCTTCAGTATATCCCCCCCAGTGTATTGTAGCAGCTACCAGCCAATATCTTCAATTCATTTGAATATGAAGATTCTGGCCCAAATATTGGTTTCTGTGGAATTGGGGACCATAGAAGATATTGGATCCCTTATACACTCTTTGCAGGAGGGTTTCATTTCTGGATGCGCCTCTTGGAACCACCTATGGACTATAACATGCTCTCTTGATGCAGAGAATGATTTTGTCCAGGGGTAATGGGGCACTCTTTTCTGTATTTTAGATAGGAGGGGCAGGGACATGACTCCTTAGCCATGGTAAAATGGCTTTACTGCCAGAGGAAGGCGGTAGCTGCTGTTATCCTTTGCGACCAATGGCATAGATCAGTGGTTCCCAAACTTTTGACTCATGAGGGCCCCACTGAGTCACCACTGGAACTTGGAGACCCCCAAGCAATTTGTATAATTTAAATTTCAAACGTTAAAACAGTCATTCGAAAACAATCAATACGTGTGCACACAAAACAAATACTCGAAATCCTAAGGATTTTAGGCGCATATTTACAAACCCCTACCACCATGGTAACATCACTTTGTGTAACGTTCGCGCGTCGATAGGGGCTTCGTCTTATTTACAGGGCAGCGGTAAACCACTTAATATGGCTTAACGCTGCCTTGTAAATAAGGCCACCTTTTGCGCAATGCTTAGCGTGAAAGGGGTGGGTAGTGGGTTTTGCAGTGGGCATTCCACCGCAAAACCCATTGATTTTGATGCTGCCCCCTATTCGCAGGGGCAGCGTAAATAGGAGGCAGAGCCAAAATTAACACCAGGGAAAACCAGGTCTTAACTTGGTGAAACGAGGAGAAATGCTTTATTTCTCCTCATTTTTGCTTTTTTCCATGTGTGCTGCCTTGTGCAGCACACATGGAAAAAGCAAAACGCCTTGGATTGTTTATGTTCAGGAAGGTGACCGTTCCTGCACATAAACAATCATTAAAAAAATGGCATTTTGTAACTTCCATGTGTGCTGCATTAAGCAGCACACACACAAGTGACAAAACCCCATTTCAAGATTGTTTATGTGCAGGAAGGGGTGACCTTCCTTAACATAAACAATCTTCCCCTGCACACAGACACCCTTGCACTGTGTTGCAAAGGTGCTTGCGTTGCCGCTTCACTGCTAAGTGTAGCACCAGCACAGGGCAAAATGTAGGGCTGCACCATATTCTTGTAAATATGGTGCAGCCCTGCGTTTCTGAAGTGGCGGCGCGTGTCGTTAAGCCACAGAGGCTAACGACACGCTCCACCACTTCTTTTGTAAATATCCCCCTTAGTATTTTATATTGAAAGAATTTGCAAAAAACAAAATCTTAATGGGAAGGTTGGTGTTGCAGCTCTGTGACTAACTTTTAAATGGTGGGTTTTATTTCGCAGTACGAGGCTCCTACTCCTGCCAGGGCCAGACTGGAAACCCAAAGCAGCCCTGGCAATATTATATTATATTATATTATATTATATTATATTATATTATATTATATTATATTATATTATATTATATTATATTATATTATATTATATTATATTATATTCTAGTAAACATACGAGGCTCTGTTTTACTGTATTGTTATCTGAATTTGTTGCACAGAATCTTGAGCTTTCTTCACACTGATAGCCTGTTGTTCGTCGTCATGTCATTGTGTTCAATTATCTGGCCAGGTGGACAAAATGCCAGGGATGTATGACGTTACAACGCATGCTATTACAACGCCTACCGTTACAACGCATTTTTTACAACGCAAACACTACTACAACGCTATACTTTACAACGAATACTTTTACAACGCTAAACTTATTAAAATACTTAAAAGTGCTGTTACAACGAAAACCATTACAACGCATACCATTACAACGCGAAAAAAATATTTTTTTAATAAAAAGTACAATAAAATCTGGCACGGGATGCAGGGAAATTAGGGGTTTTAGGGTGGGGAAGTGTATTAAAATGTGGAGCAAAACTGTACGTAAATTGACTGAAATGCCTTACAAAATTAATACTCGAGTATTAAAATTAATACTCGAGTATTAAAATTAATACTCCCATTTCCCCAAAAAATCAGTTTTCACACATTTCAAAGTTTAACACAAATAACGAAAAATTTAACAACAGTTCATACACATTTTAATCATGAATATATCGGAAAATAAGTAAACAGAGTAAAACAGAAGACACATACACATAGTCGCCATTTTATCCATCTCACTTCTAAAACTTGTCCTACAACACTTTCTATGAAAACAATAGTAAAAGACATGTTCCAAAATGGATGCCAAAACGGAGCAAATAAATGAAAACAATACATCTTTTAATGCTTTTTTAAATTATCATTTTCCACAGAAAAATAAAGTATACTAAAAAACACAACGAACGCTGTTTTAAAAAAAATTAATAGTGACACTAACTAAAACTTATAAATACCAGGAAGACACCATTTTGCAATCAGTTGATTATCAACTACCAGAGAGACCAGACGTAAAAACCTGACCCTCTGACACCTTGACTGTGACCTCGACTGAGAGAGCACTGCATTTGTTTGGAAAAGCATTGTTACTTTGCAACTACTAGTAAGTCACTAATATATTTTAACACCTTGTTTTGTCCTTAATCATGTTTTATTTCAATACAAAATATGTTTTAAAAAAATTTATATTAATTTATAAAATGTACTGTTTCTAATTTTTTAGCACTAAAGAAACTTTAATATATACCAACTTAAAACATCTACTTGTTTTTCCTAAAACAGAAACTTGTTATTCTTTCAAAATCAAGAAATCGTGTCCCTAATTTTCCTTCACCTCAACGTAATCGACTCACCTTTACTATTGTGAAGGTAAATGGTTTTTTTTGTAATTCTTTTAATTTAAAAATATATTTTTAGCATTAGCAAAAGTGTTGTATGGTAAAGGGGATAATAATAATTTTTTTAACATTCACACTGCATCATAAACGAAGTTATGCGATGGTGCAGGGGTAACAATTACTAATATGACTGCAGTTAGGTACTGCATTTGAGAAAGTGTTTCATGGTACTGGGGTAACTATTACTATTCTAAGTCCCAGAATGTTCAGCAGTAGGGTAATTGAGTGATGGTGTAGGAGTATCCATTATTACTCTTATTTCATAATGCATTGAAAGTGTATTATGTTTTGCTGTACCAATTATTATTCATACTCAAGTGTGATGCAGCACCATGAAAAGTATGATATGTGATGTAGTTCGAGTGAAATAAAATATCAGATTTACAATCAATTGGTCTCTTTTTTTTTTTTTAAACCAACGTTGTCAAAGTTGCATTAACTATTAAACTTTTTTTTCATTTTCACAGTCAATCGGTTGGAACTTTGTGGATTAAATCACTAAAAGAAATAACTTAAACCTGCAGCCAGCACTACCAAGAAACCAAGAAAACAATCAGCTAAAGAAAAAGGTATTTTAAATTTACACTGTTATAAATTCCACAATGTAATAGTCATACCTTTTACTATTGTTAGTCCAGGAAAGTGCAGAAGTAGGGTAAGTGTTGGACAGTGTAGGGGTACAATTTACTATTATAACTCCAGGAAGGTGCAGCAGTAGGGAAAGTGTTGGATGGTGTTTGGGTACAATTTACTATTCTAACTCCAGGAAGGTGCAGCAGTAGGGAAAGTGTTGGATGGTGTAGGGGTACAATTTACTATTCTAACTCCAGGAAGGTGCAGCAGTAGGGAAAGTGTTATGTACTAATAGTTAAATACAATGTCTTAATTAAAAAAAATTTATCTAAATTTGCATTTGTCACCAACGTTCAGTTTTTTCAATTTGTTTTTTCCATTTTTCCAGACAATTGTTTTCAACTTTGCTGTAAAATTCAGTCCAACACATAAGTGAAAACTCCAGCCAGCAGGCCAATACCACATAAGAAGTCTCTCCAAGGAAAGGAATCCCAAAGAAACAAGGTATTTTTAAACAACATTGTTTTAAAACCATCAATATGTTAGCCAAACCATTTACTTATTAATGTTAATAAAATCCCAAAATAGATTAAATAAGGGTTGCAGTTGGAAGCACTTATTTTTCTAACTCCAGGAAGGTGCAGCAGTAGGGAAAGTGTTGGATGGTGTAGGGGTACAATTTACTATTCAAACTCCTAGTAGGTGCAGCAGTAGGGAAAGTGTTGGATGGTGTAGGGGTGCAATTTACTATTCTAACTCCAGGAAGGTGCAGCAGTAGGGAAAGTGTTGGATGGTGTAGGGGTATAAATTACTATTCTAACTCCAGGAAGGTGCAGCAGTAGGGAAAGTGTTGGATGGTGTAGGGGTACAATTTACTATTCTAACTCCAGGAAGGTGCAGCAGTAGGGAAAGTTTTGGATGGTGTAGGGGTTTAATTTAGTATCCTAACTCCAGGAAGGTGCAGCAGTAGGGAAAGTGTTGGATGGTGTAGAGGTATAATTTACTATTCTAACTCCAGGAAGGTGCAGCAGTAGGGAAAGTGTTGGATGTTGTAGGGGTGCAATTTACTATTCTAACTCCAGGTAGGTGCAGCAGTAGGGAAAGTGTTGGATGGTGTAGAGGTACAATTTACTATTCTAACTCCAGGAAGGTGCAGCAGTAGGGAAAGTGTTGGATGGTGTAGGGGTGCAATTTACTATTCTAACTCCAGGTAGGTGCAGCAGTAGGGAAAGTGTTGGATGGTGTAGAGGTATAATTTACTATTCTAACTCCAGGAAGGTGCAGCAGTAGGGAAAGTTTTGGATGGTGTAGGGGTGCAATTTACTATTCTAACTCCAGGAAGGTGCAGCAGTAGGGAAAGTGTTGGATGGTGTAGAGGTACAATTTACTATTCTAACTCCAGGAAGGTGCAGCAGTAGGGAAAGTGTTGGATGTTGTAGGGGTGCAATTTACTATTCTAACTCCAGGTAGGTGCAGCAGTAGGGAAAGTGTTGGATGGTGTAGAGGTATCATTTACTAATCTAACTCCAGGAAGGTGCAGCAGTAGGGAAAGTGTTGGATGGTGTAGGGGTACAATTTACTATTCAAACTCCTAGTAGGTGCAGCAGTAGGGAAAGTGTTGGATGGTGTAGGGGTGCAATTTACTATTCTAACTCCAGGTAGGTGCAGCAGTAGGGAAAGTGTTGGATGGTGTAGAGGTATAATTTACTATTCTAACTCCAGGAAGGTGCAGCAGTAGGGAAAGTGTTGGATGTTGTAGGGGTGCAATTTACTATTCTAACTCCAGGTAGGTGCAGCAGTAGGGAAAGTGTTGGATGGTGTAGAGGTATAATTTACTATTCTAACTCCAGGAAGGTGCAGCAGTAGGGAAAGTGTTGGATGTTGTAGGGGTAACATTTGAGGTATAGTATTTACTTTTACATCCTAATTTTTTTTTCTTCTCTTCTCTTTTCAGATAATGTCTAGTCTTGAAGCAGCGAAATACATTAAATCCAGGAAAGGAAAACATTTATTAAACCATGGAGGATACATATATAGTAAGGAAAGAATAAGTTTTCCTAGAAATCATTGGAGGTGTGTGCAATACTACACTACCCATTGCAGTGGCAGAGCGGTTACACTTGATAATTTAGTTGTGAAAACAACAGAACATAACCACTCTGCCTCTGCAATGGAGGTAGAAATAAGAGAAACTGTTAACGAAATGAAAGCTATTGCAAGCACCTCCAATGGTTCTACAGGATCCATTTTAAGAGAGGTTGCACAGCATGTCCCCAGTCATGTTGCTAGTAACATGCCTATAATTCCTAATTTGAGAAGAATTATTCAAAGACAAAAGCAGGCAAGTAACATTCAATTATCTACACCACATTCTTTCTCTGACATTAGAATTCCACATGATCTTTCTATTTCTTTTTCTGATGAACCTTTCCTTTTGCATGACAACCAAAACCCTCAAAAACGAATTCTCATTTTTAGTACCCCACGTAACCTTGCAAAGTTAGAAAATAGTGAAATTTGGATGATGGATGGGACGTTTGAAAGTACACCCCATCCTTTCACTCAAATTTACACTATACATGCAAAAATTAACAATAATGTAATTCCCTTAGTATATAGTTTGCTACCTGATAAGACTTCTGCAACATACTCTGAACTTTTATCAGTTATTAAAAGTAAAACATCTCAAAGTCCTAGGAAAATAATAATTGATTTTGAATTGAGCATGATCAATGTGATCAATAAAACGTACACGGATACCCAAATTCAGGGATGTTTTTTCCATTTTTCCCAGGCTTTTTGGCGTAAATTACAAAAAACATCCCTAGTTGCAGAATATTGTCGTGATAGCAAACTACAATTTGAACTAAAAAAATTAACAGCACTTTGTTTTGTTCCTCCCGATAGTGTGGACGAGTACTACACTGCAATTATAGAATCTGCTTATTATACAAGTAATGAAGAGAAATTGGCACCCATCCTAAATTATTTCGAGGACACATGGATTGGGCACCTAAGCAGATCGGGTCGCAGGAGGAAGCCACGATTCCATGTGGAGTGGTGGAACTGCTACACGAGCTGTTTAGAGGGAGAAGCAAAAACAAACAATGCCATTGAGGGATGGCATAACTCCTTCAACCACACAATTGGCAAACCTCATCCAAACTTCTACTCTTTCTTGGAAACTTTGAAGAAGGAGCAAAGTTTTCAAGAAATGAGACTAGCCCAAACACTTGCAGGTAGTCTAAACCCACGAGTAACTGTCAAAACTAAAGAAATGTCTGAGAGACTATTGGCTATATTACAACAATTTTCATTGTGTGTGGCTATAGACTACCTGGAAAATCTTTCTAACATTCTTTCTTTCTAAAATTAGTTTTGTACTTACTTTCTTGCTTTGCTTCAAAATTATTTATCATTTAATTACAATTGGCATACAATGTTTTTCCAAACCGTTTTTCAAATTTAAAAGTCGGGTCTCCTAATTATTTTCTTTGTTTTCAAATCTTCATTTTTTGCTAAACTACCAATGTGACCAAATCTACTGTTCCATAATATTCGACCAATTTTTCTAAAACCAAACGCCAGTAGATTAATATCAGAAAACTTCATTATTAACTACCACCCTAAAAATGCACAAAAAATCCAACTACTCAAAATTTCAGAAGTCAAGCCATTATCCAAAATGCACATTGCTGCATAAACACCAAATTAATAACAATCATTTTTTTCAAAAATTACGAATACGCCATTTTTTTTCTCTTAAAAATGAAGATATAAATCATTATTATTGGTTCCGAAGTTATGAAATAAACTTTCTGAGCAGTAACTTAAATTAATTTTACAGTTACTTACATTTTTGTAATGAACCAATACATTTTCGCGACCCGACATAGGCATAAATTAATGACATAAATGTGGACATGATTTAAAACATTTTCAACATCAATTAGTTATTCCGCAACCTCTCCTTATTCTTTTCTTACTATATATGTATCTTTATTAAAGGTTTAATCTATAAATAAAAGTGAAAATGTTTCCTACCTGGACGCAGATCAGCTTCCTGCTGCTTCCTCCTCCGATGCTCTTCAAAATGGCGCCTTACGTCTACGTTCACGTCATGACGTCATCGCGCGCATCAATGTTTAAAAAGGACTATTTTATTTACTTTTTCTGTAAATAAATGTTTATAAATGTAAATAAATTATGTATATGTTTTCTAATAAATGTACATTATGTAAAAAAAATCTATAAAACTTAATATTTTTTTCTAAGTTTGTTTTAATAAAGAAATATTTAATAAACCTTATGTGTTTACTGTTATTATTTTTTTAAATTGTAATTTAAACATGTAAAATGTTATTTTTTTTCGTAAATTTACTAAATGTGTTCCTTACCTCGACTCTATTTTCTTTTTCCTTCCAAACTTGCTCTTTCTTCTCTTTCTGCTCCTTCTTTTCTTGTTCCGCGGGTTGTATATTCTGAAGCTGCCAAAATAAATGAAGGACAAATAAGCTCATAGACTTCAATGCAAAAGCGTGGGAATTTTTTTTAAAGTAAGTTCTATTGTCTTTGTTCTATTTTCTTTTGATATAATTTCATGTTAAATAAATGTTTTATAACTCTATTAATATTTTAAATATTATATATATTTTTTTTTTTAAACATTTTTCATATTTTATTTTAAAATACTCCAAAAGTACTCTTTCTTTTTTTAAATATTTTATTTCATTAATTAAATTTTAAATAAGAAGGTTAAAAATACTCAAGTATTAATCTTTCATAATACTACTCTTTTTTTTATTTTATTTTTTTATAAAAAATACTCTTTCATATTTAAAAAATACTCTAGTATTATTCTTTTATAATACTACTCATATTTTATAATTTTACATATTTATTAAATAATTTATTCACAATTTTTAATCTTTCTTATTTAAAAAATATAGTATTTAATATAAATATTAAAATATAATTTAATTATTTTTTATATACTCCAACAGTACTTTCTTTTTTGAAATCTTTTATATTTTTTATTAAATTTTTTATAAGAAAGTAAAAAATACTCATGTATTAATTTCTCATAATACAACTCATTTATTATAAAAATTTTATTTATTTAATTTAACTTAAAAAATACTCTGATATTTGATTAATACTCAAGTATTAATCGTTTATTATACTACTCATATTTTTTAATTTTTCTAAATTATTAAATAATTTATACTCAATAATTACTCTTTCATATTTATCAAATATAGTATTTAATATAAATAATAAAATATTATTTAATTATTTTTCAAACAACATTTTTCCAAAAAATAAACAAAAATAAAAAAATGCGTTGTAATGGTATATGCGTTGTAAAAGTACTTACCATATAAAAGCATGCGTTGTAAATGCATGCCTTGTAAAAGCTTTTGCGTTGTAAAAAATGCGTTGTAATAGCATTGCGTTGTAAAAGTTGAGTTGTAAAGGTTGTTTCCCAAATGCCAGAGATTCCCTCCTAAGAAGCTTCAGTTACACACTTTGAAACCTGAGAGTTTATCTGGGTAATGAATAGCATATATTTAAATGATACGGCACAATGCAGTGTATAAATATAATGTTAGTCATGACTGCTCATAGAAGTTGATTAACATGTGCTTGGTTGAGGTAATGGGCTGATTTATTGGTACAAGACATTCATTTTATTCTGCACTCAATGCCACCTGAGGGGGAGAAGTGTGTGGCATGTTGCCTTTTACTGTCAGTGCCAGTCCACTATGGGTAACTCCAGGTGAAGCTTTCTTAAAATACTCTACTTAGGTACTACCAAGGATGTCAGCTAGTGGTTTTTACGAGACTCAGGTCAAAAATCTCATGTGGGGCCCCAGTGGACTTTTGTTCAATGGACTCTACCTAGGCCTGCCGAGCGGCTTGATCCAAAGACTGCAGATGGTGCAAAACGAAGCCCCCAGATTGGTCTGTAAGGTCCCACTCCGCCAGCATATCTCCCCCCACTTCAGACAACTTCATTGGCTCCCTGTAGCCAAGAGGATTGAATTCAAGGCCCTTACGTTCGCTTACGGGGCCTACCAGGGCAGAGGCCCTAACTATCTGAGGAAGAGACTTTGCCCCTACCAGCAGGGCAGACTTCTGAGGTCCAACCATAAACGCTACGTCACGATCCCCGTTTTGCTAAAGCGAGGGTGGGGGGAGAGCGTTCCAGGTGGGAACCTCCAAATGCTGGAATGTATTGCCTCTTCATCTATATGAGATGCACTTTGAACGGGAGTGCAGAAAGGCCTTGAAGAGATGGCTGATCAGGCGCAGGGACTAGCTCTTCGCCGGCTCTGTTCTGTTGTTATCCGCTGTAGCCCCGGGACACCTCACCCGAGGTAGCTGTGCGCTTTACAAATGTCTTTATTATTATTATTCAACGTATTAAAAACAAGATGCGCGCAGGGAAAAACGCACAGCAGCTCCCACGTCTGGTACCAAGCTATTGGTAGGCCATGTTCGCAGCACAGCTTTGTAGAAATGCTTTGGACATCTCATGGAAGACGTAGCAGGAGTAAGGGGTCCTGGAAAGTTAAGACCCTAGTGCATAATGCCAACATTCTCCCTTGTCACAATCGTTTCCGAGAAATTCCTTGCCAAGTCCCAAATGGCAGAAAAAGCAGGAGTGCTTCTGGGCTTCAGGCTCGTTGCTCCCGGTAGAAGCCGAGTTCAAATTCCGGTGCCGGCTTTTGGAAACGGTGGCAGATGTTTGTCTACATTGGAACCTTCAAGTAAAGCATCTGCCATAAAGAATTCGCTGCATACAAAGAGAAACATCGTTTTTTCGTTGTATCCTCAAATTAGAAAGAATGTGTATATCATGCTGCACAGAGTCATGTCTCTGGAGCTCACTCCAAGGTGAACTTTGCCGGAATCCAAATTTAAGATTCATTTATTCTAACCCGTCTTTTCCCTTGAGTAAGAATAGCGCCAAGAGACATCCTTGGATGTACTGTGAGCTGTTCAACTGTTCTCGCTTCCATTCTCCTCATGATTATGTGGTATAATTCTCCACAGAGGACCTTAACCTTATTTCCTAAACGCCCTAAATGTGAAGCACAAACACAGGAAGTGCTTTTACAGCTTCCTGAACTTCCCTCAGGCTCAGTTGACTATCAAGGTATTTTATTTATCATTTTTTCCCCCGACAATCACTGTGCTGCGTTTAGAATGTTTAGGGTGTCACAAATATCGACTTATTTTAAATACCTTTTTCTTCTTTTCTGAAACATTAAAAGGAAACACAAATAAAGGTATTTAATTTCAACATTCCCAAATATTTGACCTACATAATAAACATATATTGTGACTGGAGTGCTTCCGTCACTTAAACAACTCCCAAAGCGCTTTGACAACTAGTATCAATCGAAGATAGGTTATTCCTTTCTTAATCTCACATTGTAATTGCAGGCATTACATTGCAAAACTGTATCACTGCATTCGGGCTATATCCCCAGCTTCTCTTTTCACTGGCAGGGACTTGTTAAGGAGTTAAAGGTCACCGAGAATACCATAGGTTTGGGGCCACTGTTCCAACAACTTTGTATTTATGATACATTTTCACTAATTCACAACCACTGAATTATACCTTCAAATGTATGGAAGAAAGAAGACAAATGATAGGCAATTACTTATATAAACTCTGCAAGGACTAAACCATATGCTTTAACAACCTTACTTTTCTCTATCTGTGGTTACACTGCCTTGATACACAGCAAAAACATTGGCATGGAAGTCGCAGCCCAGTATATTGCCAACATTCTATGACCCAAATAGGTAGGATTTTCCAGATTTTGCTAATTTGCATTGCAACACCACAGGAAATGACATCACATGACAATTAACCTGACCATGAGATTACAAGAAATAACGAGATGGCACATTAAGATATGGCTTGAAAGAGACCACAGGAAAAGAGAATGTAGCCTTTGATTCTGAAGACATCACTATAGAGTTAGGTGAATCATAGGGATATTTTATTGTGCACCACAGAACCTTGGCAGCAGAAGAGGACTGAAAGCCCCATCCAGTCTAGCCATTTGGTACCTATTGTTAATTTACCAACCATGTGTGGTCTCCAGTCTTACACATCTTATTCAGTACTATATCTTTTGGCAGTTAGTGTACCCTTTCCAGTCTTTTGATTACTCTCAGACCATCCAAGGTCTCCATCTTTACCTTCCTCAGACAAGTACAATAGGTCTAATGTCATTTTCTTGTGCCTATAATTGCAAAGGGGAAGAGGAGAAATAAGTAAATGTATAAAGGAGTTAGGGTTAGAAAGGGGAAGGGATTAAAAGAGGTGGTAGGATGAGGAAAGAAATGTACTGCAGAGGAGATTAGAGAAGGAAGAGAGATAAGAGATGGAAGAAAGACAACAGGGGGAAAGAAAAAGGATCTGGGATAAGGCAGAGGAGATTAAACAGGTTGCAAATGAGGGAAGAACCTGACAGGATTAATGAAAAGACAACTGGAAGGGACGAAGGAGGAGGGAACGAAATTGAAATGTGAAAAGAGATTGGAAATTTACAGTAAGAACATTGTACTAGAATAAAGGAGGGAGAGGAGGATAGGAACTGAGAGAAAGAATGGAGAGCAGAATGAATGGAGGAAAATAAGATGTGGAAAGAAAGATTTAGGAACTAAGAATTTCACAAACAAGTAAAAGGGTTGGTAGGAATGAAGAAGTAGAAAAATGGGTAAAATGGGAGAGAAAATTGAAGGGACAATTGAAGTATGAGGATGGGAAAAGGAAAGAAAAGAGAAAGAAGTTGAAGTGGAGTGGAGTGGAGTGAGGGAGGGAAAACTAATTGATCATTGAAAAAAATGATAAATAGAAGGGCAGCGAGGGAGGGGAAGAGTGATAAGGAAAGAAGTGGATGGAGGAAGAAAAGGACTAAGAGGCATATCTGTAAGGAACGGCGATGAATAACTCAAAGCGCGCTTAGCGCTTTGTTATTCATCGCCGTCTATCTCTGGAATTTATCGCCCTGGTAGCGCGTTATCAACAACGCGTTGCTCCAGGGCAATAAAAATTCCAGAGATAGCAGGGGAAATCGCCCTTTTGCAGGGAACATCGCTGGTTTTCCAGAGATATTCCCTGCAAAAGGGCGATAACCTTGCTGATACGACCCAGTGGTCGTAGCAGCATAATCCACCACCTATGTTAGGGATGGGTAAGTCAGGATTTTAGCAGACGTTCGTTTTTGGAGAAAACAGCGGTTTTCTCCAAAAACTAACGTATGCTAAAATGTTTGGGCAGTCTTGTAAATATCGCAATGTGCACATCAGCGATATTTGCAAGGCTGTACTGCCCAGTGACGCCCACTTTGCATCTCACTAGAGATGCAAAGAGAGGCGTTGGGAAAAAGGGTGCTAACATGCGATTATACATGTTAGCACCCTCTTGTAAATAGAGCGAAAGTTTTATCTCCGATTTTTTGGCTTTTAAAGCCAAAAAAGCGGAGATAAAGCCTTTTGTTAATATGCCCCTAAGAAAGAGGGGGCATTAAGGCAGAGGCATAAGGGAAGGGGAAAATGGCGGAATGAAGTAAAGGAGGAGGGGCAAAAAAGAGAGAAGGCAAAATGGAAGGTATACCTGGCATTGAAGGAAAGGAGAGACACTGGATATGTGTGGAAAGGAAGAGGAATGAGCTGGGAATTGACATGCACTAGGATAGAATAATATTAACCAAGTGCATCGTTGGCACACGATTTTGACTTGCCTGCTCTCACCACATCATGGCACAAATTGACATAATGAAGACTGATGATAAAGACAGCTATCTTTTCAAATGCTGGAGGCACTTCCAGCTTTAGAGAAGTCGACCGACAATATTACATCTTTGCAACTTTATAGTCCATTCTTAAAGGAACTAAACATTGATGATGTATAACAGGATGATGAGAAAAACAGTCTAATCTTTGACTCCAACTGTAATAAATAAAGATTGGGTGTGAGGGGATCAAAAACCATAATGCGACTGGCATCGCTGGATGTCGTTTCTTTCTTTCCGCTATGTCACTTTTTAGAGCAATGAAAATCATGAAAGTTTCATCAAACACGCTCGGTGTAGACCAGAATGGGTGCTCCTTTCTTTTGGCAGCCAGTCAACTGATTTTCCACACTGCATGACCAGCATGATTCTTTCCTTCCTTCTCTCCCTAGGCCTTGCAGAGAGTCCAGGTCAGTGTGCAGCATTAGCTTCTCCACAGTGCTCCTGAACCATCCCCATTCTCTCCAACTTAGTGATATTTTATAGGCTTGGTGAGCTTCAGCCACCCAGGTACAATGGATCAGCTTCCCAGACTTTTTCTCTGCTGCAGAGAGAAAAGTATTGGAGCAGTGAGGAATTTACCTGCAGGCACCTTAAAGGTGCAGTTCATCCATGCACCTTTAAGGTGCCTGCCACAAGGTGCAGCGATCAACAGGGGGGCACCAGAGGTGCCCCCTCTGCCTCCAATCTGAGGCTGTGCACCAAAGGGGGTCCTGCAGGGGGCCCCCAAACAAGCTTTCCAACGTGATTTCCATGTTGGACAGGCCAACATGGAAACCATGTCGGAAACCGTGCATCGTAATCTCAAGGGGAGAAAGGCCCGCCCTTGAGATTACTGTCTGGCTTCCGACTGGCCATCAGGCTCTCCCAGCCCGTCGGAAGCCAGTTGGAATGATGGGCCGATTTACTTTGGAACTGCCTCCATTATAATGAGGCGGTCGGAAAGTAAACCGCATGGCCCATTACGATGCGGCCCTGATAGCTCCAACCGCAGGTCGGAGCCTTTACGGGCCGCATCATAATCGGCCCCTAAGAGTAAAAGCACCTCACATGTAGGGGCTCTTAGTGTGGCAGACCAGGTATGGGAGAGGTGCTGAACAGCCACTGACAAAAGGACACCAGTGCACACTACTATTTACATCCTAAATTGTGGGACTGGATGTACACCCATGGACTTTATTAGCCAGGCCCAGGCCCCACCTATGGCAGCACACAACCAGTGTGCATAGCAAGAACAGCAAATAGCTGTAGGCGATATACCTACCCTCCTACTTCGAATGATACTCATCATTTTTGTGTATGCTTTTGTTTACTGCCTACAAGGCTTCAGAAACATAGCACTGGGCAGCAACACACATTTAAAAGAAAAAGGCAGTGACACTCAAAGGCTGATAGCAATTTTGTGGGCAACAGGTCCAGATGTTTTATTTATGACAGTTTAGCAAACACAGGATGATAGTACTTTCTGTTTGATTAGTTGTTTCTCTCCAGGGCTGCACTAGGAGTCACAAGTAGCACTAGCAAAAATGTTCAAATAAGCCCCACTCCTGTCCTTGCTTCTCTCCCTATTTTGTTCTTCCTCTCCATCCATTCATCCACCCAACCATCAATCCATCCAACCATCCATCCATCCATCCTTCCATCATTCATCTATCTATCTATCAATCCATTCATCTATCTTTTACTCAACCCTTGTCTTCCCTCCCTCTCTCTCTCTTTTCCTTCTCAGGGCTCTATAAGATCCATCTCTTTTTTGTGTGTATTGCAAGTGCCAAATTATTGCATTTGTAAAGCTAAGTATTGACAAAGAGTTTTAATAAAACATAACATAATATAGTTTGTAATGAATGTGCAGTATTAATGTGTAAGCTTTCATGAAAGAAAATGTGTAAAAATGTGACAAAGAGCACACAGCCACCATTTTTACATGCACTGGGCCACAAATGGCTATAGTAACACTTCTTGAATAGCTTGCTTAAAAACACACAATTTTAATTCCCGAACAAGGAAAAATGTAGTTCAAAGAGTGTAGAGATAACAAAAATGTTTAACTCTTGACCTCTACATAGAAACGCTCTTCATTATTAACCCGTTAACCGCGGCATAAAATCCACCGCGGTGCGGGTGAAATCGTGCGCGGGCGGGCCGCGTCAGCCAACAGACGTGCGCAGCACTACGGAGGTAGTGCTCGCGATGGCCGTTGGCCGACGCACGCATCGAAGGGGTTAAAGTAAGGGGATTATTTACAAGCCCCTTTCGCTGCCGTTGCGTCACTTTTTGTGCCGCACCGGTGGTGCAAGCTGCTGCCCCATATTTACAAGGACACGTAAAGCCACCCTGCATGGATTTTCATGTCCTTGTAAATATAGCCCCTTTACATGCAACACTTTGCGTGAAAGAGGCATGGCATGGGTGTTACTGTAAGTGTTCCCACGCATCACCCATGGCTTCTGCTGCATTTCCAGATTTACGAGAAATCATAAACCTGAAAATGCGTCAGAAGGCTACGCCTTCTGAGCGGAGGCGTAAGGAGGTACAACAAGGAAGAGGTGTGGTGCGCGGCTAGGTCGAGTGACGCTGGAATCTGGGGCTCATGGTTTGATCCCTGGCACCGGCGGCAGGTCAGCCCAGCGCCATGTGACTCTGACACATGGTTGCTTAATCTTCCAGACGGCCCCCAGCGCCGGGATGCCATCGGGTAGCTGTTCGCGCTTTACAAATACTGGATTTACAAGGAGAAACGTTTTCATCTCTCCTCGTTTATTTCGTCTTTCTATGCGTGCTGCATTCTGCAGTACACATAGGAAGAGGAAATCACCTTTTGTGATTGTTTTTGTGCAGGAAGATGTTCTTTCCTGCACCAGAACAATCATCCATGCTTCTCTCCCTATTTTGTTCTTCCTCTTCATCTGTAGTAAAAGGAAATCACCTTTTGTGATTGTTTTTGTGCAGGAAGATGTTCTTTCCTGCACCAAAACAATCATCCCTGTTACCCAGGTACCCTTGCACCATGGTGCAAGGGAGCCTGCGCCGGTGCATGGCAGCTAATTGTGCACTAGTGCAGGGGAGAGCAAAGGGATCCGTCATGTCGTTGTAGATATGACGTACCTCCTTGTTTTGGAATTGACGCAGCATGGCGGAGCCAAATAGTTTGCGGCAGCATGCTATGTTAATTCCTTGTAAATAAGGACCTAAATGTTTTATATAGTTCCACATATTTATGCAAAGTTTTTTGATTTATGAAGATGATGGATCGAGAAATTCATACATGCAAAATCAGCATTTAAACTTGATCTTGACCCTTTTCCACTAACTTGTATCTTCTTTCCAGTGGATGTTTGCTGCTAAATGTTTTCTTTTCATTATACAGATGTTTCAACTTCTACATTGTTATGAACCCCAATGTACCCCAATATAGGCCTAGGTAGTCTCACAACCTTTTACCTACATCTGTCCTATAATTTTTCTACATTACAGGTTTGGTGTTGACCTTTTACCTAGTTAGGCGCTGTATAAATGTCATGTGGGTTTCTCTGAGAACTAGCCTCTTTTATTATGCATGAGCATTCTTAGTATCACAGCAGGATTACCTTCTTCTGCATAATAACACTTTATAAGGGTCATCACTATCGTCATCCTTGGCCGACATGCCAGCAGTACCACAACACATCTAGGTAGAACCCCTGAGGGTACCTTTTGGGTATATAAGCACCACATCTTCGCTGGGCAAACTAGAGTAGAAAGACTTCCATGCTGACACAAGACGCTGAGGTCCCTGGACGCAGACATTCCAGCATGCAGTGGTCTGACATCGCTCACGGGGTGTCCATCTCAGAACCAAGGCGGGTTCCTTTACTCTCCCACTTCAGGTAATGGGTTTGGCTCTATCCTAAGGGGATTCTTGGCTATACACCTACATACATAGGTACACTTAGTCACATCTTGTTAGAGTTTGCATCATCAGAGTATGCATTATTACTGTCATGTATCGATATGGCTGCAGATATTCTTTGTTTTAGCACTATGGTAGAATTCTACCTTTTCTTCACTCTGCTGGTGCTTATAACCGTATATATCTGTTTCTTTATCATGGTTGTTGCAGCACACGTATTTTACACTAGAATGACACTGTTTCAATAAATACTTATTAAATATGTCCCCACCATTTATCCTGTGTATATATCTGAGACAGAGTGAGCATGAGCGACTGAGCGAAAAGTAGTGTACTGTTTTCACGATCCCTGAGGGGTCAGGGTTGTCATGTTTGATAGTTGCCAGAAACTATTCTCTCCTTGGTAAGATTGCAGGGCTCATATTGGCACTGTGAGCTAGTTCGTCTACAGACTAACAAATCCTGTGGGGGTGTCCAGAGTCAGTCTAAACACCAATCCCTTAGTTTATGTTGTCTAAACAACATGGCGCCGCCAACGTTGGTTTGATTCTTATTTAATATTCAAATCTGAGTCATTTTGTTGTGCTTTCTCAGAGATCCCTACTCACATTTTAACCAGAGACGTCTGGAGTGGAAAGGAAAAATCCACTGTAGCTGAGTAGGTATACCCTAAGTATTGGCTGAAGTTTATTCAAGCTTGAAAGATTATAGTTCCCTACATTGTGCATAACCCTTATCTTTTCTATAAACTTCCACCCATAATGTCTTAGACAGCAAACACTGTGGCTGGTGGCAATGCTAGTACTAGTAGAGAAGAAGATGAGCAGGAAGGTGCGATAAACATTTCAGAAATTGCAGAAATGCACTTGCTGGCAAATTAGAAAATTTTGGTCTCTCAGCATTAGGAAGGACTGTAACATTCATGATTGAGGCACAGAGCCATTCAGGTATTCTATTCATGGTTTAAATTCCCACCTGCAGATGCACCCACAAATATATTTCATTCTTATACTGCGGATGAAATACCAGAAGAGTACTGTCTATATGAGGACATAGAAGTACGGCTCACGTACCAAGAGCATGTAAACTGGTTTAAAGGTGCCCACCCACACACCACAGAAAAAGTGAGACTCATCCGCTCAGCAGAGACGGAGCGACTTGGCCAGTTCTAGCTGCTTACACACCGCATCCAGAAATTGACACACTGCCAAAAGCAGACGAAAGTCCACTTCACAAAGAAATAATAAAACTTTACAGAAATCCGACACAGTTTGTTATGAAAACACTCAGACTTCAGACTACAAGGGTTAATCCAGTAGGTCAACTACAAGGGACCGCAGCTAAAATCAACCCACAAACACTGGACGCAGTTATGGGAAGAATGCCCACTAAAAGTGAGCAAATGCCATTCTGGATAGCACAGAAAAATGTGCAGTTAGAGGCAGTGTTTCCACAAACAGGCCAACGATAGAAAGACAGAATACTCACAATTTGCTTGCCAATGGGGATAGCTCCCCTGATAGAGGATTTTACCACTTGGGGATCAGTTTTTGCTGCCATCTATACCAGGACTCATGGAACCCCTCCAATAGCAGTGCAATCGGAAGTGTTAAGACAAATACAGAATGAGTATGGAACAGAACCTGCTCTGAATTTAGGGATGAAATTAACACACAATTTTCCCCAGGTTTCCACAATTATGTTTGCAAACATAAAAGGGCAGGCAGCAGCGGTGGCTATACGCCAACGCCTGAGGAAATGCACTCCTGCACAACAGGAGCAGTAATTACCTAAGATTATCGAAGATACATAAGCTGAATTAGGTAGAGATAATTTGGGAGCTAGAACTATCGAAACCAAAAGTAATGGGTAATCCTGAAAAGGATAACGCTAAGCAAGCACCGGATTCTTCTAAAAAGAAATGGGATAATAAACAACCGAAAATAAGCAGAATGCATCACAATCACTGGGTGGGTCTCCACAACAGGAACCCTCTGACAGAAACCGTGATAACATTAAAAAACCTGGCAGGTATTAGTATAATGATACACATTTCTCTCCTTCCTTTCAGGGCTCATCAAAAACTCAGAGAGGAAAGGACGAGCAGAACACAGATGAGAAGAGCGAGTCAAGCCAACAGATACACATCGCTCTTCAGACCATAATATCAAAAAAGAAGATAAACCAAAATCAAACCCTCAATTTAAAAAGAAGAAGGTTGCTGTCCTTAAAATAAGAAATGCCCAGGCTGCTGAGGATTCAACTTCTGACGGGGAATGGGTTCTGATGGTTCTAGACAGTGCAGCAGAAGTAACAATAGCGCACGAGAACCTGATGGAACTTTTGGTGATAGCGGTGTTGAATGAACATATCCCGGTGGAGACACCTGATACTAGGGTAAGTGTCCCACATCAGTTACATGCAATAACACTCCATATGAAAGGGGACATACTCAGGTAAGTTAAAGGTCTCTTTTGGGAGAACATGTGTGTTAGACCTGTCAGCCCTAGGGTGGTCTCCCCCTGTATTTTTGACCGTGCCTCATTTTTCCACCCTCATTTTTGTGTTGGACTTAGGTCTCCGGGCGCCTTTTCATTACCAATCAGTGTTAAGGTGCCGGTGCTCCCTTCCCCTAAGATGGCTGCCACAGGCCCCTGCTACTGCGGAGTGGCCTTTCTAGTAGCACCCTAGCTGCCAGGAGCTAGCTGGAACCCCACAACAATGTTGCGACACCAGCCCGCCTTTTTTTGTCCTATAGTTAGAATGGGGAAGCTCCTGGAATGTGCTGGAACCTTCTAGAAGGGAGGTGGGGTTTTACTTTTGCCACCTTAGAGAGTGGTCACCTGACCTAAGGCTACTTAACAGAGGGAGGGAACTTTTTCTAGGCAGTTGGAGTAACGCAGACCTGGGGAACCCATGCAGGAGTTTTAGGCGGTAGGGCCTAGTCAGGGACTTATGCCTCTGAAAGTGACAGGGCTTAGGTGCTGCCTTTTAAGTGAGTGAGGGATCCTGTACTAGCCCACTGATCTAGCCCAGCGGGAGGGGAACCCAGGAGCCATCTGCCAAGCTTGACTAGGAGCGAACTAGTCACCAACTCAACCCCCCCCCAAGGAACAGAACCCCTAAGGGCGCCAGAGCCATCTGCGCCACTAAGACTGCTGAAACTTAATGCTGAAGTGGATTGCTGAAACTTAATGCTGAAACTGACTACTGAAACTTATTTCTAAAGACTCACTACTGGACTGCCGGGGGATCGACCAGGTACTAGCGCTGTGACCCCTGCGCTCCCCGACCTTGCCTGGGATCCCCCCTAGTCAGTCCTGCCACGGGCGCTGGGCGCCGAAGTCACCCCTTAATTTCTGCCCCCCCCCTGGGTGAAGGATTCGGAGGCGCACTCACCGCTGCGGCCCAGGGCCAGAAGGCTGCCCCTTGTCGTCACCGGGGCCCGCGGAGAAGCCGTGCCCCCGCAGACCGCACTGCCATTGGCAGCTGCGGGCGCGGGCCCCTGAGGTAGCGAGGAGGTCCCCAGAAGCACCGGTGAGGCCGGCGGAGCTCCCCGGTCACGTCTGACCCGACCGGGAGCCCCGCGCTTTGTCCCCCACTCCCCGCACCACTCAACTCGGCGGGAGAAGCCCGCGAGGGAGGCCCTCGACCCGGAGATCGCCGGGAGACCACCGCTGAGAAGGAGGAAGATCCGCAATGCAGGTAATCTCCGGGGAGGAGGGCGTGAGGCCCCAAGGCCCGGAGTACGCCCCTCCCCTGGGGAGATCCCCCGCGAGGTCTCAACTGCCCCTTAAGCGTGCCAGAGACTGGGCGGACCCCTGACTGCCTTCCAGACACCGCGCGGTGTGGAACTGCCTCATGTAAAGCGCCAAGGAGTTACCAAGCCCCACGAACTGCTAGGGTTCTCCGCCTCATGGTGCCTACCAAATTCGACACGCTAAGAGTCTGCCAGGTGCCCTGAGGTCCGTGCTCTGATTTAACGCGCTATTCAAATGCCATGTGCAGCGCTATGTTCTTAGGCCTGATTTAACGCGCTATTCAAATGCCATGTGCAGCGCTATGTTCTTAGGCCTGATTTAATGCGCTATTCAAATGCTATGTGCAACGCTATGTTCTTAGGTCTGATTTAACGCGCTATTCAAATGCCATGTACAGTGCTATGTTCTTAGGCCTGATTTAACGCGCTATTCAAATGCCATGTGCAGCCCTATGTTCTTAGGCCTGATTTAACGCGCTATTCAATTGCTATGTGCAGCGCGATGATCCTATGCCTGATTTTAAACGCTGTTTGATTGCTATGCGCAGCGCTATGTTTAACCGCTGTGCTTGACGCTCCCCAGGATCACCAGGTGTCGCGTCTTGGTCAATGTATTCAGGTATTGCCAATTGAAGTGTAATGAGATGCTTCTGAATCTGACGTTTCAATGTATTCAGGTATTGCCAATTGAAGTGTAATGAGATGCTTCTGAACCTGACGTTTCAATGTATTCAGGTATTGCCAATTGAAGTGTAATGAGATGCTTTTGAACCTGACATTTTAAATGTATTCAGGTGTTACCAATTGAAACCTAATGAACTGCTTTTGAATGTAACCTGATTTAGATAAACCTGATTAATTTTCATTGAACCTACTGTGTGGTGTCAGTTATTGCGTGCGCTTTCTGCTTCAGGGGATGTGTGTGTTGTATGGTCGCTTTTCACGTAAGCCTTCGGGTGCCTACCTGCTCGAGTCACGTTACCCCCTTAGGGCCTGGTGACCCCCGGTCCTACATTGGTGGCAGCGGTGGGATAAGGACCTGTGACCATACAGCACCCTCCAGTGAAGCGGAGGGCGCCGCAATTAGACGCCTATTGTGTTTAAGCTCTGCAACTGTTTATTACTGCATTCCACTGTCCAGACTGAGGGTGTAGAATCCTAGTTAGCCTGACACTGTCACCAATATCCTAGTATTTTTTCTCCTTGATATCTAGGTCCCCACCTGTCACGATGGAGTTCCGGTTAGCCGACCTTGAGGGGTATATTGTAAGGCAGCTGGATGGGGGTGCCTGGGGTGCAGAGGGCCAAAGGACCGGAACTCCGTACCGCCTTAAGGGCATGGGTAGAAGCCCACCCAGAGGGGAGAGGGGAGGAGGGACAGGAGGCGCAGGATGCACCTCAGGAGGAGAGCGCACAGGAGGAGCTAGACCTGCTCAATGTGGATGTGTCTGAAAATGTGCCACCAGGGAGACGTTCTGGGGCCAGCAGTAGGACAGGGTCTAGGAGGAGCGCGTCTCCAGAGGAGTATGAGGACAGGAGGGAGGAGAGACAGTTGAAGTGGGAGCTAGCCAAATTAGAGCAAGAAAGAGAAAACAAGAGATGGGCAATGGAAGAAAAGAAGCTGGCACACGAGCTTCAGCTGAAAGAGTTGGAGCTGCGCGCTCTCCAATTGAATGCGTCCAATAAGGACAATGGTGGCAGCGTACCAAAAGATCCCCAAGAGTCAAAATTTTATTTGCCCAAAGAAGTAATTGCCAGTTACACGGTGGGGGATGATATTGCCAAGTGGCTGGAGGCATACGAGGTGGCCTTGACAGCCCATGGGGTACTCGAGAGCAACTGGGGAGGTGGCCTGTATCGCTACATACCTCCCAATGTCAGGGATACCCTTTTGTATTTAGCCAAGGCGGATCAGGTCAGGTATGCCCCCATGAAAGAGGCCTTACTAAAGAAATTTGGTCTCAACCCCGAGAGGTATCGTCAGAAGTTCCGTGGCAGCCATAAGCTGTCCACACAGAATTGGGTGGATTTTTTTGACTATGCCTGTAAGGCACTAGATGGTTGGGTGCGTGGCAGCGAGGTGCAGGACTACCAAGGGTAGTACAATCTTTTTTTAAGGGAGCACCTCTTGGATAAGTGCTTTCCGGAGCTGCGCTAACATCTGGTGGACCGCAAGTTAACGGATCCCCGTGAGCTTGCAGAAGAGGCGGATATTTGGGTGAGCACCCGGGTGTCTCACAAGGGCGAGATGGCTCGAAAGGCGGACAGGGTTTCCCCCAGAAGAAAGAGGGGGGAGATAAAAAGGTGGAGTTCTCTCGAGGCCCACAAACTAAGCAGTTTGGGAAAGGAGTAGGAACCCCACCTCAGTCCAATTCCCCAAAGCCCACCTACCCTGACAGGAGTCAGCAGCCAAGGATTGTGAGGTGCTACGAATGTGGGGAGATTGGACACTACAAAGGCGATCGTAAGTGTCGCAAGAGACCCCCAGCCCCAACGGGCGGGAAGAGCCCCGGGGTGGCTAGTGTAGCGCTGGGGGTGGAGCTGCCCGTAGATAGGGAAGGGGAGTGGACAGGCCTGATCCTGGTTTCACTCGGGGATAGGGAGATGGTCCCCGTAGTGTCCCTGCCCCCGGACACTGCTAAATACCAGCAGAGGGTGAGAGTTAACGGGGAGGAGGTGGAGGCTCTGAGGGACACAGGTGCCAGCATGACCACCGTAGTGAGGCGGCTGGTGTCCCCAGACCAAGTAGTCCCCGAGGAGTTCCATCTGGCCGTATTGGCTGACGGCAGTGTGAGTCACTATCCAGTGGCTTGAGTTCCATTTGAGTGGGGAGGAGTCAAAGGCCTACTGAGAGTTGCGGTGAGCCCTGCCTTGCCTGTGGGGTGCTTGTTAGGGAACGACCTGGAGCACACCAAATGGAAAGATGTAGAATTTCGAGCTCATACCGAGATGCTGGGATTACCAGGGTGGACTTGCGTAGTCACGCGGTCCATGGCTGCCCGGCATGTAACTCAACCCGGGTTGGAGCCTGGGATAATGGCCCAACCCAACGCTGAGTGTGGAGAGGAGAAGGTGGTAGAGGACACACCCCGTGAGATGGATGGGGAGGCCGCAGAGGTGCCCCCGGAGTCCGTGGAGGTGGATTTCATTCCCGTGGGGGACTTGCCGATCCTTGCCGACTGGCAGGTGGAAGGAGGACCTACCCGGGAGGAATTTTGTCAGGCACAAAGGGCGTGCCCCACGCTTGAAGGCATGCGGCGACAGGCCGAAGCCCAAGTGGCCAGTCAGGAGACGGGTGGATATCATGTGTATTGGGAGGATGGCCTCCTGTACAGTGAGCCTAAACCTTTGCGCGGTTGGTCCCACATTTTTATGGGCCCAGGATGAGAGTTGCCTCAGACGCCTTTTGTAAGACCTGTAAGTCTTGCCAGGCAAGTGGCAAGACTGGGACTAAATTGAAGGTCCCTTTGGAACCGCTCCCGGTGGTCGGGACCCCTTTTCAGCGGGTCGGTATAGACATTGTTGGGCCGTTGGACCCTCCGACCTATGCGAGACACCGGTTCATTCTGGTATTAGTGGACCACGCCACACGGTACCCAGAGGCTATTCCTCTGAGGACCATCACTGCACCGGTGGTGGCGCGGGCCCTGTTGGGGATTTTTACCCGAGTGGGATTCCCCAAGGTCGTGGTGTCAGACAGGGGCACAAATTTCATGTTGGCCTATATGCAGGCCAGGTGGAAGGAGTGTGGAGTGACCTACCGGTTCTCCACTCCTTACCACCCCCAGACTAACGGGCTCGTAGAGCGCTTCAACAAAACCTTGAAAGGAATGATCCGGAGCCTGCCAGAGGGCTTGAGGCGTAAGTGGGACGTCCTCCCTTGCCTGCTGTTCTCCTACCGGGAAGTACCACAGAAGGGAGTCGGGCTCAGCCCGTTCGAGTTGCTCTATGGCCATCCCGTTAGGGGACCCCTCAGCCTAGTGAAGGAGGGGTGGGAGAAAGCTTCGCAGAAGATTCCCCGTGATATTGTCAGCTACATGCTGGCATTCCGTAGCCAGATGGCCAAGCTGTGGAAGGCGGCCTCAGAGAATCTGGAGGCTAGCCAGGCCGTCATGAAGGAGTGGTATGACCGCAACGCTCGGACGGTAGAGTTGGACGCTGGACAGAAGGTGTGGGTCATGGAGCCTGGGGAGCTTTGTGCCCTCCAGGACCGGTGGACTGGTCCGTACGAAATTGTGGAGCGACAAGGCCAGACCACATACGTAGTTGACTTAAAGACCCCCCAACAGCCCCATAGGGTGCTCCACGTCAACCGCCTGAAGCCGCACCATGAGCGATCGGAGCTTGCTCTCCTTATGGTGACGGATGGGAGCGAAGAGGAAGAGAGTGAAGCTCTTCCTGACCTTCTAGCGGCCCAGGAAAAGGATGGTTCAGTGGAGGGTGTAATCCTTTCCCCATCCTTGACCCCAGAGCAACAGAGGGACTGCCGCCAGGTGCTGGGGCAGTACGCCTCGTTGTTCTCCCTCACGCCTGGAATCACTCATTTGTGTACCCATGATGTGGACACAGGGGACAGCCCCCCGGTAAAGAACAAGTCTTACCGGCTCTCTGACCGAGTGAAAGACAGCATCCAGAGTGAGGTAGCGAAAATGCTGGAGCTGGGGGTGATAGAACCTTCCAGCAGCCCGTTGGCTAGTCCGGTGGTGTTGGTGCCGAAAGCTGCCCCACCGGGCACCACACCAGAACTTCGGTTCTGTGTAGACTACCGGGGGTTGAACTCTGTCACGAAGACAGATGCTCACCCTATCCCTCGAGTAGACGAGCTGGTGGACCGGCTGGGAGCAGCCCGGTACCTCAGCACCATTGATTTAACGTCCGGATACTGGCAGATTGCCATGGCCGATGGAGCCAAGGAGAAGACAGCGTTCTCCACCCCCGAGGGCCACTTCCAGGTCCGAGTGATGCCCTTTGGGCTCAAAAATGCTCCGGCCACGTTCCAGCGGTTAGTGAATCAGGTACTATCTGGCCTGGAGTCCTTCTCAGCGGCATACCTGGATGACATAGCTGTGTTCAGCAGCACCTGGGAGGACAATCTGCAGCACCTCCAGGTGGTATTGCAGGCGCTGCAACGCGCTGGCCTAACCATTAAAGCCAGCAAGTGCCAGATTGGACAGGGATCTGTCGTGTACCTGGGACACCTGGTGGGCGGGGGTAAGGTGCAACCCCTCCAGGCTAAAATAGAGACCATCTTGGCTTGGGAGCCCCCCAAGACCCAAACGGAGGTCCGAGCTTTCCTCGGCCTCACTGGGTATTACCGCCGGTTTGTCAAGGGATATGGTACCATCGTAACCCCCTTGACAGAATTGACATCCAAGAAACAACCACGCAAGGTCATATGGACAGCTGCTTGCCAGGAGGCATTTGAAACGCTGAAACATGTGATGTGTACCGCTCCAGTACTCGCAACCCCAGATTTCAGTAAGGAATTCATTGTACAGACGGACGCCTCAGAGCACGGCATAGGTGCGGTGCTCTCGCAGCTCAACACCGAGGGCCAAGATCAACCTGTGGTCTTCATCTCCAGAAGACTCCTCCCTCGGGAATGGCGATGGAGCACCATCGAGCGGGAAGCCTTCGCGGTGGTCTGGGCTCTGAAGAAGTTGAGGCCATACCCCTTTGGATCTCACTTCCTAATTCAGACAGATCACCGCCCTCCTCGCTGCCTCATGCAGATGAGAGGCGAAAACCCCAAGTTGTTGAGGTGGTCCATTTCCCTACAGGGGATGGACTTTTGGGTGGAACATCGGCCCGGAGTTGACCACGCCAATGCTGACGGTCTCTCCAGGTTTTTCCGCCTTAGCGATGAGAACTCCCTAGAGGTTGGGTAGCTCTCCCCTCTTTCGGCGTGTTAGACCTGTCAGCCCTAGGTTGGTCTCCCCCTGTATTTTTGACCGTGCCTCATTTTTCCACCCTCATTTTTGTGTTGGACTTAGGTCTCCGGGCGCCTTTTCATTGCCAATCAGTGTTAAGGTGCCGGTGCTCCCTTCCCCTAAGATGGCTGCCACAGGCCCCTGCTACTGCGGAGTGGCCTTTCTAGTAGCACCCTAGCTGCCAGGTGCTGGCTGGAACCCCACAACAATGTTGCGACACCAGCCCGCATTTGTTTGTCCTATAGTTAGAATGGGGAAGCTCCTGGAATGTGCTGGAACCTTCTAGAAGGGAGGTGGGGTTTTACTTTTGCCGCCTTAGAGAGTGGTCACCTGACCTAAGGCTACTTAACAGAGGGAGGGAACTTTTTCTAGGCAGTTGGAGTAACGCAGACCTGGGGAACCCATGCATGAGTTTTAGGCGGTAGGGCCTAGTCAGGGACTTATGCCTCTGAAAGTGACAGGGCTGAGGTGCTGCCTTTTAAGTGAGTGAGGGATCCTGTACTAGCCCACTGATCTAGCCCAGAGGGAGGGGAACCCAGGAGCCATCTGCCAAGCTTGACTAGGAGCGAACTAGTCACCAACTCAACCCCCCCCCCAAGGAACAGAACCCCTAAGGGCGCCAGACCCATCTGCGACACTAAGACTGCTGAAACTTAATGCTGAAGTGGATTGCTGAAACTTAATGCTGAAACTGACTACTGAAACTTATTTCTAAAGACTCACTACTGGACCGCCGGGGGATCAACCAGGTACTAGCGCTGTGACCCCTGCGCTCCCCGACCTTGCCTGGGATCCCCCCTAGTCAGTCCTGCCACGGGCGCTGGGCGCCGAAGTCACCCCTTAATTTCTGCCCCCCCCCTGGGTGAAGGAATCGGAGGCGCACTCACCGCTGCGGCCCAGGGCCAGAAGGCTGCCCCTTGTCGTCACCGGGGCCCGCGGAGAAGCCCGGGGCCCCGCCGCTGCCGTCGCAGCCGAAGAGTCGCGACCCCCAGCGCCGAGAAGGCCTCGTTGGGCCCAGGCGCCCTGCCGCGGCCGCGTAGGCCTGAAGCCAGGAACTCGAGTCACCTGATGGGGGCGGACTGCTAAACGCTGCCCCCGCCGTGGCCCCATTGGTCGATTGGGTCGCGCCCCCACAGACCGCACTGCCATTGGCGGCTGCGGGCGCGGGCCCCTGAGGTAGCGAGGAGGTCCCCAGAAGCACCGGTGAGGCCGGCGGAGCTCCCAGGTCACGTCTGACCCGACCGGGAGCCCTGCACTTTGTCCCCCACTCCCCGCACCACTCAACTCGGCGGGAGAAGCCCGCGAGGGAGGCCCTCGACCCGGAGATCGCCGGGAGGCCACCGCTTAGAAGGAGGAAGATCCGCAACGCAGGTAATCTCCGGGGAGGAGGGCGGGAGGCCCCCGAGGCCCGGAGTATGCCCCTCCCCCGGGGAGATCCCCCGCGAGGTGTCAACTGCCCCCTAAGCGTGCCAGAGACTGGGCGGACCACTGACTGCCTTCCAGACACCGCGCGGTGTGGAACTGCCTCATGTAAAGTGCCAAGGAGTTACCAAGCCCCACGAACTGCTAGGGTTCTCCGCCTCATGGTGCCTACCAAATTCGACAAGCTAAGAGTCTGCCAGGTGCCCTGAGGTCCGTGCTCTGATTTAACGCGCTATTCAAATGCCATATGCAGCGCTATGTTCTTAGGCCTGATTTAACGCGCTATTCAAATGCCATGTGCAGCGCTATGTTCTTAGGCCTGATTTAACGCGCTATTCAATTGCTATGTGCAGCACGATGATCCTATGCCTGATTTTAAACGCTATTTGATTGCTATGCCCAGCGCTATGTTTAACCGCTGTGCTTGACGCTCCCCAGGATCACCAGGTGTCGCGTCTTGGTCAATGTATTCAGGTATTGCCAATTGAAGTGTAATGAGATGCTTCTGAACCTGACGTTTCAATGTATTCAGGTATTGCCAATTGAAGTGTAATGAGATGCTTCTGAACCTGACGTTTCAATGTATTCAGGTATTGCCAATTGAAGTGTAATGAGATACTTTTGAACCTGACATTTTAAATGTATTCAGGTGTTACCAATTGAAACCTAATGAACTGCTTTTGAATCTAACCTGATTTAGATAAACCTGATTAATTTTCATTGAACCTACTGTGTGGTGTCAGTTATTGCGTGCGCTTCCTGCTTCAGGGGATGTGTGTGTTGTATGGTCGCTTTACACTTAAGCCTTCGGGTGCCTACCTGCTCGAGTCACGTTACCCCCTTAGGGCCTGGTGACCCCCGGTCCTACATTGGTGGCAGCGGTGAGATAAGGACCTGTGACCATACAGCACCCTCCAGTGAAGCGGAGGGCGCTGCAATTAGACGCCTATTGTGTTTAAGCTCTGCAACTGTTTATTACTGCATTGATTGAATTCCACTGTCCAGACTGAGGGTGTAGAATCCTAGTTAGCCTGACACTGTCACCTGTATCCTAGTATTTTTTCTCCTTGATATCTAGGTCCCCACCTGTCACGATGGAGTTCCGGTTAGCCGACCTTGAGGGGTATACTGTAAGGCAGCTGGATGGGGGTGCCTGGGGTGCGGAGGGTCAAAGGACTGGAACTCCGTACCACCTTAAGGGCATGGGTAGAGGCCCACCCAGAGGGGAGAGGGGAGGAGGGACAGGAGGCACAGGATGCACCTCAGGAGGAGAGCGCGCAGGAGGAGCTAGACCTGCTCAATGTGGATGTGTCTGAAAATGTGCCACCAGGGAGACGTTCTGGGGCCAGCAGTAGGACAGGGTCTAGGAGGAGCGCGTCTCCAGAGGAGTATGAGGACAGGAGGGAGGAGAGACAGTTGAAGTGGGAGCTAGCCAAATTAGAGCAAGAAAGAGAAAACAAGAGATGGGCAATGGAAGAAAAGAAGCTGGCGCACGAGCTTCAGCTGAAAGAGTTGGAGCTGCGCGCTCTCCAGTTGAATGCGTCCAATAAGGACAATGGTGGCAGCGTACCAAAAGAATCCCAAGAGTCAAAATTTTATTTGCCCAAAGAAGTAATTGCCAGTTACACGGTGGGGGATGATATTGCCAAGTGGCTGGAGGCATACGAGGTGGCCTTGACAGCCCATGGGGTACTCGAGAGCAACTGGGGAGGTGGCCTGTATCGCTACATACCTCCCAATGTCAGGGATACCCTTTTGTATTTAGCCAAGGCGGATCAGGTCAGGTATGCCCCCATGAAAGAGGCCTTACTAAAGAAATTTGGTCTCAACCCCGAGAGGTATCGGCAGACGTTCCGTGGCAGCCATAAGCTGTCCACACAGAATTGGGTGGATTTTTTTGACTATGCCCGTAAGGCACTAGATGGTTGGGTGCGTGGCAGCGAGGTGCAGGACTACCAAGGGTTGTACAATCTTTTTTTAAGGGAGCACCTCTTGGATAAGTGCTTTCCGGAGCTGCGCCAACATCTGGTGGACCGCAAGTTAACGGATCCCCGTGAGCTTGCGGAAGAGGCGGATATTTGGGTGAGCACCCGGGTGTCTCACAAGGGCCCCGGGGGAGATGGCTCGAAAGGCGGACAGGGTTTCCCCCAGAAGAAAGAGGGGGGAGATAAAAAGGTGGAGTTCTCTCAAGGCCCACAAACTAAGCAGTTTGGGAAAGGAGTAGGGACCCCACCTCAGTCCAATTCCCCAAAGCCCACCTACCCTGACAGGAGTCAGCAGCCAAGGATTGTGAGGTGCTACGAATGTGGGGAGATTGGACACTACAAAGGCGATCCTAAGTGTCGCAAGAGACCCTCAGCCCCAACGGGCAGGAAGAGCCCGGGGTGGATAGGGTAGCGCTGGGGGTGGAGCTGCCCTTAGATAGGGAACGGGAGTGGGCAGGCCTGACCCTGGTTTCACTCGGGGATAGGGAGATGGTCCCCGTAGGGTTCCTGCCCCCGAACACTGCTAAATACCAGCAGAGGGTGAGAGTTAACGGGGAGGAGGTGGAGGCTCTGAGGGACACAGGTGCCAGCATGACCACCGTAGTGAGGCGGCTGATGTCCCCAGACCAAGTAGTCCCCGAGGAGTTCCATCCGGCCGTATTGGCTGATGGCAGTGTGAGTCACTATCCAGTGGCTTGAGTTCCATTTGAGTGGGGAGGAGTCAAAGGCCTACTGAGAGTTGCGGTGAGCCCTGCCTTGCCTGTGGGGTGCTTGTTAGGGAACGACCTGGAGCACACCAAATGGAAAGATGTCGAATTTCGAGCTCATACCGAGATGCTGGGATTACCAGGGTGGACTTGCGTAGTCAGGTGGTCCATGGCTGCCCGGCATGGAACTCAACCCGGGTTGGAGCCTGGGATAATGGCCCAACCCAACGCTGAGTGTGGAGAGGAGAAGGTGGTAGAGGACACACCCCGTGAGATGGATGGGGAGGCCGCAGAGGTGCCCCCGGAGTCCGTGGAGGTGGATGTCGTTCCCGTGGGGGACTTGCCGACCCTTGCCGACTGGCACGTGGAAGGAGGACCTACCCGGGAGGAATTTTGTCAGGCACAAAGGGCGTGCCCCACGCTTGAAGGCATGCGGCGACAGGCCGAAGCCCAAGTGGCCAGTCAGGAGACGGGCGGATATCATGTGTATTGGGAGGATGGCCTCCTGTACAGTGAGCCTAAGGTGCCGGTGCATGGCTCTTCGAGGGACTTAGTGGTCCCCCAATGCTACCGGGCCTTCCTGCTGGAGTTAGCGCACGAGATACCCTTAGCCGGACACCTGGGTCAGGACAAAACCTTTGCGCGGTTGGTCCCACATTTTTATTGGCCCAGGATGAGAGTTGCCTCAGACACCTTTTGTAAGACCTGTAAGTCTTGCCAGGCAAGTGGCAAGACTGGGACTAAATTGAAGGTCCCTTTGGAACCGCTCCCGGTGGTCGCGACCCCTTTTCAGCGGGTCGGTATAGACATTGTTGGGCCGTTGGACCCTCCGACCTATGCGAGACACCGGTTCATTCTGGTATTAGTGGACCACGCCACACGGTACCCAGAGGCTATTCCTCTGAGGACCATCACTGCACCGGTGGTGGCGCGGGCCCTGTTGGGGATTTTTACCCGAGTGGGATTCCCCAAGGTCGTGGTGTCAGACAGGGGCACAAATTTCATGTTGGCCTATATGCAGGCCAGGTGGAAGGAGTGTGGAGTGACCTACCGGTTCTCCACTCCTTACCACCCCCAGACTAACGGGCTCGTAGAGCGCTTCAACAAAACCTTGAAAGGAATGATCCGGAGCCTGCCAGAGGGCTTGAGGCGTAAGTGGGACGTCCTCCCTTGCCTGCTGTTCTCCTACCGGGAGGTACCACAGAAGGGAGTCGGGTTCAGCCCGTTCGAGTTGCTCTATGGCCATCCCGTTAGGGGACCCCTCAGCCTAGTGAAGGAGGGGTGGGAGAAGGCTTCGCAGAAGCTTCCCCTTGATATTGTCTGCTACATGCTGGCATTCCGTAGCCAGATGGCCAAGCTGTGGAAGGCGGCCTCAGAGAATCTGGAGGCTAGCCAGGCCGCCATGAAGGAGTGGTATGACCGCAACGCTCGGACGGTAGAGTTGGACGCTGGACAGAAGGTGTGGGTCATGGAGCCTGGGGAGCTTTGTGCCCTCCAGGACCGGTGGACTGGTCCGTACGAAATTGTGGAGCGACGAGGCCAGACCACATACGTAGTTGACTTAAACACCCCCCGACAGCCCCATAGGGTGCTCCACGTCAACCGCCTGAAGCCACACCATGAGCGATCAGAGCTTGCTCTCCTTATGGTGACGGATGGGAGCGAAGAGGAAGAGAGTGAAGCTCTTCCTGACCTTCTAGCGGCCCAGGAAAAGGATGGTTCAGTGAAGGGCGTAATCCTTTCCCCATCCTTGACCCCAGAGCACCAGAGGGACTGCCGCCAGGTGCTGGGGCAGTCCGCCTCGTTGTTCTCCCTCACTCCTGGAATCACTCATTCATGTACCCATGATGTGGACACAGGGGACAGCCCCCCGGTAAAGAACAAGTCTTACCGGCTCTCTGACCGAGTGAAAGACAGCATCCAGAGTGAGGTAGCGAAAATGCTGGAGCTGGGGGTGATAGAACCTTCCAGCAGCCCGTGGGCTAGTCCAGTGGTGTTGGTGCCGAAAGCGGCCCCACCGGGCACCACACCAGAACTTCGGTTGTTGAACTCTGTTACGAAGACAGATGCTCACCCCATCCCACGAGCAGACGAGCTGGTGGACCGGCTGGGAGCAGCCCGGTACCTCAGCACCATTGATTTAACATCCGGATACTGGCAGATTGCCATGGCCGATGGAGCCAAGGGGAAGACAGCGTTCTCCACCCCGAGGGCAACTTCCAGTTCCGAGTGATGCCCTTTGGGCTCAAAAATGCTCCGGCCACGTTCCAGCGGTTAGTGAATCAGGTACTATCTGGCCTGGAGTCCTTCTCAGCGGCATACCTGGATGACATAGCTATCTTCAGCAGCACCTGGGAGGACCATCTGCAGCACCTCCAGGAGGTATTGCAGGCGCTGCAACTCGCTGGCCTAACCATTAAAGCCAGCAAGTGCCAGATTGGACAGGGATCTGTCATGTACCTGGGACACCTGGTGGGCGGGGGTAAGGTGCAACCCCTCCAGGCCAAAATAGAGACCATCTTGACAGAATTGACATCCAAGAAACAACCACGCAAGGTCATATGGACAGCTGCTTGCCAGGAGGCATTTGAAACGCTGAAACATGCGATGTGCACCGCTCCAGTACTCGCAACCCCAGATTTCAGTAAGGAATTCATTGTACAGACGGATGCCTCAGAGCACGGCATAGGTGCGGTGCTCTCGCAGCTCAACACCGAGGGCCAAGATCAACCTGTGGCCTTCATCTCCAGAAGACTCCTCCCTCGGGAATGGCGATGGAGCACCATCGAGCGGGAAGCCTTCGCGATGGTCTGGGCTCTGAAGAAGTTGAGGCCATACCTCTTTGGATCTCACTTCCTAATTCAGACAGATCACCGCCCCCTTCACTGGCTCATGCAGATGAGAGGCGAAAACCCCAAGTTGTTGAGGTGGTCCATTTCCCTACAGGGGATGGACTTTCGGGTGGAACATCGGCCCGGAGTTGACCACGCCAATGCTGACGGTCTTTCCAGGTTTTTCCACCTTAGCGATGAGAACTCCCTAGAGGTTGGGTAGCTCTCCCCTCTTTCGGCTGGGGGGGACGCGTGTTAGACCTGTCAGCCCTAGGGTGGTCTCCCCCTGCATTTTTGACCGTGCCTCATTTTTCCACCCTCATTTTTGTGTTGGACTTAGGTCTCCGGGCGCCTTTTCATTGCCAATCAGTGTTAAGGTGCCGGTGCTCCCTTCCCCTAAGATGGCTGCCACAGGCCCCTGCTACTGCGGAGTGGCCTTTCTAGTAGCACCCTAGCTGCCAGGTGCTGGCTGGAACCCCACAACAATGTTGCGACACCAGCCCGCCTTTTTTGTCCTATAGTTAGAATGGGGAAGCTCCTGGAATGTGCTGGAACCTTCTAGAAGGGAGGTGGGGTTTTACTTTTGCCGCCTTAGAGAGTGGTCACCTGACCTAAGGCTACTTAACAGAGGGAGGGAACTTTTTCTAGGCAGTTGGAGTAACGCAGACCTGGGGAACCCATGCAGGAGTTTTAGGCGGTAGGGCCTAGTCAGGGACTTATGCCTCTGAAAGTGACAGGGCTTAGGTGCTGCCTTTTAAGTGAGTGAGGGATCCTGTACTAGCCCACTAATCAAGCCCAGTGGGAGGGGAACCCAGGAGCCATCTGCCAAGCTTGACTAGGAACGAACTAGTCACCAACTCAACCCCCCCCCAAGGAACAGAACCCCTAAGGGCGCCAGAGCCATCTGCGCCACTAAGACTGCTGAAATTTCCTGCTGAAGTGGATTGCTGAAACTTAATGCTGAAACTGACTACTGAAACTTATTTCTAAAGACTCACTACTGGACTGCCGGGGGATCAACCAGGTACTAGCACTGTGACCCCTGCGCTCCACGACCTTGCCTGGGATCCCCCCTAGTGAGTCCTGCCACGGGCGCTGGGCGCCGAAGTCACCCCTTCGGGTGCCTACCTGCTCGAGTCAAGTTACCCCCTTAGGGCCTGGTGACCCCCGGTCCTACAATGTGTTTTGGATACGATATCCTTTTGGCTGAAAAAGATTGGCCACCTGAGTTCATTATGAATTCCCCAAAAGGAGTCATTTTACCAGCTTTCTCTGACTTCTTTCCTGAATCATTAAAACATGCATACGCGCAGGAGTGGTGGGTAGCACTAGCTCCTACTTTATACCGCAATCATGTAGGGTAGGATGCTGAGTCACCTCGCCATGAAAACCAGTGTAAAAACTACTCCAACTACACAGAGGCAATACCCTATAAAACATGACACGAAAAAACAAGTCAAGGGGATTTTGGATCAACTTGAATACCAGTGTGTAATAGAGAATTGCACCTCTTCCATGAATAATCCTTTGTTTCCCGTAATGAAACTCGACAATTCACACCGTCTAGTTTTAGACTACAGGCATTTGAACACATACACAAAGACATTTACAGTACAGAGTACACACAGTGCTTCATTAATGAATAACATTGAGCGAATAAAACACAAAACAACACTAGATATCTCAAATGAATTCTTTTGCCAAAATATAGTGCCTGAGAGCAGATATTTGACAGAATTTTCAGCCTTCTGCTCTCAACGTCAATTCTGTAGACTGCCCCAACAGTATAAGAATAGCCCCGGGTTGTTCTCAGGAAGAGTATCAGAGTTACTTCAAACTTTTGATGAGGAGGCATTGTCCTATGTAGATGATATTTATCTGACAGACGATGAATTATTGGATCATTTGAACAGGGTGAACAACGTAATTCTGGGTTTCACCTCTGAGGGCTACAAATTTAACTTTAAAAAATCGAGAATTGCCCATCTCAATGTTCTATGTTTAGGATATAAACTTTCAAACGAAGGGAAAAGTCTAGCAGCACAATTTGTAGATAAATGTGCGCTGCTTCAACCTCCCAAAAATCTGAAAAACTTACAATCTATTTTAGGATTCCTAAATTTTGGAAGAACATACATCTTGGATTATGCAGAAAAGGTGATACCTTTCTACGACTCAATCAGACCTGATTTCTCAATTCGACATTGGACACAGGAACATACAGAAATTCTTTGTTCCTTACAAGCTGACATGATAGCTCTCAAACACCTACACACACGTGTAAACACTACGAATTTGGTGATCCATGTAATAGTGGGTCAACCTGGGTACACTTACCTCACCTTCAATAAAGGAGAAACTGTACCCATTGCATACAAATCTCATTTGTACACAAATGCTGAAATGTGTTTTGCATCAACCGAAAAACTTTTGACAGCAGTGCAGACTGCTGTAGTGAGAGAAAGAGCACTTGCTCAGGGGAAATGCATAATTGTCGTGACTCCAGTACCAACCTTAGGGGCTGTTACCAAAGCAAGCATTCCAAATGCAAAGGCATGGCATCCAAGATGGATTCAATGGGCTAATTCTCTCACTGAACCAGATGTAGACAACAAATTTGATTCTACATTTAAAACACAGGCATTTCTGTAGTACAAACAAGAATATCCTCTTCCAAATGAAATAATGCCTCTGTATCAGTATGATTATATCATTCACACTGATGGTTCTGCTCAATCTGGCGTAGGAAGTAAACAGCAATACAGCTCTGCATGTGCAATTGTAAAAGGACGTAAGCAGGATGGTAATTATGTCTGAGCAATACTCAGACACAGTCTCTAGGAGATTGCATGGCACAGCTGGTAGAACTCAAAACCCTGATACTGGCATTAAAAAATACGGATCGAGAATTCCCCACACTTATTGTGTGTGATTCATTTTATTGTGTACAGTCTTACAATGAATATCTTCACTATTGGGGCAACAATGGGTTTAAAGATTCAAAAGGTTGCAAAATGAAGCATAAATTTATTTGGGAATAAGTGGCAGAGCTGAAAAAAGGCTTGCCACTGGCTCACATGATTCATACGCTGAGTCATCAATATGTTGGCGTGCACGTTGAAGGGAATTCATTGGCTGATGAAACCGTCAAGGTGACAGTGCAAACTGCTGCCGTAGCTGCAATCACTCATTCTTGCACAAGAGTATATGACAGATAATGGTAGCTGTCATCGCATTGTGTAAAAACAGCACAGCCTTGCCACAAGGTTTTCAACTAAAGTACTCCTACAAGTTAGATGCACAAAATGTATCATATGCTCAAATTCCAGTAGTGGGGGATAGAGTAATACCAAACATGGTTTGAAGATTAGGTTTAATACTAGCTGCGCACGAGGGTCTGGGTTCAGCACACGCAGGTATTACTGCAACGTTTTGCTTCTGAAACAACATTATTAGCGGCCAGGTCTTACCAAGCAGACCAAGGGCTTTGTCCTTAAGTGTGACATCTGTCAGATAATGAAGGGTTCCACGTAGCACAGCCACCAAGGACACCATTACTGATATCACACAGACCTCTCGCATGTGTCTATTTGGATCACTGCGGCCCCCTGCAATCGGACGGGGCTTACAAGTACATCTTGGTGGCAGTGGATTCATGCTCTAGAGTCCTGTGGGTTTGGCCTCAGTGCTCGGCTGACGCCTGAACTGTGAGAAAGGGTTTGCAAGTCTTCATAGGACCACACACAATTGGCACATTACATTCTGACTGTGGCCCCGGGTTCAGCTCTCAGACTTACAAGGAAGCCATGGGAAGTTTGGGTGTTGCATTGCAGTACTCCTAGCCTTATGATCCTGAAGGAAATTTGATTGTGGAAACAAATGACCATGACTTAAAGCAATTCTAAACAGCAAGGGTATTAGGCTCGGGTGGTAGTATGGTCAATCACCTATACGGGGTCCCTGGGAGGCTACACTTCAAATGAGGTCCTTTTTTGGGATGAGAATGTGGGTACCTGACCTTGATTGTGGTAGCACAGAGGCAGATGAAAAAGCATTTGACATCAATGCTTGTTTGGCTGTTTCACAGGAATTCAGTGAATTCTGGACACCACAAAGCAACGTCCAAGTGAAACGCACCGCCACTTGGGAAGTGACGGCTGTTTCGGCAAGACCTGCCTGGGTCCCAAAGATCAGGGACCTGGTCAGGGAAAAGATTGTGGACAAAAAATAATTTGGGCCATCTTACAGAGCACCTCTACCTGTCCTAGCTGTCGAAGGAACAAGAATGGTACTTCTTCTGCCTCTTGCCGGAAAAAAAGAAAAGAGATTTGTCTTCATTGATCTGATCAAACCACATATTGTGGGTGAAACTGAATAGCAGGCCGCGTGGGCTCCTCGGTAGCTGCCGTTCTCCTCTTGCCACCATACAGGAAGTTTAGACGGAAAAAGTAATAATGATTGAAGATTCTACTTTACGAAGTAAAGACGTTGCCAACAATAGAAAGGAACTCATACCAGTCGAAATTGAACAACAACAAAATAGAAATGAAATGCAAATCTCAATTAGGCCCAATACCGACATCTATCTGAATATGCCTCAGAATGAGTCATCTGATAATTCAACAAAACCTGGTGAGCAACCAAAGATAGATCGAACAACGTCTGGCTACTTCATCGATTTTGACACCTTCTCACTGGATCCGAGTGAACCTGAGTCACTGCCAGTTTGTTTCCTACAAAGAAAAAATATATAATATCTACCTTTGGCTGAAAAAGACCTACTTTGTATCTCCCTGGCTACAGCTATGGATTGCAATAGGTCTATTTTTCCTAGTCCTTTGGATAGGTGTAGTGACTGTCTTTTTCCTGCTCCTGAATGGACGTTATCTCCTAGAACGCTCCACAGTACAATATCTGAACTTGGTCCTGAAACCATATACATTACAGCAGTTCCTATTCCTGAAGGAATAGTTTGGGCTGGGGTTTCATATGATGTATTTGGTCCCACTGAACTTTTGACAATACCATATGTATTTAAAATTTCTTTGAATAATATCATGACCTCCAGTACATTCTCTGATGATTGGGACTTTGAAACTATGACTAGTATGCTGTCTGATTTAGAACAATCTGCTGCATTTTCTAAAAATGAATTGTGCGATGATACACCTGATTTTGATACCATGTGTTGCTACCAACATTATGGTCATCATTTCTTGCACAAAGCGAGTATGCCACATAAGATATTTACTTACCATCAATGGAAACTCATAGCAGACAGAACGTTTGCCGGTTCCTCATCGTTCCAGGCTTATCAGAGCTTGGCGCTGAGTCGCTTTGGGTGTTGTGCTTTTCATGTTTGAAACTGATGGCATTTGTCGCATTTACCAGATTACACACAGCATAATATTAAAGGTGTGTACAACAAGTACGTTTTTTTTGTGATTGACGTCACTGTCCAAAACATCCTCGAAACTTGAAATTGCTACGCGGAGTACCTATGCTTGCAGGTACAAATACTTTGTTGTGACAGAAGTGGACCACAGGCATATCTGTTACTATTGTAGATCTTGAACTATTCACAATTTTAGGATCCGGTGAACCAATGTGAATGGCTATATGATCTGTTTTAGGAATTTGTCGTCACTCAGGTCCCTTCAGCACATAGAAACCGTCGCATTGACACTATTACCTCCAACACCTTGCTTCTGGAGGAACCAGGTGTCCCTTAATAAACAACTAGCCTTGAAAAAGTTCTTTGGACGAAACACGTGTCAGCTGCCATTGGGTTTTGTAATTGGATTTTGAGAAGAAAATAAAGAGAAAATAATTTCTTACGGACTTCCTCAGCTTATTATATTGGACACTACCGCCATTACAGTATGGACTAAATTTGGTGTGCCTCGGCATATGTGCATAGCATTTGTGAACTCATCAATGGGAACATTGCCTGACAACACCGAAAGGTATTTCACCAACATTTGCACACGTTTGCTTATTTTTCTGGGTTTAACATTTCAGAACGACCTCATATTATTACAAAGTTGCACCTACACATGCAAAGCAAAATATGCTTACTAACCCGAAACAGATATACTCTGCTTCCTTTATTTCCCAGCTATCTTTACAAGGGTTCGACTTTTGGAGGGACACCATAGACACAAAATTTGTCTTGGGGACTAAAGATTGGCAAGTTCAGGGAACTGAGGCATTATTTAGAGCATTTCTCATACTACAACAGATTATCTTCTTGAGCAATACAGTGCAACAGACTTCCTGTCTTGGACTAGCCAAGATGAAGGACTTGAACACACCTCGGATTCCCTCACTTTCACACTTTGAGGTATGGCAAAACCCTACACAGCAAAGTGAGGATACGCTGGATGAAATTATACATGATGGTTCATACAATCATCATACCCCAATTGGAAGGGATGGTTGGTTTGACATATAGACACCAATAGGTATCAGTCACGATTCAGGGGTCTCATCAAAGGGTTTAGTATTCATAGGCCTGATCAACGCTATGTACAACAAGAACATCCGGTGGTGGAGATATCCTACAGTGTTCGGAGGTTATGCCTAGATTGGCTAAGTACCTCAACACTGTCCCAGGTGAAACAACACTTGTCCTTACTTTCAGATGACATGGATCTAAGGGATTTTTTGCTAGGTCCCTGAAAACAACTTCCTAAATGCTTTTTATATGCTATTTTCAACAAAGTATGGAAAATCTCTCAACAGGAAGCTGCGGAGAGAATATGTGAAATTGATAGAGTTAACTTATAAAAGGATTTGGCAGTGGTCGACAATGGCATAACCACACTAACATCCAGGATTTATTCACTGGGCAACATTGTGTCTTCTGCAATTGATATAATAGAACAGGGCCTGACCGTTCTTCAACATGGGCTATCACAGTTACGATCCATCCTGTTATTAACATGGACACTATAATCATTGCGCTCTGGTCATGTGCCTTGGCGACATGTCAACAGTACGTCTCTGTTCTCTGCTTATAATTTAATGGAAAAGCAGACAACCATGGCACAAAGAGATGCAAAATATAGAATGTTGCACATTGAAAAATTACACCAATTACCTTTCACCATGGCTGAGTCACCTTCCACAGAATGGTTAATCCATGGCCATATAATATTACCAGTGACAACATTCCAATTTCAATACTGTCTACAGTACCACCAAGTAGGCATATATGAAGCATTGGGTAGGGAATACATCCACTTGATTCTCTGAGCAGACTGAAAGCCATACATTTTACAGAAGGCGGTGGCATTAACCTCAGCTCGCAAGACTTTTGATCGCCAGGTTGCAAGTTCTTCAGCTGAGATACAGACTCTAGTCCGAACTAACTTCCAGCTCCATTTTGGGGAAATGGTACATTGTATATTTAACATGTCTGATACGAGTGGGATAGTACACCTATTTAAGAACAAAGGTTCTGGGCTATTAAGTCCCTTTCAAATGTATTTCGGAGTTATTCTATCTTTGATACACACTGTATTAGGGAAGCGTTTTATGAGGGTTTCCGCTGGTCCTGCTACTTGTAGTGGGTATCCTGGTTTTAATTTTCCAGCTACGCAATGGACGTCCCCCATTCCAAGGAGATGTGAAAAGCACTCTGTTAGCCTTGGCATCTTTTGGCGTGTTTCCCCAGCGTTTTTGCTTTCTGACTTCCCGGTTTTGACTCTGTTTTTGCTGGTGTAATGATTCTGCGCACTTTCCTCACTGCTGTCCAGTGGTAAAGTGCAAGTGCTCCTGTTGTAAAATGTGTTATGGATTGGTGTTTCCATGATTGGCCTAATTGATTTATCTGTCAGTTCCTAGTAAAGTGCACGCAAACAGCCCGTAAAGTGTAACTCTGGCCTGCCATTGCAGAGCCTGTGCGCAGCCTGGCTGCCATGTTGACTTGGCAAGTGCACACACTTTCCAGTCCCTAAACCTTCCCTTTTCTACATGTTAGTCACTCCTAAGGTAGGCCCAAGGTACCCCTGTGGGCAAGGTGCATTGTATGTGAAAGGTAGGACATGCCCTGGTGTGTGTGGCATGTCCTGATAGTGAATTACAGCCATTTTGTTCACTATTGCAAGGCTACCTGTTCCCCATAGGCCGTTTGATTATAACATCCTATAATGCTAACTGACCCAGGGAACATGGTAGGAATTCGAGCTTAGTATGCCTGAACTCAGAATGATAAAATACATCTTTTAGTGATGCTGGTTTTAACATTCTGTGTTTGAAATTACCACTTTTAGAAAGTAGGTATTTTCTTACCTAACCATCCAGCCTGCCTCTCCGAGCTTGTGTATTGTCTGTCTGGTTTGTGAGTGACAGGGGCTGCGAGAGACTCCAGTAGACAGGATGAGTCAGCACAGGGCTGAATAGACCTATCTACATGAAGATGGGTGGGAGGAGTAGCACCTGGGTCTGGATAGGGAGGTGCCTGCCTTCCACAATTTTGGTTCCACCTCCTGTGGTGCGTCTGATGACCCTGGCCTACACTGACAGAGGAAGAAGGTGCACACTAGCAGAATGTACCCAGAACTGGTTTGAACTAGGTACAGGACCCTCTGCCTTCAGAGGACAAAGGATTTGTTAGTATAAATATTGGGGCTCAGACCCCAAGATTTCAGAACTCTTTTGGATCAAGAAGACTGCCAAGAAGAAGAGCTGGAGAAGCTGTGAGGAGGAACTACCACTTTGCTGTGTGCTTTGCTGTGTTGGCCTGCAGTGGCTGCTTCTGTCTTGGGCAGTGAAAGGACTGGACTGAACTTTCTGCAATCTACTTTTGTGAGTTTCTCCAAGGGCTTGAGGTAGAGCTTGCCTCCTGTTAAAGAAGTGTCAGGAACAGCAAAGACTTCAAGCTCGACGCCTTCTACGACACCGCTGCCGGCTCCATGTCCTGAAGGCAACGCAGAGAGCACCACCGCAACGCCGCACCGCAACCCTGGTCTCACTGACGACGCCTGCTGATGCCACCACCGCGACGCTGCTCGTACCGCGACCTGTGGGCACCGCACTCCGCACCGCCTCGCTTCACAACAACGCCTTGGTATCCCCGATGACGTCACTCTACACCAGACTCCAAGCCGCTGCTTGCACCGTGGTTGGAGGGCACCGCTCGTAAAGTTACACGACGCACCGCCCTCCTTCCTCACCGCAGCCTTGGCCTACCAACGCCGGTGCCATTGACTCCAGTTCATCAGCAGATGACATCGCTTCAGCAACGACAACGCCGCTGCTTGCAGCATGACCTGCCAGCACCGTGATGAGCACCGCCTTCATCTCATACCGCGACCATGGTCTCACTGACGACGCCATCTGATGCCGCCACCGAGCTGCTGCTCACACCGCGACCTGAGGGAACTGCACGCCGCAATGCTGCACTTCGCACCGCAGCACCCGACACCTGCCGACGCCAGCGCTCCTGACTTCAACAAAGAGGAGTTCGATCTGCAACGCGTGTGACTTCGAGGGCCCCGACGACTCCTGCACCAACCTCCGGAACCGACGACTGCGGATGCCGTGTTTTTGGAAGCTCATCGAGAGGTCATCAACGCCCTGCATTTCTGAAAGGTACTGTTTGCAGGCCTTCCCGACACCGTAGCTGCCTCGCGATGCCGCGGTCAGCCAGAACTGTTTGGATTTGTCTGCTCACGACGCTGTGATAGCCCCGGACGGAGCTAACAACCTCCGGGAACTGTTTTACAAGGTTATTTTGATAACTGAAGATTTTTAAGTACTGTATTGTGGATTTTTATCGTTTTGGTGTTGTCTTAAGCATATACAAATATTGGATATTTTTCTAAACTGGTGTGGTGTCCTTTTGTAGTGCTTACACTGTCTTACTGTTGGTTATGTGCAAATGCTTTACACACTGCTTCTAAGATAAGCCTGACTGCTCGTGCCATGCTACCAAGGGGGTGAGCAGGAGTTATTGTAGGAGTGTAACTCCCTTATCCTGACTAGGAAGAAGGATCCCTATTTGGACCACGGTGCAAGCCCTTGCCAACTAGAGACCCCCATTTCTAACATTGGTTGTCAGCGGTGAGGATAGGACTTGTGTTTGTACTTGACTTACAGTGTTTGGTGTGCACTACTACCATATCGCAGACCATTACATACGACATACTGGTTCTTTTTCTGTTTGGCCTATTTTTTGATCTTGCCAGTTTGAACTTGCTACTTCAACATGCCTGAATCTAGAGCATCATCAATTGCATCAATGGAAATTGCCTTTGAGGAGGATAGGTTGGAATCCTACAACATAAAGGAATTGAAAGCTATTTGCAAGAACCTGAAAGTCCAGGTCAGAGGCCTCACCAGGAAGGGTGAGCTACAAAAGGCGCTGAGGGCCTGGGTAGCAGCCAGACATGCCAGTGGGAAATCTGGTGATCTCAGTGGAGAGGCGGAGGAGCCTATTTCTAGGGTGAATGTGCTTTTGGGTAGGGAGGAACCCTCCAGACCAGGCAGCAGTAGCTTGTTCCCAGAGGAGGTGGAGGACAGACCGGAAGCAAGGAAGTTCAAGTTGGAGAAATGCAGGATAGAAAGTGATAGGGAAGACAAAAGAATAGCCATGGAGGAAAGGAGGATGATCTTAGATCATGAGAGAAGTCTCAAGGAGCTGGAGCTAAAAAGTAGATCCGGCTCAGATGGTGGCTGCAACTCTTCAGTGACACAGATAGGATTGTACACATCCCGAAGAATGTAGGTAAAGAGTACAAGCAGGGAGATGACATACAAAGGTGGCTTCAAGGGTACGAGTCCTCTATTCATATGAATGGCGTCCCTGAAAGGAACTGGGGGCAGGGTTGTGGCCTCTCTTTCCAGAAGAAGCTAGGGATACCCTGATAGCTTTTGGTAAGGGGCAGGACCTCACCTATGCTGACATGAAGGACGCTCTCCTTACTAGGTATGGACTCACTCCTGATAAGTACAGGGATCAGTTTAGGTCCAGTAAAAAGTCTGAGACCAACACTTGGTTGGAATGTGTGGATATGTTCTGCAGGTCGCTGGATGGCTGGGTGAAGGGCAGTAATGTGACAGATTTTCAGAGGCTCTACAATTTGATTGCGTGGGAGCACTTGTCTACTCTATGTTTTGCAGATCTGTGCCAGCACCTAGTTGATAGTAAGCTGACTGACCCCAGGAAGCTTGCTATGGAGGCGGACCACTTGGTGAGTACCAGGGTCCACAAGAAAGCATTTGGGGGCGACTCAGCCAAAGGTGGGCAGGGTCTCCAGCAGAAAAGTGGGGGGGACAAGGGTAAAGCACAGGAGTTCTCTAAAGGGCCCCAAACTAGTACCCAGGGTAAAGGTTCCCATCTCCCCAGAGATAAGAAGAAAGGGGTCTCTACAGGAAAGCCTGCTGAGACCGGCCCCCGCAAGTGTTTTTCATGTGACCAGGTGGGTCACTTGAAGGGGGACCCCAGGTGCCCAAAGGGGACACAGCCACCCACCGGTGGGCAGACCAAGGTGTTGGCTAGAGTAGCACTTGGGGAGGAGGGGTGCCCACAGGAGGGTGGGCATCCCACAGAAATGACCCTCGTCTCACTAGGGGACAGTGAGATGGTCCCAGGAAACCAGGTGCCCCCTAACACAAAGAAATATAGCACCTGGGTGACCATCAATAAGAAAAGGGTAGAGGCTCTCAGAGATACTGAAGCCAGTGTGACCTCAGTCCGGTGTCACCTGGTCTCTGAGAAGCAGGTAGTCCCAGGGGCATTCCACCAAGTAGTTGCTGTGGACAACTCAGAGCGCCAATGTATGGTGGCGCAGGTTCCCTTTGAGTGGGGGGTCTCAGGTCCCTTGAGGGTGGTTGTGAGGCCTACCATACCTGTAGATTGTCTGCTAGGTAACGACCTGGAGCAGTCCTTATGGAAGGATGTTGAGTTCAGGTCTCACTTGGAGATGCTTGGGTTGCCAGAGTGGTCAAGCGTGTCTACTCGGTCAATGGCAGCCAGGAAGGATGATCAAGAGGACTTGGAGCCTGAAACAGTGGCCCAAGTCCCTGCCAAGAGAAAGGGCAGGGAGTGCGGGAAACCGGCCCCTGAAGTACCCACGGAGGAGGCTGACCTTAAGGGGGACGCCCCGGTGCCTACAGGGGAACAAGTAGCCGAGCTGGGGGACATCTCTGAGCTGACCCGTTGGCAGCAAGAAGGGGGTCCCACCAGGGTGGAATTCTGCAAGGTGCAGAAAGAGTGCTCTACTCTGGAAGGTCTGCAATGTCAGGCTACAGACCGGGCAGCTGGTGATCAGTCCGGGTCACATCTGATCTACTGGGAGAATGGTCTCCTATACAGTGAGCCTAAGGTTGCTGAGCCTGTGTGCTGGTGGTGCCCCAGCGCTTCAGGACCTTCCTACTGGGTCTGGCTCATGACGTGCCTTTGGAAGGACATTTGGGGCAGGACAAGACCTTTGACAGGCTTGTCACCCACTTCTTTTGGCCCCCAAATGCAAAGACAGTCAGATGGACACTGCAGGTCTTGCCAAACTTGCCAGGCAAGTTGCAAGAGTGGGAGGAAGGTCAAAGCTCCTCTCCAACCTTTGCCTCTTGTTGGAGCACCATTTGAAAGGGTAGGGATGGATATTGTGGGGCCACTGGATCCCTAAACAGCCATGGACAACAGGTACATCCTGGTCTTGGTGGACCATGCCACCTGGTACCCGGAGGCAATCCCTCTCAAGAGAACAACGGCGCCAGTGGTGGGGCGGGCATTAATGGGGATCTTTTCCCGCATGGGATTCCCCAGAGAGGTGGTTTCTGACAGGGATACCAATTTCATATCCAAGTATATGACATCCCTGTGGAAGGAGTGTGGCGTGACCTACAAGTTCTCCACTCCTTACCACCCACAAGGAAACGGATTGGTGGAGAGATTCAACCAGACCTTGAAAGGCATGATTAAGGGTCTTACCGAACCCATGGGGCATAAGTGGGACATCCTCTTCCCATGCCTTCTCTTTGCATACAGGGAGGTGCCTCAAAAGTCCCTTTAAGCTCCTGCATGGCCACCCTGTCAGAGGACCTCTGAGTTTGGTAAAGGAAGGCTGGGAGGCAGCTCCCAGGAAAACTCCTCAGGATGTGCTCAGTTACATGCTGGCCTTCAGAAACCAAACCGCCCGCTTCAGGAAGCTCGCTCAAGCGAACCTAGAAGCAAGCCAGGAAGAGATAAAGAAGTGGTATGACCAGAATGCCACTCTGGTCGAATTTCAACCTCGGCAAAATGTGTGGGTCATGGCACCAGTGGAACCTTGTGCCTTGCAGGACAAGTGCGGTACAAATGGGGGTGGTGATGGACGGAGCATCAGAACCAATCAAACACTCACACCCAGTCAACAGATCTGGGTTTGATCCATCACCGTTCTTTAGCCCACCCTGCCACCCCAGTTCAGACATGGCCATATGCAAATCAGTCTGACCCTGTGCCTCATGGGAACAGTCCAGCCCGAACTGCCAAGCCATGCCTTCCCTGGACCGGAAACAAGCTTCCTAGGACCGGTTTCTGGCATTTCAGCCGTCTTCAGCCAGGCTTGCTTGAATCCAGTGGCAAAGTGAGCAAGGGACTCACGTCTGAGCATACCCTGCCAACTTATGGCGAACAGAGTGGGCTAAAGAACGGTGATGGATCAAACCCAGATCTGTTGACTGGGTGTGAGTGTTTGATTGGTTCTGACGCTCCGTCCATCACCACCCCCCCTTTTGTACCGCTTTGTTCGCCATAAGTTGGCAGGGTATGCTCAGACGTGAGTCCCTTGCTCACTTTGCCACTGGATTCAAGCAAGCCTGGCTGAAGACGGCTGAAATGCCAGAAACCGGTCCTAGGAAGCTTGTTTCCGGTCCAGGCAAGGCATGGCTTGGCAGTTCGGTGCTGGACTGTTCCCATGAGGCACAGGGTCAGACTGATTTGCATATGGCCATGTCTGAACTGGGGTGGCAGAGTGGGCTAAAAAACGGTGATGGATCAAACCCAGATCTGTTGACTGGGTGTGAGTGTTTGATTGGTTCTGACGCTCCATCCATCACCACACCCTTTTGTACCGCTTTGCAGGACAAGTGGACCTGACCATATGAGGTGGTGGAGCGCAAAAGTAACGTCACCTACATGGTGGATTTGCGGACTTCAAGGAACACTTTGAGGGTCCTCCACGTGAACCGCCTCAAGCCCCACTTCGAGAGGTCCGAAGTGAGCATGCTCCTGGTGACAGATGATGGGGTGGAAGAGGAGAGTGAGCCTCTCCCTGACCTCCTGTCTACCAAGGAGCATAATGGGTCAGTGGAGGGTGTGATCCTCCCCACTACACTGACTCAATAGCAGCAGGGGGACTGTCGCCAGTTGTTGGGACAGTTTGCCCCACTGCTCTCTCTGACCCCAAATGTTACTCACTGGTGTACCCATAACGTAGACACTAGTGACAGCCCGCCTGTGAAGCATAACATTTACAGGTTGACTGACCGGGTCAGGGCCAGCATCAAGGAGGAGGTCTCTAAGATGTTGGCGTTAGGGGTGATTGAGCCCTCCAACAGTCCTTGGGCCAGCCCAGTGGTCTTGGTCCCAAAGGCTGCTGCACCCGGTGCCACCCCAGAACTACGGTTTTGTGTGGACTATTGTAGGCTCAATGACATCCCCAGAGCTGATGAGCTCATTGATCAGTTGGGAGCTTCCAGATTCCCCAGCACGTTTGATTTAACGTCTGGGTACCGGCAGATTGCCTAAACCGATGGGGCCAAGGAGAGGTCAGCATTCTCAACCCCAGAAGGTCATTACCAGTTCCGGGTGATGACTTTTTGGTTGAAGAATGCCCCTGCCACCTTTCAGAGGTTGGTCAACCAGGTGTTAGCTGGAATGGAGAATTTCAGTGCCGCCTACTTGGATGACATTGCTGTGTTCAGTTCCAGCTGGGAAGAACATTTACAGCACCTCGGTAAAGTGTTGAGGGCTCTGCAAGGGGTAGGCCTCACGATCAAGGCCAGTAAGTGCCAGATCGGGCAGGGTTCTGTGGTGTATTTGGGACACCAGGTAGGAAGCAGCGAGGTGGGGCCCTTACAACCCAAGATTGACACCATTCTGGCTTGGGAGCCCCCCAAGACCCAGACAGAGGTGAGAGCCTTCTTAGGTCTCACCGGCTACTATAGGAGATTTGTTAAGGGCTACAGTACCATCGTTGCCCCCTTAACAGAGCTGACTTTCAGGAAGCAGCCCAGGAAGGTGATCTGGACTGAGCCCTGCCAGAAAGCTTTTGATGCCCTGAAGGCAGCCATGTGCACGGCGCCCGTGCTCAAGACACCCAACTTCTCCAAGGAATTTGTTGTGCAGACTGATGCTTCAGAGCATGGTGTGGGAGTGGTACTCTCACAACTGAACGAAGAGGGCCTAGACCAGCCTGTAGTCTTCCTTATCAGGAGACTACTCCCCAGGGAACAGAGGTGGAGTGCCATAGAAAGGGAAGCTTTTGTTTTGGTCTGGGCGCTGAAGAAGCTGAGACCATACCTGTTTGGGAATCACTACAGGGTTCAGACAGACCACAGGCCCCTCAGATGGTTGATGCAAATGAGGGGTGAGAATCCAAAACTGCTGAGGTGGTCCATCTCCCTACAGGGAATGGAATTTACGGTGGAACACCGCCCTGGTACAGTACACGCCAACGCAGATGGTCTGTCCAGGTTGTTCCGCCTTAGTGAAGAAAACTCCCAGGAGGTTGGGTAGTTCTCCCTACTTTCAGCTGGAGGGGACATGTGTTAGACTTGGCATCTTTTGGCTGCTTTCCCCTGAGTTTTTGCTTTCTGACATCCCGGTTTTGACTCTGTTTTTGCTGGTGTAATGATTCTGTGCACTTTCCTCACTGCTGTCCAGCGGTAAAGTGCAAGTGCTCCTGTTGTAAAATGTGTTATAGATTGGTGTTTCCATGATTGGCCTATTTGATTTATGTGTCAGTCCCTAGTAAAGTGCACAGCAAGTGCCAGGTCCTATAAATCAAATGCTGTTGGTGGGCTGCAGCACTGGATTGTGCCACCCACGCAAACAGCCCATAAAGTGTAACTCTGGCCTGCCATTGCAGAGCCTGTGCGCAGCCTTGGGCTGCCATGTTGACCTGGCAAGTGCACACACTTGCCAGTCCCTAAACCTTCCCTTTTCTACATATTAGTCACACCTAAGGTATGGCCCAAGGTACCCCTGTGGGCAGGATGCATTGTATGTGAAAGGTAGGACATGCCCTGGTGTGTGTGGCAGGTCCTGATAGTGAATTACAGCCTACTTCGTTTTTCACTATTGCAAGGCTACCTGTTCCCCATGGGCCAGAGTGGGCAATTTGATTATAACATCTTACAATCCTATCTGACCCATTGAACATGGCAGGAATTCAAGTTTAGTATGTCTGAACTCAGAATGATAAAATACATATTTTAGTGAAGCTGGTTTTAACATTCTGTGTTTGAAAATAACACTTCTATAAAGTAGGTATTTTCTTACCTAACCATCCAGCCTGCCTCTGCTAGCTTGTGTATTGTCTGTCTGGTTTGTGAGTGACAGGGGCTGAGGGAGACTCCAGGAGACAGGGTGAGTCAGCACAGGGCTGAATAGACCTATCTACATGTAGATGGGTGGGAGGAGTAGCACCTGGGTCTGAATAGGGTTGTGCCTGCCTTCCACAATGCTGGATCCACCCCCTGTGGTGTGTCTGATGACCCTGGCCTACACTGACAAAGGAAGAAGGTGCACACTGGCAGAATACACCCAGAACTGGTTTGAACTAGGTACAGGACTCTCTGCCTTCAGAGGACAAAGGATTTGCCAATATAAATATTGGGGCTCAGACCCCAAGATTTCAGAACTCTTTTGGATCAAGAAGACTGCCAAGAAGAAGAGCTGGAGAAGCTGTGAGGAGGAACTACCACTTTGCTGTGTGCTTTGCTGTGTTGGCCTGCAGCGGCTGCTTCTGTCTTGGGCAGTGAAAGGACTGGACTGGACTGAACTTTCTGTAATCTACTTTTGTGAGTTTCTCCAAGGGCTTGAGGTAGAGCTTTCCCCCTGTTCAAGAAGTCTCAGAAACAGCAAAGACTTCAAGCTCAACGCCTTCTACGACGCCGCTGCCGACTCCGTGTCCTGAAGGCACCGCAGAGGGCACCGCCGCAACCCGACCCTGGTCTCACCGACTACACCTGCTGACGCCACCACCGAGCCGCTGCTCGCAACGCGACCTGTGGGCACTGCACTCCGCACCGCCTCGCTTCACCACGACGCCTTGATATCCCCGACGATGTTGCTCCATGCCAGACTCGATGCCGCTGCTTGCACCGTGGTTCGAGGGCACTGCTTGTAAAGTTACATGATGCACCGCCCTCATCCCTCACTGAAGCCTAGGCCTACCGACGCCGGTGCCATCGACTCCAGTTCGTTAGCCAATGACAGCGCTTCAGCAACAACAACGCCGCTGCTTGCACCGTGATCTGCCAGCACCGTGACGAGCACAGCCTTCATCTCACACCGCGACCCTGGTCTCACCGACGATGCCATCTGATGCCGTCACTGAGCCGCTGCTCGCACCGCGACCTTGGGTGCACCGCACACCGTAACGCTGTACTTCGCACCGCAGCACCCAATGCCTGCCTACGCCAGTGCTCCTAAATTCAACAAAGAGGAGTTCGATCTACAATGCGTGTGAATTCTAGGGCCCGACGACTCAAGCACCGACCTCCGGAACCGACGCCTGCAGGCACCGTGTTTTCGGAAGCTCATCGAGAGGTCATCGACGCCCTGCATTTCTGAAAGGTACTGTTTCTGGGTCTTCCCGACATCGTAGCTGGCCCGCGACGCTGCAGTAAGCCAGAACTGTTTGGATTTGTCTGCTCATGACGCTTTGATAGCCCTGGATGGAGCTATCGACATCAAGGAACTGTTTTACAAGGTTATTTTGATAACTGAATAATTTTAAATACTATATTGTGGATTTTTATCGTTTTGGATATTTTTCTAAACTGGTGTGGTGTCCTTTTGTAGTGCTTACACTGTATTACTGTTGGTTATGTGCAAATGCCTTACACACTGCCTCTAAGATAAGCCTGACTGCTCGTGCCAAGCTACCAAGGGGGTGAGCAGGGGTTATTTTAGGAGTGAAACTCCCTTATCCTGACTAGGAGGAAGGGTCCCTATTTGGACAAAGGTGCAAGCCCTTGCCAACTAGAGACCCCCATTTCTAACACAGTCTTGGAGCTCTGTACAAGGCTTACAGGCATCAAGTGCTTCCTCAGCAATGGCAGCAATGGCTGTGGGAACCAAAGAAGATCACCTTTGCTCCATCCATTGACCTGATCCAAGAGGTTTTACGAAGGAAAGCAGCAGTGATGTTGCATCACCCACACAGGAGACATAAACATTTGGCTCTCCGTGTGCTGGGAATAATTCGTCCTTTTTCGTACACACCCTAAACTGGAATTCAAAAACATCATTTTTGTTTTATTTTTCCGCTTGTGCTCTCACTGAACACTATGGCTCAGTCAGTCTAACAGTATGCTGTATTATAGAGCTTTTTAACTTTCACCTCATTTTTTAACAGATACCATGTATTTTATACTCAGATTTTAGCAATGTTTTAATGCTTTTTAGGCATATTTTAGAATGTATTACTTTGTGGTCCAGTCGGATGAGGAGTGGATGTTATGAACCCCAATGTACCCCAATTTAGGCCTAGGTAGTTGCACGACCTTTTACCTACAACTGTCCTATCATTGTTCTACATAACAGGTTTGATGCTGACCTTTTACCTAATGCAAAAAGAACAATTGATGGACAGAATGCAGAACAATGTCATACATTCACCCAGTACAGAGATCTGGGCCTAAATCCATAGTTTTTTTGCTCACCATGCCATTCCATTTTGGACCCAGCCATATGCAAATTAGTCTTGACCCTGCGCCCAATGGGAACAGTCCAGCCCGAACTGCCAGGCCAGGTCCTCCCTGGACTGGAAACAAGCATCCTGGGACCGGCTTTGGGGTTTCACCCCTCTTCAGCCAGGATAGCTTGACTCCAGTGGCATGGAGAGCGCGGGACCCTTGTCTGGGCATACCCATCTCACTCGGGGTGACAAATGCAAAAAGAACAATTGATGGACAGAATGCAGAACGATGTCATACATTCACCCCAGTACAGAAATCTGGGCCTCAATCCATTGTTTGTTTGCTCACCATGCTATTCCAGTTTGGACCTAGCCATATGCAAATCGGTCTTGACCCTGCGCCCAATGGGAACAGTCCAGCCCGAACTGCCAGGCCAGGTCCTGCTTTGTTTGCCCTAAGTATCGGTATGCCCAGACGTGGGTCACTTTCTCATTTTGCCACTCGATTCAAGCTAGCCTGGCTGATGAAGGGTGTTACCCAGAAACCGTTCCCAGGATGCTTGTTTCCAGTTCAGGTCAGAGCTGGCTTGGCAGTTCGGGCTGGACTGTTCCCATGAGGCACAGGGTCAAGACTGATATGCATATAGCTGGGTCTAAACTGAGGTGGCGAAGTGAGCTAAAGAATGATGATGGATTCAACCTAGATCTGTGACTGGGGTGAGTGTCTGAAATGTTTCAGCTCTCCATCCATTATCTCCTTGTGTTGACCTTTTACCTAGTTAGGTGCTGCATAAATGTTTTATGGTTTTCTCTGAAAACTAGCCTAATTTATTATACATGAGGATTCTCAGTATCACAGCAGGATTACCATCTTCTGAATGATAACTCTATATAAGGGTCATCACTGTCATCATCCTTGGCCGACATGCGCACAGTACCACGACACATCTAGGGAGAACCCCTGAGGGTACCTTTTAGTTATATAAGCACCACATCTTCACTGGGCAAACTAGTTGAGAAAGACTTCTATGCTGAAACAAGACGCTGAGGTCCCTACACACAGACACTCCAGCATGCAGTGGTCTGACATCCCTCGCAAAGTGTCCTTCTCGATGCCGAAACGGGGTCCTTCACTCTACCACATCAGGTAATAGGGTTGGCTCTATCCTAAGGGGATCCTTGGCTATACACCTACATACATGCTAGGTACACTTAGGTACATCTAGTTATGGTTTGCATCATAGGAGTACGCATTATTGCTATCATGTATATATATGCCTGCATATATTAATTGTTTTAGCACTATGGTAGAATTCTACCTTTTCTTTACTCTGCTGGTGCTTATAACCGTATATATCTGTTTCTGTCCATGGTTGTTGCAATACACATATTTTATACTAGAATGATGCTGGTTCAATAAATACTTATTGAAAACGTCCCCACCATTTATTCTGTGTATATATCTGAGACAAAGTGAGCACGAGTAACTGAGCAAAAAGTACTGTACTGTTTCCACGATCCCTGAGGGGTCAGGGTTGTCATGGTCGATAGTTGTCAGAAACTATTCTCTCCTTGGTAAGATTGTGGGGCTTATAGTGGCACTGTGATCTAGCTGATCTACAGACTAACATATCCTATGGGGGTGCCTGGAATCAGTCTAAACACCAATTCCTTAGTTTATGTTGTCTAAACAAACAGATCCTATTTAGATTTGTAGGAACAACATGACAACATAGCCCATTGTTTAGATATTGTATTTTGGAGGTTAGAGGTGTAGAAGTATACATGGAAAAGGGACTCTGAATGAGAAACCGACCCATACTAGGCTTTAGTCGTTACAAATTAACACTGTTGTATGAAGAACTATTGTTTCTCGGCGAGAAGATGAGGAGCTATCCTATTCCTAGGAGAGCAATGAATGCTGATTGGCTGAAAGAAGACTGTAGAGACAAAATCTTGCTGACTTTTATGAAATGTGTTGTTTATATGAGTTTATGTTCCTAGAATAGGTTACTACTCTTTTTGTCCACTTTTTTGCCATATCATTTTCCAGACCCATTTACCCAGACCATACACTGCGTTGCTTTGAGACTTTAAGTTTCTTTAACCTCCCTTTATGGGAAGTTATGCTTTTATATTTTTGATTTATTGAGCTGATTTATTGCTGAAGTTTTATGCTTTTTCTCTCTATCTCGAATTGGAACTCCTTCTGGGTTCTGACTGACTTCTTGGAATAGGGATTTCTTCCTTTAACAAATGTGCTTTATGTATTTTTATTAATATTAATGTTTGATGATTGATTTTAACAAGATTCTAATGACTAAAACTTGATGAATTTACTTTCCACTTAATAAAAATGATCTACTAAAAGATTTGATTAATAAAACCCTTTAAACTTACATCTAACATTCTTTATTGACTGAAAATATATATTAATGGCTGTGATGATAAATTATTCAATTCATTCCTTCCCTCTTCTCTGAAACAATGGCAAAGATCACGTGGCCCTAGGGAAGCTAATCAGAGCAGGAATGAGCCAGGATGATAGTAAACTGACAACTTTAATTTAAACTGATTCTCGCTTCAGCAGTATGATAAGGTCAATGAACTAAAGCACTCACGTAGGATATTTTTGTTTGGTTTCAAGGTCATACTTTCAAATGTCATCCCCAGAGGGGGTGCCATTGGTTTAGATCATGGCAAATGCACTATTGGTCATCAGCAACAAGAAACGTTAGTGTAACTGTGCACTTTACAAAGTTTCCAAGGAACCACTGCAAGATGCCTGACAAGTAAGGAACTTCCCTCCATCTAGTTCCACCAGCAACTTCCAAGATCTGAACTTAACACCAGCTAATCACTAGGTCAGGGCGAAGTTAAATTATGCTGGCATAATTTTCATAATTCTGAAAAAAATGTGTTATGTTTGTTATGCGAAATTGCTGAAATTACATCATTATGTATCTTGAGCCTCACCTATCATCCTGAAAGGAGGTGTACCTGAATGGTCAACATTTAATGAACTCTAACTTAGAATCCTTGGTAAATACTGTACTAACAATGAAACTCCTCTCCTAATCAGACAATCGTACTCCAGCCTATCTATTTAAATCTTGTGCTAGTGATATTGCACCTCTAATTCTGAATATAGTTAAGACATTTCTCAACAAATACATATTCACTTCATCTCTTAAAGCTGGTCAGACCTCACCAATACTGAAAAACGTAAGTTCAGACATCAATGACTTCCAAACACTAAGATCAGTCACCAAGCTACCATTCCTTGGAAACCTACTAGAAACAAAGTGGTATGTATGCAATAGAAGTCACACATGTCAAGCAATGATCTAATTGAATTCATACTAATATGGCTTTTGACGAACTGTAGAATGGAAATAGTCACACTGCAAGTCCTCAATGACATCTTACACTTACTAGATCGTAGAGATGCATCCTTACAGGTGCTTCTGGATTTATCAGTAGCATTTGACATCATTGACCATGATACACTGTTCAACATACTCTCCAACAGAAAGGAAATGGAAAGCACAGTCCTAAGCTGGCTCATGTCTAGCACTCTATTTGTGAATGTGGAAAACTGAAATGGTATCATGTTGGCAAATACCCCTAAGCTGGCCAAAGCTGCCCAATTCTAACTCCATCCCCTAAGAAAACCGAGGCCATTCATCTCACGCAAATCAGATCTACTGGTCAATCGATGGTCCTATCTCGCAATATGGGGGGAAAGGCTTATTTGCTGGTCTTCCTAGAACAGTTTAGGTTCTGGAGGCTACATTGTGAATTTCAGGGCAAGGCATTTATGCATCTCTTCTGTTGATCAAGTCTAATTCCAATCTCTGCTTAGTCTGAGTGGCCAGCAACTGTAGGGTTGCCTTTGTGCCAGTGGATTTTTCACCATCAAGGATAGTTTTCCAGCTTTTGCACCTCATTATCTTCATTGGATAAATATTTATTCTTGGGACAAAAGTGATCCTGGCACTACAAAAACAATTTGATTAGTATTTGTATTATTTGAGTTAATGCTGGGTCATTTGTAAATTGAAACATTAAGGTTGTAAGACCTGGGGTCTCCAGGCCCTAAGGGGGTAACGTGACACGAGCGGCTGGGCACCCAAAGGCTTATGTGTAAAGCGACCATACAACACGCACATCCACTGAAGCAAGGAACGCACACAATAAGGGACGCCACACTGTAGAGATTTATGCAAATAACTCAAGCAGTTTAGCCAAGCAGTTCGAGATAAATGCAGTTCATAACATATATATGCACTTCGTGAGATATAAATTCAGTTAAGGAGATGACAATGGCAATTCACTTATGTCAGCGTTTGATCCGCCAGCACCATATTCACCAGGATGATATTCACCAGTATGATACTCACCAGTATGATATTCACCAGTATAATATTCACCAGTATGATATTCACCAGTTCCCTGTATATCTTACTCCCCGTGGTAGGGTTTGGGGATTGTAGCGCTACTCCTGGGAGCGTGCAGGGACCCAGGGCAGACCTCGCGGGCCTACCGCTACCTTGGGACAAATCTGACGAACACCTTCAGAGCAGAGCATTAGAACATAGCGCCACTCATAACCAATAGCAATGTATACTTCAGAACGGAGCATTTAGAACATAGCGCTACTCGTGATCAATAGCAATGTATACTTCAGAACGGAGCATTTAGAACATAGTGCTTCTCGTAACCAATAGCAATGTATACTTCAGAACGGAGCATTTAGAACATAGCGCTTCTCGTAACCAATAGCAATGTATACTTCAGAACGGAGCATTTAGAACATAGCGCTACTCGTGGTCAATAGCAATGTATACTTCAGAACGGAGCATTTAGACCAGCGCGCTACTCGTAATCAGTAGCAATGAGTACTTCAGAACGGAGCAGTTCACAGAGCACAACGAGTCGCGCGAAGCGGGCCTCTCGTACTCCGGTGCAGTTCGGGAGACACAAAGTTCCGGAATAGTCAGTGGGGAACAAGGGGCGAATCCCTCGGAGGGGTCTCTCTGTCGTGGTGACCAGGAGACTCCCACGGAGAGGGAACCCGGGCTCAGGGTGCGGTGTGGCTCCCAACCTGTAGGGGGCGCACCGGGGTCAGTCCCAAGCCTCCGGGCTTACCTTGCTCGACGTCGGGAAGGCGTCCACACCGGCTCCGAAGTCCGCAGGCGATCCTGTTGCGACGGGGGTCGGTCACGGCCTCACGCACCTTCACCACAGCTGCGACGGCAGCGACGGGGCCCCGGCTTCTCCTCGGGCCTCGTGACGTTGAGGGGCACTCTTCTGGCCTCCGGGCCGCAGCGGTGAGCGAGCTTCAGCCTCCGCACCACAGGGGGGGCTCAAATTAAGCTGGGGGGCTCCACGCTTAACGGAGCACGCTGCCGGGGATCCCAGGCCAGGTCAGGGAGCGCAGGGGTCACAGCGCTAAGACCTGGTTGATCCTCAACGATTCCACAATCGGTTAGGTAGGTAGTTTCAAGGTTCAGTCTGGACACGCAGTCTCAGCATTCAGTTCTGGCAATCAGTTGCTCTTGAAAGTCTTGATGGCGCAGATGTATCTGGCGCCCTTAAGGGGTTCTGTTACAGGGGGGTAGGGGGTGAGTTGGTGACTAGGTCCTTCCTAGTCAGGCTGGGCAGAGGTTCCCTGGGTCCTCCTACTGCTGGGCAAGATCAGTGGGTTTCACAGGATCCCTCACTCACTTAAGAGGCAGCACCTAAATCCTGTCACTCTCAGAGGCATAAGTCCCTGGCTAGGCTCTACCGCCTACACTCCTGCATGGATTCTCCAGCTCTGCTTTACCCCACTGGCCAACTGACTAGAAAAAGTTCCCCCTCTCACTTATGTATCCCTAGGTCAGGTGACCTCTAGCCAAGGCGGCAAAAGTAAAACCACACCTCCCTTCTAGAAGGTTCCAGCACATTCCAGGAGCTTCCCCATTCTACCTATGGGACAAAAAAGGCGGGCTGGTGTCGCAACATTGTTGTGGGGTTCCAGCCAGCTCCTGGCAGCTAGGGTGCTACTAATAAAGACCACTCTGCAGTAGCAGGGGCCTGTGGCAGCCATCTTGGGAGAAGGGAGCACCTGCACCTTAACACTGATTGGCAATGAAAAGGCGCCTGGAGACCTAGGTCCAACATCAAAATGAGGGTGGAAAAAATGAGGCACGATCAAAAATAAATGGGGAGACTACCCTAGGGCTGACAGGTCCAACAAAGGTTCAGAACCTTGCTTATTCCTTTTACACTTTTAATGTATAATGCATTTAGGCACTCCCACAGTATCACCTCCTGTAAAGGTATTCTGGTCAAAGCCACTTTTGTTACCTCTGACGTATTGGTGAGGTGAAGTCTTTCATCTGCTTGTGCCTCCTTTCTGGACATTGTTGAACCAGAAGTCTTTATGAGTAGAAGCCTTTAGAAACAGGATGCCCTTCTTTGTTTTGCAGTGTTTATCACCTATTAATATTACAAAATAAATAACTTATTCTGAATCGCAAGTAGGACGGGTGTAAGAGAGCAACCCCTTCTATTTGAGTTTCACAGCAAGATTTGCGAATGCGTCTTCTTCTTTGGGAATCGCGAAAGGTGGCCTCTGAAGGAGCAGGCAGAGACCACTGCCCTCACTTCCAAAGTCCTTTTTAAAATAGCAACAGATTCTTTTTTTTAAACAAATTCCCCATTCGGGAAAGCAAACATAGAAAGGATGGTCCGCTATTCCTTGCAAACAGCGACCTACCTTATTAATATTCACAATGAAGGTTATTCTGCAACCCCCAGCGACTAAAGATTTTGAGACACCTCCTATTAGTACATAGGTCGTATTGCAAAAGCAAAGACTGGTTGCAAAAAGTCGATGTGTAATTTGCGACCAGTCTGTTCGTACATCTGGCCAAGATTCTTCATTTAATTGGGCTGAATTGCCAGTCTTGAGCTTAATCACCTCAGGCACAGATCAAGCCATGTGCTCATTAAAACTACTAAACAGAGTGCATGGAGTACAACAGGGAATCTTGCTTTATCTCTGCCCTCTGCTTCTGAGCTGTGCCATGTGTGAGGATGTTGTAAAATTAGCAGTTCATGAAGAACTCCACTTGTTTCTCACAAGCATACACCCAGATTGCTAGTCTGTAGCAGCCTGATATGGTGCAGTGCTCAAGCACAAATAACCACAGCCATCTACAATATTATTCTCATGTATAAACCTAATCGATCTTTATTTTTGCAATTTTGCATTCATTTGCAAAATAATGGTTGAGTGTATAGAGTTTACAATTAATAAACAAAAATCCCTTTTCTTCTTCCCTGTTACATACATTTTCCTGCTGAGTGGGCAAATGGTTCACGTCGGTACTACATAAACCATGAAATAATAATTAAATAAAAAATTACATAAATACATTTACCCCCCAGGTCATTTTACGGAAGTCTGGACACATGTCCACCGGAACAGGAGAGGCATCTCACAGATGAGTAGGCCCTCACCTCCACTGATCTTAGATCCTGTCCCCACGGAAAATCGGTATGGCTGCTTAGAGGCTGTTGACTGACTACAGGGTAATGGAGTCACATCAATCATTCCCCTGACTCCCCTAGGTAGCTTTACTCTAGGCCCCATCACACCATCAGCACACCCAGGTATGGACTCATCTACTCCAATGGATTTATCCTGGAGGCCCACCATCAGTCATGAAGACTACCTGCCAAGTGCCCCTACTTTTCAGGAAAAATTCCTTGGTCACATCAAGTTTCTTTCCTGGAACGTGGCAGGCTTACGTAATAAGCTCACTCTTCCAGATTGGAGTGAACTAATTGAGGAACTTGATATATGCATGTTTCAGGAAACCTGGAGTGTAGAGCCACTGTACAAGACAGGGTACTGTTGCTTTTTTGAGCGAGCAATCACAATCGGGCGTGGCCGTCCTTCTGGCGGACTTACGGTTTGGGTCAGGGCACACCTCAATCTCAGGATCACACACAATAGTTGTTCCACGCCAGATATAATGAGACTCTCCATCAAGGGCCCAAAGAATGGCCATTCTTGGGAAGTTTTCAATGTCTATGCTCGTGGAACACCTGGGGTGCCAAGTCTCCCACCATCACATCTCTTTCTGGTATACTTTCTAATTGCCCTCCTGATTCTCTCCTATTAGTGGCTGGCGATCTCAACTGCTCTTTTGAACCACTTGCTATAGATGATATCCTGGGAACTCACGGCGAGGACACTAGATGGGGTATCCCTTTATTATCTCTTAACCTCGTAAAAAGATGGTCCCCGGTCGTGATCCAACTAAACGCCCTAGCCTTAGAATTTGGTCTAAGAGCTGTGAATGGGCGCACAGCCTCTGACCTGGGGGGTGCTAACACCTTCAACAGGGTCGCCTGTCAAAGCAGAATCGATTACATTCTGATTGACAGGAGAGGCTGGAAATTTGTTGCTGATATGATAATAACCCCCTCAACCAGCAGCGACCATAACCCTTTATCACTTAGCATGAGAGAGTTGTATTATAGCCATGATCAAACTTCCTCACATGGATTGCAGATGCTCACCAAGATACTCCACCCCTCTAATTGCAACAGATTCCTCAGGTGGTCTAAATTAGTCCTGTCTAACACAAAACTTGCTGCTCTGGAAAAAATCCTTGTTGATTATACTGCCAGGTTCTCTCTCCATGGCATCCAGTGATATGCCTGGTTATACCAAAACCTTCGAGGAGACCATGGACTCGATTGGTATTTTGTTTCTTGACCATAGGAAAAAAACAATACCAAAAACTAAGTCAGAAAACAAATGGTTTAACAAGGACTGCAGATTTAAAAAAAACACCCTGATCCTTGCAATTAAATCTAATAATCCAGGTGTGGTCAGGGAAGCGAGGCAGCTCTATAGACAGGCACTTGTTACTGCAAGGAAAGATTGGGATGAGCAGCGTTGGGATGCTTTAAAATCTGCAAGCCACTCAAAAAACGGCGAGCTCTTCTGGTCCATTTTGAGAAAATCCTCTATGTATGACCAGGACAAAATTCCCAACCATATTACGGACAGGGAATGGTTCGACCATTTTAGGAACCTATATGTAGGGGTGGGGCCTGAGGAGGATCATTGTACCCATCTGAGGCCCACAGTTACTTCCACTGAACAATTCCCATTCGACAAGATCGAGAAGAAAGAGGTAGAGATTGCCATCAATAAAATCGTTTCTGGAAAGGCCCCGGGACCAGATGGCATCCCGGGTGACCTTTATAAAGCGAATGTTGACGGATGGGCAACGTATTTTGCAATTTTTATTAATAATCTCCTGGATGGCTCCCCGGTGCCTGATTCTTGGAGGGGAGCAGAAGTAATTTCCATTTTCAAAAAGGGTTCAAGGGGTGACCCAGCGAACTATCGCCCAATCAGTCTAATAGACACCGGTCAGAAATTGGTCGGCAGGGTCCTCCTGGAGAGGATCCACTCCTGGGTGGACGAAAAAGGCATCATGACTAAGTTCCAGGCAGGCTTTAGGGCCTGCACTAGCACAATTGACCAAGCATTTAGGCTGGTGCTACTCTACTGGAAGGTGGTCATTATTGGCAAGGGCACCTTATATCTGGCGTTCATTGATCTCAAGACCGCCTTTGACCTGGTTCCTCGTGATCGCCTGGGGCTGATCTTGGAGGAGTTGGGGATCCCCCCTTACATCCTGAACCTTCTCATCCGGATGCACACTAACAACTTTGCCCGCATCAGATAGGGAACTCAGGAACAAAAAACCAATAAAATTCCGGTTAATAGAGGGGTTCGCCAAGGTTGTGTGTTGGCACCCACGCTCTTCACACTTTTTGTGAATGGTGTAGTCTCTTATTTGCTCGAAATTGAAGCTGACGTCCCCACACTGGTGGGTGACAAAGTCCCTGCCCTTCTTTTTGCGGACGACACTCTTCTAATTTCAAAAACACCAGCAGGACTACAGAAGCTTTTAGATCGCTTCTTTTTGTTCTGTGAGCTGAGAGGCCTTGTCATCAACACCTCCAAAACTAAACTCCTTTACTTCAACCCTACTAGATCCTTCCGGTCCACCCTGACCCTAGATGGAAAACCACTTGAGCTTGTCAAGGAGTTTGACTACTTGGGGATCAGAGTCACTGATAGGCTCAAGTGGCAGCCCCATATTGACAAAATGACACTCAATCATAGACGGGTAATAGGAAGCCTGGGAAAGGAATTCCGTGCCTCTATTACTAAACCTATCGCCCCAGCTCTGGATATCTATGCTGCAAAGGCGGTAGGCAGCGCCCTTTATGGCGCAGAATTATGGGGCTTCTGCTGCCTAGATACCCTAGTGACCAACGAAAACAAGTTTTTTAGAGACCTTCTATCACTCCCGAGGGGCACCCCGACTAGTCCTCTATTGAGCGACCTTGGCAGGTGCTCTATTAGAGACCTAGTCACCCTTCGTCCCTTGTTACACTGGGCGCGGCTGTGGCGCACCCCCGAGCTCTCTAATTATGCTGATGGCCTCAGGGAGGTCATGAACTTACAAGGAGCTCACAACATTGAGTGGTTGATAAACATTAAAAAGCTCTTGGTCGCAACAGGTCTCGCATTTGACCGGGTTCTGGGGACACCGATGCCGAAGGATGCAATCAAAAGAGCATATTGGGCATGGGTTGATGCCCGGAACCATAGTGACCCCAACCATGGTAGGCTTACAGAGGCATTTCGTCAACACAAGCTTGTCCCTTTTTTAAAACCATATCTGGACTTTATTTCCAAGCCCAAAGACAGAACGCTTTTTATCCAGTTCAAGTTCGGGACTCTTCCCCTCCGCGAAAGCACCAGTAAGTGGAATCCCCGGCATAAGACCCTCCTGGATTGCCCCACCTGCCCAGGCGTTGCTGAAAACATTTCCCATTTTCTTTTTGTTTGCCCAGCTTATGCGTCCCCAAGAATGAAATGGCTTAGGCCTGTTTGCCTGCAGCTTGGGACAAGGGACTGTCTTACCACCCTGAGAATCCTTAAATCGACAACAAATACTACTATAATTTGCGGGTCGGCCAAATTTTTAGGATGGGCATGGCTGATCAGGCAGAGGCTGATTAGCTCCAATTAATCTTTCTTTTCATCAAAGCTGCTAAGTTTAATTAATTTCTTAATTATTTATTGCGTATTATGCATTTTGATCCTTTTTATGACATGTTTTTAAATGTATCGTTTTTATGTGACTGTGTTTTTATAGTATTGTGCTTTTATGACATTACGTTTCGAAATAAAGCTTGATTGATTGATTGATAAATAAAATGTAACCTTCTGAGGTCAGATTAAAGAATTTGCATATACAACTGAAAGCAGGCACATTGGAAATTAGTGGTATAAAACACGCATTGCTACAAAAAAAATGTAAATTGGTGTTTGGGATGCCTATGGGAAAGAGCCAGTCTTAGTGATTCTAGAAAGGTACACTTCTGGAGATCTTTGGGACTTCCCAAAGCCCGCAGCGCTGTCAGAGCAAATTCGGGGGGATCAAGTTCAGAGAAAAAACTCGATCTAGACATAGCGTGGGTTTACGTTGATACTCGATGGAATTAGAGAAAAAAAATCTCATCATTCATCACTTAACTATTTTCTGAACCATCACTGATACTCGGAAGAAAGCAAAAAACCGCATTTTTTAAACAATGAATTTCGAAAGTTTGTTATGTGTATCATAATTAAGGGCACTTCATATCTAATAAAGGAAGCACAGATTTTTTTATGTTTTATTCTGACATATTTAGAGCTGCTTTTTGTTGGATCAAGACATTCCTTAGATGTTTCTCAACAACTCTAAACTCTCAAAGAAGAATGTTATATCATTTGACTCCCCATTACAGTCCCTTGCTCCCTGCTGCCTACACATTTATCCATTCATAATCATTGTGGAGATGATACCTTTTACAGAGGAGGGCATACTTGCCCTTTTTAAAAACATTTGCTAGACCTGCTATAGTTTGCTATAGGTGGATATACTGACCGCGATATCTCTAACACAATGTGAGAATCTGTTTTTCATTAATGAAACAGTGTATGTGCCACAGACATTTTGGAGCCTATTCACTAAATTAATTTTGTAGAATGCAAACTGCTACTACAATAGTACTACTACACACACACTACAAAATGCTATTCACAAATCTATTTGTGAGACCTCCTAAGAGAATGTAGGAGGGACCAGGAGGAGTGGCTGGAAAAGGTAGAATATTTACTACTAAATGAAAAGGCTTTAGCGAAATTTAAGGAGGGGCCTAATACAAGCACCCACACCACTCACAAAAAAGTAAGAGCAATGTGTTATAATCTGCTATGCTTGTGATGCATTCTGTGCACACCTCCATTGTTCTCTGCTCTGCTCCGCCACTGTGGGATGTCATGGAATGTTGGTGTGTGACAGGAGGAGTGTGACAGTTAGAGAGAGTGGGCTGTGCAGAGAGTATGTTGCTCCTGGTGAGATTTCCTTAATTAACCTGTAACCTTTTCAATGAACCTACAACTAATCATTCTACGTGAACTGGCTAACTGACTCCTGCTTGACAAGGAGGAATCTTCAATTATAACATCGTAAATGACCAGAAACCAAACCTACCTTTTAGGGGAACCAATGAAAATAATAAGTGTGGTAAATTGAAGATTGAAGACTTAAGAAGGTATAAGAGAATACCCTGAAACTCCACCACTGTGTTTTCCATCAGATAGCCTGCGGACAATGGAAGTGTAAGAGCACTGGGCTGGCTTAACTCCCAATGTACGCAGATGTACAAAGGTGATTGTGTGACCAGTGCCAACATTGTGTGGAGATGACTTTGCTACAGCATGACTTTTGCAAGACATACCGGTGGTGAGTGAACTGGCAGTGAGTGAAATGTGGGCACTGCCATCAATTTAGCCTTGATTTAACTTTTGTCTGCTGTAAAGGGTGTCGGACAAGTATGTCTGGGGATGGAGGGAGAGTCACCCTACATTTTGCAGTGGTGGGAGAGTGCTGGCGTTATACAGCACGAGACAGGCGAGCCACAGTGGTATGGTTTGAATGGTGCACACGGGCCCGTGTACCTGCGCAATGTGGTGGTATTGGAGGCATTAGCGGGCTTCACGGGAGCACATGGAAGCTTCAAAGGAGTATGTGAGCATCTGTCGCCAGCAGCCTAAAGGAACTAGTGGGGCATGTTAGGGACTGCACATGAGACTAGGGTGCTAGTGGCGCAACTAAACTTGAGGGGGCCCCCCAGCAAGGTACATGATGGAGGACCCCCCATGCTCCAGAGTCCAGACCCAGTCAGGAGCTCTCAGGCCAGGGGCTGCTACCTGCTGCATAATCACAGTGTTGGAGGTGAGGACCCTGGAGCTCAGGGGCCCCAGTGCTGCCGGGGCTGCAGGGGCTATTGTTACGCCACTGCAGGGTGTGCCTGCTGCTCCATTGGAGTTGCGTGGAATGGGAAGCATTGTGTGTGGGCCCAAACACGTGAGACTGTATTGCTGTTACCAAAACCAGAGCATGCTGGACTCATCGATGTTGCCAAGGGAGGTGTGATCGAACGAAGTGCGTTGACAAGGGAGACGCAATAAAGCTACACACGTGCATGCCAAGAACTGGTTATTAAGGGAAGTGATGTCAAGGATTCCACGTGCACGCAGATTAGAGCATCATGTGTTATTCCAGCCATATGCGCTCAAATGAGAAGAAACATGCTTGAAGAATAGAGGAGCGTGTGTCAGTACAGCCGAGTGCGTCCAGCTGAGGAGAGAGAAATAAACAATAAAAAGCAATGGAATACACAGCAAAAATACCTTGCAAACAACAGCTAAGCCTCTTATCATTCTCCAATTAACCCATTATTGCGGTGAGAGAGAGTGAGCTTGCTCCGCCCCTTATTCCGCAAGAAAGGTAATTGGAAAGCCAATTTGTGCAGGAAAGGAGTCTGGGAGAAAAACTAGTGTGAAGACCTGGCAAAGGAGACCATGTCCAGTACAGTGATAGCTTGAAGAGTTCAGCTAGACAGAGGAGTCAGTGTACTATGTGAAGATTCGGGTGAGACGTCGCTCACCAAAGAGAAGGATTTTTGGTTTGCTGCCAGAGAACATGTTTTATGATATGCTGAATGTATACTTATAGTGAGAAGTTATATTGTACATTTTTTGCTCATTCTGTTCTAATTTTGAGTGGAGTAGTCAGGAAAAATGTGTTAATATTTGTTGCATGCAATGTACTGTATCATTTGTGTCCCTGGCCGTAATTTAGTGTGGAGTAGAGGGTGTCCATGTTTGTATGCATACAACAGATGTATAGTGTCATTTAAGTCCCTGGGATTGCAAGAATATGTAGTAGAGGGTGAGTGGTGTAGGTCCCTGGTCCTGCAAGAGCATGCCGTGAGGGTAAATATTTAGTTCCCTGGTCCTGCAAGGGAAGTAGAGGGTGAGTGCTTTAGGTCCTGGACCTGCAGTAGTATGCAGTAGATGGCAATTGTAGGGAATAATTCCTCAGTCCTGCAAGAGAGTATGCAGTAGAGGGTGTGCATGTAGTGTGTTTTCAAAAGTGTGTGCGGTAGAGGGTGTGTGTATTTCCCAGGTCCTGCCAATATGCAAAAGTGTGCAGTAGAGGGTGTGTTCACTTTATGTCCCTGGTACATCGAGTGTGCATGGCAGGGGGCAAGTGGTGAAGGTTTAGTTACTCAACCACTGTTCCTTGGTCCAGCGAGAGTGCACAGAAGAGGTTTTGTTATTCAACCACTGCCTGAATAATTTATAGGGCTTGAATAATTTATAAGACTTATCGAAGCTAGAGTCTCTTACATCTTCTGTATTTTATTATTTTCTATCTTATGTTTCCGATTTACATTTTACTATTTTCTAACGGAAGTTGATGTGTTATAATCTGCTATGCTTGTGATGCATTCTTTGCATGTCTTCATTGTCCTTTGCTCTGTTGAGCCAGTGTGTTATGTCATGAAATGTGGGTGATTGACTGGAGGAGTGTGACAGTTAGGGAGAGTGGGCTGAGCAGAGAGGATGCTGCTCCTGGTGGGGTTTCCCTTAAGTAACCTGTAGCTTAACCTGTAGCCTCTTCAGTAAACCTACATACTGTTATTCTTCGTGAACTGGCTACCTGTCTCCTGCTTACTAAGAGGAAATCTTTAAATTATAACACATTGCTATTCACAGACCACAATTTTAAAGTTACACCTCCAAAAGTCACAAAACATTAGTAATTGTACTTCAACTCAGCCTTGGAGAAAGTCTAGCATCGCATATGGCCACTCCCAAATACTGCAATACACTTCTACAGAAAGTAATGGAGGCAGCGGGACTTAATAATATCACAATCCGTAGGAAATAATGATTACATAATTTAAGTATTTCTACTTTTATTATATACATATAGATATAGTTCTTCTTAAATTATACACAAATATTAAATATGTTATTCTTTTAACATTAATAATTAATGTATTTAAAAACATTAAATTACTGTCTTAAAGTTTTTAAAGATAAACAATAATTAAAAAATTAAATCAAGAAAAAAAATGAGCGTGATTTCATTTTATTTTATTTCAAATAAAAATTACAATTTGGAAAGTAAATGATATTCAAATTATTTACTTATCAATTAAACATTTAGGTCCTCATTACAATGAAGGTCAGAAAGCCTCCGACCCTAGGCCGGAGGCCTTCCGAGCCTCATTGTGGTTTCAATTTTGACCGCAGCATTACAATGCAGGTAGTCGAAACTGAAACCAGCCAGTCATTCCGGCTGGATTCTTACGGGCTCAAGGAGCCCATCGGCAAGTCGCAGACCGGCACATAATCCCTATGGACAGCAGTTCTGCCAGAGGGATTACGATGTCGGTTTCCAACAGGCTTTTTATGTCGGGCTTTCCAACATGGAAAGCCTGTCAGACAGCGACACTTCATCCTGTGGCCTCCGGTTAGGGGTCAAGGTTGGCCCCTATGGTGCCCTCTATTAATCCCTGTAGAGTGTGGCAGGCAGCTTGAGGTGCCTGCCATGCGATCCAGGGGTGAAGAGATTCTTCCATTTGTCTGTGGGGCCTTGTGCTATGACTGGTTTATGGCATACGGTCGCATTGTAATCGCAGAGGTCGGTTGGTCCCGAGACCAATCAGCGTCAGGTGGACGGAAGTCCGCCGACATCTCAATTAGCCCCTTATTGTGAAGAGTTAAAGTGCTCTAACATTTTATTTGACTAGTTATAGGTCAAAATAACAATTTTAGTTAGCATTTATTTTCTACATTTAGGTCCCTCTTACGATGTCGGTCGGAATTGCCTTTTGGTGTGGGAACCGAGTGACCATAGATCAGCGGTTCAAAACACCGTATTTCGATGCAACCAAACATGGTGCAGTCACAATCTCCCATTTCTCGATGGGAGCTTGTGCGACGGGGGGAAACACAGAGAAATGGGAGTTTGTGTAAATCCCCACACTGTGTGGCAGGCACCTCACAGTGCCTGCCACACGGTGCAGGGTTTTACAGGGGGCACCATACGTGCCCCCATGGCCTCCAACCAGAGGCTGCATGGAGAAGGGGGCCCTGTAAGAGGCCCCAAAAGTTGCTTTCAGTCAGACATTCCATGTCTGAAAGCCCAATATGAAAAGCCTATCAGAAACCAACATCATAATCCCAACGGCGGAAACGCCATCCGCACGGGTTTATGTTGGGTTTCCGACTGGCCGACAGGCTCCACGAGCCAGTCGGAAGCCAGCCAGAATGACCGACAGGTTTCAATTATGAGCGCTGTAATACTAATACGGCAGTCGGAATTTAAACAAAGGATGTTGGTCGGAAAGCCTCTCACCGTCTAATGAGGGCCTTAATATCTTTACATTAATAAACTTCATTTATGTTCCCCCAGCTTTCCCACATCCCACATCCCACATGTTTCCATCCTCCGAACTGAGGGGGTGGAGCCATGTAAGTCTTCAAATAGGTATACATCTATGCTCGCAAATGGTGAATAAGGAAAAAGTGTTGAATCTCTCAAATGGTGAATATGAGTAGATTTACATGCAAGTGAATATACACGTATACATTTACTTTTGTGAATAGGGCTTTTTACTGCTGGGGGACTTGGTGACAGCCTACATCAAGAATAGTAATTATATATTTTAGGGGACAAGCTTTCAAAAGCTCCAAAACATTTGCTGCTTTTATGTGGGTCATATTCGCAGACAAGTTTGATTTATTGTAAGCTTTGGCATGTCTGTGATTATGGAAAAGGCTAGCATACATCTTTCCAGGCTAATCTTTTTGTCCTTGGCTGAAAGAATTGTTTTTCATGTGTTTCTAAGGAACCCCCTTTTGGCTGACGAAAATTCAGTGCCATTCAGACCCGCAACCCACAGCACACACTTTTGTACACCAATGGGCCATCAAGACAGATGGCTCTGTATACAAGTATTCAGGTAAATGTAAACAGGCTAGTATATTTGAGTAATGTTTGCTGCTATAGAACCTTCCTCTATCTTAATCCAAATTTCCTACTAAAATGCCACTGATCAAAAAACATCCAAATCGTGGTGCCAAAGCGTTTCAATCTCAGATTTACGTCTAGATGGAGTTAAATACATTTAGCGCACAATTCTGACGTGGTTAGGAAGGCCTCCTAACGGCATTTACTCTGTCCGAATCGGATCGGGAATTTGTCTTTCTGAACGAGGGCCCAATTCTGATCTCGGTCAGAAGGGCTCCGAATTGGATTTGGAATTGCCTAAACCAATACGGAGCCCTTGTTTCAGAACGAATCGTTCACAGTTCTGAATGACCAAATCCTTAGCTCTGAGCGAATCGATTCTGGAAGGCATCCGGAAAGATAGAGCCTTCCAGAGCCGATTTGTACAGCTCTATGGAGTAGGTTTTCCAAGTGAGAAAGTGCGATGAACGATTCAGACAGCCTTTCCTATTTGGTTTGCCTTGATCAAAAAGGCTTCCGGAATCAGGCCCGTAGGAGTACCCATGGGTCCCCTTTTCCCAACCATGCACAGTGTGGCAGGCACCAAGGGGTGCCCCCACAGGATGCACGATTATCCCCAACCACCCTTTTTGTCAATACGAGCCTGTGTTCGCGTTTGGGACACAGGCTCATATTGAAGTCAATGGGAGCCCAACTGAATCGTATCCGGATGCATTCAAATGCATCGTACTCATTCGATTGGACTCTCCCTATCCGAGTCGTTGGAAAGTATTCCAAACCTGAGTTGTTCAGTATACTTTCTGAGCGAGATCAGAATCGAGCCCCGAATCGGAAAGGTTTCCGACTGACTGAGTATGATGCGAGTTAGGCATTAGGAATATCCCAATCTGTACCCGACGACATTCAGAATGGCTGAGCCAAATGGAGCAGAATTGTACGTCTCTATGGGCCACGTTTACGAATGACCGATTACAATGCTGGATTCAGACAGCCTTTCCAAATCATGCTGTCTGACTCGAATCGGCAGTCGGAAATTAGAATCAGACTTTCCCCTGCACCTGGAGCCTTCTCAATCAGGCCCCTGGGGGTCCCCCCTTACCAACCATGCACAGTGTGGTAGGCACTAGGGTGTGCCCGCCACAGGGTTCCAGATTTTCCCCGTCCACCCCTTTCTTCAATGGGAGCCTACGCATTTTGTCAGAACATAGGCCCCCATTGAAGTCAATGGGAGTCCAACCAAATCGTATCTGGAGGCATCCGGATGCATCATGCTCGGTTGGTCGGACTCTCCCGTTCCGAGTCAGTCAGAAAGCCTTCCTAAACTGATTTGGTCAGAATGATTTCCAAGCCGCATCGGGCCCAAAGTATTTATAAATAACCTAGGGTGCCCCTGTAAATCCCTGCACAACGTGGCTGGCACTGTGCAGTGCCTGCCACAGGATGCAGGGAGTACCAAAGACTCCCTTTCTCCCTTTTCTCTATGATCTTCTGGCTCCTACTGCATTTCAACAAATTACGAGTTATTGAAAGCATTTCACCAATGTTCCTATTAAAGCATGGTAGAATTTCGTTTGTTATAACCACAGGCTAGATGCTTATATTACCCCATTATCGTTGTTCTCTAAAAGGAATATAGAATGGGCTCCCATTACATAGTTTCTTACTAATACCAGCTTTCTTTCTAGGAAATGCCTACAAGGAGATTATGAACCTCCATGATTACAGTTATCTTCTGTTTTCGTATGTTACATTCGATATTGCACTTTTTTAGAGTGTTAATGTTTGTGTAGATATGGATGGTCTACTTGACAGTTTGTGAATGCAAATATGTTGAACTTTTTGTGCTATAGAACTTTAGTTTTCCCCCTTCTCTTTTTTCTTTTTTCACAGTAGTAAGCTTTTACAGACTCATTTGCTTCTGTACATAATTATTTCTAACAACGTTTCTGTGAGACATTGATTGCTGGTTGAGGGAGTTGAGAACTCTTCTCAAACATCAACCACAACCCCTGTCAGGGTGAAAGTCAAAAAGTCACTAAATTAACCTGTACTTAACCCTCTGGCAGTTTAGCACAAAACCAGCCAGGCTTAATTTAGAGGCAAACTGTAATAAAGTGAAAACACAACACAAGACACATCCCACAATCATTTCGAAGTATAGATTAAAAGTTTATAACATTTTTGACACTCAAACAACAAAATCCAATCAGTAGAACCAGAGATACAGAGTTTCAAAGATGTAAGGTAAATATAGCGCCTACAAGCACAACGCATTATCTGGTTGTGTGAGACTGGTTGAAGGTCCCAATTTCTTTTTTTCTCCCAGGAGGAGCTTGACTGATGCCACAATATGAGTCCATGACCTTGGAGTCACCTCTTGGGGTCAGAAACTCACCTCAGCAGAGCCCAGCTGGATCAGGTAGTTCCAGTTCCAGGCAGGTCCAAAGCAGTAGGTCAGCTGGGAAGTTGCAAGGAGACCTCTGGAGCTTGTTGTGTCTCTGTGGCTCAGAATAGGAGGCCAGCTAACTAGCCTTTGGAATGAAGGGGACAGGTTCAGTCTTCCTTCTTAGACAGCAGGGAAGGTCTGGGGCAGGTGGGCAGTCCTCTGGCAGCAGGGCAGTCTTCATTCTTTAGCTTCCACAGGTCCAGAAGTGTACTCAAGACATCTTGGCTGGTACTTTTCCACTTACTCATAGGGAATCTGAGTCACAGGTAGGATGTTTGGGATGGCTGGGGAGGTGGGTGTGGCCACAGGCACTATGGGACTTTTAGTCGCAGCAAACACTCAGACCCACTGGAACTGTGCGACCCTCACAGTCAGTGGAAATGTACTAGCAAGATGGCTGACACTTCTGCATGGTGTCAGCCTGACCACAACTCGCATCATGGCCTTGTGCTCCTTACACTAGTCCCCAGTGTCAGCCATCTTGATAGTACATTTCCATTCACCATCAGGGAGAGCATAGTCCCAGGTCTGCTGCCTGTGCTGGTTGGGAAGGTGTATGTAGGACAGGGCATGATGGGAGTTGAAGTAAAAAAAAACACTCATCCTTACACTCAGACCCACTGGAACTATGCGACCCTCACAGTCAGTATAATGTACTAGCAAGATGGCTGACACTGCTGCATGGTGTCAGGAGCTCAAGGCCTGGGGGGAGTTGTAGTCAAGTCAAACAACATGCACCAGCATCAGACATCTTGACAGTATTTTTCCACTCACTCACAGGAAAGCTGAGTCACCGGTAGGCTGTTTGTGATGGCTGGGAAGGGCGGTGTGGCCACAGGCACCATGGGAATTGTAGATGTAGCAAACACTCCTCTGCACACACAGCCCAAACAAACCCACTGGAACTATGCGACCCTCACAGTCAGTGTAAATGTACTAGCAAGAAGGCTGACACTGCTGCATGGTGTCAGCCTGACCACAACACCCATCATGGCCTTGTGTTCCTCACACCAGTCCCCAGCGTCAACCAACCTGATAGTACATTTCCATTCACCACCAGGGATAGCATAGACCCAGGTCTGGTGCCTGTGCTGGTTGGGAAGGTGTGTGTAGGACAGGGCATGATGGGAACTGAAGTCAGTACAAACACTCATCCTCACACACAGAGCTAACATACCCACTGGGACTATGCAACCCTCACAGTCAGTGGAAATGTACTGGCAAGATGCATGACACTGTTGCATGGTGTCAGGAGCACAAGGTCTGAGGGGAGTTGTAGTCAAGTCAAACAACATGCACCAGCGTCAGACATCTTGACAATACTTTTCCACTCACTCACAGTAAAGCTGAGTCAAAGGTAGGCTGTTAGGGATGGCTGGGAAGGGGTGTGGGACAATGCCTGATGTGGCTAATAACCATTGCAAATACTCATCCTCACACCCAGCCATGCAACTCCTTTGCTTACCTCACAGTGAGGGGAAGTGTATTTGCAAGGTGGCTGACACTGCTGCATGGTGTTGATCTGGAAACCAAGTCCCATCAGGGCCCTGTGCACAAAACATCATGCAACTGCATCAGCCATCTTGTTAGTACACATACATTTACTGTTGGGTAGCCATTTCCACAGATGAGCTGGTTGGGAGGAGGAGTGTTTGCCCTGACTACATCTACCATCAGGCACTGACATCCACACATCCTCCTACTTAGGCCAAATAGCTTACCTAGGACTCTGCTTACCTGACAGTTAGTGACAATGTGCTACCAAGATGGCTGACACTGCTGCATGGTGTCTGGAGCAGAAAGCCTGGATGGGTGTTGCAGTCAAGTAAAAAAACAGGCACCAGTGTCATGTACTCGGCGGGGACATTTTACAACACAGTTAGGTAAGAATAGTACATGCTGGGCGGTTTGAGTTGGGTGAGAAGGTGTACGTAGGACAGGGCCTTATGGATCTTGTAGACATTGCAAAGACTCTTCTGCCCATCCCATCCAGACTGGGTAACTTCTCTTGGCCTAAGCCCTTCTCAGGTGACGGGAAGTGGACTAGCAAGATGTCTGACACTGTTGCATGGTGTTTGGAGCACAGGTCCCTGATGGGAGTTGCCTTCAAGTTCAAAACCATGCACCTGTGCCAGCCACATTTCCAGTACACTTACCTTCACTGTGAGATAAATATAGGCACAGAGGAGTTAGCAGGTCTGGGTGGTAGGAGGTGTATTTGCAATGGCATTAGGTCTTGTCATACACACATCCTTCCCACCCAGCCCAAATACCCTACCAGAAACTTTGCTTACCTGGCATTGAGTGGCAATGTACTGACAAGATGTTTGAAAATGTGGACTGGTGTTTGGACCACAAGTCCCTGTTGGGATTTGTAGAAAAATCAGACACCAGGCATAAGTGTCACACATCTTGATAATACATTTCCAACCACTGTCAGGAAAACTTTCTGCCATGTGGTCAGTTTTATTTGGGTTGAAAGAGTGTGTGAAGGACAGAGCCTGGCGTGAGTCGGAGTAATGGTAAACATTACTACACCCACCACGAGCAACCACTTCATCTGGGCCTATGCCTATCTGACAGTGAAAGGAAGTGCAACAGCAGGATGCCTGACACTGGTGCATGGTGTTTTGGACACAAGGCTTTGTTGGGATTTGGATTCAGGTTTAACAACATGTACCAGTGTCAGCGTCCTTGCCAGCACACTTACCCTCACTGCCAGTTAGCCATAGTCTCAGAGGACTTACCTGGGCTGGTGGGAGGAGGAGTATTTCAAAATCCTACAACTCACACCAGGCACTGGACAACATACACTGTCCCTACCATCACAAACAGACCAACAGAAACTAAGCATACACACAGTGATTTTGAATTTACTAGCAGGATGCATGACACTGGGCATTGGGGTCTGACTTTTCCACAACTAATAACAGTGACTTGTGTTCAAAACACCAGGCACCAGTGTCAGCCTTCTTTGTCAGTACATATCCACTCACTAGCATGAAAGCATCGTTCTAGGGGTACTGTATTTGCATGCAGGACAGAGTGTGCGTAGTACAGGGCCTGATGGGATGTCTGGCCATTGTAAACACCCTTCTGCACAAACAGCCATTCACGACCACTAAGAACAGTGATTACCTGACAGTGAGTGGACATCCAACTATACAATGGCAGAGACTGGGGCCTGCTGTGTGATGCACAAGTCTATGTGGGGAGTTATACCCAAGTCAGACACCAGTTCCCAGTGCCAGACAGCCGGCAGGGACATTCTGACACACTGTGAAGTGAGCTTATGTCCCGTTTGCCTGTTAGCACTGGGCAGGAAGGTGTATGTAGGACTAGGCCTGATGGGACTTGGAAAAACAGCAAACACTTCTACACACAGCACAACCACTTCATCGTTGGCTATGTCTATCTCACAGTGAGTTCATGTGTACTAGCAAGATGGCAGACAATGGGGATTGCTGTCTGAAAATATCACAACTGCCACATTTACCTATGTGCTACAAACACACGCCAACAGTGGCAACATTTTTCAAGTACACTTACAGACATTGTCTGGACAACACTCTTCTTGGTGGCCTGGTGGGGCTGGGTGGGAGGAGGGGTGTAAGTTTAACAAATAGAGAACAAGCCCTCAAACATCACATTATCATAGTTCCTTGTCACGACATTGTAGAAAGCTGAGTTTGTGAAATCAGTTCACCATGGGGCCAATGTACAAAGTACATGATCTGTGTAGCCACAAAGTTAACCAGTCACACAATTTTGCTACTCACAGCCATTCATATGTGTACAATGAGATGATACCAAGAAGCACCCCAATCACTCAATTCACACAACTTTCTGGATAAGTCAACAGAATGTGAGTGTTTAGGCAGCCATCCCAATGTGAATGTTAAAGACTTACACCAAGACCAGTAGACAGGCACAAAAAGTATCCACATAGGGAGAGAAAGTGTATTATCTCACTGTGAAAGTAAAGATGTGGACAACCTAAATACACCTGTGTCATTCACAGAGTATCTGGAACCAGTCAATGTCTTTGAAGATGTAATGTAAACTAAACACAACATGCCCATTCATGCGCATACCTGTACATGTCTATCAAACCCCCTCTCGTCCCAAATACATATTCATCCCAAAAAACAGGCCTACATCATGGATGAAGGAGTCCAATCTACCTACAGTAACTCATCATTCGGTTCATTTGCCTTTGTAATATGTTTGATTTGACGGGCAGTGGACATTCACAGCAGTCATTGTGTTATGTTTGTATCCACAGGGCTAGCTGGGGACACCATTGGAACCATCCAGAACAGCCAGGCCCAGACTGGAGGACAGACCTGGCCCTTCTGTTTGGGTCACCCCACAGCACCTACGGTGGCAACATCCGGATCCTCTGCGACAACTCCGGCCTCAGCTGCCAACAGCAATCTGAGCGCTACCTGCACGGACACAGCATCCCAGGAGACCACCAACAGCACAGCAACACGGGGCACTCTCGTGTTGCCCAACAACAACACCAGTGCCAATGATGAAGGAAGCTCTGCATCGACTGTGCCAGCACCAACTGGTCCTGCTCGAGTGGGTAGGGGTTGTGGGAGGGCCTGTGGTGACCGGCACCATCATGCAGCAGATGCTGCTGATGAGGAGACTCAAAACCTCTCCAGAATCCTCCATGCATATGAGGATTCACAAGGAGAGTTTGACCAGGTCATTGGGATCCTCAGGACCGTCCAACAGCAGCAGGCTGCCCAAAATGACAAACTGGACAGGTAAATGGACAAAATGGATGACCAGACTGCGGTGTACAGGGACATTGTTACCTGCCTCCGCCAGATTGCCACCACCATTTCCACACCTCCCTGTGTGTCTACCACAACCATTGTAGCAACATCTGCACTAGCCACAGGGAGGGATTTGGACTCTGGAGCAGAGTATCCTGCAGCGCCGCTGCCTGCACCTGAGGGTCCCCCGGAAAAATGTGGAGTAAATCGTCCAAAAAAGAAATGGTGAGAGACATATGGCTACGCATCACCCCCAGGAAGTGACTACCTGCTCCTTATATCCTCCATTGTGTACCAAGAATTCACTTTGTTGACTATCATTGAACTCTCCCTCATTGGACGGAGGGTTACAGTTGGACTATGGACTCAAATAACTGTGGATCTACTGTGGAATCGCTCATCTACAAACACTACCAAGTCCTACCTGCACTTATTTTTAACTTTTATGGTTGAGTACACCACCATGATGTTGACTGATTTTATCACATTATGCACTAAAATAAATCACTCTGCACCCACGAAGTGGTCATGTTGTGACTTTGAATGCCAAATGTAATGCTTGAAATGTTGCTGAAAACCTCATAGAAGAAAGTGTCTAAAACATTGGTAACATATCACTTTAAAGAACAAAATGACTGGCTTGTGAGTATATGTACCTTGTCACAGCATGATAGATAGACACAAACAGTTCATGACACAACCCGTAGGACATGTTACAGATGCAATGCAAGTCCATTGCTTAAAATACTAACACCATTATCAAGCACAACAAGCAAACATTGTTAGCAAATCTGTGCATCATAAGGCGTGTTCAGTTTCAAAATAACCTTTTGATGTGTGAAAACAGACAAGGCACAACTCATTGTGTAGCACAGGTTTATTCTCCTGATACAAACATGTGCCTTAACCCAGTTTCAAAAGACATCACACAGTAACAAAAGGCTCTTAAAGTAAAGACAAATGTCCATCAGTCCAAAAGGGAGTGCGTGCCATGGATTTACAAACAGTCCAATGTTGGACTAAGTTACCGAATTAGGGGTCTGGTGAGATCACAACTTGTAGGTTGACACGGCAAAATACCCTGGTAAGCAGAAACATAGAACAGCGTTAGGCACACAGGACTTAGCCTGTTCACTTTAGCAAACAATGTCATCTGAAGCACAAGATTTTCAGTGTGGACACTAGCTATGATTCATAGTAACACTGTACATGTCAATTTTTCCATCTCACAAAAACATACCATACAACTAATATCATGGCAATTTTCATACACTCACAAGCATTCATACACATTTTCCACCAGCAACACAACAACAAACACTTAGAGGTAGTCCCCTACTTTCATTGCATACCTATACTCATGTGAAAAAGTTCTGGATGAGCTGTTGTCTCAAATCCACGCCATCATCATCATCATCCCTACTGTCATCATGTCCCAGCCCAGGATCATCCCTTGCTGGAGGCAGCTGGTCTCCGTTGTCCTGTATGAGTGGTATTTCTCTCTGAATAGCCAGGTTGTGGAGCATGCAGCTAACAGTGATGATGTGGCACACCTTCAATAGTGCATATTATAGGCCCCCCCCGTCCGATCAAGACAGCAGAATCTTGTCTTTAGGAGCCCAAAAGTCCAATCAATGACTCACCGGCTCATACCATGGGCCTCATTATACAGCACTTCTGCAGGGGTCACTGGGTTACGGAGTGGTGTCAGTAACCAAGGTTGGTTGGGGTACCCAGAGTCTCCTACATTGAAAAAAGAAAATAGAATCAGTTGTTGGTTAACAAAGCATTATCTGACATACAATCTACACACAACACACACATGCTACATCACCTACCAACAAGCCGGGCATGGCCAGGTTGTAGCTAAGACATCAAAGGGGGATGGTGCTGTTCCTCATGATATATGCATCATGTGCAGATCCAGGAAAACGTGCACAGACGTGGGAGTTGGACATGTCCAGCAAACATACCACCTGGACATTGATGGAGTGGTAATATTTGCGGTTTGCGATACACCACCTCATTTGCCTGTGGTGGTACCAATGAAACATGGGTGCCATCAATTATATGGCGTATCCCTCCCAATGCATAGAAGTCACCCTTGATGTCTGCCAAGTCACCAGTTATGGGGAACTTAATGTAGTGTCCCAGGTAACACAGAAATGCTCCCAACATATCACTAAGAACACGTCTGAACATGGTCTGTGACATTCCACTAGATGTTGCCAGTGTATTGAAATTAACCAATGGCAAAGAAATGTAAAGCTGCCATAACCTTAACTTTGGGTGTCAGTGCAGTTGGAAATGGGTGACCAGGCTGCAGATGAGGTGACAACTGAGCAGACAAATGTTCAATGATTGGCTTGGTCAATTGGTACTTCCTGATGGTGTCACTTTCTTCCATGGTCTCTAGGTCTGGAAAGGGCCTGTAGAATGCAGGTCGGCTGCGATACCTATTTGTACAGGGTAAACACAGTTGGTGTCAGGTCACAATGCACAAAGCAACATGCATTCAGACAAACAGAACATGAAATTTGAATACAACTGAAGCTACAGATCATTTGAAATACAGATTCCAATTAAGAAGGATGACCTTGGATACATCTCACAGCATAAGTACCCTACCCAGACATGTTACCAAGTTATGGTGACACAGAAATTAGAGTGGTGTAGTGTACAAATCACTAGTGTCTGACATCATCAATGTGAGCAAGCATCACCTACGCAAATGTTCCACAGAAAAAATAATATACTTTTATGTTATCATGAACAATTACATGTTCAATAGGTAGACAGAATAGGAACATATAATACAAGAGATATGTGACACCTGATATACACACAATCTCACATACTCAATCATGCCAACCAATGTCACAGGTTGGACACCGTCATGTAGTCATGTCTACATTACCCATACAATCCCATACACAGACTATGTTCAATGTTGATGATGCAACACCATAAACTGCATTTTTGGCCACACAGATAGAGTATCAATTCACATTTCAGAAACAAGCTGAAGATGCAGAATAATTTCACTGTCTACTCATCCAATGGTAAAAGCTTTAGCCATTACTCACACAAGAGACATCTACAGTCTGAAATGACATCGATTGCACAATGGGTCATATAGTTCACAAATGCAGTGACAAGGCAAGAATGCACATGTACATTCACACAACAATAATGGGCAAGGTGACCAATACTATGCGGATAACTGGATTTCTGTCCTAACATGCTTGTATGTGCCAATAAAACAGTGTGTCATGTGCCCCTCAAGTTTAGCTCCTCATGGGAGTGTGTCTTATCCATTTAAAGACTATTTTTATAAGTTAAAAAGTGCATCCACAGATGTAATGGACAAAAATACAACAATCTCAGCAGTGTGTGCTCTGACGACCGATTATTCAAAGGATGCGGTAGACGCATCTGAAACTATTTGTTCACAGCCATTGGCTGCTGTTTGTTATGATGAAAGATGCAGGTGAGTATTCAAAGGACGCGGTAGCCACATCCGAAAAGATTCGGTCTCATCTATTGGCTGTTGGTTGTTAGGGTGAAAGACGAGGGTGAATATTTAAAGGACGCGGTAGCCGCGTCTGGTACGATTCGGTCACAGCCATTGGCTGTTGGTTGTTATGGTGAATGATGCGCATTTGGGCTCATGTCTTCACCGCGTGGACACCGACTCGGTTACCTCCCATCACCAATGTATCAAAGTCAACCGTGGTGCGATGATGAGTGTTTGAACGTCACGGTAGGCGTGTTGTTTGCTAGCAATGTTACGCATTGGACCGATTCGAGCCGATCACTTTTGATGCATGGATTTGAAACCGCCTATGCTGTTGAGATATAAGTCTGTCTGGTCCCTAGAGACTGCACTTGTCTGCACTACCTGCTTTATTCTTGTACCTCCCCATCTTTCTGCTGCTGTGACCACATCCCCTTGTAGCCACTATGGCACAGACACAGCCCAGGGCCCCAGCTTTCTCAAGAGAGGAGAACCAGGCCTTGCTGGACACACTCCTGCCACTGCACAGCCAGATGTATGGCAAACCAGAGGAACAGGTGAGTGAGGATAACAGTGCATTGTCCTTGGACATGTGCAATAACCGTGCTTCACTGGCATTAGGAATCTCAATTGTAAATATTCATTTAGGGTTTTTGCAAGTTTAAATGTGTGTAGGAAACTGTTTTGGGCAGGTACACTGCTGTAGAAGTGTGTGTACTGGGGCAAACATATCATCACTGTTCTCATGGGACAGAGTTTTAATTGAACACAGGACTAATGCACATGATGCCAAATGCATTCCCCTTAGGTATTTTTGCCAATCTGACCATGACCTATGTGTAGAAGTGTATGACTCAGAAACATGTTGAATGTGAACTAAGGAACTATCACCATGTCATCCTTACAGGTCAACTCCCAGGAGAAGGCAAGGATGTGGCTGACCATCGCCAAGAAGGTGTGTGACATGGGGGTAACATATCGTCGTGTCTGTCATTGCTGCAAGAGGTGCAGGACCTTTGTGGCTGGGCCAAGAAGATAGCAGAGGTCCATCTAGGCCTGTCACATCCAGGCAAGAGAGGCTTCGCATCCTAGCAGTGGTCTTTCCTGACCTAGATGGGCAGTTGAAGGCCAAACAGTAGCAAGGAGAGGGTGAGCATGTGCCTTGTCGCACTTCTATCTTTAATCATGCATGTTGTAAGATCTTAGCCTGATGGCACTTTTACAGGTCATAAGTCTGCCAAACGTGCAGTTAGACTCACAAGATGCAAATGCAGAAGGATCAATAGATAACATGTAATGCCCCATTCATCAGGGACATGTGAGTGAGTTATGTTCAAGGTAGTAACAGTAGTGCCATGCACATGTGTTCATCCAAACTTCTGAACACAAGTGGATGAGCGCAGCATTAATCCCTTAGCTTGACATGTGTCTGCCCATTCACTGATGGGTGGAGCCTGTTCTCAGAGTGGTTTGTACAAATCATTGAAGTATGTTGTGATTGGAGCACTTTTTAATGGAAATCCAATGCTAAACATTTTGGCAGAATGTGTTGTCTATGTCCAAGCATAGGTTAATATGGCTTGGTCCATGTGCCAATGTTTGGTCCCACTTGTGCTGCTAAGTGTAATCACATGTATCCCATGGGAAAGTCACAGCTAGGCTAACTCTGGTCACAAGTCACATTGACCTTACCCATGATATTGTTGAATATTCCATACACACCATTCTAAAGAGTGAATCCATGTGTGGGACTTTGTAAGGGTGAAAACACAAGCCATTCAGTGTCAAACACATGTTATCAATGATCGCAACATGGCTACACTTGTGAGGTATGATTTGAGGTACACAGTCACAACATTTGACATGTGTGTTAATGGTCTTGACTATACCAACTTGATGGCTTAGTAAACAATGTGTTTGATGTATCTTTGTCTAATTCAGAGATGTCAAATATGCATTAAATTTGAGTTGATTACCCAAATGATATGTTAAACAGGAGCAAAATCAGCTGTACAAAGTGTGCATAATGTGTAATCAAAGTGAGGGACATTCAGACGTGGTCCATGCAAATGGGAACTTGTGCAGTCTATCCAAAATTTTTCCACAGTGTTGACTGTACTCATGAAGAATATTGGTTCAGTAACAATAGTCTCTACAATAATTGCACCCAGATGTGCCAGTGAAATGGTGTTCCACCTGAGGCATTGTGAAGCTGCAGTGATCAGACTTGGAAGCTTGTAGACCATTTTTCACATCTGTGAAACTTGAGCTGTTTTCAATGTGCAAATCATTCGGATTCTTCTACATGACACTGTGCATAGATGACACAAGACAGTGTGCCACATACCTGTTAGCCCAGCTATGCGTACTGTGTATCCCCTATAACAGTCATATGTGTGAACCAGCAGTAGAGATCAATCACTGTTAACTGTGTGACATGATCATGCAATGACTATGCATTGTGAATGTTTGACAAGGTAGATATTTGAGCTGTGAAATATGAGCCAATGGTTCCACATTTGATGACTGAGGATAGCAGAATGTATACCATGTCTCAATTCAGATCTGAGATTCATATTCCCATTGGGATGGCTATACTCACTTGCAGGAGAGGAGACAGAAATGTCATGACTCAAGACCGTCATGAGCACAAAACGAAACATCCCCTGCTTCATACTCCATTAGTCACCCTTGTGATTTTGTAATTTTATGTTGATGCTCCCAATGTTGCTGATCACATCATGTGTGATTGAGCAATGGTTAACTGGCAGACTGACAAGTGCCATGTACGTTAATGTAGCAAGAGCTAATTGTACACCTCAATATTATGTCTGATCTCTTGGATCTGTGAACATTTGTAATGTTACTTATGTGTCAAGTATATATGGATGACTCATGAAATTCTTGTTTATTCTTGGTCAAAGCATCATCAGCGGCCACCAGAGGAGACAGTGCCATGGATGTGGAAGAAGCAGTACGTCAGTGAAGAGTCATCAGAGGGGGGACCCAGTGACAGAGAGGGTGAGGGGTGCCTCACTGGGAGTGGTTCTGCAACCCCATCAGCAGGGTTCAAAGCAGATTACAGTTCCAGTGACATTTCCCATATGGTGGTGGAGGACACAGTGATTCCATCAACAACCTCAGAGTCCACCACCACCACCACTACCATCTCCACCCTACCAGCTGCTCTCAGGGCCAGTGTCTGTGGTGGCTCCTGTGGTAGGGGGGAGCTCTCCTTTGGGCCAGACACCTCACTCCCTGCACCTGTCTCCTCTGCTGCCCTCAGTGTGGAGGCCAACAACCTCCTGAGGCAGATATCTGTGGGGAAGACATCCATGCTGAGTGTCCACCATGTACATACAACACTTTTGACAGAAATCTCATTGTTCATGGAGGACATTCACTCTAACATGTCTGCCCTACAGAGAACAAATCAGGATATGGCCTCTACACTGTTGGCAGTGCTGTCCCATCTCCAGCAGTACCTACCCCTCCTTCCTCTTCCTCTTCCTCATCCACAGTTCCAACTACCCTCCTTGACTGAAGCACATGCGGATACACACAGGCACACACCTCAGAAACCACATGCAGCACACAAACACACAGACAGAAGTTGCAAACCACACACACGTACACTCAGGGGACAGACAGCACACTCTCCACCAGCGATGTGACAGCACAAAACACACATGCATCCAGAGACACTCCACATACCCCACAACCCTCTGCCTCCACAACCCCTACCCTTTCCTCTCATGTTCCCCCTCTTAGCCCAGGCTCACATCCTTGCTCCCATAGAATCCTTCCCTCCCCAAACATACACCCCCCCTAAGAAGAAAAAGAACCTTCCACCTTCAACATCATCATCTGCCTCCCCCCAGAAGAAACGACAGAAAACTACAACTCCGGTACAAAAATCCTCCTAGTCCCGGAATAAAACACCCACTCCTGCAACCCATAGCTTCTCAGACCTGCCCAGTATCTCTGTCTCCAAAAACAAAACCACTAAAAAGACCTCTCCCATCCCCATTCCTGACACACCCCTCAAAAAATTAAAAATTCACAAATTAGTTCAGGTCACACCATCCCCAGCTCCCTCTGCCGATACCACTACAGCTGCCCCCCCTCACAATTAGAGACAACCACTGCAGTGGAGTCCCACCCCAAGCCATCAGAATCTACCACTGCAGTGGACCCTGACATCCCTCTTGATCCCATCCGTCCCGAAACACAACCCAGTCACCATTAGGTTGTCTCCTTTTGTGCCTGGTATGCCCCCTAGATGCGCCTCCCAGGGGAGGTGTCCCCTAGCAGGACTTGTGCAGGTAAGACTAGATGGGCATGATCTTTTTTGGCTCATCAGAACAATGAACATTGATGGACTGGCCAATGGCCTTTTGCTATTCATTGAAGTTTGATTTTGAGGCTGAATAAAGAATGTTTTCATTTTCGTTTACAAATGTCTGTGTCCACCAAATTGTTTCTAAGTTAACTGTACAACATTTACAATTGGTTGTTTACATGTACAATGATGCTAGTATGGCATGGATTTCATATGTTCCATGCAGTATGAGCACTTTGACAGTAAGTATTGAAGAATATTGGGTCAACATTTCATTTGTCAACATAGTGCAATTATCTCAAAGTGCAACAGTTTAGGCGAAGCATGCTGCATATGTTTGTGATGTGCAGAAAGGCACCTGTCTCATCTAGTCACCTGGATACATATGGATATTGACTACATGGCAGTGACTTTGTACACACTCTTGAACACAAATTGATGTTACAATACTTGTATGTGACTTGAAAGTGGTGAATCAATGTCTGTGTCTTCTTCAGATCTGTAGACTAGTGGCAGGGTCATCCCTGCATCAGGTGTAATGCCACTGTGGGCAAAAAGCCTTCGTGGCTGTGAACACTTCTTGTGCATTTCCTGATCCGATGGTGAGTGTAAGGTGAGCAGTATTCTCACAGTCTTCCGACCCTCTGCCTCGACAGGACTCCAATTACTTTAGGGATTCTTGTTACAAAAGGTGTGTGTTGTTTTAATAGTCTATTGCTTACTCATTTACAAGTTGTTCATGCCATCCTGCTTTTGCTTTGTGCCATTACAAGTATGGTGTTTATGGATTGTCCCAGCTTGGATTTCATTTTGCAACCACACACCTGTCGTAGTTCATCATATGAATTGTGTGTAATTTGTAATTTGTGGATAGCTGGCAAGGGTGTTGATTTGAGCTCAGATTGATGCTGTTCCATGTCACACCAAGCTGAACTATGAGTGCTGTGAAGTCTGTTGAGTGCACAGAAAGGATGTGTGTCTTTCTACTGTGCAGATGCTCCAAGATCTGGAGTCTCCACCATGCTCTTAGTTGGACCACATAGGAGGATGTGTTAATGTGAATATGCGTTCAGGCTGCAGATGTATAGTCAAGGGTTCACGTTGAATGTGCTGACCTACCTTAAAGAAGGGTAAGGGTGAAACTGAGTAGTAATTTAAATTTTGGTTTGAGTGGAGATACATACATTATGGTGGCATGACAATTTTAGTGATTGTCAGAGAGTGTGTAGTATGAGTTACGTGCATAGGCAGATCTTGTGTAGGAGTCATGAGGTATCCACATTCACCCTATGTGAGTGTTTACACATAGAAAAATGTGATTCAGACTATGCAACTGGTGAAGTCCTGTGCAACTTATGGGATGAATATGTAGATGTGATAGGTGTTAAAGCACTTAGACAAGGTTGCATTCTGGCAGGAGGTGAGCTGTAGTCTGTGCCTCTACAGTGAGGGATGACTGTAACCAGGCATTTGTAATGAGTGAAGATAGTTGTTGATGTGCATACATCAATGGTGGTATTGAGCATGTAAGTCATATGTGGATGTGACAAGGCCCCAGTGAAACAAGGTTCAACTCATCATTTTTGACAAAGTGGAAAAGTGTATGTGATGGGTATACACCAGTTGTGTACTTTGGTGTGCAGAACGGTGAGATGCGTGGTGTTTTATAGTTGTTGTATGTTGTGTTTGCATCTGTGTTTGCATGTGTTTCAGAAATGACAATCTGTAGAACTTAAGCAGAGTGGGGTGTGTGTGTGTGGTGATCTGTGACTGACCGAGGACATATTCATTAAACAATGCAAGTGTCTTGTTGGGAGATGTGGTGATGTGTAAAGTGTGCATGTCAGCGTGGGCAGTGATGCTGCACATTGTGATATGAGTGCAGTCTAAGGCATTACAGCTGGTGCTATTGGTGAGGAGTGTGTTCCTTTTTACATGTTATGTTTGATGTCTGACAAGGAGGTGATAAGGACAGTACATTGTGTGCATGTCATGTATGTGAGTTATGTACATAGTGATGAAGAGTAGTGCTGTGCATGTAGGTGTATATGTGAGAAGGAATGCACCAGTGTGAGGTTGTGAGAATTGGATTTGAACAGTTTGAGTACAAGGCTGTAGCTTGCAGGGCAGGCATGTTTTTCCATCTTGCTGCAGCAGAGGTGGCTTATGACATGCTTGTGTGTTTGATAATTTTGAAAGTTGAACATATACTTTGGGGTTGATTTGAGAGGGGTCATACCTGCACAAGTAGTGACAGATTGAGTGAATGGCCACTTTGAGTACACTGCCATGTGCAAGACCTATTGGCATCACTGGAAAAGTTGGCTCCAACTAGCTTTCCCTTTTCTGTGTTGTGTTGGCATGTATGGCATTTCACCCTTTGTAGGTAGTTGTACTCATAAATTGGTCATTCTTGGCCTTGGAAATTTCCCTGGGATGGATGAGGTGATTGCTACATTTGCAATGTCATAATTCTGGAACATTGGATGGCAGACCATTTCTTTGAGGGGTACAGCCCTATCAATGTTCAAGTAGAGGGTGTGTGTTGTTGTGCTACCTGAGGTAAGACTACACCGGGTACGCATGCCCACACTTGTCAATACACTAAACATGCATGGTTATTGCTGGCATACTGACTTTGAATGTCCAAGGTATGGTGACACCAAGGGAGATAGAGTAATTGTGATGATGTCTCTGGTTGTGCTGAGGAAAACACAGTGCACTGTGAACAAACACACATTTGATACTGGAACAGTACACCAAGTTCCATGAGTGTATGCATTCTCAAAATATTTGTTACCGCTGATCTGGTTGTGCAAGTGTCGCCCTTGTGTGTGTCCATGATGGCTCCAATTGTCCCCATTAAATACTGCCTTAGGGCCTGAGTGTCATATATGTTTGTTCAACGTCTCCTCGATGTTTCCATAGATTTTGAACATTGTTTCAGCGCCAAATGTGGACAAAGCGGACTTAATTCTGCACATGTCTTTTATCCTCACACAATGTACCCCTATCCCCTGGCTTCAGGATCACTATGTCAATTGTGTTTTTGAGCCACAGATTGAGCCACCACCCCAGCATCCTCACCGTGCCAGCAGCTTATTTTACACAATGAGCTGTGCACTAGACACACCAAGACTGTTTATGGATCCTCCGACATGAGACCCATGCATACTCCTACTACTATGCAAGGCACAATCTGCACATTCAAAATGTGAATATTAATTTCCGGCACATACTACAGCTTGAGGGGCTAGATGCAGATTAGCTTGAAAGATGACCATAGACACATGCAGATTGGGAATTGTGTGCAGCGGCACCAGTCCACACATGGGGACTGTATCCTCCATTGTTGTTGGCCCATGCTTCTTTCAAAACCATTATGTATTTTGACTACAGATATTTCCCTGACGACTATGACACAACCACTTCTGTGTTGTTGTAGTTGGAGACACTATAATCAGTACTGAGTGGCTGTGTCTGTGGACATGTGTGTTGTCTAGTCCTATTTCCTCTGTGCCTTACTGTACACAGATGCATCACAATGTCATTCTATTGTGAGTACATCATAGTTCTATTCTCCTGCGATGTTTCTGTGTGTGTTGTGGTGGACTCATGCATTCACTTTGTGATACACACATATTTGTGGTTATTGCAATTCCTGGTCCTGCATCAAATGTGTGATTTACCCAGTATTTAGCGTGCAAACTATACCTACCTGATGATGACATTCCCTCATTATAAATATACAACATACATATGACCCATGTTCGGATTGTGATCACTATGATGCTCGGGCCCTCATAAAGTAATTGGCACCCAATATATGATCATCTTTTGAACCTGGCCTCTGTTCTTTTACCTTTCAAAGGATTTTTAGTAAAATGCACACTGCTGATCAAGGGGGTGGTATGTAGGTGAGACTGTCCAGTTGTGACTTGCCTCCCTGCAAGGCCCCTACATACTACGCAACCTCCCTGCACCTGCCATGACCTGAAAGTGATGCTTGTGTGGTAGAGATGACACTACCTTTGCCAAGCCATGTAAGGCAGTGCACCATGGTGGCTATGCTCCAAAGGCTGTCCCCAGCCTCTATTTATAGAACAGCTGGTGAGCCAGGGAAATCTGGGCACCATGTTGCAGTGGCATGGTGGGGACTGTGTAAGTAAGTCCATTGGTGTGGTATATGTAGGACCCCAAAACCGTGGCCCACATGTGACCCTGGTGCACCTGCCCATCGACCAATGCGCAATTGCCATCATAGCCAAGGGTATGCTGAACACTTTCTGATTGGATCTCAACACCCATATGGGTCTATGGGCTTCAGCCCCCCATCGTGTGTGACCTCCCAGGCTGAGACAGCTTCCCCACACATACATACAGTCCTTGAGATGCTGTAGGTGGCTGGTCTGTCTTGTTTGCACCTCAGCCCCCAGTATTTCACAGGTTTGTAAGAGACCATTTAGTAGCTGATGAGTTGTTTGTTTGTTAACGGTCCCTGCAGCACTTTCATATCCACTCTGCCCATATCTCAACATTGGCAGTTACTTTTTTTTAAAAATAACTTTATTTATTGGTTTCAAGCAGGCAAACTGACATTTGAACAAACCCATCACTGCCCATACGCAGCCCAACAGACCCCATTACTTGTTTTAGGCGGCGTATCCCAAGCTTACGTAGCCGAAGCTGGTTACTGATGTCCATGCAAAAAAGGGGAATGTCCAACATTAGGCCCGAAACTATAGCGTACTTTAAAAGGCAGTACCTAAATCTGCTCCCTGGTCAAAACCGCCCGCCACTTTCCCCCCTCCCTCCATCCCTACCCCAACTCCCCTAACTCCCCCCCTCCCTCCCCAGTACCGGTGAGCTACTGCGCCATTTGAGCATGAAGATGAAGTATCTCCTAATCTGTATCCTTAGACTGTGGGGCGTCAGTATGTCTGAGCAAGCGGAGGTATTTGGGGCATGTCACTTTGTTAAATTCATGCGCCAGCAATGAAAGGATGGGGCGCCAGATAGTGCGGAAGGAATCTGATGAGTGGGTCAGGTTAGCGTGTATTCGTTCCATCCCGATAACTGCTGCGCCCATTGCTAGCCCCATTTGTTTCCCCCGGATGGATTTCAATGGGAAGCTGATTGCATTAGGCAACCCTAAAAGTGCATAGGCAGGAAAGCGGGGTAGTTCTGTTTCAAAGTAAGTGTCTATATCATTAAGAACTGCTGTACAGTAACCTGTCCCCTCCCTACAGTCCCAGAGGATGTGCGTCAGTGTGCCCTCCTCATCACCGCCCCTCCAACAGGTGGGGCTTCGATCTGGGTTAATTTTATTTAGTCGGGTCGGAGTCAGGTACCACTAAAGGGCAACTTTAACCGCTGCTTCCCTGCTTGCTGTGTTCCTGGCAGTGTGGTTTGCTCTGTAATAAATCTGTTGCCATTCCTTTAGTGAAAGGCTCCTGCCTAATTCTGTCTCCCACCGTCGCTGCTCAGCCGAGCGCTCCAAGGGGACCGGTGGGCGCAACAGAAGGTATAATTCAGAAATCAAATGGCGTCAGAGTGCTTCGATAAAAGCCCCTTTTCATAGGTCGTAAGATGTCTGCTAACCAGCAGGCGCATGTCAGGATGAAGTAACCAATGGCGAAGTTGGAAGTATTGAAATCTTCTGGGGTTTTTGATGCTGTGCCAGTTATACAACTCAGCGTATGGGAGGAACCCGTTAATATCAAATAGGTGTCCTGCAGATTTACAGGTCGAGGCTCACCATTGTGTGAACGCCCGCGTTTCGAGTCCTAGAGGGAAGTCCGGGTTGTCGAATAAGGGCGTGAGTGGTGAGCGGAAGGAGGTAAGGTGCCGCTGGGTCGCCACCGCGTCCCACACCAGTACCACTGAACGAGTGATGGGAGATCTATTGAGGTACTTTGGTCTATCCGAAGGTTTCAGGAATGGTATCTTCCACAAGGAGAGGCCTGCCATCGCTCTGTCTTGGAAAAGCCATCTTTTCTCTGACTCAGGTCTACTCCATTCTATGAGGTAGCGAAGTTGCGTCTCTCTGTAGTAAGTCAGTAGGTGGGGAATCCCCAAACCTCCTTCGTCCGGGGGCCGGTAGGCTAAGTCTCTACGTACCCTCGGGCGTTTCCCTGCCCAGATAAAATGGTGTATCTCTTGTTGCAATGAGTGAATATAACGCATGGGGGGTCCAACTGGAATAGTCTGAAATATGTATAGTATTTTAGGCAAAATGGACATTTTAATCGCGGCAACGCGGCCAAACAGCGACAGGGGTTGAGTCTGCCACTTGCGAAGATCCCGAGTGATTTGGGAATGGAGGATGGAATAATTTCGTGCAATTGATTGGTCAGTGGACGTAGTCAGAGTTATCCCCAGGTAGGGGATTTCAGATTGTGGTTGCAGTTCCCCGAACCCTAGGAATGTGTTCGCAGAAGCATTCTCGTTGAGACCCAGCGGCAGCAGCATTGATTTCCCCACGTTGACTTTAAAACCCGATACTGTGCTAAAGTCATTCAGCTCCTGTAAGAACACTGGGGCAGAACGGCTGGGAGTGTCAAGAGTCGCCAAGATATCGTCCGCATATATATTAACAGTATGACGTTCCCCCCCGAAGGGGATGCCCGAGATGTTGGGGTTGTCCCTGATCCATTGCGCTAGGGGTTCGATGTACAGCGCAAAGAGCAGAGGCGAAAGGGGACACCCCTGTCTTGTGCCTCGCCGGATGTCAAACGGCCGTGAACTGATCCCATTGACACGGATCGTCGCTGTGGGTTGATCATAGCAGCTTGCGACCCAGGCCCTAAAACGGTTCCCTATGCCAAAGTGCGCTAGAGTTTTATCCAAAAAACCCCAATCCACCCTGTCAAACGCTTTCTCAGCGTCGACTGAAAGTAATAAGGCGTCCAGTCCCATATAGTGGGCCTTGTCTATTAAGTGCATTAACCGTTTGGTATTGTCACTGCTTTGCCTGTTGGATATGAAACCCAATTGGTCGGGTTCGATAATGCCCGGCAAGTGGGGGCCTAGTCTAGCGGATAAGACACCCGTAAATAGCTTTAGGTCAAGATTAAGTAGGGAGATTGAGTGGGATCCTTCCCGGGTTTGGGAATGACCACTATATTGGCTTCCAGCATGTCCACAGGGATAGAACCCGGTCCCTTGAAGGAGTTGAACAGGCGAGTTAAAATCGGGGCTAGGGGCTGGCAGAAGGCTTTGTAAAAACCCGCCGAGAACCCATCCGGCCCTGGTGATTTCAGAGGTTTGAGGCGGGAGATCGCATCTATGACTTCCTCCACTCTAATTGACGCATGTAACGCTGTAGCGACGGACGCATTTATAGCTGTTACCGCAGCCTGGCGGAGATAAGCCTCCCCTGTGCCGTTGACCGTAGGGTCTCTACTATACAGAGTTGCGTAAAAGTCACGAAGGGCTTCTGCAATCTGCTCATCGCCTTCGACCCGTTCACCGGATGAAGTCTGAAGGGCCGCAATTTTGGAGCGTTGAGCCCTGGCTCGGAGTTAGCTCGCCAGGAGCGTCCCTGTTTTATCTCCCCCGATATAGTAGGAGTGTTTAAGTTGTAAGGCGGCGTACTCTGCCCTATCAAGGTCAAGGCTAGCCAGTTGTGCCCTGTCCGATTTCAGCTGCCGCCACATTCGCGGGGCCCCGGTACGACTGTGTACTCTCTCAAGTTCTGCCACTTTGGCCGCTAACTCCTCCCTCTTCTCTTTGCGGCTCTTGTTGTCTGCCGCGGAAATAGCTATTAGTTCCCCTCTCACTACTGTTCTAAGGGTGCGATGGCGGAGCAAGCCCAGAACCCACAGACCTTGATATCTGTCCAACTTGAGAGCCCCACCGTCAGTGCCTGCCGCTAATCCTGTGATGTCGCTCCTGAGGCCGCGATAGCCGCTATGGGGGTGCAAGCACTGAGGTCCTGTCAGGGCCGGAGGCAGCTGGCCAGAGACCCACAAAGGCCGGATCTAAATTGCACCACTCGGACCGACCCCATTTGCGCCGTTAACTTTGGCCCAGGGCGCGGAAAGTCGCGGGCGGGCATCGGGTGTTGCTCTCTTGGAAGAACGATGCGCCCCATGCTACCTTTACGGGGACCACCCCCAATGTTGCCGGTCTCATCGGGCGCCACTGCAGCCTCTCTCCCACTCGGCGTCTGTCCCAACAATCCCAGGCCTGGGAAGCGTACCTGGTGCTCAGAGCAGTATTGGGCAGTCCTCAGTCCAGGTGTGCCCCCAACCTCAGCGCTGGAGTCACCCACCAGTCGCAACGTAGTCGTGGAGGGGAGCTGCCGATGGGTAGGGAGCTCTGGGCCGCCTCGCCAGTCCGGGGAAGGGCGCACTGTGATCCGCAGCTCCACAGCGTCAAGGCGCCATTTTCTGGAGGCAGCGCCTCACTACGGGAATGCCAAAGTTAGGCGAAGGCGGGACGGGACCACTTCACACACCCCAAGCGCACACCAAGGATGGCAGCGGGGGCAACTTCCGTCGGGGGAGCTGAATGAGCGGTGGCCCCTGGGGTCCAGAAAAGCAAGGGCCGCTCTAATCTCCACAAGGCCCGGGGTAGCTCCGCTGCAGAGTGAGTGCCCCAACTACCCCGGCATCGGTGTGCACTGCTTCGCCCTTCGGTCGCCAGGCCCCTCCTTCACTTGCTTCTGGGGCCGACGTGCGCCTGATGGGTCCCGCGCCGTCGGGGCTAGGCCCAGAAGCTGCGCCCTCGATTTTCGCGCCTCCAGGCTCAGTACACCTCCAGGCGGGCGCGTGTCAGTCCGGGGGACCGCGCTCACCCTCCACACCGGGGCCGCTCACCTCCTGTAACACGGTCCGGTGCGTGAATCGCTGCTCCAGAACTGTCTCGTAGACAAAACACCAGGCCAGAGAGGACGCCCGCCTTCGTCACCAGCAGCTACTGCTCGGGCGCCATTTCGTCTCAGGAGCGCCGAAATGTCCACCAGGTGAGTGCGCTGGATTTCGCTGGTCGGAGGGCTCAACTGACCCCTCGTCGTGGGACCGCTATGCCCCTGCTTGCCAATCCGCTACTTGCTGCATAATTTGGGGGACTGCATGCACTGGATAACCAGGGGCGAAGGGCCGCAGCGGGGATCCTGAGTATTTCATGTCTGGTCAGGTCGCCATCTTGGCCATGCCCCCGCCAGTTACTTTTGATGCAACAGTATGGGAATACATTTCATTGACAAAGACCTTTGTATTTGTTTATGTAGACATTCCTGCAGCATGTACTCCACCTGTAGAAATTGAGGCACTTTGCTTGAGCACAATTTACATTGTACATGTACACATTGCCTGGGGTATTTGACCCCCCAAACCCCATATATACATCTACACGAATGGGGGTATTTACCCCCTAACCCCAGGTATGCATCTACACGTATGGGGTATTTTCCCCCCAAGCCCCAGATATGCATCTACACATATGGGGTATTTGCTCCCTAACCCCAGATCTGCACCTACATGAATGAGGTATTTCCTCCCCCAAACCCCAGATTTGCATCTACACGAATGGGGGTATTTGCCCTCAAACCACAGATTTGCTTCTACATTGCTGTGGGTATTTGCCACCACCCATATTGGCTCTACATTGCTGTGGGTATTTGCCCAACCCACATTGACTCTACATTGCTGTGGGCATTTGCTACCCCTCATATTGGCTCTAAATTGCTGTGGGTATTTGCCCAACCCACATTGACTCTACATTGCTGTGGGTATTTGCCCAACCTACATTGACTCTACATTGCTGTGGCTATTTGCCCAACCCGCATTGACTCTACATTGCTGTGGGTATTTGCCCAACCCACATTGACTCTACATTGCTGTGGTTATTTGCCACCCGCCATATTGGCTCTACATTGCTGTGGGTATTTGCCCAACCCACATTGACTCTACATTGCTGTGGGAATTTGCCCAACCCACATTCACTCTACATTGCTGTGGTTATTTGCCACCCCCCATATTGGCTCTACATTACTGTTGGTATTTGCCAACCCACATTGACTCTACATTGCTGTAGGTATTTGCCACCCCCCAATGGCTCTACATTGCTGGGGGTATTTGACCCCCAACCACCAATTTTACACTACAATGCAAGTAGTATTCTCCCCCCCCCCTTTTGGCTGTAGTTGCGACCCCGCTTTCTCTTGTATTGTCTTTCGCAAGGTATTAATGTTCTTTTGCATGGGTAGGTGTCGGACTTACCTTCTGCGACAAATGCGTAGGTTGTAGTATTGCTCAAAGAGGTAGAGTATAGGGATGACATGCACGATCAGATTCATGGCTGCATCGTCTTGTTCACAGGAATCGTGTTGTGGCACGATTCGGAGCTTAAATACTCCCCTTTCGGATGCTCTGACGTGTTGGTTGTGGCGACGGATTTGGCACCTGGGAAGTAGGCATTGTACTTCGGCGTTCGGAATCAGCTTTGGAAATGCCTCCGGACGACTCCATTCTGTGTTTCTGGAGGCTTCTCGTTTTGAACATGAGGACAGATTCGGAGTGACTTTGTTGTTTAGTAAGTAAAGGGTTTTGGGCATCGTACTGCATCGTTTGGTTGAACCGGCTCTCAGTACGAGTCGGTTGTACTGTCCGGCTACGGACGGCTCTGGGCTGGCCTTCTGAACGAGATCGTAATGGGGCCCTAAGGGTTAAATACTATTTAGGTTTAGTTTAGTTAAGGGCAGTTGAGGGATAATTGCTTTTTTCTCTAGTCTATTCAAAATAATACTTAGGGTCCGATTAGGATGTCAGATGGACTCACGTCCGCCCAACATCGCAGCGGCCTTGGTACCGACTGACCTCCGGTCTGCATTACAGTATGACTGCACATGGTGCGGTCGCATACTACAATTTCTCTATGGTAGCTTGTGCTGCGGCCATAAACCAACAATGTGCTACGCAAACAAATGATGGATGGAATGCTGAATAAATCATACATTCACCCTCAGTCAAGAGTGTCACTGGATTCAAGCTAGCCTGGCTGATGAAAGGTAATACCCAGAAACCAGTCCCAGGATGCTTGTTTCAGGTTCAGGGCGGACCTGGCTTGGCAGTTCGGTCTGGACTGTTCCCATGAGGCACAGGGTCAAGACTGATTTGCATATAGCTGGGTCTAACCTGGGGTGGCATGGTGAGCAAAAGAACAATGGATTTAACCCAGATCTCTAAACTGGGGGTGAATGTATGATTTATTCAGCATTGCGTCCATCATTTGTTTGCGTAGCACTTTTCACCCTAAGTGGGATGGTTATGCCCAGTCATGGGACCCTTGCTCACTGTGTCACTGGATTCAAACTAGCCTGGCTGATGAAGGGAATACCCAGAAACCGGTCCCAGGATGCTTGTTTCTGGTCTAGGGAGGACCTGGCTTGGCAGTTCGGGCTGGACTGTTCCCAAGAGGCACAGGGTCAAGACTGATTTGCATATGGCTGGGTCTAAACTGGGGTGGCATGGTGAGCAAAAGAACAATGGATTTAACCCAGATCTCTTGACTAGGGGTGGGCGGAATTTGCTTAGACTCGCTACACAAAGCTCAGCGAAACGGTAAAAAATCTCAGCGAACACGCAGAAATTCTGCGAATGCGCGGAATTGCTTGTTTGCGATGCTTTTTCCTGTTTACGAACGCTGTTTGCGTGCTTGGGGGGAAATATCTTGCGAACACGCATTTTGAGAACACGAACAAGCAAAAAATTCCGCGGAACTCAGAAGTTTGGGCAATTCCGCGTTCTCCGCGGACCGCAAAATTACCAAATTCTGCAAATTCCACGAGCGGAACAGAATTTACCGCCCAGGCCTACTCTTGACTGGGGGTGAATGTATGATTTATTCAGCATTCTGTCCATCATTTGTTTGCGTAGCACTTTTCACCCTAAGTGGGATGGGTATGCCCAGTCGTTGGTCCCTTGCTCACTGGGTCACTGGATTCAAGCTAGCCAAGCTGATGAAGGGTAATACCCAGAAACCAGTCCCAGGAGGCTTGTTTCTGGTCCAGGGAGGACCTGGCTTGGCAGTTTGGTCTGGACCAGTGGTTCCCAAACTTTTGACTCCTGAGGGCCCCACTGAGTCACCACTGGAACTTGGAGACCCCCAAGCAATTTGTATAATTTAAATTTCAAACGTTAAAACAGTCATTCGAAAACAATCAACACGTGTGCACACAAAACAAATACTCGAAATCCTAAGGATTTTAGGCGCATATTTACAAACCCCTACCACCATGGTAACATCACTTTGTGTAACGTTCGCGCGTCGATAGGGGCTTCGCCTTATTTACAGGGCAGCGGTAAACCACTTAATATGGCTTAACGCTGCCTTGTAAATAAGGCCACCTTTTGCGCAATGCTTAGCGTGAAAGGGGTGGGTAGTGGGTTTTGCAGTGGGCATTCCACCGCAAAACCCATTGATTTTGATGCTGCCCCCTATTCGCAGGGGCAGTGTAAATAGGAGGCAGAGCCAAAATTAACACCAGGGAAAACCAGGTCTTAACTTGGTGAAACGAGGAGAAATGCTTTATTTCTCCTCATTTTTGCTTTTTTCCATGTGTGCTGCCTTGTGCAGCACACATGGAAAAAGCAAAACACCTTGGATTGTTTATGTACAGGAAGGTGACTGTTCCTGCACATAAACAATCATTAAAAAAATGGCATTTTGTAACTTCCATGTGTGCTGCATTAAGCAGCACACACACAAGTGACAAAACCCCATTTCAAGATTGTTTATGTGCAGGAAGGGGTGACCTTCCTTAACATAAACAATCTTCCCCTGCACACAGACACCCTTGCACTGTGTTGCAAAGGTGCTTGCGTTGCCGCTACACTGCTAAGTGTAGCACCAGCACAGGGCAAAATGTAGGGCTGCACCATATTCTTGTAAATATGGTGCAGCCCTGCGTTTCTGAAGTGGCGGCGCGTGTCGTTAGGCCACAGAGGCTAACGACACGCTCCACCACTTCTTTTGTAAATATCCCCCTTAGTATTTTATATTGAAAGAATTTGCAAAAAACAAAATCTTAATGGGAAGGTTGGTGTTGCATCTCTGTGACTAACTTTTAAATGGTGGGTTTTATTCCGCAGTACGAGGCTCCTACTCCTGCCAGGGCCAGACTGGAAACCCAAAGCAGCCCTGGCAAATGTTTTCAGACCAGTCCCCATACGGTGCACACCAAGTGCATTGAGTGTGCCTGACCACTACAAAGGGGGCTTTGGGAGGCTCTCCCCCCAAAGAAATTTAGGAAACAGTGGTGCAGTCTACAACACGTTTATCACTTTACATCACACACATATAGAGACAATTAATCATAAGTGTAAATCAGTGTATAGAAAATGTTACATAAGGCAAAGGGGACTACAAGGTGTAGGATTCACATGTCATTTATACTGGTAGGCATTTTTAAAGAGTGCTTGGTCTGGAGATACACAAAAAACTCGGGATTCAGAACATAAGACAGTGGTTAGCATTGACTTTAACAATAAAAATGTATTTCCACCCTAATAAACCTTTTTAGCAGCATCGGGATAATGAAAGACAGGGAAAAACATAAGTTACTAATTTGTACCATGCAGTTTGCAAGTAGCTCTTTGATGATAGTTTATAGGTCACTGTGCTAGATTACGGTTGTCACTTATGTACTGCACAGTAACAAAATAATCTTTGTGACAAAAGCAGTAACCCACTCGCCTATGCACATAAAATACTGTATGCACAGTACACGTTCTTTGCAATAGGCATAGTAACTCTCTGTGCTAAATTAGATAACTTAAACCTGCCACAGGACAAAACTCTCATCTCTCTCCAGCAGGTACATTAATCACTGGTGTTATCTTGGCACTTTTATTGTTGCTGGAAAACTGCTAATTATACAAGTGCAGTGCTTTTTAAACTGCTGCCTGCGGACCCCCTGGGAAAGTGTCAGGGACCCTGGGGGTCCCCGGACCACAGTTTGGGAAACACTGGTCTGGACTGTTCCCGTGAGGCACTGGGTCAAGACCGGTTTTTCATATGGCTGGGTCTAAACTGGGGTGCCATGGTGAGCAAAAGAACAATAGATTTAACCTCGATCTATTGACTGGGGCGAATGTATGATTTAGTCAGCATTCTGTCCATCATTTGTTTGTGTAGCACATAAACCAACCATATCACAAGCTCTCATGGAGAAATAGGAGCTTCTGTTAATCCCTGCACTTCATGGCAGGCACATCGAGGTGCCTGCCACATGGAGCAGGGAGTAACAGGGGGGCACCATAGGTGCCCCCTTCGGCCCCCAACTGGAGGCCACAGGATGAAGGGGGGCCCTAGCAGGGCCCCCAAATTCACTTTCCGACATGAAAAGACTGTTGGAAACGGACACCGTAATCCCGACGGTGAAAATGCCGTCCTCAGAGATTAAGGTGGGGACTCCTACTGTCCAACGGGCTCCTTGAGCCCATCAGAATCCAGCCGGAATGACCAGCCGGTTTCACCTTCTACTGCCTGCATTTTAATGCGGCAATCGAATGTGGAACCGAAGATGTCAGTCAGAAAGCAAGACGGAGGACTTCCAACCAACATTAAAATAGGGCCCTTACAATTTTAGGTGGATATTTCTGTTCATTTGATGTAGTTTGATTATTTGCAGCTGGTAAAGCTGCATATGAGAGGAAAAAGGTCGGAAAATGTTTATTATTTTTATTGGTTAGGATATTTTGTTTTGCATATTAGTGAGCTTCATTTAAAAATGATTGGTTTCTTTTCTTGTGTCGGTTACATGTTGTTGGTGAAATGTTGCACAGTTTGTTTTTCTCTGCAGCGTTTCTTTTTAGTTAGGTTTGCTAGCTTAAGGTGTTTAGATCTGTAGAAACAAGAAAAAGATGGGTATATGTTTATTAATTTCATTTCGTACCTTTTACTTGCTTTGCGTTTAGTTAGAGTACTGATTTGGTATATTAGATTTTGTACTTTGTGTTTAGGTGTTTTGATGTAGAGGTTTTGAAGATCTTCAGTTGGGGAGCAATCCGGCAGCGTTTCGTCCTTTTCCAAACATTGTAGATTGTGAGGTAATTTTTTAGTAATTATTTGCCTTTTATACTGTTGTTTTAATTAGTTGAATATTTCTATTGGTTTTTGTTGTGTACAGTTTTATTTCATTTGTTGTTATAGCATATGTTTAATTATTTTGCCAGTTATGTATGTGTTTAGAGTCTGAATCTTTTATTTATTTAAAGGAGTATTTTGTAATAAATGTATATATGTTAAGTAATATCAATGTTTAATATGTTTAAAAATTAGTTATTTGCATTTATTATATGTTTAGTGGTTTTTTTAATAGTAGTAAATGTTATTTGTTAAGTACTTTTAAATGTATATTCAATAAATATAGATGTTTTTGGTTTATTTGTTAATAATTTATATTTCATAAATATACATTTGAATAAAAAAAGTATTATATATGCTTTGTTTTGTTTAATTGATAATATTTTATATGTGGTATGTTTTAGTAGGTTTCTATATATATTTTAATGTGTGTATTTTATGTTTAGATATTTATGTGATTTTTTTACAATACTTATGCTGTTGATATTGTGAGTTCCAATATTTGTGTTAAATTCGAGATTTATTTAATTTTTACAATATTTTTATAGTCGATATTAATATTATCAATATTTTTGTATTTTTAATGGTAATTATATTTGGTCGATATTTTTGTATGCGTTATTTTTATCTCGATAATTTTGTAAGTAAATATTTTAGGGGTTGATATTGTGTCACTGAACTAATTGAGTTGTGGGACCATGAATAGAAATCATGGTGTAGTTGAAGTAAAGTCAGTACTGGCAATTGTTTGGCTAGCATTTTCCAGTGGCTCAACCTTGCTGACGTTAAACAGGCCCAACCGCTTGCTGCTGTTTAACTTTCTAAAAGTGGCATTTTCAGAATTGTGACTTAAAATCCGATATTATCATTGCTATGCTATGCTATGAATTTATAAATGCATGGCTACCCAACTGGTTTCCCAGCACTGAAGTCATATCCTTCATATAGCAAGCACAACAGGTAAATCACTCAAAGAGATGAGTTTGAGAAGCTTCTTAAATTTGGTTTCTTTGGTGGTCAGTGTAAAAGCTGAAGGGAGCGACTTCCAATGTTTAGCTGCCAGATAGGCAAAAGAACGTTCACCACTTTTCGCTTTCTTATTTCGAAGTACCAAGAGAAGCCCCTGATCTTCTGAGTATAGTGATCTTTTGAGAGTGTAAGGGGTTAACAATCTCTGAATTTAAAGGGGACTTTTGTTGTGCATCATTTTGTGGGCCAGACAGAGGGACTTTAATGTAATTCTTTTACAAACTGGCAGCCAGTGCAGGGAGGAAGAAATTAAGTGGTGGTTTGGAATTTTTAACAGAACTCGTGCTATGGCATTCTGGACTATCTGTAAGCACCTGGCCACGTACTGAGGGCTTCCCAGATAGACAGAATTGCCGTAGTCGATGAGTCCTTGGCCCACAGTTCTTTGAGTGGTGGGGAGAAGCCAACTAAAAATTTTCCTTAGGGCCCGGAAACTACCAAAGCAGGAGGCAGCGAGTTTTCTTGCTTGGACCTCCATAGTGAGATGACTATCTACCCAATAGCGCAATCTTTTAATTTCAATTTGGGGAGGAGGTTTCACCTAAATAGTTGGGCCTTTGAAGTTCAGACCAAAGCGTGAGGGTATTCCCAACTGCCAAAACTTCTGTTTTGCCTCCACTGAGTTTTAAGTTACTGATAGTCATCCAGTAGGTAACATCTCTTGGGCAGGCATTACGTTTGGAGGAGAGTATTTCTGAATCAGGTGTTAAAGAGATGATGATTTAAGTATCATCAGCATATGATACTGTGGAGAAACCATGCTTCGTTCTGATGTCTGCTAGGGGTTGCACATAGACGTTAAACAGAGTGGGGCTTAATGTGGATCCTGGTACCCCATATTCCAGGGATAAAGTATAAGAGCATAAGGATTTAAAACCATTAAAGAGGGTTTTAAATGACTATTTCTCAGGCACCAAGCACAATATTCCTACCTGCTCCCAAACAAAAGTAATCACTTGTTTGACGTAATAAGGGGCAGGCTAGGTAGCAAGCTATGGGGCATGGTGGGCAAGGCAGGTATTGATCTCGCTCTGATTGATCGTTTGAAACGTCTGCACTGGGATGCAACTGCCCAGGTTAGCTGTGGCATGAATGATGAATGTACCCCCTCCTTTAACTCTAATGAAGATGTGAGACAGGGTTGTGTATTAGCCCCCTTTTTTTTTTGTTTTTAATAAGTGATCTTGGGTCAGAGCTGGAAATCAGAGGCAAGGACCTCCCCATAGTTGGGAGCCACCCAGTTCCTGCTTTACTATATGCAGACGACATGGTTTTAATCGCCTGCACCACAAACGGGTTGCAGTTGCTTCTTGACTCTTTCAATGATTTTATGGGGGAGCTAAATTTAAAAATTAACCATCAAAAATCATATATAATGATTTGTGGACCAAAACAAACTCACTCATGCACACACACAACATAGGGGCTGATTTTGATGTCGGACGGACCTGAGTCAGTCCGACATCGATCAGGAACTGGGACTGACTGGCCTCCTGTCGGTGGTCCCAAACCAGCAAGGAGGATGCGACCGAACACTGTTCGGTCGCACTCCAATTCTTTACAATGGGAGCATGCATTCTGACTGGAATGCATGCTCTCATTGTAAAGAGCTGACGTGCAGCTCATCCCTGACCCCATGGCAGGCACCTTAAGGTGCCTGTCATGGGGTGCAGGGATCAACAGGCACCATAGGTGCCCCCTCGGGCACCATCTGGAGGCCTTGCACTCTTGGGGTCCCTGCTAGGGGTCCCTAAAGTTGACTTCCCACAGCCTTTCTGTGTTGGAAAGGCCGGCACAGAAAGGCCGTCGGGATCCTATATTGTAATCCCTCAAGAGCCCGTCCTTGGGATTACAGGAGGCTTTTCGAATGGCAGACGGGCTCTCCAAGCCCATCATAAGCCATTCAGAAATCCTGTTTGCATTAATTTACGACCGACTCCATCAAAATGGGTTAGTCGGGAATAAATCCAAAGAGGAGATTACAATGCCATGGGAACGGCTCCGACTGAGGGTCGGAAAAGTTTCCTACAGCATCGTAATCGGCCCCATAGATGGAATTCTGATTACTAAGGTGCAAAATGATAACTATCTCGGGGTTTTGTTGGCAGACAATTTGAAATCTAATAAGCTTTTGAGTCAGAGAGCCTGTAAATTTCCTGGGGTCATTGTGGGAATCTTTAAATTCTGATAGAAAGTTGGCCATAAGCCCATTATGAAGTTGATTACACTGTATAAAAGCAAATGTGTTACTCTGGGGACCTACGGGGCTGGAATTGGGGCTATACCTCCCCGGGAAGCTTACAAATCATAGAGCATAAATTCTTGTGTATATTGCTGGCATCTCCTAAGAATTATGCCAGTTTTATTGTTCATCTGGAACTTGGACTTCACTATTTGGAGGATATAGTTAAGGCAGCGCTGCTCCTTCTATGGCTCAAGATCTTGCATTCGCCATATACTAAATTTTCACAATTGTTTCTTGAAGATTGCTTAAAACAAGACCATATGGACTCCATTCCCTGGTTAAATTACTTCAAGAGTGCGCTCTTCGACCTTGGTCTGCCAAATTTGTTTTATTCATCTAAAGAAATTGATAACAACTCAAAGAATTTGGTGATATCTCTTTTTAACCAACATAGAAATCAGGCCAGACTTTCAAAGTGTTTATCCATGAGCTTGATCTGTCCTTACCCACATATAAAATCCACAGAAGAGATAGAATTACATTTATTGTAGACATTAAATGCTGAACGTAGATTTTAATTGACACATTTTAGATTTGGCACTTTGCACTTTTTGGTAGCATATCCTCTGCAGGGCACTTGGTATCCGATTTTACCTTGTTGCCCTTGCAACAATTTCTCTAAGCAATCGCTTGTTCATTTTATGTTTTTCTGTGGTTTTTATTCACATCCTAGAATGCAATTTGTATGTCCACTATTGTGTTTATGTGGTCTTAGATCACATATTTTAAGCTTGCAACGCTTACAGCTTTTAGAATCAGAGTTCTGTGGTTTAGCTCTTAATAGTTACGTCTGCCAAGCGCTTCGAATTAGAAGAAAGAAGTACCTTAAGAACTATCGTTAATTTGAACTTTTAATTATTCATTTTAGGTTGGAGTCTCTCTTTTTTTTTTATTTTTTTTATTTTTTTTTTGAAACCTTTATTACAGAAAGCAAAAGATATACAAAGATGGGCCTACAACCTTCAGGCCGGCCGCTAGCAAACAGTGAGAGCATAAAATACAGTTATTAAACACAAGCGGCAAGTAATAAAGGTCCCAGAAGTCGAGGGAAGCGTTGGCGGCCACACCGTCCGGACCCCCCAAATGGCGGTTCCATTTTTTATAAGAAACTACAAACAAATCCACAAGGCAGCAAAAGTCAAAGCAGCATTATGAGCTCCCCTGGGGAGGACCCTACCAATCCACAGGAATAGGGGGGGGGGACAGGCCGGGACAGAAACAAAGTAGACACAATACCCAGAACCAAGGTGACAAGCAGACTAGGGAGATTGGGCCACTGCCAAGTCAGGCGTCAGCGGCAGGGTACAAATCCCGCCACGGTAGGAGTTCCAGGGGCCCCACACTTTCACCCATTTCCCAGGCTTACCTCTCGCCACATACACTACCTTCTCCCGAAACATACACCAATCCATGTTGTCCTTCCACACCGAAACCGTTGGTGACCTCTGGGAGCCCCACAATTGTGCTATGTCACGCTTGGCCACCATATATCCCAGAGTCACCCACCACGTCTGCGGCACCGTATAATCAGTCGGCTCCCACACATTTAGCAGACATCTCCTAGCCTCGGGAAACAGCGCCACGTGCGTGACCGCTTGCAACACCGCATGTACACCACGCCAGAATCGCGCCACCTCCGGGCATTCCCACAAAATATGGATGAAGGTCCCTAACAAACCACACCCACGCTTACACAGCCCATCCACGGCATATCCCATACGCATCAGACCCGGTCTCGAAACATAGACCCTGTGGAGGATTTTGAGCTGGACGAAGCGAAGGCGGGCCGGTATGGCCACCTCTTTCGGGGAGGCCACCGCAGACACCCAGTCCTCGTCATCCAGCTCCAATCCATCGGCGACCCATGCCTCACGAAGGCCAGTCAGCAGTCCCGAGCGATCGTTGATGAGCTTTTTATAAATCAATGAGATAGTGCCATCCGGTACATGCCCATCCAGCACTCTATCTTCCAGAGGGGAGCACTCCGGGATGGAGGCAACATCCGGGAATACAGAGCACAGCGTGTGACGAACCTGTACATATCGGAAGTACTCCCTGTCCTGCAACTGGAATTCCTTCTGCAGCACATCGAACGTTTTGAATCCCCCCCTCATCCAGAGATCGCCCACCCTGCTGATGCCTATCATGTCCCACTTCTCAAAGCCTTTCGAGGTCCACAAGCAGCCCAGTCGCTCAGATGCATACAGTGGCGTCGCCCGGGTCAACCAATCCTTCTACCCCATCGCCAAGTTTGCCGCGTGCCACACCCGTACCGCGACCCGCGTAGGGCCCGTCAAACGTGCGTCGAGCGATGTAGAGTAAAGCGCACGATTATAATCGCCACCCGGCAGTAACAGTTTGTCCATTTCAAAAGCCGGGTTAAGGGCGGGCCCATAAAGGCCGTGGTTTATCCCAGCCAGCTGGGAGGCCCAGTAATACCGTTTGATGTCTGGGAGGGCGACCCCCCCCGTCATACCACGGGAGCGTCAGCTTCGCGAGGGCGATACGCGGCCTCCCATCCCAAAACAGGTGGCGCTGCAGACCCTCCACCTCCCGAAAGTAACGCGCCGGGACGACGTCCATCGTGTTTTGTAAAGCGTATAAGAAACGTGGCAACGACATCATCTTAAACAGTGCCGCACGGCCGAGCGGCGAGAGCGGAAAGCGCCTCCAACGCGCCACATCCTCCTTCAGGCGCTGGAGGGGGGGTAGTAAGTTCTGTTTATATCGGGCCGCAGCGTCCAGGGTAATAAAGATACCCAGGTACTTAAATCCCTGCGGAGCAACCTGGATAGGACAACCCCGCGGAAGGATAGGAGCCTCCCCCGAAAGGACATACACACAGGATTTAGCCCAGTTGATGACTAAGCCGGAGTTGCGGCCGAATGAACGCAACACATCCACTAACACAATCAGTGATTTGCGCGGGGAAGCAAGGTACAAAAGAATATCGTCCGCGTAAAGGGATACGCGATCCTCATACTCGGGGGTCCATCGGAGACCACGAATCGAAGGGTGCCACCGCAGCCATTCCGCCAGGGGCTCCAAGGCAAGCGCAAAAAGGAGCGGCGACAGCGGGCAGCCCTGCCGCGTGCCCCTGCCCAGTTCAAACGGAGCCGATACTCTACCATTCACCGCCACCTGCGCCAGCGGTCCGGAATACAACAGTTTCACCCAGCCAATGAATCCCGGGCCAAACCCAAACTTAGCCAGCGTCGCCCAAATATATGGCCACTCAAGCGTGTCGAACGCCATAGTGGCGTCCAAGGACGCCAAAATGGCTGGCTCTCGTATGAACGGGACCCTCGCGAGCACCCCGTGCAGACGCCGCAGGTTAAGCGCGGTGTTGCGATGAGGGATAAAGCCGGACTGGTCCTGGTGGATCAGATCGCACACCACGCCAACCAGCCGATTAGCCAGCACCTTGGCGAGAATTTTCGGCTCCGCATTCAACAGCGAAATGGGCCTGTAAGACGTGACCCGATCCCGCGGCCTCCCCTCCTTATGAATAACCACAATAGTGGCAAGACGCTGGTCCAGCGGGAGGGAACCCGCCGACCGGGCCGCGAGGAACATAGCACGGAGATGCGGAGCCAGCGGATCCGGTCGTAATTTGTACAATTCAATGGGAAGGCCATTAGGACCCATGGCCTTGCCAGAGGCGACCGAACGTACGGCGAGGGCAATCTCCTCAGATGTCGGGGCCGCGTCCAACGACAATTTATCCTCCTCCGAAAGGGAAGGCAACGCAATGTCTTTAAGCAGGTTATGGGAATCCTCTTCCGAGCGGGAAGATACCGGGGAATACACCCCACGGAAATACTCAGCAAAACAATCAACAATTTCCTCCGGCTCAGTGACACACACACCATCCAGTCTCTCAATCGACGGGACAACTCGACTCGCTCTCTCCTTTTTATCCAACCACGCAATCAATTTACCAGCCTTATCACCCACATCATACAGTCGCCCCTGTTGCTCTCTACTCAGGCCCCTGGCTGCCTCCGTGACCAGGGCCTTGTAGTCCGCCTGTTTGAGTCGGAGAGCATGCAGTTTGTCATCCGTTACCCCACACTCCAGATCACCCTCCAACTCAGTTATCTCAGATTCAATACGGGTCACCTCCTCCCGCTCGCGCCTCCGGGAATGGGAAATGAGGGACAGGGCCTCCCCCCGGAGTACCGTCTTAAACGCCTCCCACAAAGAAACCGCAGACGACACAGACCCCACATTGTCTTCAAAATATCGCTCAAGAGATTTAACCAAATCAGCGCGAATTGTGGGGTCACGCAAGTACCAGGAATTAATCGGGACCACCCTCCCCTCCCCCCTCGGGACAATGTCAAAGTGCAACAGGAGCGGGGAGTGATCTGAAATACCTCGAGCCAGATGTCGTACCTCCCCGACCCTCCCCGCCTGTGCTGCTGGCATCAGAACATAATCAAGCCTCGAAAGACTACCATGAGCCCCGGAATGAAAGGTGTATTGTATCTGCGTAGGGTGTTTCAGCCGCCAACAATCCACCAGCCCCAGGGTATCCAAGAGGCCAGATAACCAAGCTTGGGCACGGGGGAGATCCCTGGGAGGGTAACGATCCTCAGTTCCGGAAATTACAGCGTTAAAATCCCCCCCAACCACTAGAATCCCCTCCGGCAGGCCAAGTAGAAGGCGCCCCAAATCAGCAAAAGTAGTTGTCTGCAACCCTGGCGGGACATAAACAGAAATCAAAACAATCACTTTACCCTCCAATCTACCCACCAGAGCCGTATATCGTCCCCTATCATCATGGAGCACCTCATCAACCTCCAACGGGAGCGAGGTTTTAACCATAATGCCCACACCCCTCGAACCAGATGTGAAGCCCGAGTGGGCTACAAGGCGATAGCCCCGTCTATTCATGGCACGAAAGGAGTTTCCAATGAGGTGTGTTTCCTGCAGAAATACTATATCGGGTGAAATTCGTTTTAAGAACTGCAGGACCACTCCCCATTTTATCCTGTCCCCCAGTCCATTAACATTCCAGGACAAAAGGCTCAGTCCCCTACCCCCCATCATAGCCAAAACCGATCAATCTCCCCCCAGAGAGCACTTTAGCGACAGCACAACAATACTTCTGCCTTGTGGTACAAATAAACAATACCCAACCCCAACCCAACATCCCAAACAAAACTCCCCCCTCCCTGCACCCCTGCATGAGCCCAAACAGCCCCCCCAACTTGCAGTGTGCCTGTCGCCCCTGTGTAAACTAAACTACAAAGACCCCCTAGAGAAGGAAAGAGAACCCCCTCGAGACACAGCACCACCTCCAATGGAGGGGAAACAAGACACAACAGTCAAGAGACCCTAAGCTTGGTCGAAAGGTGGCATCATCAGGAATGAGCCCCAGTGTCAATACCTCATACCCGGTCCGGTGGGCACTCTCCTCCCGCCGCCCCCATCCCATCCCGATCATGTCCCCCAGACAAAGTGTCCAACCAGTCCCCGGCCATCTCAGGACGGTCAAAAAAGTGAGTGCGACCATCAGCCTCCACCCGTAGCCTGGCCGGGAAAAGCATGGCGTATTTTAAGTTCATGTCTCGAAGCCGCCGCTTGACGCCCATGAAACTCAATCTCTGCTTCTGGACCGCCTGCGTGAAATCAGGATAAAAGTTCACCTCCATGTTCTCCAGCTTAAGCGGCCCTTGCAGTCTGGAAGCTTGCAAAATCGCATCCCTGTCCCGAAAGTTGAAGATACGGGCAATAAGAGGCCGCGGAGGAGCTCCGACCTTCGGTCTACCGCCAGGAACTCTATGGGCCCTCTCCACCGCAAAGAATTTACTCAGTCCTCGAGGCTGGAGATGGGTAGAAATCAGGTCCTCCACAAAGAGATCCGCCGCCGAGTCCTCCCGTCCCTCGGGCACTCCGATAATGCGAATGTTATTCCTCCGGGCCCTGCTCTCGGAGTCCTCCAGGCGCCGATCCGTGAGCGCACTTGCCTGCTGGAGCCGGCGCACCTCCGTCTGAAGGGCCGCTACCTCAGTCGTGAGGCCCGACGCGGTATGGGCCAAGGAGTCAACCCGGTCATTCGTCTTAGATAGATCTGCTCTAACCAGGTTGACATCGATGAGGACCGCATCGAGTTTGTGCACCAAGGTGTCGAATTGTTGGCCCACTGAGGTCTTCATCTCAGCAATGGCGCCCATGACGTCCTGCAAAGTCAGATCCGTAGGCAAATCCGGGGCATCCGGGGGACACTCGGAAGACTTGTGCGATCCGCCGGGAGACCCCTTCGGGAGGGTGTAGCGATCCATAATGTTGACTTGAAGTGCGGTGCCACGCCGGGTCGATTTGGCCTTCAGCCGATCTCCATCCTGCTTCGTGGCCATCGTCGTGTATCTCGCACCCTCACCAGTCACGCAGTGGAGAGCAAGCAATCAAGGCCGAGAGCCCCGGGGGTCACCTCAGGAAGGCGGAGCGGGTACCCGCAGGCAGGCAGGCAGGGTCCCCCAGCGAGGCCACCACCACACAAAGAAGCGCCGTAATCCCACTCGCGATGACGGCAAGGGGACTCAAAAGCGAAAGTGAAAGTGTGGGGTACGCGACTCGCCAGGCGCGGCCCACCGTTGTTATTCACTTCGCCACTGGGTCACCCCCAAACTCGAGTCCGGGGTCAGGAGAGAAGCAGGCCGCAAACTTCAGTCGATGCTCACCCCGGCACCCGGGGTCCGATTCAAAAACGGAAAACGGGTACCACCTCGGCTCAGGTTCACCGACACAGTCCCCTCAACCGATTCAGGATGAAGACAGGATAAACGTAGGAGGTTGCGGAGGTCCTCGGGAGCCTCACACCTACGCGGCCATCTTGGTTGCGCGCTAGGCTCCTCCTCGGAGTCTCTCTTTTTGATGAGCTTATCTTTTATAGGTTTGACTGTATTGATATCAACCGACTAGATTCCATGCGTTATAAAATTGTACTTCGATACACATATGTGATTTTGTACTGGCCATTTGTTTGTATGTTTTTGTTAATGTTTTATCTTTATATGGCCCTTACCTGAATAAAAGTACTTGACTGACTGATGTACCCAATGTTATTCTATGGCAGAGGAAAGACTTACAGTAGATACAAATGAATTTGTGAGTTTTTCACTACCAAGACATGTAAAACTTACAAGTAGATGTCCAACTTTTTAAATACACTGCACGCTGCCCTGTGTGCTGTTTAGGGTCAATCCCAGGAGTGACTTATATGCATTAAGAAAGGAGTTTTAGGCTTGAAAAAAGGTTTATTTAGCTAAGTTGAATTGCCAGCTCAAAACTGCACATACAGGCAATGGCTGACCCGAGACATGTTTTAAAGGGTTACGTAAGTGGGTGGTACACAAAGGGATGTAGGCCCACTAGTAGCATTTAATTTAGAGAGCATGGGTACATGTAGTACCACTTTACTAGGGACTTATAAGTAAATTAAATGTGGCAATTCTGTGTATGACACTTTTAGCATGTTTAAAGGGGAGATTATAAGCACTTTAGCACTGGTTTGAAGTGGCAAAGTGCACAGGGTCCTAAAGCCAACAGAAACGAATTCAGCAAAACAGGACAGGAGAGAGAAGTGAAGGCAAAATGTTTGGAAGTGACCCTGCAGAGGGGGCCAGCTCCAACAGTTTCTTATGTTCATGATGACAGTTGTATTTCATTATTAATTGTGCTATTTATATCATTATAATAGTCTTACACTGTCCTATATTATATTTAATTAAGATCAATATCATTGTCTTTGTCTTTAAGCTATCGTTCATGCAAATTTTATTAAATACATCTTTCAAACGTAAAAAAGAAACAAATAAAAGTAAACAGACTACTACGAAAGAGAGATATGATGGGAGGCCTACAAGTGCAACCAACGTCTTCAGCAAAGATGTGAGTACGTTTCATAGACAATTTCAGATTGGAAGTGGGTGATATTCTTTGGATACACACTTTTTGGCCATCCCATTAACCGAGATAGAAGACTCAATTTAACTACAGCCATTTGTTGGTCACTTATGACCTCATTACAAGTGCACACAAACGCTACAAAAACAAGGCACAATACTAGTTTCACCTGAACAGTTTGTCTACTAAAAGAAGGCAAAATATCCAGGTGAAAATCTGCGTACAAATGGAGACACATGAGGGAATCACGGTGGAAAAGCTGATTCTTGCATGCTATTCTCCGTCCTTTTAAAAATCAAGAGTAACTCTCTCACCCAGAATTACTTTTTTATTTTTTTTATTTTTTATTTTTATTGAGAGCTCATAGACTTAATCAACATACAATAATATCATATAGAAATACGTATTTCGAAATATTGAAAAGAAAAACGAAAAATTAATTAAATCTAAAGTTCAATGTATTACAGTGTGATAAATATCCATATCAGAAAATACTCAATAATGCAATCACAATATTTCTATAATACAGGAAAAGGACCTAGTGATTTAAAGTGCAGCAGTGCAAAGAATCAACATAATCTAAAGTGCAGAGCGCTGTAGCCGAACATATACTCTATATTCTCTCCTCTTATATCCACTACAAGATGTTATTCTATTTCTCAAACACACTCCAATATTTCTTATATTTTCTTACAGTTCCTGATCTTAATGCATATTTTTTTCCAGTTCTTGTATTCTAGACAGCTTTGCTCTCCATGCATTAAAAGTGGGTATCTTCTCTGTTCTCCACGCTTGCAGAATTAAAGATCTTGCTATTGAAACTGCAACAAACAAGCCTTCCTCATGCACAGAGGTATCAGGAGAGCAGCCCAAAACCATGGTCGATTTGTCAAATAAAATGCACGGATCAATTATAAATTTAAGATATTTCTCGATCTCCTCCCAGAAACTCTGGATTTTGGGGAATTCCCAGATGATATGCGTCCAGGTTCCTTTCTCTGTACAACAAAAGCATTTATCTTCTATTTGTGGGTATATTTTATGAAGAAAAGAGGGTGTTCTATATATCAACCATTTCGCATAATATTGCATGCGTTTAAAGTTTGCCCCTCTGAATATGGCTGTATTAAGTTTGTTAAGCCTATTCCAGGTTGATTTAAGAATCTGCATATCTTCCCTTTTCTTCCATCTATCCCTGACTTTTTCGTATAGTGATAGAGATTTATTATCATCAAAGATCTTAATCCAGTTACTAATTTTCCGTTGTGTGGGGGAATTAAGGGCTTCACTAATACTAATTTTATAACACAAGCTTTCCATATCTAAATTTTCCAATATGGATTTCAATTTAATAAATGACCATTTCAAAATTGTATTTGAATGTTGAAGTCCTGCTTCGATTTCCACCCAGTTTTTCCAACAGTTCCCCCGAATAAAATCCTGGATTTGAACATAACCGTTTTCTTCCCACAACTTTAGTATATTATTCTCTAAAAGACATGTTTCCCCCGTATGTATGTTTGAAAGCCTTGTTGAAATATTAATTCTTAAAATATCGTAGTGTGCTAACAGCTGAGTTTTTTGTCTAAATAACCATTATAGGGTCTTATACCAGACTTTTTTAGGATATTTAGTAACTCTCGTTGGGTCTATTATATTGCACTCCCTTAGGATCTTATTCATAAAAAAGTTATCCACCTCTTGAGGATCTAAGAAAAAAAATCTAAAACTGTGATGTGCAAATGTCGCATAATAATAATTTCTAATATTTGGAAGGGATAATCCTCCATCAGCAAAAGGATAGTTTAAAGTTCTAAGCGCTAATCTTGGTACCTTATTTTTCCATAGAAAAGTAGAAAACATACTGTCTATTTCTTTAAAAAAAAGTGGTCTGTATTGCACAAGGAGCTGCACTAAAAAGAAAATTGAAAAGCGGAAGAATAGACATTATCTCTGGAGAGACCTGCTGAGTTGTCTGATATATGTCTTTATAATGTCTAAGAAACACCTCGACTATTAGTGGCGTAGTTTTTACGCAAGTTTTAGTTACTTTGTCCTGAATACATTCGATTCTGTTTCGAACTTGTTCTTCCTTTGCTTGCCAAGCTAGCAATCTTCCCGTGTACTCGCTATCTTCATAACTTGTCTGAAAATATAACCTGCCTGCCCTCTCCCCTAAGTCATAATAAAATTCCCTCATTCTTGTTTCTGCATTCAGTACTTCTTGCCTATTATTTAAAGTCCTATTTCTGAAGTTTCCTTGATTTGCATGAGCTAGACTATTTTCTATTGCCATTCTTTCCTCCTTCTTAGCTTTTTGTTTTGGTATCTCTTTTGAGGTAATTATGCCTCTCAGTGTAGCCCTAAAAGCATCCCATATTATGTTAATTGGGGCACAATCTTTATTTATAGAGAAGAAAGAGCCAATCTCCTTCCCTAAATCTGCGCACCATTGCTCATCTGCTAAGTTAAATGTATTAAAGTACCACCTTCTTGATACTTATTCATCTTTCTTCCCTAAAAGAGTTTCCATTTTAATGAGGACATGATCTGAGAAGGCATTTGCTATATGCTCATATTTACTAACTTCCAAATTATGGGAAGTTAGAAAAAAATCAAGCCTTGATGATGAGTCATACTTTGCTGAATAGCAAGAGTACTCACCTTTAGTCGGATTGTTGAGATGCCAATGGTCTAAAATATCTAAATCTGTCTTACAACTCAGTAATGCAGTACATACTTGTGGTTTATTTTGCCTTCGATCTTTTTTTGTAGAATCCACCACAGGGTTTTGCAAATAATAAAAATCCCCTCCCCATATAATCTGACCAGGTATACCTGTCAGTGCTTGTTTTAACTGCAAAATGGGGAGCGGATCATCTACAACTGGTGCATAGATTGTAACAAGTATTACGCTTGTGTGATTTATTTTCCCATGTAAAAATGTCCATCTGCCACTCATATCCGTATGGGATGCTTCAACATGAAATTGGATATGCTTGCCTATATAGATGCTCACACCCTTCTGAGCTGTCCCTGACACAGCCGAGCAATAAAAACCCGCCCAGTTTTTAAACATCTTACTAGCATCTGCTAAAGCTCGAAAATGTGTCTCTTGTAAAAAAATTACATCTGGGTGGTGACTTTTTAACCAAATTTCCATAGCACCAGTTTTACGCCTATTATTTAAGCCATTGACATTCAATGATAAAATTGAGAGTTTATTCCTATTCATAATGCAACCTGCTTTATCCATGCGCTGCGGGGAGTCTCAGCTAACGTGTGATATGTGCAATATGTACAAAAAATGCTTTTCTAAACAAAAAATGTTATGCAGATATGCCAAGTGCACAAGTAAGTAGCCGCTTAATCGTTAGCTCTCTTCTGATAAAACCATAACGGACTGAGTTATATGCTAAAATACAGGTCATTGAATAGTGCAAATTGCGCAGGTCTGCCATGTCTAATATAACAATTGTGCAAATCATACAATAAAGTGCAAATCACGCATCTAGGCCAGCATATTACAGTACAGTTTGTAACAATTGTGCAAAAAGCTATTAAAGTGTGAATCAGGTAGCTATTAGGCCACTCAAAACAATATACTACAGTACGATTTATATCAATTATGGAAGGTAAACACTGGAGTGCAATAAAGTGCAATATCCAATATCCAATGTGCAATATGTGCAATATGTGCAATATGTGCAACAAGTGCAATATAACAGCTATACAAGACAGCATCATTCCCTAACAACATTATGTATCCTTTTCCTTAACTTATTCAAAAAATAAAAAAATAAAACATTTCCGTCTATGAACTCTCTTTTTCTGGCTGCTTCACCCCCATCACCTCCCCCCATCCCACCCTCCCCATAAGAAGAGAAACCCTGACCCGTCCCACTATCCTTTCCTCTTCCTCCCCCTTCCTATTGGATGCCATCTTATTGCATCCTGTTGCGTACCCTGATTCACTTCACGTCCACCCCTCAAAGGGAAAAAAAAAAGGAGGACATTTTTATAATAACTCAGTCTTATGGCCTACAGCAACCACATAGTCCTTTTATCCCCCCTTTTTTCTCCATGCAACTGTGAGAGCATCCAGATGATTTTGAGCCTCAAGTATCTCTGTGAAGATAACCAATTTTCCTTTGGCTATGACTTTCAATTTGGATTGCTGCACAATCATCGCCTGTGCTCCTTTAGCTTTAAAAGAATCTATCATTTTGACAAAATCCGTACGTCTATGAGCAGTAGCTGCTGACATGTCAGAAAAGATTTTAAAACTTTTAATGTCATTGGTATTGAATGATCTCCTTGATATTGCCGCATTTAAGATTTGTTCTTTAATTCTATAATCAGAAAAATGTATTAGGATAGTTTGAGGGTATTTAGGATTTACGGGTTTATGTGCAGGTACCCTATGGGCTCTCGTAATTGTGAGGTCTCCTTGTAATTCAGGTATTACCTTTTTCAACAGAGATTCAGTCCATTTCACCACTTCCGCACCTTCCAATCCCTCCGCTATCCCCACAAGGCACAGATTGGATCTCCTGTTATAATTCTCTAAATCTTGTAGTTTCAATTCCATCTGGCTCTTGCTCTTATTCAACACCTGGAGACCCTTTGGCATAGTGACGATGTTGTCTTCCAGGCCTGAGACACGAACCTCCACCACAGTAACCATTCTTGGTAAACTACCTAGACTTTCCTCCATCTTTGTTAAACTATTATGCAGCTGTGATATTTCGAATGCTTGTGAAGCCTTCAGGTCTTGTATTTCCTGTAAAATAGTTGTAAGCATTTCTTGTATTAAAGTGTCTTGCTCTGCTCTTTTACCCAGGGTTATGTTGACTCTTGAGGCAAGGAGCGTCTCCTTTTCTTCTTTTTCTTTTTCCTTTTTTGACTCTAATTGTAATTCTAATTCAGCCATAGAATCGAACTCATCTAAGAATATCTCTTTACCAACCTACTTTTTACGATGTCTTTTGCAGTGTTGGTTGAGTTTGAGGTTGGGGATTTTCAGGTATCTTAATCAGCGGCTGACTAATCAATAGTGATTTCCCATGAATAGCTGTGCTCACTGCTATAGATTCTAACCCTGAGTGCAATCTCAGTATGGGCTATGGGTTTATGACTTGCGCTGAAGGGGCATTCACATGGGCAGAGATGAGTGACGTTTTATGTCCCTGCATATCCTGCACATCCTGTAGGTATATTTCACTTTCCGCCTTTTGCTCTTCCTGATTTGGCTGCGGCGTGCTAGTAGGTTTTCCCCGTATCGTGGGGGGCCTGCCGAAGAGAGGATATTGTTTTGAATTTGCCAAACTATCGTTCTCTCTGCTCGGTACATCCTCTACTCCACCCCTTTCTTCCCCACCCACAGCCAACATACTTAAATCAGCTGAGAGATCAGATAGAGTCTCCTCTTCTTCATCCTCCTCCTCCTCCTCCAAAGTTTTATCAAAATCACTCTGTTCAGGTAGTTTATTTTTCTCAGCCAATGCTAGCGCATTAACTTTTAAATCCATTCTTTGCTGAGCATTCCTTCTTCCTCTCCTAGCACCTTTGGGTGCTAAAGCTGGCGTTGATGGTGATTGACCGGATTTTAAAAAATCCTTTCCTAACCCAGCCTAAGATTGTTTATTCCCCAATTTTGCCGCTGCCTTTAAGACTACCGACATCTTCTTTTATCTTCCTTAGACTACAGCAAGGAGCGAAAATCACAGAGCGTAGAGTACTGCTGAGAGGATTCCCCTCCTTGCTTCTCTCCTTATCTCCTTCTGCTTCTCTCTCTTCCGCCCTCTCTCCGTTACCAGCTGTTGCTTCTTTTCTCCTGCCCCCCAGCTTTAGATCTATCAAATTGTCAAAATTGTCGCTACTGCTGCCACTTAACGTTGATATACTTAAAGATTCTTCTTCAATACTGCTTTAATAATGGAAACTGAAAACTGAAGGGGTTGCGAAGTAGATGAAGACAGGGACTATGAGTAGCAGACTGCACGCACGTAACAAGGGCAATAGCAAACAATGGTGCAATAAAGGAGTCTTTTCCTTCCAATGAAAAGAAAAGGGGGATAGAAAACAATAGGCAAGAGCTCCTCTTACCCTTCTTTCCTTCCAGCGCGCCGAAATTATACAGATACTAATAGCCGGTGCAGGAGATTAACAACTGAGAGTCTCTCTTTCTTCTATTGGACACTACTAGATATAATGTCCAGGTAACAGCTGGGACACAAGTGGGTTGAGGGGTTTTAGAATTACTGATGCAAGCGATATTGGTAATTCTATAATTTTGTTCCAGTTACCAGGCCACATGGAATCAGCCCTTTAGTTGGCTAAAACTCCAACCAATTCTGTATTTCTGTTATTCCGTTAGATTTGGCTTAAGGATACGCAAGTCACGGGGATAATAAATGGTGGTATAGAGGCTTTGGATATATGAGTAATCACACTTTTAGCCCTAGTATTTACCTGTCTCATGGAGCACCTGAGGTGGGCATCGCAAAAATGCCTGGGCGTCGGGCGGGGGTGGGGGGGTGAGGTTGATAAAGTGTGTCACAACAATGTAGAGTTGAGTCCAAAATCAAGGTGGGCCACTTATCAGCATTCTATGATGCTGAGGCTGTAAGTATTTTGATGTGGCACGTCGGTTTTACTATATATTCCGGGAATGAGTGAAGGTAATTTGCAGGGAAGATGTATTTATTTATGTGCCTTGTCGCACTCTACAAAAGGAATTTTCCAGGTGCCAATCTGAACAATGAATACTTGAGTTTCATAAAAGAAGCTTGAATCCAAACTGTTCCCGGAGTGGATGAGCATAAGTTGGGACCTAGAAATGTACTCATTTTCATAACAAAAAGCTTTTCATATTTTTTTCTGAAGTTCAGAAGTGTGGGAATCTCTCACTTTAAGGGTCAAGGAGTTCAACAGAGGAGTACACACTGAACCTCCTGTTACTTTCTGTGTGAGATGTGCATGTGAACCACTCGTCAAGACCCAATTCGTTGACTGAAAGTACAGGTTGGAACATAGCAAGCGATTTTATCCAGAAGGCATTCTAGGACAACTTCAAACAAGCATTTTAAGACAGAAAAAGGACTTTAAGGTTGAAACTTTATCAATTGGCAACCAATACAATGTTTGCAGGCCTGTGATGATAGAATCATTCTTCCTGAGTTCAAGGACCAGCACTGCTTCATTTTGCAAGTCTTGTAACTGTTCGATTTATACATGTGCGCTGGTGGCGGTTGGAATCAATAGACCATTGTTAGAAATGGGGTTTCTGGTTGGCTAGGTTATGCACCTAAGCCAGGCAGAACCCACCACTCTAGTCAAGTTAAGGGAGTTACACATCCAAGATAACCCCTGCTCACCCCTTGGTAGCTTGGGACGATGAGCAGTCAGGCTTATTCCAGAGGCAATGCGTAAAGAGTTTGCGCAACACACACATACCAGTGACACAATAAATACACCACAAAAAAGAGACTCCACACAATATTATATAAAAGTAATTTTCTGTATTGCATATAAACATAGACTAATACAACATGAACCAATAATCACTTTGCCACCTAGGCAATTGTCATAACATCACAGTTAGTGCAATAAGATAAAGACTTATATGTTGCACACATCACCAAAACATGATGAGAGACAACATAACTGTGCATATTATTCCATCACATTTTTATGTTACTCGTTATCCTGACTATGCAAGGCATGAAACAACATATCCCTGTGAACATGAAATGCAGCATGTAATGGAATATGAATAATCCCTACTGTGCATGCCTGAAAAATGCAACCATCCAAATATACATCATTACATCAGGACATAAAATGCAGCAGTTAGGTTATCGGGGGAAAACACATGAATACTGTCCCTAGGATATGTCTGGATGGGGGTCATATACACACTGTCATCGTCGGCAGGGAGATCTCGCTGGGTCCCCCTCCGCATGAAGAATCAGTAGGGGTGGGCCCGCAGATGCGCAGTGCAGCCTTCCACTAAAGCCCTACCCGGGCTGTTGAGGAGGAGGTGCAGGACGTGGGGCAAACTCCCCTGGGGCCTGACTCACCCTTGGGTCTCCTAGGGTAACAAGAGCATTCTTCGCGTCCTTGGGGACCTGCTCTACTGTTGGTAAGAGACTGCAGGAGCAGAATGGGGAGAAAGTAAAGATCCTCACTTAGTCCTCTGGTATGAGCCGTGCGATCAGCTTCCTCGCCACAGAGGGGGCCTCGCCAGGGGGTTCCTCGCGGTGTTTTCGCAATGGTCAATAGCATGCAGCGGTTGCTCTCACTTGGCAAGTGATATTTCATTGCTGGTGGTCACAGTACCCCCGTCTAGGTGAGTTGGGTGTCCCTTCCCCACCAATCGGCTCCAAACACATGGGACAATGCTCACCACGCACTGTTATTAGGGCATATGCAGCGCGACACACGCACTACTTCAGGAAGTCAAGAACCGGGGCTCACATTTGGCCAGACTCACGAGTTCCATGGCCTTTTTCTGGGAGGGATATGGAAAGCACTTGACTCTTGCTTTCTTTAAGCTTGTGGTTGCTGGATCAAGGATATGCAGCAGCGTTTCACCACACACTGGTAATACACAGTGCAAAGTGCTCCTCCTGCGCTATGACTAAATAAAGCATTCTCCACGCGCTGGTTGCAGGGACAAGGGGCTTACATAGGCACTCCTTGGAGAACACTGGGGAGCACGAAATAGCAGGAAAGCAGGCAGGCAGGCCAGCACAATAAGGGTAGATGCCAGGTGATAGTCCCTCCTGCAGCCCAGCAATAAGGAAGTCAACACAGCAAAGCAGTCAGTCCCAATGGCTGTTTCCCCTTGTAGCACAGCAGTTCCTTCTGGCAATGTGCAGAGTGTAGAGCCAGCAACGTCCGGTTACAAGTCTCATGCAGCGTCTAAAATCAATGGGTCAGAGACCCTGTAATTATACTCAAAGTGGTCAGGTGGCTCAGTGGACTAATGCGTCCACTGCAGTGGCCTGTGTTTGATCTCATGGCTACAGGTTTAAATCCTGGTGGGTCCACTTAGCCTTTCATCCATATGAGTACCAGTGAGTTGGGTAACAATAAACATCTGTTATTCAGCATCAAGATGCCTACGGGTGACTGTGCGATTCACAAATACATGTAATGTTATGTCAAATGTTGTCAAAAGAAATCTTAGAAGTGCACAACATCCCCATTCAATCCCAGCTCTGGCTTTAGACATCAGTCAGGGGTGAAGGCAGGTCTCCACCTTTTCAAATGCAAGTGCACCCCACCTCTCTCTCTCCCAGCCCAGGAAGACTATTCAGTATGCAGATGAATGCAGATGCAACCCTGTTACACCCAACCATTATTGTGTGATGGCTGTCTGGAAAGTATGCACAAGCCCAGCTGTCGTTCTACCCTAGACGTAGATTGGTGGTAGGCTACAAAGCACAATGAGTCATAGGCACATAGAAATGCCCCCTTTCTAAAAGTGACATTTCTAAAATAGTAATGAAAAATCCACTTACACCAAATAAGCAGGATTTATCACCACTATTCCAAATATACCAATCATGGCAACCCTACTCCTTTCTGATCAGAAATTACCACTTACAACCATATGAGGGAATTTCCAATACTAACCTATGAGAGGAGCAGCATTCACAGCAGTGAGAAACCAAATAGGCTGTTTATCTCTCCCAGGTAATGCCGCACCATGAAGGCACATGTCCTACCTTTTACCTACAGAGCACCATGACCATAGGGCTACCTAGGGCCTACCTTAGGGGTGACCTATATGTAGTAAAAGGGAAGTTTCAGGCTTGTCAAGTAACTTTAAATGCCAAGTCACTATGGCAGCAAACTGCGCATGCAGGCCCTGCAGTGACAGAGGCCTGAGACAGGTTTGAAAGGCTACTTCTGTGGGTGGCGCAAGCAGTGCTGCAGGCCCACTTGTAGAATTTAATGTACAGACCTTGGGTATATGGGACACCACTATACTAGGTTCTTACAGGTAAATTAAATATGCCAAACATATGTAGACCAATAATACCATGTTTAACCCCTTCAGCGCGGCGCGGATTTCCGCGCCACGCTGAAGGTTCCGTGCGCGGGCGGTCCATGACGGAACGGTTCCGTCATGCGCAGAGCGCAACCGACGTGCATGACGGAACCGTTCCGTCATGCGCGTCGAACGGGTTAAAGGAGAGAGTATACATGCACTTTAGGACTAAATAGCAGTGGTAAAGTGCCCAGATTCCTAAAGTCAACAAAAACAGGTCAGAAAATATACAGGAGGTAGGCAAAAAGTTTGGGGATAACCCTGCAAAAAGGGTCAGGTCCACCAACCATGAATGCCTCTGATATCTCCGATGTCAAATAAGCTCCAGTAATCACGTGAAATGCCTTCGCTCTTCATAGATATAGCACTGTCAGGGTGATAAATCTAAGAAGGATTGCTAATGGACCCACTGAAAATGCATTATTTATCCTCACGAGTTAGTGATTGCTTTTTCACTCCTGACTTAGTGGCAGTGAAGCAAAGCCAGCAGTCTGTTATGAAAAGCTATTGATCAATTGATCGAGTAAATAATGGATTCAAAGAAGGTCCATTAGCAATATCGAGCATGCAGCACAGCTTCTGGATGATTTTTGTTCTCTCGGATTGTGCCAAGCCTGAAATTTGTGCTTCTTATATCTGGACTTTTTCTGCATGAATGCTAACACTGTTACAGTTACAGTGTTTAGAACGGTAGCATGTGATACGTTGCTAATGGCTCAGGAATAACTTACCCGGCAATGCACTGAATTGAGTAAATATACTAGCAGTGATAGGTTCATAGGAGTGTCTGTGTATGCGAGATAGGAAAAAATATAACGCAGGATAATTAAATGTATCTGTGCATTCACACAGCACACACCTACCGCAGCATTGAAAGGGTAGCTTCCCCATTTTGAACCCAGCAACAACCCCCTGCACTCTATAAATGATTATGGTTTGTAATCTTGGTCTCTGGTCGTGTACAGCACTTCGTTGCCCCCCCCCCCCCCCCCCGGGGAGGTTTGCGCCTATCCACATACATACATACAATCATCAGGAAGTCACTACGAACAAGGCTTTAAAGTATGTTAAAGACACTATGATCATGGCCTTAGAGTAATACTGAGTTTAGCACATGTGGCTGCAATCAGTGGGGAACAGTGAACTTCCAAAGTGCTGGGGCAAAAATTATAGCCCAGAAATTCACTAAGCGAGCAAGCAACTTGAACAAGCCCAACCCATTCCATAGGGGCGTTTATGTAGTTCTCTCTCCAAGAAAATGTTGAACAATTGGGTAAAACTTTACATTTTCAAGTTTTTAAAATAATGTAGCACAGATATGATTGGATTTGAAGGCATTTGTGAAGGTGCATTAATTAAATATGCAAATGCTTTTAGATTATGCCAAGAAAGCATGACTCTCCCAGGGGTGGTTGTGGTGAGTGTTAATCCCCCCTCAAGAAAGTACTATAAGAATAGGTGACAACTGAGTTTTCAGTGCGAGTTTCCTAAAAACATGGCTAAAATGCATAAGTGTAATCAGCAGTTCAAACAAATTAATTTGTGCAGATTCACATATACTGCTAGGGGTATATTCACAAGAACGTGTGCTAAACATCACCCAAAAATGCTTACGCAACTTTACACATCGCAGCCTATCACGGGGAAATAACCCCGTGTCAATGTGGAATTCACAACAAGGCGGTACCATGCAATAGTCCACCAAAAACGCCGCCAATGTCTGCGATACAACCACCTCGACGGAGGTTAAAACACAAACCTCAACGCGAAAAAACATGCGATGGGCCAAAGCACGATGAGGAAATCAGCGATAAGCAGCGCCAGGCCTACAATACACACATGGCAGGTGGGAATAAGCACAACAAAAACCTGAAAAAGAAAGAAAAACCAAACAGAAAACAACAGCCAAGCACAAGGAGGCAACCTGAGCCAGGATACAACCCCACAAGCCCCATTGGCTACAAAACATTGTACATAGCAGGCCATCTTGGACAAGGTGAATGCAGCCTGAGAGCGGAGGAGGATAATGGAAGAAAACCAGAACATCCGGAATGATGCGAAATGCACAAACAAGCAGAAACACGCCAACAACAAGAAGGCAGCAATGCACACCGGAGGTGGGAGTCCAGTGCCACAACAGGATCTGGATGCCATTGAGGAAATGGTGTCCACCACATCAGTCTGGAGATGGTGACAGGACTTGGGGACCGGAAACTGCCCAAAACAACAGACATAACAGCAACAGGGAGAGGTACCAGCAGGGACTGGGGGGACAGGGGGAGATGGGCACATTGGCACACATGCACAATTAAGCACAGCACAACTGCAGACAAACCATGCCCAAGAGTAACAACACCAACCAAGAGCACAAGTCACACAACCCGGCAATATCACACCACTAAACAAGCACAGAAATTAAAACAACACTGCCTGAAAGGGAGAAGGGTGTGCTAAATCAGAGCCAAAGGGACATCTCACACACAATGCAGCACACACACATAGGAAGCAGAGCACCCCAACATCGAACACAATGTTGTACAAACACTAACATTTGCACAACCAAACACAGGACACAAGTGCACCCGCCTGTGGCCGGTAAACGGCCATACGTATCTGGCAAACCACGAAACAGGGACATGATAATGCACAAGTACAAACCCACAGTCCTGATGGGGTAGCAATGCACGTATGGCAGGGAGCCAGAGAGTCTGTGACACACACTTTGGCATACAAATCAAGACACAACATAGTTGGAGACAACTGAAAGTGCGGAAACTTTATCAACAAGTGCGTGTCAGTACAGCCAAGAGAAATGCCACGATATGCAGACCAATGCAGCAGCATGTCTGAATGAGGAATGTAGGAAAGCGCCCATGTCCACCTCGGGGGAGGCCATCACCAACACAAATCAGTGCCAACCCGCATTGGTTGCCCGCGCCTGGATCATGAGTCTAGGCCAATGCAGCCATGTCCACTGTCGTCATGGGAGATGTAACCAGATTCCCTACATGCAAAAAGGCGTCTGGACACGTGCAATGGGTCACATCCAGTTGTGGCTGCAGGTACCTTGTCACTCCCTCATGAACCCGAGTGCAGCAGCTTAGGCCAACATCTCCAATGAGCGGTCGTTGTCCACCACATCTGACATGTAGTCGACGTAATCCATCAGCTGACCCGAACAGATGTGCCGACTCCAACCACTGGACCCAATGTGCACCTAAGCCCAATCGGGTAGTGGCTCAATGTGCTCACTGCACACGACGACTCGTGCAATCTCCCAGGTCCAGTATCTAGCCTGCATGCCAAACATCCATGCATACCATAAACGGGCATCACGGTGACACTCCTGGTCGTGGGCCAACAGGGGAAGCACACACACATCGTAATCCAGATTAGCAACCATTACGTTGGAGAGGCAAACATCCATGGACCACTCGAATATGCACGAGCGACAATGCAACACATGCTTAACGCAGGTGACGTCTGCAAGGCGGAAGCTCAGCTCGTAACTGATCCACAGCACTGCCAACGGCAGTGCCCCCAGTACATGCAGCAGATGTGCACGGTACAGCTCCACATGACTTGAGTCGAGCATGTGTCCGGGATGGTCTGCCATTGCATCAGTGGCTCTGTTTGAAGCGGCACTGGCTTGCCCTGCGCCAGTCCTGTGGATGAAATGGCACAGCTCGGTGCACTGAGCAGTGTCTGTGCAAGGGGTGCAAGACTGGGGTGGGAATACGCGTGAAGGCCTTTTGACGCACACCAACTACGACCAAGGACCTCTGTGTGTGGGATGTGTACACGTTGGTCTCACGTCGGGCAGTGCATAGTGTGGGAGTTGCAAGCAAATGCTATCGTATCTGTTAGGGGGTGCTGCCCACAAGCAAGTTTCTGCTCGGAGCTCCAGATGTGCTACCGCCTGATGGTTCAGACAAAGGACCTTTCATCCCTACCATCTGCATGCATACAGGAGATGAACAGAGGCCAGTCGTGGGTGTGGTGGGATGTCTGCGACCCTGGGAATCATGGATAATATGCCCAGCACGTGGCACATGAGCGGCCTGACTGTGTGTCACATTGCCACACAGCTGCTCCTCCCTCCCACGAGCCCCCACCCTTGTGTGCTCTGAGCGGCAGCATCACATGCACTCCTACGGCACACCATTGTAATGCCTGTCAACGCATGTCCAGCGGCACGCCAACAACATCGTGACGCTGGCCTTTGAAGGTGTGCGGTCACGTGAGTGTAGGCCAATGGTCCGGACAGGGTGAACACAGGTGTACAGCCCATGGCTGGCTGTGATTGCGGTGCGAATGAGGCCAGGCAAGTGACTCATGCATCTGCAGGACTGATACACATAACACTTGGCATGCATATGCCAAGACCCCGAGCGGTCTTGTGCTCCTACATGTCCCTGTATGTGCGGGCCCACCCTCCTGGTGCATGCTACATTGCAACATCGACTACTGCGGCTCTGGTGGCGACAACACCCCAACACAAAGACACACTTACCTCACTTCCTGCCCAAGGCCAGGTCTGACCCACGCCCTGCTCCCCCTGCTGAATCAGCACACCCCTGCGCTGAACTGATGTACGCCGGGCCAGCACACGCTGCTTGTGCATGCAGGGGGGTGCATGCAGGGATACATGTCCAGGGTCACTGCCAACGCTGAGGTGTCATGGTAACGTCCGCTGAAGACAGCACACTGTGATGTTGCAGGGCCCGTGCCTATCATGCTGCCACAATGACCACACGGACACACTTGCTCAGATGATGTGAATGGCTATGGGCACATGCGCACAGCAATATTTATTAGTAGGCACACATACTGAGTGACACCTGTGTTGGATGTGTGTGCGGTGTGTGCACACCAGCCGGCAAGGGCTGCCTGGTGCAGTCAGAAATCGACAACAGTGTACATCGTAAAGGACAAAACCATTCAACCATAAAGGCCCCATGATTTGTGCTGCACAGAGTTAGTGGCCCCTGACGCCCAGCGACCGGCACGGGCCTACCGCCACGGGCCGCCGACTTGCGGGGAACAGGGTTGATGGCACCAGGTTAGTTGTTGATAGTGTCAGATCACCTCTGTGACTCTGATCTGGCTTTCGTCCGGACTGAGCCGCATCTTCCTCTTACTCCTCTCCTTGCGTTCACTGGTGTGGACTCTGCCATTCATGATTCGCGACTATGTGCTGGATGTGGGACCTACTGGTCCGCAGGGTAGGCATGTGCCCTCATCCACGTGTCGTCAGCTTGCGTTGAACAGGGTTAGTGGCACCACGTGTCGCCAGCTTGCGTTGAACAGGGTTAGTGGCACCATGTGTCGCCGGCTTGCGTTACAGGGTTAGTGGCACCACGTGTCGCTGGCTTGAACTGAATAGGGTTAGTGGCACCACATGTCGCCGGCTTGCATTGAACAGGGTTAGTGGCACCACGTGTCGCCGGCCTGCGCTATGGAATTATGCCTCACTGATCGAAGGGAGTCTGGTGCTGTGGCCACTGCCTCGGACTTGGGGTCACTGCCATTCAGGACTCAGGACACAGTTCCACATGTGGGACCTACTGGGCCGAAGGGGACACCGGTGGATATTGATAAGTAATATCTATGTTATGTTTAGGATGTTTTTTTTAGTGTTTTAATTGTTATTTCATGTATTTTTTTTTCAAATTTCTAATGTTTATATAAAAAGATAAATTGAAATAATTTGTTTTCCTTTTATTTTCATATTCATTTTAGGAAATGTGGGTTTATTGGGGATAAGGGTGGGTAGCAATTTAAAAATGTTGTTTTAAATGTATTTAATTTTTTTAACTAGTATATATTATAGGAACGGAAGGTTGGGTTTATGGGGATAAGGGTGGGTAGTAATTTAAAAATGTTGTTTAAATTTTATACATTTGTTAAATTGTTTTATATATTTTAGGAGCAGGATGTTGGGTTTATAGGGGATAAGGGTGGGTAGTAATTAAAAAATGTTGAGAGTTTCACAATTTAAATAGTAATATTTTAAAATTTAAAGAAATTACATTTGAAATTAGAAATTTATATTTAATTTTTCTTTTTATTTAGTAAAAAATAAAAAATAAATGAATGCGAAATTCTGTATATAAAGTAAAAAATGTAAGTTTTTATTATTAATAATTAATAAAATCTATAAATGTTGTTTATTAAATGTAAATATTAATTAGTTTAAAAAATATTCTATAACATATTGAATATTCTAAACATGTATTAATTATATATTTGAATTTTAAAATTGAGGATAATAAATTATATTAAAATAATATATTGGTTACAAGTGATAAAATTTAAATAAAATATTAAAGATTATTTTATGAAAATATTAATGTAAATGTAGATAAATAATATTTTTTCATAATATTTTAAATACATTTGGAAATGTTTTAGAATAACAAAATCTTTAATTTATTCTCAAATTAATTATGAAATTGTTTTATATTTAAAAATGTTTTAATTAATATTTGAAATTTGTTGAAGTATCAATAATAATGAATACATCGAAATTTTGTTACAATTTAAATAATTATTTTTGAAATTTAGAAAGATAAATAATATTAATTAATGACATTTATTTTGACGATTATATATTACTTTATAGTAAAAATTAAAGGGGGGATAGTAAATATTTATTGTTTTGAGTTTATATTTATTTGGAGTTAGAGTAGTAAATTAATATGGTTTACCATCCAGCACTTTCCCTGAGTTTATTTGGATTTGGAGTTAGAATAGTAAATTATTATGGTTTACCATCCAGCACTTTCCCTGAGTTTATTTAGTTTTGGAGTTAGAATAGTAAATTATTATGGTTTACCATCCAGCACTTTCCCTGAGTTTATTTGGATTTGGAGTTAGAATAATAAATTATTATGGTTTACCATCCAGCACTTTCCCTGAGTTTATTTGGATTTGGAGTTAGAATAGTAAATTATTACGGTTTACCATCCAGCACTTTCCCTGAGTTTATTTTGTTTTGAAGTTGGAATAGTAAATTATTACGGTTTACCATCCAGCACTTTCCCTGAGTTTATTTTGTTTTGGAGTTAGAATAGTAAATTATTACGGTTTACCATCCAACACTTTCCCAGAGTTTATTTTGTTTTGGAGTTAGAAAAGTAAATTATTACGGTTTACCATCCAGCACTTTCCCTGAGTTTATTTTGATTTGGAGTTAGAATAGTAAATTATTACGGTTTACCATCCAGCACTTTCCCTGAGTTTATTTTGTTTTGGAGTTAGAACAGTAACTTATTACGGTTTACCATCCAGCACTTTCTCTGAGTTTATTTAGTTTTGGAGTGAGAATAGTAAATTATTATGGTTTACTATCCAGCACTTTACATGAGTTTATTTTGATTTGGAGTTAGAATAGTAAATTATTATGTTTTACCATCCAGCACTTTCCCCGAGTTTATTTGGATTTGGAGTTAGAATAGTAAAATATTATGGTTTACTATCCCGTATGTATGTTAGTTTTATTAATAATATCATTTTGATGCAAAGATATTTTTATACTTTTTATAATGGTATTTTTAACATTTTATTTGGTTTTAAAATTTATCATAACATTGCAAAAAAATACACATTGTTATATATTTCAAATTTTATTTGGATATTGTAACATTTATTTAGATATGTTCAACAAATAATATTTTATTGCATTGATGTATATATGTTTTTACAGTTTTTAACAATTGTACATTTTGTTTTGTATACATATGTAATGGTAAAGTAAAACAGTACAATGTTTACATTAATATACAGTATCTTTTGTATTGTTTATTAATTTTTAGTTCAAACAGAAAAATGTTTTAAGTCAATTTTGTTTGCATTTTCATATTCATATTTACAACAGGTTCAGGACTTTGAATATATATAGTTTGTACATTTTATTAAATTATGTATTATTATTTAGCATATTAAACATTATTTTAATAAAATAAGATTTTGGGGCCTATTAGGATGGCAGTCTGAAAACCACCCCGACTGCCCTGGAAGCGGAAAACAACCGCCCGCCTGTATCGTGGAAAACCGGCGGCCAAATTAGGATCATCCGCCCAAAAACACCGACCGCGGCGGGACGGGGCCAAGAAAAATCACCTGTAGCGGGCGGTGATGGTCAAAATCCGTCCGCGGTAGTCACACCAACCTGCCGCAAGCATAGCGGAGACTCCGCACGGGAAATTATGATATCCCCGATGGTCCCACGGTACGTACCGCTGTTTCCGACTGCCGCGGTCGCACACTGGGATGAATGGGGGAGCCAGCGGAAGGGCTGCAGCATAGCCACCACTGTGGACGATCCGTGAAAAATATGGCGGACGAAGCAAAAAACCCACAATAAGGCCAAAAAGTGCGCACAGTAAACTAGCCATGCCCCCCAAATACACTAAACACACCCCAATGACACAACCACATGGCAAAAAGAAAAATACAATTCCCAGGACAACACACACAACACACCTGACAGCAATACCACATTTGGACATACCCACATAGCTGAGTATAAAACCAGCCCCTTCCCTGACCACAATCCTTTGCAACATTCCAAGACTGAAGGCCATCAACCCTCACAACAAAGGATAGGCAAAGCAACATAGCAGCACTACTCACACCACACACAGCACCACCACCACTTCTACACCTGTACCACTAACCCCCCTGCACCTCACACACCATACACATCACAACCACACCTTCCACTCACACCCCTGCACCCACAACCACTTTGCACACCACACACCATGTCAACACATAAAATGCCCAAATTCACTGAGAGTGAGTTGACAGTCATGGTAAATGAGATAGTCAGAGTTGAACCACAACTGTTTGGTAGCCTGGTCCAACAGACACCATTAGCCACAAGGAACAAATGTGGGCAAGGATAGTCCAAAGGGCCAATGCAGTAGGGACCACCCCAAGATCCAAAAAGGAGATCATGAAGCGGTGGCATGATCTGAAGAGGGTTGTCAAAGAGAGGAGAAGCAAGAACCGTGAGCTGGCTGAGAGGACTGGCGGTGGCCCTTCCATTCCACCAAAACCATTCACACCATGGGAGGAGAAGGTGCTTGCCATACTGCATCCAGAGAGTCTTACAGGAGTAGCCGGGGGAGTGGAGGCTGGTAAGTACAAACAAATGACTACTACCACACTGATATGTACTGTCTTGCACAACTACAAAGCTACAGCACCGAGGACAAATTCCATCCATCTGCACCACACACTTTACAAAAACATGTCTCACAGATCCAACATTCACCCACTCACATTCACCTCAAACGTAGCTACCAACATTACCATGGGGGCATGTGTACAGGCAGCCAGCACTACAACTCCCACCAGGCCCCCTTGTCCCACAGCATCAGCCAGATGGAGCCCTCCCCCCACCCCACCCAGAAGCATGTGTTAGCCATTACATTACCCTCATCAAACTTACAGGTAGGTAGCCATCTTCCCTGGGAGGGTGTTTGTGGGTGGGAGGCCTCTACCACTACACCCACCATGCCCCCTGGCCCACACCTGAGCTGGATGGAGCCCTCCCCCACCCCACCCAGAAGCAAGTTTCAGCCATTATATTACCCTCATCAAACTTACAGGTAGGTAGCCATCTTCCCTGGGAGGTTGTTTAGGGGTGGGAGACCTGCACTACCACTCCCACCATGCCCCCTGTCCCACAGCCTAGCAAGATGGAACCCTCCCCCTACCCCACCCAGAAGCAGTTGGAAGCTATTGCAGTACACTAAACAAACTTACAGGTAGGTAGCCAACTTCACAGTGAGGGTGTTTGGGGGTGGGTGGCCTGTACCACTACTCCCACCATGCCCCCTGTCCCACACCTCAGCAGGATGGAGCACTCCCCCACCCATAAGCAGTTGGAAGCCATTGCAGTACACCAAACAAACTTACAGATAGGTAGACATATCATTCTGAGTTATGACACCACAGAGCAGGATGTAAACCTCCACCACGCACACACAGATGTGTCACATCACAAAGCCAAATGTGAGCACGTAACAGGCAAGTAGCCAGTACGTGCACCCACACATTTGTCACAAAATAAATGGTGCCATATGACAACACCAGTCCTCTCCTTGCACAAATATGCACACCAACCCCATTGCCACGCACAGAGGGCACACAGGTAAGCTAAGGAAACTGCCACAGCTACCAAAGTGTGACACACCAATGCACATGTAGAAGAAAGCCTGGGCACAATCATGCACAGCACCTATTGACATGTGCATCGCCATGGGGCCAGTAAAACAAGGACCATTCGAGAAATAAGAAAGCATGTGTGGTGGTATAAATCAAGATATGCACATTACAGGACAAAGGTATGCAGGAGATGACAATGGCCAGTCCATGGCCAGATGTGACGTCTGCCAGGTCAGACAAATCAACAAAGAGTCCTCAATGAAAAACATGTTGTGCCAGTCCCTAGATGGCAACAGGTCCCTGTAAACATACATTATGCATGGGTTGCATGGTATGCATTGACACCTCACACCATGGACAAGTAATGCATGTACCACTGCATCATGTCAGGAGGCACAGTAGTGCACATACAAAACAATGTGATGATCAGTGAATTGTGTAGTGTACAAACAGTGAATGACACACAGCTAACACAAAGCTTGCGGGGTGCACTACAATGACCATTTCCCATCTGTTCCACAGGTGACCAAGAACTCACTGCAGAGGACAACACCAGCAACCTGCAGAGCCAGTCTCCCCCAGGTACATGGACTCTCGGATGTTGACTCCCAGGATTCTGTGGACGATGAGCTCGAAGCCGGCCCATCTGGTGTGCCAGGGAGCAACAGGTCCCAAGACCCCATCGTACCCCCCACCACATCTGCAGCAATAACAACTTCCCTGCAGACCCCTGCTGTTACGGCCTGTGCGGCCACCGCCATCACCACTACCAGTGCTGCCTGCAACACCTTCCCTGTCCCAGAGTATGACCACCCCATACCACCAACTGAGGAGGGCAGGGAGAGGATGCGGGTGCCCACAGTGGTGAGGCAACAGGTCCGTGGCAGCAGGGTAGGTGGGAGGGGCAGGGTCACCCATAGACACCAGGAATCCTTGTCGCAAATGACCAGACCCAGGGATGAACGGGTCAGTCGGACGAACTGTTACGCGAGCTCATCCTGCTGATGAGGTCCATCGACATCCGCATGGGACAAATTGTGGACCTCTTGGGCCAGCAAGTGGCGGTACTGAGGGACAGGCCTGCACCACAACCAACACCTCCACCTCCCTCTAGTGGGCCACAGGATGACAGTTCACCATCCTCCCCTGCTCCCACAGAGAGGGGTGAGTCCTCAGACCCCACTGGCCCTGCAGCAGGCCCCCCCCTGCCAAGCGACGAAGGGGCCGTCCTAAGAAGTACCTGGGAGTATCTGGAGGCAAAGCACCTGCCAAACGCCAGTCACGGAGCCAGCCCTGATGGCAACCCTCTTCACCACTGCATTGACTTTATGGACCGTCCTTCCCCACACTGCCTTGTGAATGGTATCTGTCTGTTGGACTGGGTCACTCCATCAATGTGATGACTACTTGATTATCTCATTTACCCTAACTATCAACTCACTGCTCCACCACCACCTCAATGGAAATGTACACCCCCCCTCACATGTCACCATTGTAAATAAAAAATCCTTACACACACTGCTCCGTCCTTATTGCAGGATGTACAGTCTTCAACATGAACACAATGTACCAGGAGTATGAACTGTATGTAGGCAAGGAGAAGTTGAAGGCACCTAGGGAAACACAACAGAACAACATTCACTGGTCTGGGTGTGGCATCACAGACATTACACAACACCTACCATCAAGATAACCCAACATGCACACGTCACAATGGGCAACAAGTGTCAACAGACACTTCCTGTAGATGTTCCCAAATGACCTGTCCCAGAAACATTGCCAACCACTGCTGAGTCTACAACTGGCTGCTATTACAATTCTCACATACCCCTTCAGGACAACAGCAATACCAGCAGACAATGGGTATGTTGTACATTGTCACCCACCTTCAAGTGAAGTAGCAGGTGATGAGCTGTTCACGCAGGTCAACACCTTCCTCCTCTCCAATGTCCTCATCACTGGACACGGGTTGGTTTGCAAGCTGGGGCCATGGGTCCTCATCATCATCCAGGATCAGGGGAATCTCTTTGTGAATGGCTAGGTTGTGGAGCATGCAGCATGCCACTACAATCTGACACACCTTCCTGGGCGAGTATGCCAGTGCACCTCCGGTCTTGTCCAGGCAGCGGAAACGTGACGTGAGCAGACCAAAAGTACATTCCACCACACGACGTGTCCTCCCATGGGCCTCATTGTAGCGGACTTCAGCCGGGGTCCTGGGATTCTGCAGTGGGCTCAGCAACCAGGGGCGGTTGGGATATGCAGAGTCACCTAGGTATGACAAACACAAATACATTGCAATGTCGCTGAGGCAGAGGGCAGCAGGTCACATACAAAACACGCCATACGACTAGGCATACTCACCCACAATCCATGCACGCTCGGGAAGCAGATTAGCCATCAGCTGGGGCACAATGCTGTTCCGCAGGATGTAGGAGTCATGGGCCGAGCCTGGGAATTTTGCACACACCTGGGAGATGATCATATCTGCCAGGCACACCACTTGCACATTTATGGAGTGGTAATGTTTGCGATTCCTGTAAATGTGCTCACTTGCCTGTGGTGGCACAAGCCTGCCATGGGTGCAATCAATGGCACCAACAACATGGGGGATGTGTCCAAGGGGATAGAAGTCTCCCTTAACAGCTGGCAATTCAGCACCCCTGGGGAAATGTATATATCTGTCCTTGTAGATCATCATGGCGGACAGAACATCACGCAGCACCATGCTGAACATCGGTTGTGACATCCCACCAGCGCTGGCTACTGTCTCTTGGAATGATCCAGTGACAAAAAAATGCAGGGCCACCATCACCTTATAAGTTGGGTTGAAAGCTGTTGGATATGTCCGGCGAGGCTGCGGGTGGGGCTCCAACATATCACAAAAGGTTTTTAGGGTGGATCTATCCAGACGGCATGTCCAGATGATCGCCACATCCTCCATGTCCTCCAGCACTGTCAAGTGACAAATCAGATTGGGCCCAGCATCTCACGTTCTGGATGACACACCAACAACAATGACTGCCATCAAAATTGAGTTACAGACCAGCTTACATGTAGGGACACCTTCAGCTACACAAAGGGCACACCTGTCAACTTACACAGAACAAGTACCTCAAACACCACCTTGGTCAATGTGAATGCACATAGGGATATGGCCACATTTCACATGGGCACACCTGGGAGCATAGCTTCCAGCATATGTGTAACAAATCAACCCCACTGTCTCCCACCTAGCTGCTGTACCTGTCACACCTTCATGCGTCATTTCAACCTGGCACACATCCACAACACAATGACCACAGTCGGCGCAGAAATGACGAATGTTTGCATGAGCAGACATAAGAGGTCATGCAAAAAAGATCATCATTCATTGAGACGAGCATTGCTGTGATTGTCACTGCACCTCAACACATTGACATGTGTACACATTGCAGAGTCCAGAACAAGACTGTCCTGCCTACACGACCATCAAATTCATAAGTGACATGTGAGGGAGTACAGGCCAAACTACGAAATCACATACACAAACATGGCATGTGTAGTCACCAGTGGAGTAAATAGAACATTGGCATTGTGTGCACAATGATGTGCCATTGACCATGTGAGTACTGTGTACTGTTGATGTTTGCCAGATGGCCAATGCCATTATATGGCACCCATATTGCGGTAGCTCCCACCTGGCCCCTGTGGTGTGTCACCAGCACCCCCATTCACACAAGTGTGGTAGTGATAGGCATGGAGACATGGGGAAATGGCAGTTGGCATGCTCCGCCGCCTGAATTGCTGTGCCTCGTGTCAATGTATGGCACCCATATCGCGGTAGCTACCACCTGGTCCCAGCGGTGTGTCACCAGCACCCCCATTCAAACAAGTGCGGTAGTGATAGGCATGGAGTCATGGGGAAATGGTCGTTGGCATGCTCCGCTGCCTGAATTGCGGTGCCTCGTGTCAATGTATGGCATCCATATCGTGGTAGCTACTGCCTGGCCCCAGCGGTGTTTCACCAGCCCCCCCTATTCACACAAGTGCGGTAGAGATTGGCATGGAGACATGCCCAAATGGCAGTGGGCATGCTCCGCCATCCATATCGCGATAGCTACCGCCTGGCCCCAGCGGTGTGTCACCAGCACCCCCATTCACACAAGTGCGGTAGTGATAGGCATGGAGACATGGGGAAATGATGTTTGGCATGCTCCACCGCCTGAATCGCTGTGCCTCGTGTCAATGTATGGCACCCATATTGCGGTAGCTACCGCCTGGCCCCAGCGGTGTATCACCAGCACCCTCATTCACACAAGTGCGGTAGTGATTGGCATGGAGACATGCCCAAATGGCGGTGGGCATGCTCTGCCGCCCAAATAGCGGTAGCGCACACTGGGCCCCAGGGGTGTGTCACCGCCATGGAGCTTGCCCTAGAGTTAATGGGAACCTTGATTGACGTGGCATGATGCAATTTTGAAGATCGCGGTAGGCGTGCTCCACCACCGCAGAGGCGGTCATTGGATACATTTGAAAGATGCCCCATCGCGCTAGCGCACACCGGACCCCAGCGGTGTGTCACCGCCATGGAGCATGCCCTTACAGCCAATGGGAACCTTGATTGCGGTGGCATGATGCAATTTTGAAGATCGCAGTAGGCGGTCATTGGATGCATTTGAAAGAGGCAGACCAGGACCACCAATTTCTGCAGCTTGGCACCTTTGAAACGACCCCAGGGGGCTATATATGTGTGGGAGTGAGCCCCAAATTTCCACTGCTCCCAGAGCCTGCTGCCAGAGACCCCTCACCTGCTGCTGCCTCCAGGGACTGCTGCCAGAGACCCCTCACCTGCTGCTGCCTCCAGGGACTGCTGCCTGAGACCCCTCACTTGCTGCTGCCTCCAGGGACTGCTGCCTGAGACCCCTCACCTGCTGCTGCCTCCAGGGACTGCTGCCTGAGACCCCTCACCACCCAATTCTGCCGCTGTTGTCTCATGTCCACAGTGATGGCAAGGACAGAGAAGATCCGTGCCAGTCCCTTCACGAGTGAGGAGCTGGAAGTCCTGGTGGACGAGGTGTTCACACAGTACCCAAGGCGATATGGTGCCCCAAATGTCGTGGTAAGTCCTCAACAGTGGGGGGATCGGGCAGGGGGGCACACATGTAGTTGGACTGATGCAGTATGTGCCTGGGAGTGTGGGGTTGTGTCATGCAGTACCTAACATGCTGTCTCCAGGGGGAAGGTGTGTGTACCCAATGCCACAGGTTTCCCTGCCTGCACATATATGTATGAGTGACCTGTGTCGTGTTGTCAGCCATACAGTGACGCAGAAGGTTGTTCATGCAGGAGTCAGGACAGTGATTGCTTGGCTGAATGGCTGTGTGTGCCCCTGTAATTCATCTCAGTGTGAGCCCACATGGCCAGCACAGTCCCCGCCCACAAAGACAAGGACACATCACTTCACTTACAGAGTATTAGATCAGTCTTTTCTCATTGCACTCCAGCTATGGGCCATCTCAGCACTATAGATTGCACACAACCTTGTGATGAGGATTTTGGATTTGTGAGATCATGTCCCTCAATTTGACAATCATGACACAGTTATCTATTCACAGGGCAGGTACATTGGGGGCTGCGCAGTCTTGGACACAGTGGGCCCGATTCACAGAACTAACTTAAGACAAAATCCTAAACTTACTACCATTTTCGTATTCACAGAAGGCACTTACTCATTTTGGTATTCACAGAAGACACTTACTCACTTCGGTATTCACAGAAGTTAGGAGTCCTAACTTTAGGACTCCTAAATGCCTTCTGTGAATACCGAAAGTCTTAAAATTAGGATTTTTCTCAGTTTAGGAGTCCTAAAGTTAGGACTCCTAACTTTACTGCTACTAAACTGAGAAAAATCCTAATTTTAAGGCTTTCGGTATTCACAGAAGGCATTTAGGAGTCCTTAAGTTAGGAGTCCTAACTTTACTACTACTAAATTGAGAAAAATCCTAATTTTAAGACTTTCGGTATTCACAGAAGGCATTTAGGAGTCCTAAAGTTAGGACTCCTAACTTCTGTGAATAACAAAATGAGTAAGTGCCTTCTGTGAATACCAAAATGAGTAAGTGCCTTCTGTGAATACCAAAATGATAGTAAGTTTAGGAATTTGTCTTAAGTTAGTTCTGTGAATTGGGCCCAGTGAGTCCACCCCCAGACACAGGTTGATATGTGATGTATGTGTTGCTCAACCCAAAAATGGACTGGAGATGTGGGCAGGCTACATAGGGGTTTCAGTGCTGGCATCCTGCATGTGTATGAGATGTGCAGGGATTGTGTTCCCCCTCACACCTGCATGCATTTACATCAGCTTTTACCATGCAGATGTACCATGTGAGATGTACTCTAGTCTCTGATAGACATATCGTTGGATTTCTGATGAGTTTGTATCTTGCTTCTATACTGATAGATGTCGGTACATAACACTGTGTCACTGATCATTTCCACCTCTTGTCTCCCATGCCTGCAGCTCAAGGTACACCAGTGTAAGACTGTGTGGAGGGCCATTGCAGCTCTGGGGGTCTCAAACCGATGGCGCACCCACTGTCACAAGAGGTGGGACGACATCAGCCGGCTGGCAAAGAACGTGGCGGAGATGACCTTGGGGCTGCTTCCTCGCACTGGGAATTTGACACGGCGCAGCATGACACCACTAATGGGGCGCATCTTGGCGGTGACACAGCCTAAGCTGGATGCACGTTTGAAGGAGCATCAGCAGCAAGCCAGGTGTGAGCATTTAGGGAGGGTGAATTTGGCTGGGAGTGGCTGCATGTGTACAGAGCCTGTGCCAGCGCTGGCCTATGTGATGTTGGTAATGTGATGCAGTGGCATGTAAGTGGCTGCTGGGCTGGGTGCCGGTGTCATGCATTTGCCATACCTGTACTTAAAAAGGTGATTTAAATGCTGTGCATTCCCATTGCATTCTGAGTTGTGCTCTTCAGGTTTCTTCTGCATTGGGGTAGTCTTGGGATTCCCATGGGAGAAAACAGCAGTGTTCCCGATCTGAGTATGCCTTCATCAATGCGTCCATTGCATGCACCCAGATTGGGGAGGCCTAGACGTCTGACAACAATGTGCACCAGTCTTTGGGCCCCAAAGTACGACATGGTGGGTGGCATGGGCTAATGGCCATTGTGGACTGTCATGTTGTAGTCTGTGTCTGTGTTGTCCCCTCGTGTTCCATCCAGATCTGTCAGTGGCAACAATTAGTGTGCCCCCATCATGTCCCTAGGTGTGCTCAGAGCTAGTTGTGTGCCTGGTTGAACAGAGCCACAAGCAGGGTGTTCTGCTGTGTGGTCATCACATGGCTCACTCATGCCTGAATTTCCAGTTTCCACACACTGTTTGAGTCTATATAGTAATTTGGCACGATGTGATTGCACAGGGTGGTGTGCAACATGTAGATTTGGTCATCTTTTGTTATGCATTGCTTGCATATGTTTATTCTGTTGCTGCCACTGAACTGACCCTACATCTCTCTCTCTCATGCAGCATCTCCTGTGATCACGGAGGGACAGGAGACAGACACCAGTGGGGGTGAAACTAGCACGACAGCTGCACAGGAGCCCAGTGACACAGATGTCACCAGCGCCTCAGAGGGGGACAGGAGTCTGCTGGAGGAATCCCTGCCTGAGACGTAAAGCACCACATCATCTAATGCCAGCGGGGATGTATCCGTGTTGGCGGGCATAGGGAATGGGGACTCTGCATTATCTTCCACCACACAGTGCCCACCCTCCCAGCCACTTCCTCTGGTGCTGCATGTGTCCGCCTCAGTAAGAGGGGAAGAGTGTCCTTCACCCCTGGCACCACTGCCCTTCCCCCTGTCCCCCCTGCTGCCATCAGTGCTGAGTCTGTGGACCTTTTGCGCCAGCTGTGTGTAGGCCAGACAGCTTTCCTCAATGCCTTCATTGACCTTGACAAAAAATTGGCCCAGGTAATTGCTTTCATGGAGGGCATACATTCAGACGTGGGTGGGCTGCACCGGACTGTCCAGGCTTAGTCCTCAACAGTGACGTCTGCCCTTCAACAGGCACATACTCACAGTCCAGCTCCGGTCCCTTTGTCCACCCCCTTGACAGTGGCCACGTCTGATGATAGTGACCACGGTCCACATATATCAAAGTCACGATACGGCACACGATGCACACAGCAGCAGCAACCCAAGCGGTCCCGGGCGCAGACACCATTCCCACAGAAGATCAAAGCCGTCCCAGAGCGCAGAGAGAAAAACCCGTCAGGCGACACCAGGGGACAAAAAGCAAAGCAGCAGACCTCAGGCACACATGCCTCACAGGCATCCCTATGAGAGGACTCTCCTGTCCCTAAAGCATCTCGCCAAGAGAAGCATACAGTTTCTGTGACCACCAAGGAGGTGGTGCATGCCAAGGGTACACCTAGGAAGGGCTCAAAGGCAGATTCACTCACCACCTCAACTCCCATTCCAAGCCCAGTGAAGCAGGAGGGCACTGTAGGGGTGACACCTGGTAAACAGGGGAAGGGGGGGGGCAGAGGCGGAGCCAGACAAAGCATTCCGCTGGGTCCAGCACATCACCAGAGGGGGTGCCAGCGTCGGCACCTGATGCAGCTTTGGTGGTGAGTGTTCCTGTTGTGTCCACACCACTTCCCATTGATCCAGAGTCAGCCAAGCAATTTAGGATACCCAAGAAGTGGAAAGGCACCCCTCCACAATCTCCCAGCCACACCGTGACTCCTATCTGCATGACTCCGCCTCCACGTGCCACTACACCACCTGGTCCAAGGAGCCCTTCGGCTTGCCAGGCCACTGATAGCTCTACCTTAGCTGGTCCGCTCTCTCCCCGGTCAAGTGCCCCGACAGTCCCCGAGACACAGCCAGCTCCCAGTCCACCTGACTGAGTGGTAGTCAACCTCACACACCTGTCTCTCACACAGGTGGGCCTGTACTGCACATTGTTACCCCCTGACTGTGTTGCTGACCATGGAAAGGTACAGTCGCACACATTCCCTGTGCAACCTGTCCTGGACATACTCTGCACTTAGCTCTGGCCATTGGCCTTGTTGTTCACTGCTGTTTTGCCCTTGCCTGTGCAGCTTCTCATGGACCTACTCTGCACCCTGGACTGGCCACTGGCCTTGTTGTTCACTGCTGTTTTGCCCTTGCCTGTGCAGCTTCCCATGGACATGCTCTGCATTTTGTGCCTTGCTCTTCTCTTCTCATTGCGCCTATCTATGCAATATGTGAATAAAGACAGTTGCTCCTGTTGTCTATTTTGTCAGTGTCCTTACTGAATAAGGTTCTTTTGCTGTGTGTATATGGTTTACTGTGCCACATGGTCAGTGTGCCACTTCAACATAGTCAATGTTTGGGCTCACTTACTTTATTTTTTACAGGGGTGACAGGGTCTTCAGTTCTTCCTGACCCAGATACTTGTGGGGGCAATGGTGTCAATTTTCAATGGAAAGCAATTGTCATTATCTTAATTTGCTCATGTTCTGCTATATTTTACACATCAGGTTGGGGGGCACTGCCAACACAGAGTGGGTTTCTGCACACAGTATTGCAGGCAGGTTGGCCAGGGTCATCATGTATGTGTATTCTTCCTTTATGTGAGCCCAGTGGTGTATGTGTGTGATCATCTTGTGATGGCCAGTCATTCTAGTCCCATGGCTTACTTTCCATGTGTGCTCTTGGACGGTCAGGAAGTGTGCAGTGTGAAGGGGGTGAGTTTGTCGGTAGTGTTGATGTGTGCATGCCCCTGCATTGTCAACTACACACATGTGTCACCCAGGAGTGGTATGCCTGTTGTTTTAATTTTTCAGCCCTGTGGATGTGGTTGTATGCACATGTGTGAGTTGTATGTTGTGCACTGTGCAGGGTGTTGGTGTGTCCTTGCAGTTCTGTCTGACTCCTACTTGTTGTTTTTCTCACTTGTGAGTATGCAGAGTGTGTGACTGGCAAGTCAGTGTTGTGTTTTGTTGCACATCCATGTATCTTGTTACTGTTTGTGGAGACTGTGCAGACCTGCTGTTCCACACTGCCATTGTGGTTGGGTTTTCTCATGCATTGCTGTCACATGGTGCCTTCTTGTCTCCAGTATGACATGGTGTGTGTGTTGTCATACCATCCCCTATCTGTGCTTCAGATGCCTACCCATTGTGGGTCTGAACTCCCTCTCTTTGTGTATGGTACACTCCTGCCATGCCCCCTACTGACATGCAGTACACTTCACTTTGGTGTCAGCTGTCCCCTTGGTTTACATGTGTGTGCGCCTCCCCATCACTTCATTTGTGACACTGTGCTTTGTGGGTCAGTTCTTTGACCAGGAGCAATATGTCACTCAGGGCATTTCCCCAATGGGTTGTATGTGATGCTCATGTGCTGCGTGGCAGTCATGGTTGCTCCTATGCAGTTCAACTGTGTCTGCTGCCCAGTCCTCTGGTCAAGTTGTTTCCACCTTTGTGTCCCAGACTTGTGCATCTGTTGGTGTTGTGTTGGATGTATGTGTGTTGGCTGTGTTATTGCTTCCCTTCCGGGGTGTGCTGTTGTCTTTGTGCTGTGCTGATTGGTGTTGTGTGGGTTGATGTTCTGTCACTCATGTCTGTGGGGGGCTAGTATGCTTGTTGTGCACACACTTCTTGTTGTTCATGTGCTGCTCTATGTTTATGTAAGTTGCCTTGTCATTGCCTGGTGTCCATCTCCTGATGTCCAGCTGTGTTTGCTATGTGATTTTTCTGCCTGTGCATCTGTTGTTTGTTTGATGTGGCTGTGTTGTGCTGTGATGGTGCACTTCTTGTGTGTGTTGTGGTATGTTGTCCGTGCATTGTTCCTGAGTGATGAGGTTGTGCACTCCTGTTGTATCTGTGCTCCAATTGCCTTTCCACAGTTTAGCTGCACAGGGCATGTCTGTTCTTGTTGTGGTTCTGTGTGTGTTTCTGTTGGGTTATGTGTTTGTCTGTTGTTTTTGTGCAGACATTTGTTCTGGCATCCCTGTCTGTGTGTGTGATGTTTGTGGCTACCCCAGGGTGGGTGATTGTTTATGTGTGTATTGACTGGAAAGTATTGCCAGCCTACTGTGGGTTTGACACTGATGTTGTGTGCTGCTGGTGTGAGGGGGGTATGTGTGTAGATTCCTACTGGTGTTTGGCAGTCATGGAGTGTCTCAATGGGCACTGTGTCTTGTGGTGCTTGTGTACTCCTGTGAAGTAGTTGTATACATGTGTGGCTGTTCACAGTTTGACTTCAGGGCCTTCCTTTCATCCTTGTGCCTATACATGGTTTGCCTTGCTGTCTCCCTGTGTTGTTGCACTGTGATGTCCGTGGTTTGACCTCACTGATTGTACCAGCCATGTGTGCTATGATGGTCTGAGGGTGTTGTTCTCTGTTCCTTGTCTTGCATGTGATGTACACATGCGTGTTGTGTGTCTCCATGGCCTTCCATTTATGTCCAGCCCACTTTGGCTTTCCTATTTGTTGTGCTCCATTGCTGTTGGCATGTGGGGTGTGTATGTGTCTGTGCGTCAGTCTGTGGTATGTATGTGTGACTATGCAGGCTGTGTGTCTATTTGGGTGTTTGTTCCTTGTATGTGTTCATTTGGTGCTTGGACTCATTTTTTGTTTCCCTGAGTGTGGTGTTGTGGTGGTGTGTGTGTTTCCCTGGCCCTGTTCTACTGTGCTGTGTGTTGTGTGATCCTGTGCAGCCACTCCTGCAGTGGCTGTCTCCCTGGTTGTTTGTTGTGTGGTGCAGGGTGTGTATTCACCTGGCTTGTTGTTGTACATGGGGGTGCACAGGAGGAGAACATGGCATGTGCCTTCATAGGGTGTGCTAGTGTGTGGTGGGAGGGGGTGTGGCCCTGTGGTCTTTGTGCCCTGCCCATGCCTGGCACTGGCCCTGCCTTCTGCATTGTGCGCATGTATTTCCTTGTGTTCACCGCTGCGGTTACGTGACCGGGACATTGCTGCATGATCGCGGAAGATGTGTGTCCAGGATGCAGAGGGGGGACTTGGTGGCAGGTGGGTGATGTGTGGGTGCCCTTGTGGATGTGTTCCTGTCCCCACCAGGGTGTCTGATGTGGATTTGGACCCTGTGTCAGCCCATGTGTTGTGTGTTGTGTTTGTGTTATTGCGTCCCTGCGGCGGCGTCCGCGGCGGTCGATGAGTTTCTGGTGATGTAGCAGGTTCAGCACCGGAAATCGTGTAGAGCTGGATCCATGGCGGTCGTGACCGGGTGGTGTGGACCGGGACTCTGGTTTCGTGCTCTACTGTCGAGCTTCTGCCATGGCTGGTTGGGCGGTTTCTCCGCTGCGGTGCATCTGCTTGTTTGGGGCATCCTAATTTGTGGAGCGGGGCGGACGTCATTCCGCACGGCGGTGAGTCTCCATTGGCTCCCACCACTGCGGTGGCGGGCGCACTTTGATGGCGGTGTGTGTCGCACTGCGGCAGACGTGAAATGGGCTATCTTTGGCCATACTAATATGGTGGACGTGAGGACCGCTGCTCGCGGGCGGAAAAAGGCATTTTTCCACACTGCCTGCACCGCGGTGGTGCCACCGGCCGACATCCTAATGGACCCCTTAGTATGTTAAATAATTTACAATATTTTTACAGTGATATTTTCAATAATACTTATATATTTTTAACATTTTTATTATATTTGTAAATGAAATGTTTATGTAATAAACATATATTTTAATATACATTAATTATTATATTATAGTTTTTGGGAATAAAATAATTAATGTATATTTTACATTTTTATATGTTTATTTTAAACATTGTTGAAAAACAATACAATTTAAAAAAAAAAAAAAAAATTAAAATCATCTTTATAATATTTTCCATTCATTTCTATGGGGAGTTAGTCCTATTCTTGTTTTAATTATGCCGCCATTTTATTTTATTTTAGTCACTTTTTGACCTATCTATTTAGTTTTTGGGTCATTTACGAAGACGGAATCTCGCGGTTGGGAGCTGCTTCGTCTCTGATCCTGTAAGTTTAGTTTTATTTACTTTTAAGTTAGTTTCAAGGTAGAGTTAAGTTAGTGGTAGTGTCAATGTATTTGTAACAGTGTTATTTTATCATTTTTAGGAAAGTTAAGTGTTGTTTCCGTGGTTTAGTGTTTTATTTGTTTTATTTACTGTCGAATGTAATTAGAATGCTATGTAATTTTACTTATATGTTTACGATATGTGTTTATATTTATTATATGTTGATATTTGTATTTGTGGGTTTATATATTTGTTATGGGTGGGTGTTGATAGCTTTTATTTACAGGGTCTGGCTTTGGTGAACAGGTTGGAGTTGTTCATGCTTTTTTTGTGGTTTTAAATAAAGGGATTTGTTTCTTGTTTGATAACAAGTTGCGATACATTTCCTTTTTTTGGTCGGGTTTTTGGAGCGTTTTTTACAGAAAAATATTTTTGGGTTTTTAAGGGTTTCTTTATTGAGAGGATTGTGGCATTGGACTTTTTTTATCTACAGTTGTACTTTTCAATTTTTTAGGGTGTTTCCTTACTACATGGATTATTTTTGGCTTGGATTGTTGTTTATTTGATCGATTTCGAGGATATTCTACTGCTACAGAACTGTAAGTCATTTTTTATTATTATTGAGGGTGGGAAATGTCTATTTTTTATTTAGATTTTTTTATTATTTATATTATGTCATATAATATTGACATATTTTAAATAAGATAAATAGAAAAATACTTTGTTTGATATTTTTAGATCTTTTGGTATTTGTTTAATTTAAAGAATTGATTTTGCTATCATGTCTAGGTATTCTAGGCCTTGGATATTTGGATACATTCTAGTTTTTTGTTGGAGGTATTCATACATACTTCTTGTTTGTTTGCTACGTTTAGGTCCTATTTTGCTTAGAGATTGTTCTACTCTGAGCTCCTGGTAACTTTGTTCCTTTTTAATAGCTTGTATAAGCTTGTGGAGTATTGGTTGCCCTCTACCTATTGTGGCCTGGAATGCATTATGCCATCCTTGTACCGCGTTATTTGTTTTGGCTTTTTGAGCAATAGTACTAGCGTAGACATTCCACCAGGGAATTTGAAATTTGGGTTGTCTATGATGACCTGAACGATGTAGTCTCCCCAACCAGGTGTCCTCAAAGTAGTCCAGCAAGGGACTTAATTTTGTTTCATTACTACGGTAGAAAGGACTGTCTATGATAATTTGCAACTTCAGTTGTTGGGACGTATGCTAGGGCTAATAATTTTTTTATTTGATATGCAAAGTTGCTATTAGTTGAGTAGTCTATACTTAAAGTAGATTTTTGTAGGTGTCTCCATATACTTTGATTAAAATGGTAGTAACACCCTTGAATTGCAGTATGTGGGTAAAGTTTAAGTATAGCTTGAATCATAGCATGTTCAAAATCGATTATTATCCTTTGAGGATAATAATTTTCAGTTAATTCTTTTATTGTTGTTAATAATTCTATATAGGTGGGGCTATTTTTATTAGGCAGCAATATATCAATTAATGGAATATTTGTATCCTAAAATTGACCATGAATGGTGTAAAGTTGGTAAAAGGGTTTTGGACACACTTTAAAAGTTCCGTCCATCATCCATGTTTCACAGTTTTTAAGTTTTTGCAAGTTATTATTAGTTGCAAAAATAATAATTCTTTTATCTTTACTTTTGTTGTCATACATTAAGAATTTGAAAAAGAACCAAGCAGCTGAGGGTAGAGGCTATTTTAGGCCGCACTCAACAAATGAATGATGTGTCAAGATGTCAGATAGTGCACAAAACCAAGGAGCACTCCCCTCTATGCTCCTCAAAATAGGAACCAGTCCTACAATAATATTTAATACATTAAGAATTTGTCTTCTTTGTGGGCGATGGTATATTCTGGTAGTATTTGCATTTCTTCAAAAGTTTGGGGGGAAGGTGGTGTTTGATCTGAAGCTCTTTTAGTTTTAGCAATTAAACTTTGATGTTGGGCATAGAGGGTAGTTGTCCTGTGACATGTTCAGGTACTTTCGTTAAAACATTTTTCAGGATTTTAGTGCTTGTCTCTTGGGACCCTGTGCTTGCTTCTCTTATAGTTTCTAAGGCTTCCCTTACTTCCAATTCAGTCACATTGGGTGATGGTTGTGCTCTCTAACATTTACAACGTTGCTATCTATTGTTGTAGCTCGACAATAACAGGCAATAGAATAATATATTTGCTACATTTCCAATGCGTTTTATTTTCTATCTCTTTTTCTTGGGTGTAAGTATAACCAATGTAGCAAAGCCTTAGGGGCCTATTAGGATGGCGGGCGGACTTATGTCTGCCCGCCACCCTAGAGGTGCTGGGACCAGCTGTCAGTGGTGCGGCGGTCCCGCACCGGCAATTAGGATGCCACCGCCACAGTGGCATCCCCCATCCACATCATTGTGGCGGGCGGTGCCTGCCACGTCGTCCATGCAAATGCAGGGGGTACCATAGGTACCCCCCATGTGCCCCCCAACATCCTGGGGTCCCGCAACAGGCCCCCAACTGTGGAATCAGCATTCCTTTCCGTGGCGGCAATGCCACCACGGCAAGACTGCTTCCCGCTGCAATTGTAATATGGATGGCGGTGTCTAGCAGACACCGCCACCATATTCAACCCTTTTCCGCCTGGTTGACTCGTCGACCGGGTGGAAAAGTGGCAGAGGGTCTTCCCGTCCACCGCGTTACCCCCCGCCATCATGATATGGGGGGGTAAATGGGAGGCGGGCGGGGGATGATGTTGGGCTAATCGCTACCGCAATGCGGGTGGTGGCGATCCGCCCGACATCATAATAGACCCCTTAGTTTTCCCTTTTGCGATGTTATAAAGGTTGCTCCTTCTGCCATTTCTAGGGTATATCCGTGAAGATATATACATATGTGTTAAGTATACATGCTTTTGTGAATTATAAATATGCTACTTTTATTAACAATTTTTTTAAAAACCTTACATTACTGTTTTTTCTGCTTTGTTGGTGGCTTTATTTGCTGCTTGTTGTATTTTCACAGTTCGAATTTCTGTAGCTGGGGAAGAAAAATGCTTAAGTTAATTATATTAGAGACATGTTTTAATTTGTTTGTATTATTCTTTTTTAGCACTGAAAGTATACATACTTTTTATAGTAGATGAATTTAATTTGATGGATGTTTTTTGTAGATGCAGTTTGTCAAAGCTGGGAAGAAAAGTGTTTTTAATAGTTTTGTTTTCTCATTTTAAACATGTAACAAAATAGGTAAAGTTGCATTTACAATAGTTCATGGTTCTCAGCATGTAGAGTTAAATAAGGTAATTAATCACATTTGGATTTTATTATTTTTTGGTGTGGTTGCTTGCAAGTTTAGTTTTGTTTTGAAAAGATGAGAACATTTTATTATTTTAGGTAGTTAAGTTAAGGAGGTAGAGGTATTTATATTTTGTAACAAAGTATTTTTCTTACCTGTGTTGTAGTATAATCTGTTATAGTAGTTTTTGTAGACTTTCTTTCTTTCTCTCTTGCAAAGTAGCGTTCTCCCTCCGTGTTTGGCCGATAAACTGTAAATTTGTTTTAGGTAATTCTTAGTTTTTATAGTGTTTAGTTAATTAGTTCTCAATTTTTATTGGTTCGTGCTCTTTTCCTTTAAATTCATTGGTTGAGATACGTTTTTTGAATTTTGTAGCAGTTACTTTTTAATTAGGTAAATATGTGTGTTGTTTATTTTTGATATTTATAATATAATATTTGTTGTAGTTATTTTAATTTATTTGTTAATACTTTTAATTTATGACATTAATAATTGTTGTATTTTATATATATGTAAATTTCTTTTTGTTAGTGAGTAAATTCATTGTATTTTGTGAATTTAGATATTTATTTGGGTTAGTATAATTATTTTATATTTTCAAATTATTTATCAATTTTATATTTGTTGGTATTATTTATTATTAGTATTTGAAATATGTTAAATGATTAAATAATTGTAAATAGTGTTTATCTAGGGGCCGATTCTGATCCTGTATTTTTTTTTCCCGTACGAATCGTATCCGTATTTTTTCCCGTACGAATCGTACAAGTCACGTCCGACCCGTGAAGTACGATTCGTATGGGAAAAAGTACATACGGATCGGCCCGATCCATACGAATCGTAGCGGGAAAAGTTTTACGAGACGGACCCGGACACTTTTCCGTACGAATCGTAAAAACAGTCAGAGCGTACAAGTACGATCCGGACCGTCTTACCGATTTACGATTTGTACGGAAAACGTCCGTCCCGTACACGGGGAATGACTTGTACAAATGCAATGTCTGTGTACGCACTGTACAGTAGCAATGTCGGTGTATGCACCGTACATAAGCGATGGTGGTGTACGCACCGTACATAGGAATGGCGGTGTACGCACCGTACATAGCGATGGTGGTGTACGCACCGTACATAGCGATGGAGGTGTACGCACCGTACATAGCAATGTCGGTGTACGCATCGTACATGAGCGATGGCCGTGTACGCACCGTACATAGCGATGGCGGTGTACGCACCGTACATAGCGATGGCGGTGTACGCACCGTACATAAGCGATGGCGGTGTACGCACCATACATAGCAATGTCGGTGTATGCACCGTACATAGCGATGGCAGTGTACGCACCGTACATAGCGATGGCGGTGTACGCACCGTACATAGCGATGGCGGTGTACGCACCGTACATAAGCCATGGCGGTGTACGCACCATACATAGCGATGGCGGCGTACGCACCGTACATAGAAATGGCGGCCTACGCCCCGTACATACACAATGCATGGGGCCGTGTGTCTGTACAACTCGTACCCCTGTACCGTACTGAACCACAGACACTGGAAAACAGCACAAGGAGGGCCTATTCGACTCGCACAACACCACAAAACACGTCTACACTGCACAAGGTATGGAAAGGACTCACCTGGACACATCCAAACAGGCAAACAGAGGGGCAAACTCACAACCACCTCTTTTGACACACCCACCAAAAATTCAAACTGAGGCACACCCACAAATGGACCAATAAAAAGGGCCCACACACACAAACCATGATCCTTTGCAACAGACTCACTGCAGCTACAGAGCACACACCAACAACTGCACCCATCCACCTTACCATATGCACCTTCACACAACCTCCTTCACACATACCCCCTCTACACATTCAAACCCACACCGTCACATTCAGACCCTCACACCCACAACCATCCACACACTCACCCCACACCATGCCCACAGACAAGAATCCAAAGTTCACAAGGGAGGAGCTGGACATCCTTGTCAAAAAAGTCATCAGAGTCGAGCCACAGCTGTTTGGAACATTGGTCAGACAGACCAGCATTGCTGAAAAATCACGCCTGTGGCAGAGGATCGTCGATAGGGTGAATCCTGTTGCACCCATCAGAAGGACCAGGAATGAATGCCAAGCCAGGTGGTACGATCTGCGGAGGGCGGTCAAGAGCAAAATGAATGAGGACTATGCCCAGAGCAACATCACTGGAGGTGGTGCGCCCCGCAGACCAGTACATTACCATCCCTGGGAGGAGAAGGTGATGGCCATGCTTCTGCCGGTGAGAGTACATGGACTCCAAGGAGTTGCAGAGCCTGGTGAGTACACAAACAACTTACATGACATGGGGGTATTGCCATCCACACCCCAACTACACCTAATGCACCCAACTACCCCCAAGCCATCACCGGCCAGAACCACACTAAAAAACTATGCTAATGCCAATGACATGTGTATACCCATTGACAAAGCAAGGCCATGCTACGTCCCATGCTACATGAAGCACCAACCCAAGAATGGATGTCCGGTATGCTGGGAGGGTGGGTGGCACAACACACATTGTTGAACTCCAAATCAGACACAAGTGCCCTCATCCCATATGGCCCAGCTACATACCCATGCACCATGCGCAATGCACAGGGATTGGGAAAGTACTGACAGGATAGCTCACACTAGGCCTGGGTGTAGGCAGCACAAGGCCCTCCTGTGACCAGTGCCAACACAAACACCAAGACAACAAATTCAGATATCTAGGACAGGAACTCACACTCACTGTCATGGCAGCATGCTCCATGGGGGGACAGCTACATCACTTGGGAGCCCCTCTGCCAAATCACACTACACCCACCAGCAGACCCTGTCACACACACCCCTTACACAAGCAGACACCACCAGGACAGGCAATGAAGTTACCCACTGTCACAATGGACATGCAACACAACAATACCAATACATAGCCGAAGAAGCATCCAAGCCACAAATCGACATGTCAAAGACTCAGGAGAACATATCAATCTGTCCCCCGCAACATACCAATCAACAAGTGAACATTGAGGAGAATGCTAGGCACATACAACTACCTGGAGGAACAGTGCCAACTTGAATGTGTATGAAACATGCATATTGCATGAAACAGCATTAACATTGTCTGTCTCTCACACACAGGGCAACGTGAGGAATATCCCCCCAACAATGGGGGGGAAGAATCACAGTCACAGGCTCTGGAGGAACCTGATCCCACCGGCAGCGACGCCTTTCAACACTCCGCGGATGACCCCGACCGACCTGGACCTGGACCCTCTGGTGTCCAAGCCCCTGCAGAACCTGGTTCAGGAACATCTGTGTCAACCACCACCCCCATTCCTGCCACATCCCAGGAGACACCAAGGAGCCCTGCCCGCAGTGAACAACTGAGCCAGTCTGACCAGGAGGGACAAGGTGCGGCGGGCACCCAGGAGGAGGCAGACAACACTGACACTGCCATCCCTCAGGGGTCCAGTCAACCCGATGTGGCCACAACGGCAGGCCAGGCTCGTGTGGGCAGGGGTGGTGGGAGGGGAGGACGGCGGAGGCGAGAACCTGACCAGCCAACGGAAGGGACCGGTATGTCACACATCCACAACATCATGGAGGCATACCGGCGTGACACCAGGGAGTTCAGCCAGGTAGTGGTGACCCTCACAGAGATCAAGAACCAGCAGGCCGAGCAACACGCCAGTCAACAAGAACACCAAGGACGGATGGAGGCAAGACTGACTGAGCTCCTGGCGGTGCAAAGGGACATAAGCCATTCACTCTGTCGGATCGCTGACAACATGGGCAACCCTCCCTGTGCCACCAGGCGAAGACCACCACCGGCCACAGGGAGGGAGGAGGAGGAGGATTCGTCCGACAGAGCGTCCCAAGCATCGTCAAGGCCTGCATCTGAGGGTCCCGCGAGGAAGGTGGGTCATCCATGGAAAAGACCATGAGAGGCAGCGGCCCATCCACATCTCCCTGGTCACCTGGCCTGGCACATGTGCGACAGCATCACCTCATTGACTGACATCATCTGCCACATGGGCTTGCTGGTCACAGTCTGACCAATGATGCCAAACACTGTGGTCTGGACTCTGATGACTTCAAATGCCAAGGATTCCATCTCCCCTGTGAACTTTGGATTCTATGGTCCCTGCATAGCACCTTTTCCTGTGCACAAATAACGGCCCAGAGCTATAAATAAAACATTAAGACATGAAATTTTATGTTGCAGTCATTTAGCATGATTACACAACATACGTGTGGGGATATGTCGAGGTATGCCTGAGTGTGGATAAACTCCAGCCATCCCCACACTTAGATCTGAGTCCGGTCGAGGACACACATGGGTCACAATGTATCACTAAATACAGACATGGAGCCCAATACTCACACGCGATGGCCTCAATATGCTGAGGGGGTGCTTGCAATACTGCTCAGACAGACCAATTTGGTAGAGTATCATGAAGGTGTAGAGGTCATGGGTCATGTTGATGTGCCCGGGGAGGGAGTCCCAGGTCTGTTTTGCGAGATGGGAGAACTATCTCCTGCATGTAGTTTTTATGTGGATGTGATGAATGGTGGCCAGGGCAAGGTGGGCTGCATGGATTTGGGCCAACGGGGTGTTGGATGACAGACATCCAAGGTCGGTGTTGGGTCTGGGGTTGTGGACTGCCTCCTGAGTGTGGTTGAGGAGTCTGAAGGTGATCCTGCAGCACACAGTGAGCCATTGTACCTATCTTAGGTGGATGGTGATGGGGCTGGGGTGGGGGATGTTGCAGATGAGGTGTGCGGATGCACCCAGGATGTGGACAACTTCTCCTGCAGTTTTGCTGTTCTTCTCCGTAGAGGCCGGTGCTGTAGTTGAGCCGGCTGGTGTCGTGGACCAGGGGGACGGTCTTTCTTGCCTTGGAGTGGATCCATCTGTGGGTCATTTGCAGCATGTGGGGGGTGTTGCAGCATGAGGTACAGATGGTGGTGAGTTGCATGGTAATTGTCAGCAATGGTTCCATGATGAACACCAGCTTGCGTGCGTGGCCACTGGGTGCTGGTGCGGTGCACAGACCAGTGGGACACAAGGAGTGGAGCCAGCTGTAAGGGGACAATCCTCAGATGATGACCTCTGTCCTGTCCAAGTCCAGCCTCAGGTGGCTGATGTTCAGCCATTCCTCTACGGATATCATGCCTTCTTGAAGTTTTGGTCTGGCAATGGTGAGTTGGAGGAGCATCTGGGTGTCAATGGCATATGAGATGTTGATGAGGTCGTGTGCGCATGTGATGGTGGAGAGGGGGGTCATGGAGACATTGAAGATTGTCACGCTGAGAGAAGAGCCCTGGGGCATGGTCCAGATGACCCCAGTGTACTACATGTTGCAGGGTGGAGGCAGACCCCCTGGTGAGTGACTTTCTGATTTATCTCTGGGCCCTCCTCTGGATACCAGTGTTGGAGATGTGTGAGCTGACAGTGTGGTAGCACATGGTGTAGAATGCCATTGAGAGGTCAAGGGTGGTGGCCTCACCATTGTTGAGCATGGCAAAGTTGTCGTTGGTGGTGACAATGCTGACGGTTGCAGTGGTGTGATTACTGTGGAAGATGGTATGGTGCCGATTGCCTGGAGAAGGTTGCATGGAGGAAAATTGTCATTTGCTTGTTGAGTGTCTTCCTTATGACATTTCCTGGTTAGGGAAGCAGGGTGATGTACCAGGAGATCCTGCGGTACTGCTGTCCGTTGTCTAAGAAGGGCTTGGGTCTCTGCATGCCTCCTGCACCCATGGAATGTGGCAAACTCAAAGGAGACATTCAGGACGCTCTGGACGTGGGCTTCAAGGATGTGGAATGATGTGGTTTAGATGTTGTGTGGGAAGGGGGCTGATGGAGAGCCAGAGTGTATGTTGCAATGAGCCAGGTTGTGTCATTGCTGCTGATGGGAGTCCATAACCTGATGGGGGTTTGTCCTGCGGATAATAATGCTGTCTGCGTCTGTGTGCCAAGGCTATCGTGTATGCCCATGAGCTTGCAGTGGTACAAAGTTGCAAGGGATGTGATCTGCCTTGCAAGGCTGGGGTGTCTTGGATGGAGATCTGCTGCAGTTCACTCACAATGCTGATGAGCCCCTTGATGTTGTGTGTTTGGGTGTCTCTGCACTATCTGAAGGATCTCCACTTGTCCTTGCTGATGATATGGTGATGGCTGTGTGTGGTGTTTTCCGGGGCTGTAAGGCAAATGATGGCTCTTTGTGTTGCAAGGTTTGCACAGGACTCCGGCTAAGTCTGTAGGAGTCCAGTAGGTCTGCCTTGTTCCAGGTGCCTTAACTGTTGTTGTGCTTCACAGGAAAGTCTGTCAATGTGGCAATATTGTTGGATCAGTTGCTGATCCAGTGCGTGAGGTTGCAGGGTGTGGCGGGGGTGTTGTTTTGAGTGTCCCACACAGCTTGTCTGTGGTGACTTACATCAAGCATCTTTGGGGGATCAGTAGCGGGGTGTGGGGCAGTGTGTTGCTTGTGGGAGACGTGGAGTCAAATGTTGATAGACCAATGATGGATGGTGGGGTTGTTCCCCTCCAGCAAGAAGTTACTGGCACACAGCCACATGTAGCCCGTGGAGGTTAGGGCGTGCGTGCAGATGTACGTGTTGATGGCTTAGCGGAATAGTGGATGTAGTCCTGCAGATCTGTCGAGGAGTGTTACACTGAGGGTTGCCATGGAGTTGCTGAAAACCCGGATTTGTGACTCTGAGGGTGTACTTGTGAATAAACAGCAATTCATCCCCCGGGACTGGTGTTGCCGTCCCTGCGGGTGGTCTTGTATCCGTGTGAGATGGCAATGAAGACGTCATGTGCTGAGGATGCTTTAGTCCAGGTTACTGTCATGAAGGTGATGTGTGAGGCTGTCGTGTTGAGGAGGTAACAGAGTCCAATGGCGTGCTGGTGGACGGAGCGAGTGTGGAGTAGGAGGCACATTACCTGGTTGTTCTGACAGGGTCTTGTAGGCTGGGCAGCGCTGTGTAGGCAGTTGGAGTAGCACACTCAGCATGCGAAGGTGTCGTGTGTGTGCTTAGGGGTTGTCTGATAGCAGGAGGATGATTGTCACGATGACATTGCTTCGAGAGTGGCTGCAGCATGAGCCTGTTGTGTGACGTGGGTCATGCAAAGACTAGAGGGTCGTGCACTGGGCATGTTGCAGGCGCATACGTACCTGCCTTTGGCACGGCGCTGGGGCTACAGTGGCCCAGAAAATCTGCTGCCTGCATTTCGAATGGGTGGAGGGGGAAGGGCAGAGCATTTCGGAGGCGTGGGGGTTGCAGAATCAGGGCACTCGGTGGGGCGGTGAGGCAGCAGCAGGCGGAAGGGGTTAGAAATTAGGTAAAAAGTAGCACACAAAGACAAGGTCTGAAAGGCACAGTGCAACAGGTGTATGTAAAGGAAGGAGTGTCAGGTTACTCATGGGTCACTACGAGAAAATTTGTGAACAATCACCATAAATTACAGCCACTGGATCAGGCAACAAAATGCGGAGATGCGCAAAGGAGACACACCATCAGCAGGCGTTCACGTCCCGTTGTGGGGAGCAGCCTGCACAAATACATACCCAACCAGGTACTTCATGCACAATAGAGATCATTAGCCATAAAGCACTGCATGCATGTTGCCAAAGTACACATACACACAGATGCTCAATCTTTGACTATTATGCCATAGATGACGCATGCAAACTGTCAAGAGAGCTGCAGTGACAGAGATGAGGCACTTTGGATTGTGCTGAACACCTTTATTCCACATACACACACAAAGGGATATGCATCCATATTAACAGACTCACAGGTCAGTTGTCAGAACATGTGGGACATACGCTGGACACCCCCTTCACAACACGGATGATGTCAATCCCAATGAACTGGCACACAAGTTAAGGGGATGAGCCAAACACATCCTCCTGCACACGGAGAGGCTGCAATTCCCCGTGGAGCCTGTTGTTGTGATCTCCCCCACTATGTCCACCCGTAGCATCTGCAATGTTTCAGAGGCAAGGTTTACACACATTGATGCCTTCATCAGATGCCACACTCCACTACAGATGACTGTCAAGAAGGGTGACTATCATGTCATGGGAGTGATGCTTCATGTTATATGCTCCATGGTGAGAAGACATGTATGCATGGTACCACAACATGCACAGAAGCAGTCCCCACACATTCCAAACCGTACCACCACAAAAAATCCTTGCTGCAAACCTTACCAAGACTGACCTTTCCACATGTCCGTGCATGGAACGCTGATTCAGCACACGTTGCAATCCTCATGAGGAATAGCAGGAGGACAACGATGACACGAGCAGACAACAGGCGGAAAATACCTGGGAATGACAGATACACAAGAAGTCACCTAAAACAAGTATCACCGCACACATGGACATTTACCAAACATGAGCTATGTTTGACACATGCAAATTGCAAAGAAAGTCTCTCCGCAAAACTGTGTGGCATGACATCATCACTCGAGTGACACATCAGAACACACATCCAAGTCACTTTGCATTCAGTCAGCTGGACACACACATTGCAACACATGCCACTCAATGCTACAAGCTTGCACACTCATACCCAGTGAATCACCATTATGAGAAGAAGTTGCATATGAGCTGACTTCGGATATCATTCTCCTCCTCATCACTAGCCTCGTGAGCAAGCCCTTGATCCTCCATGGGTGGATGTTCCTGCTCATCCGGATCCAGGATGAGTGGCACTGCCTTCTCAACTGCCATGTTGTGCAGCATGCAGCACACGACGAAGATTCGGCAGACCTTCCCCGGGGCATAAGGGAGGGACCCGCCTGTCTTGTCCAGGCACTGGATTCGGCTCTTCAGGAGGCCAAACGTCCTCTCAATCACTCGCCTGGTCTGCCCATGTGCATTGTTGTACCTGTGATCTGCAGCTGTTCTTGGGTTGCGGAGAGGTGTCATTAGCCATGGCATGTTGGGATATCCAGAGACCCCTACATGGAAACATCATGTAAAAAAGTGGGTCAGGAGGTGCCGTAAGACCCAAAGATACCGCAACACACAGGACAAACAGAGTATACCCACCAACAAGACATGCTCGTTCGTTGTGCAGCTGCAACATCATTTGTGGCACCCTGCTACGCCTCATGATGTAAGCATCGTGTGCTGATCCTGGAAAACATGCCCAGACATGGGAAATCAGCATGTTAGCAAAACACACCACAAGGGCATTTATTGAGTGGTAATGTTTTCTATTGCGATAGACTTGTTCCTGTGCCTGTGGTGGTACCAAAGCCACATATGTACCATCAATGGACCCAATGACATGGGGCATCCCTCCCAGGGCATATAAATCACCCTTGACATCAGCCAACTCCTCAGGAGTAGGAAATGTGATGAATTCATCAAGGTGCTCCAACATGGCTGCTAAAACATCACGCAGGACACGGCTGAACATTGTCTGTGACATGCCACCAACATCAGCTATGGTGAATTGAAACATACCTGTGGCAAAAAAATGTAGGGCTGCCATCACCTTCATCTTTGGGGTCAGCGCAGTAGGATACCTGTGTCACGGTTGGAGGTGTGGTGCCAGCCTGTCGGTCAAGTCCTCAATCAACTGTTGAGTGAATCTGTGACGTCGGATGCAGGCACGTTCCCTCATGGCACCCAAGTCTGGCATTGGTCTTGGGACAGGCGGTGCCCTGCAAGACATTGTTTGTAAGAATGAAGATTGAGAGTCTGCCAATATCAATGTCAATGAACATAGCACATGCTACACTGCTAATACACATCAGGTAACTATGGAGTCGGGTGTGTGCAATACATACAGGACACATATGCCAGCTTGCTGGCACTCCCACAAAAAGCCAGATACACCTGTTGATTGTCAAGTCAACATGACATGCCCTGAAATGATTTGGGGGCCAGTCTGAGTGAAGAGCCACAGATATCACCGGAGTGACACACAACCAAATAGCTGCATTGGAAGGATGTCATCTCATCCAGACAGCTGACTGGAAGGCACACGCACAGGTCACATGGAATGTCAAATGTACATATCAAACACAGTGCGATGAAGGGGTACACGTGACAACTAAAAAACACAGCCATTGAGACAACGCACACATGTCTGACTGGGAAAATATGATGTCCGATGCACACAGACCCTACAGCCGTGGGAATCCACATGTGGCATGGTGTGCATAGACGTGTTCCATGCCCATCTCCACACAGACCCCTGTTGGATGCACCAACAGCAGATGCAGTTGACGGGACACTGACATCAAGCACATGGGAACACATGACACACACCTGACATAGTCCCAAAGGGGCACGGTGATCGAGACCTGTCAGTTGAGAGAGTGTCCCTGTGCTTGGCATCAGGAGACAGGTGCGGGTGTTGATGACTGTGCCATCCCACTGCTGCTGTGCATGACACAGTTGGACTACAACAAAACAATGAACTGGGGGTCTAGTCAAATCCTGCTTGCTGAGCGGAAATGTAGAGAAAAACGGGCTAAAAAAGTCCCAAAGAACAAAAAGAAGTGAAAAGAGTGAAAGAGCAGAAACAAAAGAGACAACCAGATGCAATCGAGAGTGAGCCTTGGAGCGGAATTATTGGATACCCATCAAATATCCGTGTGATCAATCTTATCATCAGGTTGTCCAATCCAAAGTGAGATGCTTCTCTTGATCATAGAGAGCATCTGAATAAGAGTAATTTCACTCGTGGGTGGTCCGAGGTTGTCAAAGGTTTGAAATGGAAAAACCAACCATAGTTGGATGATAGGACAATTGACATACTGGAACCTCTTTCCACCTTTGTGGATCATTTTTTGAGACCTATTGTCAGCAAGATGCCCACGTATCTCAAGGACACGAAAGATGTATTACGTCTGTTACCCACCATCGATTTCGATACCAATACGGATCTTTTAGTCTCTTTTGATGTTGAGGCGCTTTACACCTCCATCCCCCAAGATGAGACTTTGGACACAGTATCTACTATTCTACATGAGACTGAATTGGACTCTATTACCCCTGTACACTTCATTATGGCATTAGCCAAACTTGCCATGAAAGACAACTTCTTTAAATTTGAGGACCAGATCTACCTCCAAGTCTCCGGGACCAGTATGGGCAGTATTTTTGCGCCGAGTCTGGCCAATCTTTATGTCCATTCCTATGAACAGCAACACATCTTTAATTCCACCAATCCGTTTCTTGATTCCATCCGACTGTGGAAACGCTATATTGATGATGTGCTGGTGGTCTGGAGAGGGGATCGCGCGTCTATTCTTCTTTTTCATCAATGGCTCAACACGAGAAACCAGTTCCTCAAGTTCACAGTTGAGATCAATGACAAAAGGCTAGCCTTTTTAGACCTGTCCATCTTTGTCACACCCACAGGCCTAGAAAGTGAGCTCTATCGGAAACCAATGTCCCGTAATTCTTTATTACGGTATGACAGTCAACACCCAAAATCATTGAGGGACAATTTACCATTTGGACAGTTCCTGCGGGTCCGTAGGAACTGTTCGACTGTGAATACTTTCAAAAAACATGCTGAGGTCCTTACGGAACAATTGATCTCGAGACAATATCCTCCTAGGCTAGTGAAACGCTCACTCAAGCGGGCCACTAACAATCATCGCGAAGCACTTTTGGAACCTGCATTTGAGAAACCCACCCTTGAACGCATGACTTTTGTTACCACATTCAGTACAATGGCGAATAAGATACAAAAAAGCGTCAGAAAACATTGGCGGATTCTGTCCTCATGCGATGGATCTTTGGCACCCCCTCTGTTCTCTTTCAAGAGGTCTAGTAACATACGAGACCGGTTGGTACACACCCGCCCTAAAACCTTGCCCCAGAGATCAGTAGGCACACTTTGGGAGCTCCCGGCAGTGGCTGGCCACTTCCCTTGTGGTAACTGCTCCGTTTGTCCACAAACGAAACACACTACCTCTATCGACATAGGTACGAACAGACCCTGTTTGCTGAAGAGGTTCACCAACTGTAACAGTGACAATCTAATTTACTTAATTACTTGTCCGTGCCAATGCAAGTATGTGGGTATGACAACCCGGAAAGTAAGAACTCGCATGGTAGAACATAAGAGTTCCTTCAGATGTAAGAGATCAACGACTAAACTTACCAGACATTTCGCTGATCAAAATCATAAAGCAGACGATTTTCTCTGGACAGTGCTTGAAAAACCATTGATACCATCACACATTGTTGACACCACTAAATACCTCTTTATGAAAGAACAGAAATGGGTGTTCAAATTACAGAGCGATGTGAGGGGGTTAAATGACGAAATTCCTTGGACCACCCTATGAAATATTTCTGTGTCCTCTTTTAGCATGCTTTAGTATCTGGGTACCTGTATTTGTCCCTACATGCTACTACACAGCACCTGTCTTCTTGCATTATTGATACGCTTTTTTCCATTACTAGCACGCTTTTAACATTTAACATTGCGATCCTCCCTTTTTTTGATATATTTACAAATTATAGTGCGAGTCATTTTTCTAGCGTGGCTAATGGACTACTCATGCCCACTCTGTGACGTCATCCTGTAGTCATTGATACCTCCACCACCGGCATGTCCTAATATCCGACATTATGTTTATTACGTATAGATGAGAGTTCTTGTGGTCGCATAAAGGTGTCCATCTGTCATTTGCAGATACACACGGCCTATATCTCAATAACATGCATGGGCACTTTACTACTTTTTATTATTGACATTAAGCACGCACGCATTACCAGTTTAGCAGTCTCGTCAATAAAATGAAACAAACTACACAAGCGGCCATTATGACATCACCTTGTAGTCCGGTTTTCAGTTTCGTAAACAGAGTTGTCGTAACAGCCAGCATTATCACGCGCTCTGCATTTGACGAGCTTAGGCGGCTTTAATAATACTTCGTTTTGTAAAAATTGGCATGGATTGCACTAAGCACGCACGCACATCTTAGCAGCTTTCAGTAACTACACAAGCGGCCATTATGACGTCACCCTGTAGTCCGGTTTGCACTTCCGGATACAGGGATGACGGACCAATCAATATCCACTCGCGCTCTGCCCTGATGAGCTTCGGCGGCTTTATTAGAACGCCGGTTTTGCAGCAACGGTTACCTCCCTCCTGATTCTGAGGCCGCAACGAGGCAACGACGGAGAGGTGAGCACTGTTGCTTCTGCCTAGAACTTCTTTCTAAGATAATATTGGGCATTTTTACTTAAATATCTTCGAATAACGAAGTCATGAGACCCTTTTACATGTTTTTTTCTTTGATAAAGTTTTTAACATGTAGACTTCACACCAGCTTCTAACATCATAATGTGAACCCCTGCACAACTGCCATTGTTAAAGAGTTGCGGGTGGTTCAGTATGCATGAAAAGTCACGTTTGGTGCTTTTTTGGCATTCAATCTCCCATTTTTGAGCCTTTTACCTTCTGTTGGGGAGTATTCTTTAGTTTGGCATGACACATTTCGTGGTTTTATTCTAACTTTCAGGCTACCAGTTTTTGTGGCTAGTAGTATATCACACTAGTACATACCCACCCTCCTTTATGAGTTTGGATTATGCATTGAGTGCTTTCCAGATATTGGTAGTTCATTTTCTTTTTATACAGAGCGGGGCCTCTTAGTCTGGAATCAGGATCCGGGCGAGGTGAGGTCCGTTCCCCGATCATTACGGGTAAGCCCTCTAACATCCAATATAATGTTAGCTTTCTGGTTAGAACATTGAGAGTGCTTCGATCTTTTATTTCTCCTGTTTGAGACAATTCCCATTTGTTTTCTTGGCAGATGCACGCAGCATCCTTTTGAGACGGAGGATACACATAAGGTGGTACAAGGTGCCATTTTCACATGATAGTGAGATAAATGTACTTGTCTGTCTTTATCTATATGTTTGTCACTATACATGTTTTTCACTTTTTTGCAGTAGCTAGATATATAACAACATAGGTCCTGAAGAAAGCCGCAGAGGTGATTGTATCTCATTTGGCTGAAACATGTCGACCTTCATACGGCAGTCATTTGCTTAATACTGCTTTTCTGCACTGTTGTTTTACTTAGGATGCGAGACACGTATTAAATTGTTAGTGTTTTCTCGCAATTCTATTTTAACACACCACCTCACTGTTCCTTGTTAGCACTGCACTCCTGTCAATTGTCCTATCATCCAACTATGGTTGGTTTTTCCATTTCAAACCTTTGACAACCTCGGACCACCCACGAGTGAAATTACTCTTATTCAGATGCTCTCTATGATCAAGAGAAGCATCTCACTTTGGATTGGACAACCTGATGATAAGATTGATCACACGGATATTTGATGGGTATCCAATAATTCCGCTCCAAGGCTCACTCTCGATTGCATCTGGTTGTCTCTTTTGTTTCTGCTCTTTCACTCTTTTCACTTCTTTTTGTTCTTTGGGACTTTTTTAGCCCGTTTTTCTCTACATTTCCGCTCAGCAAGCAGGATTTGACTAGACCCCCAGTTCATTGTTTTGTTGTTTTACACTATAGATTTAGGGGATTAGAACTGTGGCAGGTCATTAAATTTTCCCTTAGACCCTATCAAAAAAATTTTCTAGTGCCACAGTTGGACTACAGACACACATGTGGCAAGTGGCAAGGTGATGTGTGCCACATAGTGCCCCATCACACATGACATGTGTCCACAGGTCATCACACATCAATTGTGCAACTAGATGAGATGACCTGTGAATATCACTGGCTAACACACCTAGGGCCTGCACATGTAAATATGCAAAGACAAGTACTTGATGGAAATCCATGTGCGACTCGAAGCCCTCCATTCCTGGCATGTGTACGCCTGTATTACCATTGTAAGCGTGTGAAATGAGTACACATACGGGTACGCACTGTACTACTAGTGCATGCACCGTACGTGTACTACTAGTGCATACCCGTACGTGTACGCACTAGTAGTACACGTACGGGTACGTGTACTACTAGTGCGTACACGTACGTGTACTACCTTAGTACACGTACCTGTATGCACTAGTAGTACACGTACGGGTACGTGTACTACTAGTGCATACGGGTACGTCTACTACTAGTGCGTACACGTACTACCTTAGTACACGTACCTGTACGCACTAGTAGTACACGTACGGGTACGTGTACTACTAGTGCGTACCCGTACGTGTACTACTAGTGCATACAGGTACGTGTACTAAGGTAGTACACTTCATTTCACCATTGTACTCGTGCCGTAGGGGTACGTGTGAAACGCACCGTACACCCGCTATCATCGCGTGTGTACGCTTTGTTTCACCATTGTACTTTTACCATAGGGGTATGTGTGAAACGCACCGTACCGGTGTGTGGAGTTCAAAATTACATAGGGGACACATAAGGGACAAGTATTAGGCCCTAAATGCATGCTGGGTGTCATGGAGACAGAGTTTTCAGTTGGAAAGTGTCGATCAGGTGTCCTGGAACAGTCAGTTGGCCACAAAATACAATGTTGCAAAGTGGTTGTTGACTTGACATGAAGCTCAAAATTTTAACGATGCGAATGCTGTCATTGGTGTATGTTAAAAGTCATTGGTGTATGTTTAAAGGGATTGGAGTAAACGTAGGATGCTAATGAATCTGACCAATCCACTACCTTTGCCCAGGCACCTGTTGTGTGACTGTCAATATTGTGTCCAGGTGGAACAGACATGCTATGTTGTTTAGAGTGGGTCCCAGGGTGGGGGACATGCTGATGTCTCTCATGCAGAGCCTGATGTAGTCCCTGTGTGCACTCCTCACTTGCATATTGCTTACAGTGACTTTCACTGCATAGTGCATGACACATGCAGCCTGTGAAATCCTTGGTGGCTTATTTTCCTATTGTCCTGAGGTGATTCAGTGCTCCCCCGGTATTACAGGTGACTGTACCCACAGATGTGTATGAGTTGAGTGAACCTGTGGTGAGAGTGTCCAAATGATGTATACGACCTCAGGGACATTGATGTGTGTGAATCTTCCTTTACATGTGGGTGAGTGTCTATGTGAAGTGTTGCGCCACACCTGCATGGAGGTGGCAACATATCTACCCATCTGATGTGACAAGTAGGCCGTGCTGTGTGTCTGACTTGCATAGCTAGCATGACACCTGTGACACCCCACTGGCAAGTGGCACATGTGCAGAGTGAGGGTTGTATCTGCTGTTGTCAATGACAGGCGAGTGATCTGTGCTTGGGTGTGTCTGTCTAGTATGCTGAGGGTGCGTCAGTGGAGTGGGACATGTGACTGCTTGGCACGTGCTGGCCATCAGCCTGCTGTTGCATGAGCTGCACAGTGTGTGGCATGATCAGTGAGTGTGTCGCAACCCTCATGCCAACCGGTTGACTTTCAATGCCATGTATTGCATTGGGGCTTGCACACAGGCCAATTTCTTATTGTGTATGATGTAATTCCTGTCTGCATCCTATGCCCTGTTCAATATTTCTAAGAGGTTCAAATGTAGGTCTCGGGGACATGGAGCAGGTATATTGATGGTGTGTCACTTTGTCATCCTGACAGGTAACTGCCTACGAGAAGGGGGTGATTTGGAACCACATCGTCAGGGCCGTGAGATCTGAGGGGGAGTGTAGTCGCCGGCTGCCAGAGGTGGCAGGACATCCGGTTCTGGACCCGGCGGATCGCCCGGGTCCAGCTGGGGCTGGACCCTCCTCATCCCCACGGGGGACGCCGACGGCTGACCCCCCAAATGAGACGTGTTCTGGCGGTGGTCTTCCCAGACCTCGATAGGCAGTTACAGGAGAGACTGCAGCAAGGAGGGTGTAGGTACATGGCTGTTTGTCGTGTTATGTGTCGCAAGCTTTTGTAAGCGCTCTGTGGCCTGGATACACTCCCAGAGTTGATATGTGCAGTGCATTTTCTGTTCCCCAATGTCACCTGTTGCTCTTTTTCATCCCTTCCCCTCCTTGACATGTGTCCCCTGGTCTGTGTGTAATCACATTTGCACATTGTCATCTAGGGTGCCAGTAAATCTCAGTGCACATTGCTTTCTGCATCATGTGGGAGGGTGCTCTGTGACTTGTGTTGGTACCTTGCCTGTGCCATGACCTGTTCACTATGTGGTGGGTCCATAGTTGTTGTCACTGATGCTGACTCTCCACATAGGAGTGTGAGCTTTTAACTGGACACCCTTGCAGCATGCATGACCAATGCTGTGGCCTCAGACATGATGTGCATGAGTGTGAGATATGCATAGTGCCATGACGGTTGAAGATGGTACAGTCAGCTCATTCCAGGACCACGGAGCAGTGTGCCCACTACAGTCCCCTGAGACACCCTGGCCTCCTAATCATGTCTGTCATCCAACACTGTGCACTTTCTCTGTGTGTTCTGCATAGGTCTGCCTCTGTGGCATTGTTCCCTGGCCTAGTTTGTATTTTGCTAATGTGTGCTACCTGTGTCCACTGCACAGGGATACACCATTTTGCTAGTGCATACTCACACTGGGCAGTGCCTGTGTGGCTATTCACAACAATCTGTTGATGGTTGTTTGTCACAAATATGTGTTTGCAGCCCCACTAGGTGATGTTGTTTAAATGAAGCTATTTTTCAAGCACAGTTGTTGTAACCCAGAATAAGAGGTGTCAGTTATTGATATGTATCATTCAAATTGACTCAGGTATGGGGGGGGGGGGGTGCGGGAGAGGCATACATGTGCAACCCTGATTTTTCATTGCCAGGTCTGACTTGTCTGTGAGAATTGCCTGTACAAAAATACACTGTGCAGTGCCCCTGTGATGGTGGCCAGTGCTCAATGTTCGTGCTTTGCAGCCTGTGTAATTTTTTTGCCAACATGATTCCTGATCATACATTTTTTGCACCTGTGTGTGCTTCAGATGAAACGCATTTTGGACTTTGTGTGCTGACATCTGAGTGTCCATTCTGGCTTGCCATGAGGGTGTCCCCACAGTACAGCTGGGCTTTTTTACCAGCCAATTGCAGGCCCATTAACACATGCATTGTCCTGGGTGTGGACATGTGTGCCACTCCAAATGACAGGCAGTAGGTGATATGTGTAGCCAACTGTGTAATCAGGTGACGGATGGCCTGGTGACAACTGACATAATAAAAGTTGTTACTCTGAAATAATTGTACCTTGGCACTCACAGCACTTGTCAACAGTTGTTCATGTTTTAAATGTGGAAATTGGATGATTTGTGTTAAGTACACTGATGTGCCTGCATGAAAAAAGTCTAACAAGGAAGCGCACAATAAACGACATTTCAACTTTCATGGAACACACTGGCACCTATTCAAAGAAGCCACTGTTCAAATTAAATGGTGTTGCAGATTCTCCATATACATGTTCCCACAGTGGTCTTGATTTTGTGAGACTCCTTTGTTGTTGGTGATACACACTAACGAGTCTCAAAACCTCAGGACCTCCGTGGGCCCATGTATATCTAGTTTCTGCAACACCATTTATTTCTAACAGTGGCTTCTCAGAAAAGGTGCCAGCTTCTTCAATGACAGTGTACATGTACTTTTGTGTGCACTGCCTTGTGCGACATATTGCATGCAGCCACGAGTGTTGTTTTCACGAAATGGCCAATTGGCACATTCAAAACATGTAGATTTTGTAAAGTATTGTGAGTCTCAAGGTAGCAACATTTGTTCGTTTTGTGTTCCAAAGGACTTACAGGTCTCTGAGTGTGGTGACACCTTGAGTATTGAGGTGTGTTAGTTTACCTTGAGTGCATCGCTACTGTTTCTTTCAGGCTAAACAAGAGGTGTCATGACTTCATTGTATTGCTGTGCTCACCGGTTCACAGACAATAGCTTCTCAGTGTATTTCTCATTCAAGTTGTGGCCTTTTGTGTTTGTATTTTCCTGGTGTCAAAGTGGCATGGTGGGTCTAACAACTGGGCAGTACAGGGCTTACAAATGTGCGGAGTCAGCTAGCTGTTACTCATGATGCATTGCCTGATATGCACTGTGACCAATTGTTCTTGTGCTCATGTGTCAGATGTATACAGGTGACTGATGCTTTTTGGTTTCTTCTCCTTGCCCCGAGCATCATCATCCACAAGCGAGGGAGACACCTGCATGGACCTTGAGGAGGGACCTAGCGACAGTGCCGCCAGTGCTGTGGAGTCAGCAGGAGCCAGTGGCACGGAGGGCGAGGGGAGTCAGTCGGAGGACCTGTCTGGAGGCGAGAGCATCTACGACGCCGACGGGTCTGAGGCTGAACTCCCTGAGGAGGCGGAGGATGCCCCAACAACTGGCAGCATCCCACCATCTGTACCCGCCTCCTCCATTGACATCTCCGCCCTCCCAGTTGCTCCCGTCCCTTCTGTCCGTGCAGGGTCCCACCGTGTCTCCTTCGGACCAGGCACTGCACCCCCTGCCCCTGTTACCCCTGCTGCCCTCAGTGAAGAGTCTGTGGACACACTGCGCCAGTTGCAGGTTGGTCAGGCATCAGTGCTGCATGTCCTCCATGGACACACTCAACTGCTCACACAGTTGGTGTCGTTCGTGGAGGGCATGTCATCAATGATGTCTGAGCAACGCAGGATTCTGCGGTCCATGGACTCTTCACTGACGGAAGCAGTTTCTCTCCTGCCGTGCTCCGTCCCCCCCCTACCCCGGAGCCATCCACATTGCCCTCTCCCATGCCTACCCAACACACACACAGACAGTCACGGGCACGCACCCCAACAGACACATCCAGCACACCCCCAAGTAAGGCACTGCGCACACCTCCTGGCACGCACACTCAGGGGGATGTAGGCACACCCACAGGGTCTGGGGGCAAATGACAGACATGCAGCCACAGTCAGAGTCCGCAGTCCTCACAACCCAGTCCCTCCAAAACAACTCCCCTTAGCTCCCCTGCCAAACTGTCACCCAAAGAGCTCTACATGGGTGGGCTGGCCCTCACCCCCACTGTGACACCACCCCGCAAGCGGGGGCGAGGAAGTCTCCGGGCAGGGGAGCTGAGTCCCCCCCATGTCCACCCCCTCCCCCATGATCGCTGCACCCCATTCCTCAGCCACCCCCCCCTTCCGTTGGCCCTGGGGTCTCTTCGGGTGCAGGGGTTACTTTGGACGCCCTGGCAGCAGTGTGCAGCATCGAGCTCACCTCCACCTGTGGCGCTGCCCCACCCCCTGTGGTAGAGACGTCCAGACCTGCACCCACCACACCTACCCAACCCCCTCCTGTCCCTGCGGTGCCTGGTCCTGCCACAGATGATGCCCCCCCCGGTCGACAAACCTTAGGGTTACTTTGTGCAGGCAAGGTAGGGGTGGACACAGTCCCCTACGTCGACCCTTGGACTATAACAAAGCACTGGCCATTGGCCCTTGTAGATAGTGTATTCTTAATTTATTATTTCAATGTGCTGAATAAAACCGTTTCTTTTACTTTCAACACTATTGCATTTCAGGTACTTGATGTTGGTGATGGGGCTCCTGGAGTTGTTGTTCGGGTAATGTGTTAGGCTCCTGAGAAATGTTTTTGTATGATGGTCATGAGGTGGACCATGGTATCTGTGTGCCATCACAATGTCTCTGCTAAGAAGCATTGGTAGTGTGTGTTCCTTTTCTTTGGATACATTGTCCCAAGGAGTGTTCCTTCCACTGTGGCACATGACATCTTCCCTGCAAACAGTTGCACGATTGTTGTGCTGACCTGTGTCACCATTTCCTTTGTTGGTGACGGATCCCTTCAACAATGGCCATGCCTGCTCACCTGTGTCTCCTGCTGAATCGTCTGTGCCATCCTTGCTAATCACTGTACTTGTGTTTTGGATATGTAGGACTGGCTTCAGGGACAAATGCATGTGTGTATTCACGGCCTACCACACAAATGGTACTTGTTGTGCAGGGTATTTGGGCACCTGACTCAAAATTGTGGGCATTGTATCTGGTGGAATTGAACCCTATTCCTTCCATGAGAGACAACATCTTGGTGGCTGGACCAGCACCTGGACATTCCTATCAGTCCTGGGATGTGCATGACAGTGTGTGATCCCTTTGGCTATCTTAGTTTTGTATGCAGTTCCATGACTATACAGTCTGTTGGCATGAAATCTGGGTGTGTATTGTGCTGCATCCGCCATGGGTGGGTATGCATGTGTTATATGTCCTCACGCCCACATGTGGTGTGTCATGCAGTGTGTGTAAGACATCCATCCTCCTGGGAGTGGGACACTGCTGGGAGTCCTCTGCGCACACCCCGCATATGTCTGTCCACTGCTGGGAGTCCTCTGCACCCACCCCTCATATGTCTGCCCACTGATGGGAGTCCTCTGCACCCACCCCTCATATGTCTGTCCACTGCTGGTAGTGATATGCACCCACTCCGCATATGTCTGTCCACTGCTGGGAGTCCTCTGCACCCACCCCTCATATGTCTGGACGCTGCTGGTAGTGATATGCACCTACCCCTCATATGTGTGTCCACTGCTGGGAGTCCTCTGCACCCACCCCTCATATGTCTGTCCACTGCTGGTAGTGATATGCACCCAACCCGCATATGTCTGTCCACTGCAGGGAGTCCTCTGCACCCACCCCTCATATGTCTGGACGCTGCTGGTAGTGATATGCACCCACCCCTCATATGTCTGTCCACTGCGGGAATCCTCTGCACCCACCCCTCATATGTCTGAACGCTGCTGGGAGTCCTCTGCACCCACCCCTCATATGTCTGGACGCTGCTGGCAGTGATATGCACCCACCCCTCATATGTCTGTCCACTGTTGGGAGTCCTCTGCACCCACCCCTCATATGTCTGTCCACTGCTGGTAGTGATATGCACCCACCCCTCATAAGTCTGTCCACTGCTGGGAGTCCTCTGCACCCACACCTCATATGTCTGGATGCTGCTGGTAGTGATATGCACCCACCCCTCATATGTCTGTCCACTGCTGGGAGTCCTCTGCACCCACCCCTCATATGTCTGAACGCTGCTGGGAGTCCTCTGCATCCACCCCTCATATGTCTGGACGCTGCTGGTAGTGATATGCACCCACCCCTCATATGTCTGTCCACTGCTGGGAGTCCTCTGCACCCACCCCTCATATGTCTGGATGCTGCTGGGAGTCATATGCACCCACCCCTCATATGTCTGGATGCTGCTGGTAGTGATATGCACCCACCCCACATATGTCTGTCCACTGCTGGGAGTCCTCTGCACCCACCCCTCATATGTCTGGACGCTGCTGGGAGTCCTCTGCACCCACCCCTCATATGTCTGGACGCTGCTGGTAGTGATATGCACCCACCCCTCATATGCCTGTCCACTGCTGGGAGTCCTCTGCACCCAACCCTCATATGTCTGGACGCTCCTGGTAGTGATATGCATCCACCCCTCATATGTCTGTCCACTGCTGGTAGTGATATGCACCCACCCCTCATATGTCTGGACGCTGCTGGTAGTGATATGCACCAACCCCTCATATGTCTGTCCACTGCTGGGAGTCCTCTGCACCCACCCCTCATATGTCTGGACGCTGCTGGTAGTGATATGCACCCACCCCTCATATGTCTGTCCACTGCTGGGAGTCCTGTTCACCCATTCCTCATATGTCTGTACGCAGCTGGTAGTGATATGCACCCACCCCGCATATGTCTGTCCACTGCTGGGAGTCCTCTGCACCCACCCCTCATATGTCTGTCCACTACTGGTAGTGATATGCACCCACCCCTCATACGTCTGTCCACTGCTGGGAGTCCTCTGCACTCACCCCTCATATGTCTGTCCACTGCTGGGAGTCCTCTGCACCCACCCCTCATATGTCTGTCCACTGCTGGTAGTGATATGCACCCACCCCGCATATGTCTGTCCACTGCTGGAAGTCCTCTGAACCCACCCCTCATATGTCTGGACGCTGCTGGTAGTGTTATGCACCCACCCCTCATATGTCTGTCCACTGCTGGGAGTCCTCTGCACCCACCCCTCATATGTCTGTCCACTGCTGGTAGTGATATGCACCCACCCCTCATATGTCTGTCCACTGCCTGGGAGTCCTCTGCACCCACCCCTCATATGTCTGGACGCTGCTGGTAGTGATATGCACCCACCCCTCATATGTCTGTCCACTGCTGGGAGTCCTCTGCACCCACCCCTCATATGTCTGTCCACTGCTGGTAGTGATATGCATCCACCCCTCATATGTCTGTCCACTGCTGGGAGTCCTCTGCACCCACCCCTCATATGTCTGGACGCTGCTGGGAGTCATATGCACCCACCCACGCACCCCCTTGGGGCTGTACACTGCTGGCCTGGACCTACACACACACCAATATGAAGGTAACATGCTGGGCCAGTCCTAGAGGCCCACATTTCTGGCGTGTGTACGCATCCTATCCCAAATTTACTGCTGCCGTAACGGGGTACGTGTGGTACGCACCGTACCCACGCATTCATGCGTGGGTACGGTCCGTACCTGAGTTGTAATGGTGCTGTAGCGGTTCTTGTGGTACGCACCGTACCCACGCATGAATGCGTGGGTACGGTCCATACCTGAGTTGGCATGGTGCCGTAGGTGTACGTGTGGTACGCACCATACCCACGCTTTCATGCGTAGGTACGGTCCATACCTGAGTTGGCATGGTGCTGTAGGGGTACATGAGGAACGCACTGTACTCACGCATTCATGCGTGGGTGCGATCCGTACCTGAGTTGTAATGGTGCCGTAGGGGTACGTGTGGTACGCACCGTGCCCAGAGTACGGTCCGTACCTGAGTTGACATGGTGCCGTAGGGGTACGTGTGGTACGCACTGTACTCACGCATTCATGCGTGGGTGCGGTCCGTACCTGAGTTGTAATGGTGCCGTAGGGGTACGTGTGGTACGCACCGTACCCTGAGTACGGTCCGTACCTGAGTTGTCATAGTGCCGTAGGGGTACGTGTGGTACACACCGTACCCACGCATTCATGCGTGGGTACAGTCCATGCCACTGTTGTAATGGTGCTATAGGGGTATGTGTGGTACGCACCGTACACGTCCACTTCCATTGTTGCGGTACGCAGGGGTTGCTGGACACGCCCCCCAAAGTGACCAGACCCTTGTGGTAATGTATGGCCTCCATGTCATAGGTTTGGGTTTGGTTATGGGGTATTTTTTGTACCCCTCACCCCCCTGGCCCCTGGATGTTGTTCTCACCTTCTGCGGCGTGTGCGTCGGGTGCGGTGCACCAGGTCGTAGGCCAAGAGGACCGGGATGACACGTACGATGGGGTTCATGGCGTGTACGTCGCATACCGGGGCTCCGTTGCGTGGCGGTTCGTGTCGAACTCTGCTTTTCTGGCTCTGTTTGACTACCGTAGAAAAAGAGCCGTACGGACGAATCGTACTTGCTGGGCCGGAAACCGCTGCCTGAATACGTCCGGACGTCGCGTACAAGCTGGTCCGGATCAGAATCGTAGGTATTTTTCCACGTACGGTCTTTTGTACGATTCGTACGGAAATAGGCTTTCTGTATGAATCGTACTTCCTAGGTTGTAGGGACAGTTTACCGGGTGTGAGTCGTACAGAGAAAACGCTCCGTACGACAATTCGTAGGAGCTTTTTTAACAGGATCGGAAACCGCCCCTTAATGTTGAATAGTATTATCGATAATATTGATATAAGTTGTAATTATATTTGTAAGTCGATATTAGTGTTATCAATATTTGTGTTGTGTTTCTTTATAATTTAAATAACTCAGTATTTTTGTTATCGATACTTTAGTAGTTGATATTTTTATAAACAATATTTATTAATGTGATATTTAAATATCGATATTTGTGTAAATTCTTGGTCAAGTATAGGATGTCGATATTTGTGTATACGATATTTTTACCCCGATATTTTTGTAGCTCTGTGCTTTTGTTATCGATATTTAAACAGTGATCCCACAGGCAAACACCACCTTGGTCAATGTGAATGCACATAGGGATATGGCCACATTTCACATGGGCACACCTGGGAGCATAGCTTCCAGCATATGTGTAACAAATCAACCCCACTGTCTCCCACCTAGCTGCTGTACCTGTCACACCTTCATGCGTCATTTCAACCTGGCACACATCCACAACACAATGACCACAGTCGGCGCAGAAATGACGAATGTTTGCATGAGCAGACATAAGAGGCCATGCAAAAAAGATCATCATTCATTGAGACGAGCATTGCTGTGATTGTCACTGCACCTCAACACATTGACATGTGTACACATTGCAGAGTCCAGAACAAGACTGTCCTGCCTACACGACCATCAAATTCATAAGTGACATGTGAGGGAGTACAGGCCAAACTACGAAATCACATACACAAACATGGCATGTGTGGTCACCAGTGGAGTAAATAGAACATTGGCATTGTGTGCACAATGATGTGCCATTGACCATGTGAGTACTGTGTACTGTTGATGTTTGCCAGATGGCCAATGCCATTATATGGCACCCATATTGCGGTAGCTCCCACCTGGCCCCTGTGGTGTGTCACCAGCACCCCCATTCACACAAGTGTGGTAGTGATAGGCATGGAGACATGGGGAAATGGCGGTTGGCATGCTCCGCCTCCTGAATTGCTGTGCCTCGTGTCAATGTATGGCACCCATATCGCGGTAGCTATCACCTGGTCCCAGCGGTGTGTCACCAGCACCCCCATTCAAACAAGTGCGGTAGTGATAGGCATGGAGTCATGGGGAAATGGTGGTTGGCATGCTCCGCTGCCTGAATTGCGGTGCCTCGTGTCAATGTATGGCATCCATATCGTGGTAGCTACTGCCTGGCCCCAGCGGTGTTTCACCAGCCCCCCCTATTCACACAAGTGCGGTAGAGATTGGCATGGAGACATGCCCAAATGGCAGTGGGCAAGCTCCGCCATCCATATCGCGGTAGCTACCGCCTGGCCCCAGCGGTGTGTCACCAGCACCCCCATTCACACAAGTGCGGTAGTGATAGGCATGGAGACATGGGGAAATGATGTTTGGCATGCTCCACCGCCTGAATCGCGGTGCCTCGTGTATGGCACCCATATTGCGGTAGCTACCGCCTGGCCCCAGCGGTGTATCACCAGCACCCTCATTCACACAAGTGCGGTAGTGATTGGCATGGAGACATGCCCAAATGGCGGTGGGCATGCTCTGCCGCCCAAATAGCGGTAGCGCACACTGGGCCCCAGGGGTGTGTCACCGCCATGGAGCTTGCCCTAGAGTTAATGGGAACCTTGATTGACGTGGCATGATGCAATTTTGAAGATCGCGGTAGGCGTGCTCCGCCACCGCGGAGGCGGTCATTGGATACATTTGAAAGATGCCCCATCGCGCTAGCGCACACCGGACCCCAGCGGTGTGTCACCGCCATGGAGCATGCCCTTACAGCCAATGGGAACCTTGATTGCGGTGGCATGATGCAATTTTGAAGATCGCAGTAGGCGGTCATTGGATGCATTTGAAAGAGGCAGACCAGGACCACCAATTTCTGCAGCTTGGCACCTTTGAAACGACCCCAGGGGGCTATATATGTGTGGGAGTGAGCCCCAAATTTCCACTGCTCCCAGAGCCTGCTGCCAGAGACCCCTCACCTGCTGCTGCCTCCAGGGACTGCTGCCAGAGACCCCTCACCTGCTGCTGCCTCCAGGGACTGCTGCCTGAGACCCCTCACTTGCTGCTGCCTCCAGGGACTGCTGCCTGAGACCCCTCACCTGCTGCTGCCTCCAGGGACTGCTGCCTGAGACCCCTCACCACCCAATTCTGCCGCTGTTGTCTCATGTCCACAGTGATGGCAAGGACAGAGAAGATCCGTGCCAGTCCCTTCACGTGCGAGGAGCTGGAAGTCCTGGTGGACGAGGTGTTCACACAGTACCCAAGGCGATATGGTGCCCCAAATGTCGTGGTAAGTCCTCAACAGTGGGGGGATCGGGCAGGGGGGCACACATGTAGTTGGACTGATGCAGTATGTGCCTGGGAGTGTGGGGTTGTGTCATGCAGTGCCTAACATGCTGTCTCCAGGGGGAAGGTGTGTGTACCCAATGCCACAGGTTTCCCTGCCTTCACATATATGTATGAGTGACCTGTGTCGTGTTGTCAGCCATACAGTGACGCAGAAGGTTGTTCATGCAGGAGTCAGGACAGTGATTGCTTGGCTGAATGGCTGTGTGTGCCCCTGTAGTTCATCTCAGTGTGAGCCCACATGGCCAGCACAGTCCCCGCCCACAAAGACAAGGACACAACACTTCACTTACAGAGTATTAGATCAGTCTTTTCTCATTGCACTCCAGCTATGGGCCATCTCAGCACTATAGATTGCACACAACCGGCCTTGTGATGAGGATTTTGGATTTGTGAGATCATGTCCCTCAATTTGACAATCATGACACAGTTATCTATTCACAGGGCAGGTACATTGGGGGCTGCGCAGTCTTGGACACAGTGGGCCCGATTCACAGAACTAACTTAAGACAAAATCCTAAACTTACTACCATTTTCGTATTCACAGAAGGCACTTACTCATTTTGGTATTCACAGAAGACACTCACTCACTTCGGTATTCACAGAAGTTAGGAGTCCTAACTTTAGGACTCCTAAATGCCTTCTGTGAATACCGAAAGTCTTAAAATTAGGATTTTTCTCAGTTTAGGAGTCCTAAAGTTAGGACTCCTAACTTTACTGCTACTAAACTGAGAAAAATCCTAATTTTAAGGCTTTCGGTATTCACAGAAGGCATTTAGGAGTCCTTAAGTTAGGAGTCCTAACTTTACTACTACTAAATTGAGAAAAATCCTAATTTTAAGACTTTCGGTATTCACAGAAGGCATTTAGGAGTCCTAAAGTTAGGACTCCTAACTTCTGTGAATAACGAAATGAGTAAGTGCCTTCTGTGAATACCAAAATGAGTAAGTGCCTTCTGTGAATACCAAAATGATAGTAAGTTTAGGAATTTGTCTTAAGTTAGTTCTGTGAATTGGGCCCAGTGAGTCCACCCCCAGACACAGGTTGATATGTGATGTATGTGTTGCTCAACCCAAAAATGGACTGGAGATGTGGGCAGGCTACATAGGGGTTTCAGTGCTGGCATCCTGCATGTGTATGAGATGTGCAGGGATTGTGTTCCCCCTCACACCTGCATGCATTTACATCAGCTTTTACCATGCAGATGTACCATGTGAGATGTACTCTAGTCTCTGATAGACATATCGTTGGATTTCTGATGAGTTTGTATCTTGCTTCTATACTGATAGATGTCGGTACATAACACTGTGTCACTGATCATTTCCACCTCTTGTCTCCCATGCCTGCAGCTCAAGGTACACCAGTGTAAGACTGTGTGGAGGGCCATTGCAGCTCTGGGGGTCTCAAACCGATGGCGCACCCACTGTCACAAGAGGTGGGACGACATCAGCCGGCTGGCAAAGAACGTGGCGGAGATGACCTTGGGGCTGCTTCCTCGCACTGGGAATTTGACACGGCGCAGCATGACACCACTAATGGGGCGCATCTTGGCGGTGACACAGCCTAAGCTGGATGCACGTTTGAAGGAGCATCAGCAGCAAGCCAGGTGTGAGCATTTAGGGAGGGTGAATTTGGCTGGGAGTGGCTGCATGTGTACAGAGCCTGTGCCAGCGCTGGCCTATGTGATGTTGGTAGTGTGATGCAGTGGCATGTAAGTGGCTGCTGGGCTGGGTGCCGGTGTCATGCATTTGCCATACCTGTACTTAAAAAGGTGATTTAAATGCTGTGCATTCCCATTGCATTCTGAGTTGTGCTCTTCAGGTTTCTTCTGCATTGGGGTAGTCTTGGGATTCCCATGGGAGAAAACAGCAGTGTTCCCGATCTGAGTATGCCTTCATCAATGCGTCCATTGCATGCACCCAGATTGGGGAGGCCTAGACGTCTGACAACAATGTGCACCAGTCTTTGGGCCCCAAAGTACGACATGGTGGGTGGCATGGGCTAATGGCCATTGTGGACTGTCATGTTGTAGTCTGTGTCTGTGTTGTCCCCTCGTGTTCCATCCAGATCTGTCAGTGGCAACAAGTAGTGTGCCCCCATCATGTCCCTAGGTGTGCTCAGAGCTAGTTGTGTGCCTGGTTGAACAGAGCCACAAGCAGGGTGTTCTGCTGTGTGGTCATCACATGGCTCACTCATGCCTGAATTTCCAGTTTTGTGGTAAATAATTTAATTACCGGGACTTAATTTGATACAGAAACATAATAAAATAGCTCAGTAAATAAGAGGCAGAATCCGTGGTATTAGAGGTTCGGAATGGGCTTTATTCCAATGGTCGATTATAATCGGTTGCTCCAAGTTCCATCACCACGAAGGTTCAGGAAGTGAAGTACATACATTATTGATAATTATTCACTTTTATACAATAGGCATTACAGTGAGGCCAATGCAAGAGGCGTAACAATTGATAGCAAAAGATAACATTTCACATGCGTAGCTGAAGGAGGCGTAATTGGGTGTAACAAGGAAAACGTCATTGGTTATGATGTCACATATGGGTGGACCTATGAAATAATTTCGCAATGTCAGCAGAAATACTTGGCAGAGATGCGCGCGCAGCAGCATGACGTGTGATTGACGTGTAACTAGGGGGTGAAGGGGACTTGACATTTAGCTCTACATGTGGCGACAGAAGTCTGGAGGGTCAAGTCAACCTAATCCCAAATCATATCTAACATCCTATGTTTAAAGAACTAAGTTATCCAAAAGAGAGGTCTCTTCGAGTAGAATCTTATTCTATACTGACTATACTGACTGTTAGTGCGTGTACAAGCGTCGAAGTGTCTACACTGTATGCGAGGGCGGAAATCTTCCATAGCAATAGGGCTATGAATTACTTGCATAAAGACAGAGAAGCCGAGCCTTTGCTCGGTAGCTAGAAGAATGTTTACTTAAACTGCTAGACAGGAATGCATCGGGCAGGGAACGGAGCAGATAACTTCGAAGGTGAAATACAGTTTTTGGCAAGCAGCAGGCTGATGTCAGGCTTCGTGAGCCGCGCAGAGAATGAGACAAAGTTCATGGTCGCAGATGCAGGCTCAGACTGGAGCTTTCAGAGGCAGAAGGCAAGAAGAGTTCGATGACAGAATCAGGGCCTACTTGCCTGGACTGTAAAATGGCATAAGTGAACCATATAAAGCCGGTGGCCTTTCATACTTAGGAATGGAATATCCGGCCTATTCATGGCGGATCTGACAGAGGACAGGTTGACGGTGGACGCACATGTGTTTGCGTCTTTATAACTGGAACTGGAGGGAACATACATGTACTTGTGATTCATACATGAAACCGTTGGGGTCCAAGATAGGGGACATAACTGATCAGAAAAATCCATATTTCCACATTCCCTCCTTGTCCCCTACTTGCCCGTCAAGAGATATCGATCTTCATTAATCCATTGATCTGTTCATATAGCATCATTTGTTCTTCTTTCTTCTTCCGGGATCTTGAATGAAAATCTTGATGTGGAATGCACGATGTGGCACACAGACCACAAATCGCTGGTCCACATTGCAGACATAGACAGCAACTGAATAGTATGAGAAGGCCAATACCTAGGAAAGATAGGACCTTCCATCCAAAGGTAGATAATACACTCCAAAACCAACCGGACCAAGTCCAGGTGCCTGTATTCTGGTGTATCTGGCTTACAATCTTATGAAGGCGAGTTATGGCTTTATATACAGATGGCGAATTTTCTGGTATGAAAATGCAACAGCTTGATCCGATGACCCTACAAGCTCCGCCCCTATCGGCCAGGATGACGTCAAGGACAAGACGATTTTGAAGCACAACAATCCGCATAGCAGACTGCTCTTCTGTTAAATTGCCTAAGGCGGAAATAGTTTCGTTCACTACTGCTTCAAGGGTTCTAGTTAATCTACGTATCAGCTTACTATTAGTAACGGTACCTATATAGGGAAAGAGACCTTTATTGAAATCTGTGTATTTTTCCCATGCTGTTTCAGTGTAATCGACTATTGGGAGATCTCTCCTTACTCTATTATATACTAAATGAGTATTTCTGTGATAATCAGGAGGAGCTAGAAAAACAGGTGGCAAAAGGAATCCAATGTAGCAAGACCCATCCCAATCTAGAGGCAAACGTACATATGCCGTCTGACCACATATGAAATAGGAATGGCGAGAAGCTCTAAATGTGGATTTGCCTTGATCACTAAATTCTACTATAGTGGTGCATTTACTATGGCCCATGTGTATGGAGCCATTCTTTCTTATACATAATTCCCCTTTTACTGGGAATACGGACATGGCGGGCAAGATTGGTGTAGCTTCAGATTCAACGTTCAGGATCATGAGGTTAAGTGTAAAATTACCTAATCCATACACTTCATTTTCTAGATCAGTTCCTGTTCTCTGAGGGAGTCCCTCCTTGTTAGGATGGCAGACCTTAAGCAAAACTAAGTTCAAATTTCCCCATACCCAGTTATCTTGATAAACTGCAGAATTCGAATCTAGAGAATTAATTAAACTAAACCATGCTCCACAGGAGCCGTTGTGTGTGAACGGGTAAGGAAAGAGAGGTAGAATTCCTTTATAATTCTGATAGGGAGGGAGTCGGCCACATATCCAACAATTTGTAGCATTGCTAACCTGATGGGAATGATGTAACATACTAATAAACGTGTTATTGCGCAGCGCAAATCTATAAGACAACTCAAGCGGAGGTAATTCACTAAAAGAATGTTCAGCAGTAACATTGTAAACATGTCTAGAAATAGGATAATATATGTGCAACAATATACTTGCAGTAATTATTAAAAGACTTAAGAAAAACAAAATTAATAACGTCACTATACAATGACTACGCAGTGATTTACAGTACGCCTGTCGTTTCAACATTTTTCGGGTGCTTTCTCTATTCAGGTCCAAGGGATACATGTCAGAGACAATTCAACCGCTTCACCTTGGAGAGGACTTAAACAATCAAATTGCTCGACTGATTGGGCCTGAGCTTTAATTTATAATGTTCGGAATCACTTTTTTCCACAAAAGGAAGTTTTGAGTCAATGGGTGAAGACACACAAGGTGTGGTATTCACTTCTGATTGTGGTCCATGAAATTTCTTGATATGACTTGAATGAATCCAGCCTTTCCTGCCCTCGATCTTCACGGCTGTCCTTGTGGTGAGCAACACCAACTGGGGCGATTTCCACCTAGGTTTCAGCTGAGTCTTTCGATCAAAGTTCCTCACGAGGACCAAGTCTCCCGGAACTACGTCATGGGGTTTCACCTCAGTGTTGTCAGGAAAAGCTGCAGCTACCTGTGAACGACAAGATTGTAGTGCAGACATCAAGGAAGCCAAGTAATCTGTCAGCATATTACAGTCAACATCAGTTATTTTGCGTGGTATAGGCGTCCCCCACATATTTGGTGGTCTGCCGAAGATCACTTCATACGGGGATAGCCCTGTTCGAGAATGTGCTACCATTCTCATGTAAAAGAGTGCAACGGGTAACGCTACTACCCAGTCGACACCTTTCTCTCTGCATATTTTGGACAATCTGATTTTCAGTATCTGATTATGTCTTTCTACGAGACCTGCTGCCTCGGGGTGTCGGACACAGTGGAATTTCCACTGATAGCCTAACAAAAGTGAAACGTGTTTCATTAATTCGGATGAGAACGGCTGGCCGTTATCTGAGTGAACAACACGTGGTAAACCGTATCGTGGGAAGAATTCTCGAACCAACTGTTTGGCAGTAGTCGGGGCAGAGTAATCTGAAACCGGGTATGCCTCCGTCCAACGGGAAAGAGCACATACAACTACGAGAACATATTTGAATCCTCTACATCGTTCCATCTGGATATAATCCATCTGGAGGACTTCAAAAGGGTGATCAGGAGGATGAAATCCACCCTGTTCTACGGGAACGCTTTTTCCTGGGTTGAACTGGCAACAGATCATACAGGTACGAACTTTTTGTTTGGCTGCTGCTCGTAAATGTTTATTGAACCAAATGTGTTGAATGCTATCTAGCATAGCTTTTTCTCCTAGATGTGCTGGACTATGTACAGTGTTAATTATAACTTGGACCATTGAATCAGGAAGGAACCACACAGACTTTTCCTTCATCATCCATCCTTGATCCGTTTGGATCCCTCCTAATTCAGTCCATTTCTTTATTTCGTCTGATGTAGCATGTGTCTGTATGTCAATTACGTCAAGAGTAGGATCTTTAACCGTCATACAATGTGTTGGCGTCGGGACTATTGTCTTTGTCATGTCGGATGTTTGAGTTTGAGCGGTCTGTTTAGCTGTTCTGTCGGCTAGGTCATTGCCTTGAGAAATGATATCAGTAACTTTCGTATGAGCCTTACATTTCATAATTGATATTGCAGTGGGTAGATGTATTGCATCTAATAAGGCATGGATAAGGGGTCCGTGCTGAATGTGGGCACCGTGGGAAGTTAAATAACCTCTCTCTCGCCACAGCACGCCGAAGTCATGTACAACTCCGAATGCATAACGTGAATCAGTGTATATGTTTACTTTTTTATTTGTGGCTTGAATACAGGCTTGGGTCAGAGCGATGAGCTCTGTGGCTTGAGCTGACAAGGTATTTATGCAATTTGTTTCAATGATTTCAGTATCTGTTGTGACTGCGTAAGCGGCCACTAACTCTCCTGTACTAGTTCTCATACATGAACCATCTACATACAACGTCAGGTCTGGGTCTGATAATGGGACATCGGTTAAGTCTTGTCTGGGTTTCGTCGTTATTGTAATAACTTCAATACAGTCATGGGCTAGCGGGTCTGTTCCGATTACAGGTAAAAGTGTGGCAGGATTCAATGTGTTACAGCGTCTTATTTCTATATGTGGCTGAAACAAGGTTAACTCGTACCCTGTAAGTCGCGCTATAGTCAAGTGTTGTGTTTGCGTTCTATTCACAAGAACCTCCACTGCATGTGGTACTTGAACTGTCAATGGATGTCCTAACACTATGGCATCGCTTTGTCTGATTGCTAAAGCTGTCGCTGCCACTGATTTCAGGCACGCAGGCAAAGCCTGAGCTACGGGATCTAATGTACTAGAAAAATAAGCACATGGTTTGTGTGCTCCTGCTTGTTCCTGTGTGAGTACTGACAAAGCAGTACCTTCGCGTTCTGTAACAAAGAGTGTAAACTGCTTATGGTAACATGGCGTTGCTAAGACCGGTGCTTGACATAAAGCTTTCTTTAAGCTTTCAAAAGCTTGTGTATGTTCCTGAGTCCAAGGGAGAACAGTCGATGTGGCTGCCTCCTGTGTTGTCAACTGAATGAGTGGTTTTGCTAGAAAAGCATACTGAGGGATCCACTGCCTACAATATGAAGTGAGGCCTATGAAAGCCCGTACCTCCTTTTGTGTCTTGGGTATTGGCATGTTAGCTATTAACTGAATGCGGTCAGGTGTAAGCTGCCTTCCCTCCTTGGACAGTGAGTGTCCAAGATAAACAACTCGCTGGACACAGAATTGCAGCTTAGAAGGGGACACCTTGTGCCCCTTTTCGGCTAGAAATTGTAAAACTGTCAGTGATGCTTTCTCACATTCGGGTTCGCTTCTTGCGGTGATCAACAGATCATCGACATATTGAAGCAGAGCAGTGTTAACTGGCATGTGGATACTGTCGAGTTCTCGTTTCAGTGCTTGGCTATAGATGCTGGGGCTTTCTGTAAATCCTTGAGGTGCGCGTGAGAATTTAAAGCTACGTCCATTTAAACTAAATCCGAACAAATATTGGCTTTCCGGATCTATTGGGACGCTGAAAAAGGCATTCTTGAGATCAATTACAGCAGAGGTGTCAAACTCAAATTCATCGGGGGCCGCATCAGCAGTTTGGTCACCCTCAAAGGGCCGGTTGTATCTGTAGGAGTATGTGTCCACTCTTTATTATCATAAATTATTGTCACTGCATTCAATTATTACTGTTTTTTGTAATAATATCCAAAGTTTACCGCTCGGACTTTTAAGCAGAATAATAAGCAGACCCCCCCCCTAATAAGCAGACTCCCCCTCCCCCCACATACATCATATGTACTTACAGTACAGGAGAGAAGGGTTCAGGCAGCCGTTGGATCTGTCACATCACAGGATGGCATGCGCTCAATATAAAAACAAGTGGAGGTTTCCTCAATGCATGTAAAGTGGAGGTTTCCTGTGTAGAACGCTAGAAGGCAGACGTTCTCTGGCTTGGAGGCTGCCGCGCAATGCGCTGAAGAGGCGGCCGCGCATGCGCTGAAAACTGTCCATAGGTAGACTTAACCAAAAAAGAGGCAGTACAAATGTTTGCAAAGGCCTCACAGTAAGTTGTTGCGAAAAAACTCTTTTAAATAGTGGCTCATGCGACTTCTTCAAGCTACACCAAGATACGTTTGCTAACTGAGTTTACAATAGCAATCAGAAAAGCAATCAGTTTAAAAAATAAATGGAGTGAAGGCAACCCGAACACTAACCCTCAGGGTGAGGAACAGGACAGCACCCCTCTATTTCCTGAAACAAGGGGACACGGGGGTGGAGGGAGAGCTTACCTGCGTTATCCAAGCTCCGGGCCGGGGGTCACATAAGTTCCTCCTCCTCGGGATCCTGCGTGCGGGGCAATCACAGCTCGCAATCCAGGAAATGAAAAGGGAAAGCTCAGCCGAGCCAGCACCTGGGGCGCGGGAAGGCGCTGCGCGGGCGGACGGGGCAGTCAGCTCATCTGATCTAGTTCAGTGGCAGCCCGGGGAAATCTCAGCGCAGCCTTCCCTGGCAGCGCCGCTGGAGGAGTCCGCTTGTCCGCCCGCGGCCAGCGCCAAGAAGCTAAACAACAATCCACACAAACAGTGACACACTGTGGCTGCCTGGGCTGCAGAAGCCGAGACCAGCGACCAGGAGCCTGCGGAGCAAAGGGGCAGAGTCAGCGCCGGCTGGGGCCCTGCAGGGCAGAGGGACGCGTGCTGCACTCGCTGCTCCCAGGGCTGCTGCACCTTCCTGCCCGCCTCCTGCCCCTCCTCCTTTCACTCCTCTCTCCGGTGCGTGGTGCGCTCCCAGCTCCGCAGGAAGGACAGCGACAGCAGGTCCCCCTCGCAGCTGCAGTTACATTCTCCCCAGTAACATGGCGGCCGGCCTGAGGAGCGGGAGAGGGAGGGAGATGGGCTGCCACGTAGCGGGAAGGAGGGAGGGAGGGGGGTCAAAAGGAAAGTGCTCGCGTCACTCCACCCACTCCTCTCCCACTGAGCAGCACCGGCTGAAATGATCGCATCTCTCGCACACTTCAGGGAGGGCTGTAATATATTACAATAATTACAAGTTTGGCTGGCGGCCGGCGGCGGCTACACGGGCCACATGAGGAGGTCTGGCGGGCCGGATTCGGCCCGCGGGCCTTGTGTTTGACACCGCTGAATTACAGTAAAGAATGTTGCCTCGGAATCAATAGCTGTCAGTAATGACGAGATATCTGGGACCACAGGGAATAGTGGCAAAATGCATTTGTTTAATTCGCGCAGATCAATAACCAGTCGATATACTGGCGGGGCCTTTGGATCTGTTCGTTTAAGAATCGGAATTATCGGTGAATTACATACATTGGAGTCTGTTTCCACAACCACTCCTTGGGCAATGAGCTCGTCAATGATTTGTAGTAAAGCCACTACAGCATCTGGTGGTAACTTGTATTGTCGCATTCGTGGTAGTACCACTCCTGCCTTTAATGTGACTCGATATGGTGTAATGTTCATGCAACCAACATCCGTAGGGCCTTGTGCCCATAGATGTGTAGGTAAAGTCTGCAGTCGGGGATCCATGTCTCTAGACACATAGTGACCTTTAAAATCACGTAAAAACAATCTTACTCCTTCCGGAGAGCAACATATTATAGCTCCTAGAGCTTTCAGTGTTTTTATTCCTAACAAATTTTCTGGACATGATTTAGTAAGCAATAAATCTGTAGTTCGGGTCAAAGGTCCTATCGTAAGTGGAAGAGGTTGTGACACTTCATTAACAATAGGTTTTCCTGAAAAACCAAGGGAAATATTCTGAGAGCCTGAGAGGGGTGCCCCTGGAACTTCACTACGTTTTATGGTTGTTCGACTTGCCCCTGTATCGAGTAAGAATTTTCTGTCTTGGCCTAATAATTCACTATGTACATAAGGTCCTTCTTGATCTACAGGTATCTCGATAAGGGGTAAGTCAACTTCCCTCTCTAGGCTTGTTCATGCGTATCGTTGATAATCAGGATAGTCATACTGTGCGGTCTGGTACAGTTGTCTTGTCGTCGTTTGTGTGGCAGCAACGGGCAGCGCTGGTGCAGCAGGCACAAACTGTATAGACTGTGGTGGAGCTGGCATGGACTGCGCATGCTGTGGGGCTCCTTGTTCATTCTGATCCTGTCTAGGTGGCCGTGGTCTTTCTTTTGTATTACCTATGGCGATATTATGTTTCAAAACTGGACAATCGTGTACGTAATGACCTGGCTTTTTACAATAATTGCATGTCCCTTTTACAGGTCCTGTTGGATCACTGGAATGTGTCGTACCCTTTTTATGTCCTTCAGCTGGAACTGTCTGGGAAACTAGCATTTTCATTTTCGTGTCTTTCATACGTCTATGTTCATGTTCTTGTTCCTCTCTAATTCTATTGTGATGGTACTGTAACATTTGTAACATTTGTGATGGGGTGTTACCTTGCCAGGTACTCTCGAATTTTAATACTCTATTCTTCACTTGAGGCAAGGCATTTTCTACTAATTTTGTCACAAACAGATGTGGGTATGATTCACTACTTGCTTTTATGCCACTATTTATACCAAAACATTTTTCAAATCTGGCATAGAAATCACTAGTGTCTTCATCTTGCTTCTGTTTACAGGCTGAAATTGTACCCCAGTCTTCCTTTTTCGTGGTTAATAAGCGTGGCAGTACCTGTACTAGTAAACCTGGTAGTGCTTTAGTTTTATCCCCAAGTCCTGCTCCTGCAGTTCGGGCCTTTTCTTCTGCTTCTAATACTGACCATTCTATCTTTTGGTCTCCTACCTCCCACTCCTTTTCCCTGAGTTTCTCATAAATGCCAGCAGGCATTAATACCTTTAATATTGTCATGATGTCGGGATAGGTATACTCTCCCATGAGTAACATGTCTTTAATTTCTCGGTGGAAACCCGCTGGGTCTTTGTCATGACTGGGTACCACTTTCTTCATTTCTAACAATTCTATTTTCGATATGGGTGTATATACAAATACGCGTTTAAACTCATTGTCCTCGCCTTTTATTGGGTGCACTTCTCGTAAGGGATTCTGTCTGTCCATGTAATACGTGGTTCTTTCCTTGATGGGCAATGAGACATGTTCTGAGCATACAAAAAGAATGTACTGTTTTCTTGATTCTAGTATTTCTTTAATTAATTTAGTACCTGAACCTCTCCATCTATTCATGAGTAATTCAGTCAATATGTCAGGTAAGGGACCAGGATCTGAATGTTGGCTTTTATATAGTATAAGAAGTTGTTGAATCATATAAATCCCAGCTAAACGCTGTTCATCTGGGGTGAGATTCAAAAATGTGCGTGCTACTGTATCATCACTATACTTCCCGGGACTGTCAACCCAATGGACAGCTGACCTGGCTAATTCTTGTTCATCCATAGAATCGAGAAAATGATAACCCCTTCGTTCTCGGAGTAATTTGTCAGCTGCTTGGAATGAATGCTCGTTAGACCTTATATTTATTATTGGTGTTTGGAAATTCCTGTTATTATCTTGACATATCGGACGTATCGGGTCAATAAGACATCTAGTACTATTACAAGATCTTCCTCTACCTACATAGGCTATGGTGTCTGACTGTCCTGTGGACAGTCCTGATCCTTCTTCCTCGTTTTGTTCGGACTGGTCTACCGCTAATCTCTCTTCATGTGAACGTTCTATTTCTTTACGGATCTTTCGGCACATGGCTACTATACAATTTTGCTTATCATGTCTACCTTCTGATATATTCTGGCTCCATCTGGTAAGATTTTGCATTGCTTCCGGGTCTACCCCCGGTCGGTCTTGATTTCGGATCACACAATTTATGAGGAAACGTAACAGTTCCCCCTGTATCTCCACTTTCTGGTATTCCATAGCTCTGTTAATACATTCAGAATCTCGCCCTGTTTGGACAAAATGGTATATATTATCTAGATGCGCAGTCATTCCTGGTAACTTCCCTAAATACACTGCGGCTCGTCTGATACGTAATGATGCCATGATCATTTCGTCCTCTTTGCCGGGCACAGGGTCATATCTACAATCTATAAGAAGTTCCTTAAGCGTACGGGCATTTATGAGTTTGGGGGTACGTGAATGTGCTGACTCTTGAAAAGTAAGTTTATTTATTCTGGGTGGCGTAGAAAAAATGTTGCTAGTACCTCCCGTAGCCCCGTCTGGGGTATCGGGCGTGAAAGGATTCGTTGAACGCGACACAGCAACTATAGGTGTGGACACAGCTATAGAAGTAGCAGTAGGAACAGATGCAGAAACAGATGTGCTTGCCGGAATTTGTTGCTGTAGAGATACGGGTACTGGATCTTGGCGTTGAACCTCCCTGGCAGGCGGTCTATGTGGGGCGGGATTAGCATACTCGGGAGCTGCGTCATCTAAATATGAGGAAAGAAAAACGTCTTCTGCGGTTCTAGGATGCCCCTTAGGATGTACCTTTATTGGAAATAATGGGGTTGGCAAGTCTTTTGGTATCTCTGGAGTAGCCTTAGGTAATCCTTCGGCCAGAAGGGGATACATACCATTCTTAAGGGCATTTCTTTGTCTGTCTACTTGTTCTGATTTCACTCGTGTACCTTCTTCAACCAATATATTCTCTCGGATTTTATTTGAATTCTCTCTATTTCTCTCTTCCTGTCGGAGTGCTTTTTCTGTACGTCTATGAGATTCTTTACGCCATAACTCAATGGCGTCCTTCTGTGACTGTCTGACTTTCCTTTTCCATAACTCTTCTTCTACTTTCACGATGCACTCTGCATCCCAGGTTCCCGCTGCGGGCCACCTCTGACTTTCTGGTAATTCCTTGGTGTAGTCTACCCATAAATCAAGAAATAATATAGCGTCTAAGCCATGTTTATGATACATGAAGTACCCTGGAGTGTCCCTAGGAGGAATAGGAACGGCTTCTTCGAGTACCCCTTTTCTTGTTGTGATCTGTCTTAATTTCGAAAAGAGCGGCATATTGAAAACTGATCTGATACTTGATTTTGAACAAACTTAATACATTAAACACAATAATGAACAGTCATTCACACCACAATATGCAGAACGTTATTAAAACATTTAACATTTAACATTTAACTGAGCAACGATGATAATGACGATCTAAGGAAAACTTAATCATTAAACATAATACTCGACTTTAACTGGATTATTCTGAATTTATATACTTGATATACTAGATATACTGCTAAACAGTACAGATACACTGCTGAAACAGTGCAGACCGGATTTGTGTACCCAAACCCGTCTTGACCGGCACAAACCTATGTGCACGTCAGAACGCCCCCCCAGTAATGGTACTCACCGGGTAGCTCGGAAACGGAAGGCCTCGGAAACTGAACTGAACTTGAACCGGACTGGACTCGACTCGAACACTTCGGAGACTGGACTCGACTTGGGACTTCGGAAACTGGTGGGCCTCTGTATACCTCGGATCTTGCTCTCTCAGCTAGGCTCTGGTCGGGATACTTCGCACTTCTCACCGCCTCGTCTGGGTGTTGATCGCAGCCTCAGTCGCCCCCGCTTGACCGGAGGGAGATACAGGAAATCCTGCTGGTACGCGTTATTGTCCGTCCAGCTGTGGCAGGAGACCGGGCCTGCAACTCACCGCCGGCGCGTGAGATGAGAAAGTGTCCCTATTCGGGCGCCATTCATGTGGTAAATAATTTAATTACCGGGACTTAATTTGATACAGAAACATAATAAAATAGCTCAGTAAATAAGAGGCAGAATCCGTGGTATTAGAGGTTCGGAATGGGCTTTATTCCAATGGTCGATTATAATCGGTTGCTCCAAGTTCCATCACCACGAAGGTTCAGGAAGTGAAGTACATACATTATTGATAATTATTCACTTTTATACAATAGGCATTACAGTGAGGCCAATGCAAGAGGCGTAACAATTGATAGCAAAAGATAACATTTCACATGCGTAGCTGAAGGAGGCGTAATTGGGTGTAACAAGGAAAACGTCATTGGTTATGATGTCACATATGGGTGGACCTATGAAATAATTTCGCAATGTCAGCAGAAATACTTGGCAGAGATGCGCGCGCAGCAGCATGACGTGTGATTGACGTGTAACTAGGGGGTGAAGGGGACTTGACATTTAGCTCTACATGTGGCGACAGAAGTCTGGAGGGTCAAGTCAACCTAATCCCAAATCATATCTAACATCCTATGTTTAAAGAACTAAGTTATCCAAAAGAGAGGTCTCTTCGAGTAGAATCTTATTCTATACTGACTATACTGACTGTTAGTGCGTGTACAAGCGTCTAAGTGTCTACACTGTATGCGAGGGCGGAAATCTTCCATAGCAATAGGGCTATGAATTACTTGCATAAAGACAGAGAAGCCGAGCCTTTGCTCGGTAGCTAGAAGAATGTTTACTTAAACTGCTAGACAGGAATGCATCGGGCAGGGAACGGAGCAGATAACTTCGAAGGTGAAATACAGTTTTTGGCAAGCAGCAGGCTGATGTCAGGCTTCGTGAGCCGCGCAGAGAATGAGACAAAGTTCATGGTCGCAGATGCAGGCTCAGACTGGAGCTTTCAGAGGCAGAAGGCAAGAAGAGTTCGATGACAGAATCAGGGCCTACTTGCCTGGACTGTAAAATGGCATAAGTGAACCATATAAAGCCGGTGGCCTTTCATACTTAGGAATGGAATATCCGGCCTATTCATGGCGGATCTGACAGAGGACAGGTTGACGGTGGACGCACATGTGTTTGCGTCTTTATAACTGGAACTGGAGGGAACATACATGTACTTGTGATTCATACATGAAACCGTTGGGGTCCAAGATAGGGGACATAACTGATCAGAAAAATCCATATTTCCACAGTTTCCACACACTGTTTGAGTCTATATAGTAATTTGGCACGATGTGATTGCACAGGGTGGTGTGCAACATGTAGATTTGGTCATCTTTTGTTATGCATTGCTTGCATATGTTTATTCTGTTGCTGCCACTGACCTGACCCTACATCTCTCTCTCTCATGCAGCATCTCCTGTGATCACGGAGGGACAGGAGACAGACACCAGTGGGGGTGAAACTAGCACGACAGCTGCACAGGAGCCCAGTGACACAGATGTCACCAGCGCCTCAGAGGGGGACAGGAGTCTGCTGGAGGAATCCCTGCCTGAGACGTAAAGCACCACATCATCTAATGCCAGCGGGGATGTATCCGTGTTGGCGGGCATAGGGAATGGGGACTCTGCATTATCTTCCACCACACAGTGCCCACCCTCCCAGCCACTTCCTCTGGTGCTGCATGTGTCCGCCTCAGTAAGAGGGGAAGAGTGTCCTTCACCCCTGGCACCACTGCCCTTCCCCCTGTCCCCCCTGCTGCCATCAGTGCTGAGTCTGTGGACCTTTTGCGCCAGCTGTGTGTAGGCCAGACAGCTTTCCTCAATGCCTTCATTGACCTTGACAAAAAATTGGCCCAGGTAATTGCTTTCATGGAGGGCATACATTCAGACGTGGGTGGGCTGCACCGGACTGTCCAGGCTTAGTCCTCAACAGTGACGTCTGCCCTTCAACAGGCACATACTCACAGTCCAGCTCCGGTCCCTTTGTCCACCCCCTTGACAGTGGCCACGTCTGATGATAGTGACCACGGTCCACATATATCAAAGTCACGATACGGCACACGATGCACACAGCAGCAGCAACCCAAGCGGTCCCGGGCGCAGACACCATTCCCACAGAAGATCAAAGCCGTCCCAGAGCGCAGAGAGAAAAACCCGTCAGGCGACACCAGGGGACAAAAAGCAAAGCAGCAGACCTCAGGCACACATGCCTCACAGGCATCCCTATGAGAGGACTCTCCTGTCCCTAAAGCATCTCGCCAAGAGAAGCATACAGTTTCTGTGACCACCAAGGAGGTGGTGCATGCCAAGGGTACACCTAGGAAGGGCTCAAAGGCAGATTCACTCACCACCTCAACTCCCATTCCAAGCCCAGTGAAGCAGGAGGGCACTGTAGGGGTGACACCTGGTAAACAGGGGAAGGGGGGGGGGGGGGCAGAGGCGAAGCCAGACAAAGCATTCCGCTGGGTCCAGCACATCACCAGAGGGGGTGCCAGCGTCGGCACCTGATGCAGCTTTGGTGGTGAGTGTGCCTGTTGTGTCCACACCACTTCCCATTGATCCAGAGTCAGCCAAGCCATTTAGGATACCCAAGAAGTGGAAAGGCACCCCTCCACAATCTCCCAGCCACACCGTGACTCCTATCTGCATGACTCCGCCTCCACGTGCCACTACACCACCTGGTCCAAGGAGCCCTTCGGCTTGCCAGGCCACTGATAGCTCTACCTTAGCTGGTCCGCTCTCTCCCCGGTCAAGTGCCCCGACAGTCCCCGAGACACAGCCAGCTCCCAGTCCACCTGACTGAGTGGTAGTCAACCTCACACACCTGTCTCTCACACAGGTGGGCCTGTACTGCACATTGTTACCCCCTGACTGTGTTGCTGACCATGGAAAGGTACAGTCGCACACATTCCCTGTGCAACCTGTCCTGGACATACTCTGCACTTAGCTCTGGCCATTGGCCTTGTTGTTCACTGCTGTTTTGCCCTTGCCTGTGCAGCTTCTCATGGACCTACTCTGCACCCTGGACTGGCCACTGGCCTTGTTGTTCACTGCTGTTTTGCCCTTGCCTGTGCAGCTTCCCATGGACATGCTCTGCATTTTGTGCCTTGCTCTTCTCTTCTCATTGTGCCTATCTATGCAATATGTGAATAAAGACAGTTGCTCCTGTTGTCTATTTTGTCAGTGTCCTTACTGAATAAGGTTCTTTTGCTGTGTGTATATGGTTTACTGTGCCACATGGTCTGTGTGCCACTTCAACATAGTCAATGTTTGGGCTCACTTACTCTATTTTTTACAGGGGTGACAGGGTCTTCAGTTCTTCCTGACCCAGATACTTGTGGGGGCAATGGTGTCAATTTTCAATGGAAAGCAATTGTCATTATCTTAATTTGCTCATGTTCTGCTATATTTTACACATCAGGTTGGGGGAAACTGCCAACACAGAGTGGGTTTCTGCACACAGTATTGCAGGCAGGTTGGCCAGGGTCATCATGTATGTGTATTCTTCCTTTATGTGAGCCCAGTGGTGTATGTGTGTGATCATCTTGTGATGGCCAGTCATTCTAGTCCCATGGCTTACTTTCCATGTGTGCTCTTGGATGGTCAGGAAGTGTGCAGTGTGAAGGGGGTGAGTTTGTCGGTAGTGTTGATGTGTGCATGCCCCTGCATTGTCAACTACACACATGTGTCACCCAGGAGTGGTATGCCTGTTGTTTTAATTTTTCAGCCCTGTGGATGTGGTTGTATGCACATGTGTGAGTTGTATGTTGTGCACTGTGCAGGGTGTTGGTGTGTCCTTGCAGTTCTGTCTGACTCCTACTTGTTGTTTTTCTCACTTGTGAGTATGCAGAGTGTGTGACTGGCAAGTCAGTGTTGTGTTTTGTTGCACATCCATGTATCTTGTTACTGTTTGTGGAGACTGTGCAGACCTGCTGTTCCACACTGCCATTGTGGTTGGGTTTTCTCATGCATTGCTGTCACATGGTGCCTTCTTGTCTCCAGTATGACATGGTGTGTGTGTTGTCATACCATCCCCTATCTGTGCTTCAGATGCCTACCCATTGTGGGTCTGAACTCCCTCTCTTTGTGTATGGTACACTCCTGCCATGCCCCCTACTGACATGCAGTACACTTCACTTTGGTGTCAGCTGTCCCCTTGGTTTACATGTGTGTGCGCCTCCCCATCACTTCATTTGTGACACTGTGCTTTGTGGGTCAGTTCTTTGACCAGGAGCAATATGTCACTCAGGGCATTTCTCCAATGGGTTGTATGTGATGCTCATGTGCTGCTTGGCAGTCATGGTTGCTCCTATGCAGTTCAACTGTGTCTGCTGCCCAGTCCTCTGGTCAAGTTGTTTCCACCTTTGTGTCCCAGACTTGTGCATCTGTTGGTGTTGTGTTGGATGTATGTGTGTTGGCTGTGTTATTGCTTCCCTTCCGGGGTGTGCTGTTGTCTTTGTGCTGTGCTGATTGGTGTTGTGTGGGTTGATGTTCTGTCACTCATGTCTGTGGGGGGCTAGTATGCTTGTTGTGCACACACTTCTTGTTGTTCATGTGCTGCTCTATGTTTATGTAAGTTGCCTTGTCATTGCCTGGTGTCCATCTCCTGATGTCCAGCTGTGTTTGCTATGTGATTTTTCTGCCTGTGCATCTGTTGTTTGTTTGATGTGGCTGTGTTGTGCTGTGATGGTGCACTTCTTGTGTGTGTTGTGGTATGTTGTCCGTGCATTGTTCCTGAGTGATGAGGTTGTGCACTCCTGTTGTATCTGTGCTCCAATTGCCTTTCCACAGTTTAGCTGCACAGGGCATGTCTGTTCTTGTTGTGGTTCTGTGTGTGTTTCTGTTGGGTTATGTGTTTGTCTGTTGTTTTTGTGCAGACATTTGTTCTGGCATCCCTGTGTGTGTGTGTGATGTTTGTGGCTACCCCAGGGTGGGTGATTGTTTATGTGTGTATTGACTGGAAAGTATTGCCAGCCTACTGTGGGTTTGACACTGATGTTGTTTGCTGCTGGTGTGAGGGGGTGTTCTGCTCGATTTTCCCGGCCTTCTTGTGAGGAAAAGATGATTAAATGTGACTTCAGTCTCTTACCATTCAAGTCTAAGGGTTAGAGTAGTGAATGGAGCCTATTTACTAGGCACTTCGACATGATTCTGTGCTCTTCCCCATAGATCAGGGCTTGCACACATAGCCTAGGGGATAGATTTGTTAGTATTAGGGATAACCTGTCCTGTAGTGAGGGTATTTCACGGAGCTGTGCTGAATTCAGGCCTGGTAGGCCTCAAACGGGTGAGACTCCATCTTTCTTTCTGCTCCGGCAGCTTGGGATGCTTCTAGGTCAAACGTAATGTTTTAGTTATGAGGTGTTATTCGCTTGGAGAGAACCGGTTCAGGCCGGCCCTTATCGAAGGATTGTATTTTTCTTCATGCCGAAGACACTACATCAGGCCGGCCGGCTGGGAACGTGTCCTTGGTACGGGGAGGTACAGGAATTTGGTGGGCGGCAGGTTACAGGCCGGAATTTTCCATGAGGAAATGCACCTCTATATTAGTGAAAGTCTGAGGCAGTTACATGTTCAGTCCGTAGGCGGCAAGAACCGAGAGACAGATGCTTTCCTAGCAGAATAGCCAGAGAGGAGAGAGTAGCCGATAAGGAAGAGGTCCCAGTGACTCGGAGAAGGGTGATTCCAGGCGAGCCGAGGCACAGACGAGAAGGGAACCTAGATGACCACTGAGTGCAGGCTACATACTACTAAGGTGATGTCGACCCTTTCTTATTAGAGTGTACAACTTAATCTTTCACTTTTCTTTGCAGGTTATGTGTTATATCGTAATGTTATGTGATTGTGTATGTAATGAGTAATAAAGTATCCAGTTTGTAGTGAACCAACATGTGCTGCGTGTTCTTGTATAAGAGGGTAGCCTATTCTTCTAGTCAGCTGCGGCTACATGAACAGATGTTAACCCTGATCAGGTAAGTGGTAACTGAATAAGGGAAAGAGGAGCCCCTCGAACCTGAGAACAGGCTATGTTCGAACTGGCAATACTTGTGTGATCTGATGAATAGTGAGACTGATTCCCTTTTTGTATGTTATGGTAATCATAGGATGAACTGTCGTATGAGACGGCCGTCTATGTAGAGAGGTCTGGATTCGTATAGGATCGCGAGGCCGCCACTTGTGATACTGTCGTATGGGCAGAGAGGTCTGGATTCGTAGGGGATCGCGAGGCCGCCGATTGTGCTGAGACTGCCGTCTGGGCAGAGAGGTCTGGGTTCGTATGGGACCGCGAGTCCGCCACTTGTGATACTGTCGTATGGGCAGAGAGGTCTGGATTCGTAGGGGATCGCGAGGCCGCCGATTGTGCTGAGACTGCCGTCTGGGTAGAGAGGTCTGGGTTCGTATGAGACCGCGAGGCCGCCACTTGTGATACTGTCGTATGGGCAGAGAGGTCTGGATCCGTATGGGATCGCGAGGCCGCCGATTGTGCTGAGACTGCCGTCTGGGTAGAGAGGTCTGGGTTCGTATGGGACCGCGAGGCCGCCACTTGTGATACTGTCGTATGGGCAGAGAGGTCTGGATCCGTATGGGATCGCGAGGCCGCCGATTGTGCTGAGACTGCCGTCTGGGTAGAGAGGTCTGGGTTCGTATGGGACCGCGAGGCCGCCACTTGTGATACTGTCGTATGGGCAGAGAGGTCTGGATCCGTATGGGATCGCGAGGCCGCCGATTATAAGAGGTCTTGGTATGCATAGTAGGAATCCCCTGTCCTTAGGTGATAGATATATGTGGTTGCAGGATTGTAAATAGGTTCTAGGGAGGGGGTAACGTTCTGGCTGGGTTAGTGAGGCTCTGATGAGCGGGTTCTATCTGATCCGAAAACCCAAGCAGAACATTTGGCGTCACAAACCGTTTACGAAACCTGTGTGCGTTGTGGTTGTATTGTGTTTGCCTTCGGCGCGTGCGTGGTTTTGTTTGTATATTATTTGTATATACCTGCGTGTAGTTTTCTTTTCTCTTTCTTCTTTTTCTTTTTCTCTTTTTCTTTCTTTTCCGAGATGTTTTCTAGAAAATCGAAATCTACTTTTAAGTTGCCCGTTGATATTCCCGGCTGGGATTCAACGCCTTATGAAGCCTTAGCCCGTGAGTGGGCTGATTCTACTGGTTTGAGTGAGAATTGGAATTCTTTTTTGGAGCTGGCGGAGCCGGCTAATGTGATTACTTGTTTACAGAAGGCGCCGGTATCTAAGGGTGATGAGCTTCCCGTTTTGGGACGCAGAGGTTGGATTGTTCTGTCTGCGTACAGAATTCTGCATGAGAGGTTGTTGAAGTTACAGAACTTGCATAAGGATTTGGAATCAAACTTTGTTGAGATTCAGAATGCTCATACTTTGTTGCGGTGTCAAAATAAGTTGCTTGCTGATAAACTTGAGACGTACCAAACTATTGCCGAGAGGGCGGCTGTGCGAATTGCTCGTTATAAATACAAGAATCGGCGTGGTCGGGTTTCGACGCAAAAGGTGCGTCTGGTCGTGGCGAAAGCCGGACTGGATTGGAATCCTGATGAATGGGATGGTAATATCTGGAACTCGAGTGATTCTCCTTCCTCGGGTGAGGAGTCTGCCAAGCGCGAGTCCTCTCGCTCCGGCCGTGCTTGTAAATCTGCTTCTTGCGCCTCTGATGGTGCACCCCGTGATTGCGCTCGTCCTTCGAGCGGGGTCGATGCTTCCTCTACGTGTACTGGTCGAGCTCCTTGTGATGCTCGTCCCGCGGTCTCGGTGCATCCAGTTTTTCGGCGGAAGGCGCAGCAGGCTCCCGGTGCTCCGAATGGTATTGCTTTAGACTCTTTGGAGGATTTTACTCAACAAGAAATTAGTGATATTTTGCAGCGATTTCGGCAGCGAGCTGGTGAGACCTTACTCACATGGATGGTGCGCCTTTATGAACTGGGCGCTGCTGGCATTATGTTGGATGCTGGCGATTGTTTGAAGTTTTGTTCCTTGAGTTCGGATTCTACTGTACAGGATCATTTTCGTAACTTTAATGCTGGTGGTCAAATTTCTTTGCTTCAATTGGCGACTGAGGGTTGTAATCAAAAATATCCTACTGAGTCTGACTGGCCTATGAATGACAAACCGTGGTATACTTTGCGCGATGCTGCACAACGTCTCAAAGAGGAGGTGATGAAAACGGCAATTTTTCTGAATACTGCTGACAGGTTGCTTGATGGTTTCTTGACATCTTCTGTGCGGAATCGTATTATTCGTTCTTCCCCTGTTGCTTATAAGCAGGTCATGATGACTTTATTGATTAATCAGACTGGTAACATGTTATCTGTGGTGCTGGAATCGGTATGCCAACTCGGTGAGTTGGGTGAGTGGTTTAAACCTGAACGGCAGTCCCGGCCTGACACTCGTACTCCTGGTGACAATAAACTTACTAGACGTGATATGTTTTTTGGTCTTATGGCCGATGGTGTGCGGAAGGAGGACATTGATGGTGAGACTACTTCTCGTTTGTGGGAAATGTTTCGCAAACGTGGCTTGGATCGAAAGGAGGGTGCCCGGCGTGTTCGGACGACTGAGTGTGATCGTGGTTTTTCTGACGGTAGCGGTGATGACGACCGCCGTGGGCGCTCTGATCGTCGTGATGATCGACGTTATGTACGTGATTTGTCCCCCCGTCATGAGAGAGACAGGGAGAGAGAGGGGGAAAGAGAGAGGGGGAGAGATGATTATGTTAACAGCAGACGTAGAGATGATAGGGATCAATCCCCTGAGTTGAGAAGGAGAGAGGATCGACACATATTGGCCGATCGAAACCCGCAGTACAATGCAGAGAACAGTAATCCATTTCGTAATGGAGATGGATATGAACAGGAGGTATCGATACCTAGGAAACGTGAGAGTCTTTATCCTGATTTATCCTGGTACACAGAACACAGTAAAAAGGACTAGGAAATAGGTCAAGCTCCAGTACACAGATGGGCTCACAGAGATAATAGACCCTATGTAGATATTGATATTTATTGGAGACATCGTAATATCCAAAGGGCCCGAGCATTGGTAGATACAGGAGCGGAGGCCACTATTATTCATGGAAAATCAAAGAAGTTTAAAGGTCAGCCTTTTACAATTACCGGATTAGGTGGAAAGGAAACTCCCGCAGTTCAAACCTTACTTGAAATGAGAATAGGTAGAATTCCTAGAAAAGAATACTCTGTATTAGTGGTGCCACTCTTAGAATTCATAATTGGAATTGATATTTTGAAAGGAATGACTTTGCACTTAGATGATGGATTTTACCAATTTGGAACTAAACATTATATATCATCCAGGCCTGTACGGGTTGGTCGTTTAAGAATGCCCCCCATAAAAGTTCCCCAGGCGACAAAAGTGGTTCGTCAGAAGCAGTATCGTATTCCAGGTGGTCATGAAGAGATTAGTACCACTATTCAGGAGTTGGTGGATGCAGGAGTTATAACCCCAGTTACTTCTGCTTGGAATAATCCTGTTTGGCCTGTACGTAAGAGTGATAATTCTTGGCGCATGACTGTTGATTATCGAGAATTGAATAGACACACACCCTCTTTGACTGTTGCAGTACCGGATGTTATTACCCTAATTGAAAGAATCCAAAAACATCCAGGTACATGGTATGCGTCCATTGATATTGCTAATGCTTTCTTTTCGATTCCGATTGCCCCTGAGTGTCAGGAACAATTCAGTTTTACGTGGAACGGGCGTCAGATGACGTTTAGAAGTCTTCCCCAGGGCTATGTGCATAGTCCTACGATATGTCACCGGCTGGTGGCAGAGCATCTGGCTGAGGTACCGGTTCATCCACAAATTCAGATATGTCACTATATTGATGATATTTTGATCCAAGGCGAATCACAAGAGGAAGTTCAGACCCAATTAGATAGAGTCATTGAGTGCTTGCGTGAGAAAGGTTGGGAAATCAACCCGGATAAATTACAAGGTCCGTCCCAGGCTGTGAAATTTTTGGGCATTAATTGGCATGAGGGGCACCGAGAAGTGATCCCTCAGGTTAAACAGAAAATTCTTGATTTTGCAGTTCCGAGGAATAGGAAAGAAGCCCAAAGCTTCATTGGCTTGTTTGGTTTTTGGCGCCAGCATATTCCTCATTTGAGTCAAATATTGGCCCCTTTGTACCAGGTCACTCGTAAAAAGAATGCATTTGAATGGGGTAAACCACAGCAAGATGCGTTTAGTCTGGCAAAAGAAGCAATTCAGCATGCTCTGGATTTATGGCCTGTATGTGATGGTGAGGTGGATTTGAATGTGTCTGTACAAGGCCTTTATGCGAATTGGAGTTTGTGGCAGAAACAAGGCAAGAGTAGAGTACCGTTAGGTTTCTGGACTAAAAAGTTACCTGATGCTGGTGAGCGTTATACACCTTTTGAGAAACAGTTACTTGCATGTTATTGGGCTCTGGTGGATACCGAGCAATTGACTTTGGGACATGATATAGTTTTGCGACCTGAAATTCCTATCATGCAGTGGGTTATGAGTTCGCCGAAAACTCACCGAATTGGACACGCTCAAGAGGCGAGTGTGATTAAATGGAAATGGTATATACAAGACAGGGCACGTGTGGGACAAAAAGGAGTTGCATCTTTGCATGAGCAGGTGGCTCGGGCGCCATCAACTGAGACTGAGAGTGAATGTTCCGTACCTTTAGTACAGGAGTCTCCTGTTAAGTGGGGTAAACCTTTTGATGATTTGTCCGCAGAGGACAGAAACCATGTCTGGTTTACGGATGGTTCAGCAAGGTTCATAGGGACGAAACGGCATTGGAAGGCAGTGTCCTATAATCCGATCACACAAAAATTGCTGAGTACAACTGGTGAGGGTAAGAGCAGTCAATTTGCTGAACTCTATGCTGTTTATCAAGTTCTGAAACAAGAGTTACCTGGCACATGTCATATTTTTACCGATTCTTGGTCTACTGCCAATGGACTGGCAGTTTGGTTACCGACTTGGCATTCCCATAGTTGGAAGATCAATTCAAAAGAACTCTGGGGAAAAGAATTATGGCAGGAGATTTGGGAAATGCTCCCACAGAGTACTGTTACAATCTTCCATGTGGATGCTCATACCCCGATAGACTCTCTTGACAAATTCTTTCATAACATTGCAGATGAGAAATCTAAAATTGCTGAGGCAGTGGTGGACACGCAAGATTCTGATATTGCGGGATTGGCGAAATGGGCCCACCAGAAAGCAGGACACTTTGGAGAGAAAGCCACTAGCAGGTGGGCTGCTGATCGAGGAATTTATATTCCCCTAGATTTAATCAAAAATGTTATTCTACATTGTCCCATTTGTCAGCATATCAGGCAGCGCAAAGTGCCCCAAATTGTTAAAGGTCATTTACATCGCGGGAAATTGCCCGCTCAAATTTGGCAGATTGATTACATTGGTCCACTTCCTATGAGTAGGAATTGTCAATATGTTTGCACCATTGTTGATACATACAGTGGCCTGTTGGTGGCCCTTCCCTGTAAGCAAGCTACCCAATTGAATACTATTAAAACATTGGAATTGATTATGATGTATTATGGTGTGCCATTCCAAATTCAATCTGATAATGCATCCCATTTTCGTGGAAGATTGGTACAGGAATTCTGTGTGGAAAACAATATTGAATGGGTGTTTCATATACCATATTATCCACAGGCCTCGGGTCTTGTGGAGAGGTTGAATGGCCTGCTGAAAGACCAATTGCGCAAATTAACAGATGACAAGTATAAGAATTGGCGAGACTTTTTGCCACAAGCGCTATTGATTTTGAATAACCGTCCTTTTCTAAATGCTGAATCCCCACTTATGCGTTTGTTTCCTCCGAATGTTGATGCTAAGCCCAATGAGATCAGAGAGACTGTGATGTACTGGGAGATTACTCCCGGAGCTTTGGCTCCATGTAGAGCGACCCCAGGGTCGGCAGGTTTAGACTTGCATGCCATGAATGACACCGTTATAAAAAGTAAGGATCGAGTCATCATTGAAACCGGTGTTGGTGTTCATATACCAACTGGAAATTTCGGATTAATCGCCCCTAGATCGGGGCTGGCTGTAAAAGGCATTCAGGTGCTTGGAGGAATCATTGATAGTGATTATCAGGGAGAGATTAAGGTGCTCCTGCTGAATAGCAGTGAGGTTGACTTACTGATACATCAAACTGACCGAGTGGCTCAATTGCTAATAATGCCTGTTTTCAGTGGTGAGATGACAAAAGGCACTGCCCCAACGTTGCTAACTGTACGAGGCCAGAAAGGTTTTGGCTCCACAGATAATCCTGGGGCCAGAGTTTGGGTGCAGTCGCCTAAGAATCCCCCTGAACAAGCAGAAGTGATTGCAACCGGTCAAGACAACACCATTTTAGTTATGAGACCAGGGAAAGATAGCTGGGAAGCAGTCCCGGCTGACAAATGTTACTTACGAGAATGAATAATGCCTGTATTTGATTCTCTTTCAGATCATTCTTTGGACTGTTGCTGCAGGATGTGTCGGCGTTGGACTCCTTTTGGGCTGGTACGACGAGAGAGGAGGGATCCCATCAACCCGGGCTGAGTTGAGAACCCGAGTGTCGCGTTCCTTCGCTGCGTGGGATTCGTCGCCGAACTTTTGGATTACATTGGCCAAGCAAGTGACTAAAGCCCCTCATTTCTGCTTGACACCGATGAGATCGGTGACGGACATTCTGGCAACTTGTTTAGTTGCTGTCCCTGCTTCATTGGAGACTTTGACCCATATTTTTAATATATCAAATGCTCGCCCCAATGTTCTTCTGGGCGATTTCGCTGCCCATGAGTATTGCCCCTTGTGTACTGTACTGTCAGACCCGATACCCCCCATCCAGTCCCAAATAGTTACCTATAATATCACACAAGGTGATTTATGTTTTTTCCTTACTTGTGATCATAGTGCGATTTCTGAATGTATGCGTTTAAAATTGAAAGGTGCCACTTCATTCACCGCTCATGAACGAACTTTGTGCCTTCAAAGGACACCGAAAACATGTACTTCTGTTCAGAATAACATGACTTGCAAGAGTATGGTAGTTACCCCCAGTCACTATCGCACGATGTTACTACCTGCCGGATGGCTTTTCTCATGTGGTAATACTTCCTGGCCATATATCCCCGCAAATATTTCTGGAGGCCCTTGTGCCATTACTAGACTGAGCTTGCTCATGTTTTCCTCACATCCGAATGCCAACTCTTGTGTGATTCGAGATACAGTGAGGTTACAGGAGGATTGTGACTCATCTTTGCATTTATATTCCAAGTCTGAATACCTTAGCCTGGCTATTTCAATTGTTGGTGTTCCTGCTTTGGCAGTTTATAATGCCAAATCTATTGGGAAAATGGCCTGCTGGATGGTAAAATCCATCAATCATACTTCTACAGTCCTGTCTGACATGCTATTAGACGCCCAGGGTGAACGAAGGGCTATCTTGCAAAATCGAGCGGCCATTGATTATCTTTTGCTTAAACATGGACACGGTTGTTCTGATTTTTTTTTTTGGAATCTTTTTATTGGTTTATTCAACAAAACAGAAAGTAAAAACCACTCCTTCAGTGTAAGGCTTAGGACAAAGCAGATTTGAATACATCTTGGCAAGTCAGCACTAGCAGTACAAATATAAATAGGCAAGCAAAGGGCCAAACACATTAGTCTCCATCCCCACTCAATGTGCGAGACAGGGCAGCTAGTCATGGTCGCTGAGGTCAGATTCTGGTGCATCGGGTGGGGGCTCGCAAATGTTCCCCCTATAAACATTCCAGCCACCCCACACCTGGGACCATTTCTTTGGGCACCCTCTGTGTACATATACCGCTTTTTCCGTCACCATTACAAGGTCCATGTCTCGGATCCAGTGTGCCAGGGTCGGTGCCTGTCCGGAACCCCATCGCTGGGCTATGTTACGTTTTGCGAGCATGAGCCCCAATGTCACCCAGAGCTGGGCCACTCTTACGTGGTCGGTCTGCTCCCAGACGTTAAGAAGGCAGAGCCGAGGTTCAGGCAGGGTGGGGATTTTGGTCACTTGGGAGAGAGTACGGAACACCCCCTTCCAGTAAAGCGCTATGACGGGGCAGTCCCATAGGGTGTGGAGGAAGGTTCCTTCGTGACCACAGTTCCTGAGGCATAGTGGGGATTCCGTCCGCTGTAATTTGAATAGAAGTGTACGGGTGTAGTATGTGCGGTGCAGAATTTTGAGCTGGACTAGCCTTAATTTGGACGATATGCCCACCTCCCTGGGGGATGATAGCGCGGCCTGCCAGTCAGTATCGTCAAAGTCTCCAAGTTCTGCCTCCCATTTCCCTTTAAGGACCAAAAAGGGGTCAGGGCGATTATTGATTATTTTCCGGTATGTTAGGGACGTCGCTTTTTGAATCAGATGTTCAGTGAGGAGCCGGTCCTCCAAGGGCGATGACTCAGGGAGTCGAGTCCCGAGTGGAATCGCCGTCCGAAGTGCATGGTGAATTTGCAAATAGCGGAAATGTTCGGTGTTGGCCAAATCGTATTCTGCCTGGAGTTGGGAAAAGGTGATCACCTCTCCCCGTCGCCAAAGGTCCCCTACCCTCGAAATGCCAATTAGATCCCACTGATGGAATCCCTTGGTGGTACGCAGCAGCCCAAGCAGTTTAGCGTCCCATAGTGGCGTTGCCTGGGTGATCCTACCCGCCCAACCCATCGCACGCTGTGCCGCAAACCATATCTGTAGGGTGTGTGCTGCGGGCCCTGCCTGGACACGACCTCTTCTAGGGTTATAGAGGGCTCCTAGCACCCCCCCCGGAGCCAGCAGTTGCCTATCCATACGGTAGGCAGGGTCGTCGCTTGGTACATGGAGCCACTGATTTATGATCATGAGGTGCGAGGCCCAGTAGTAGGTTTTAATATCTGGGAGGGCTATTCCCCCGTCGTACCAGCCACTGGTGAGCTTATGGAGCGCAATCCGAGGTGCCCTGTCCTCCCAAAGGAGACGGGTGATCTCCGCATTCACAGCCGTGAAATAAGAGGGCGCCACCGGGAAGGGGGTATTCTGTAGCGCATAGAGGAATCTAGGGAGAGCGAGCATCTTAAAGAGCGAGGCCCTTCCAAGCAAGGTCAGGGGCAGGGCTCGCCAGTGCTTGACATCAGTACGAAGCCGTTGGAGGGGCTTCATTAGGTTTTCGGCCACAAATTTATCCCGTTCTGTAGTAACATATATCCCTAGATATTTGAATCCTTCCCGGGCCACGAGAATATTGCATCCCCTCGGGGGCCGAGGCGGGGGGCCTCGGAGCATATATAAGATGGATTTCTCCCAGTTGATTTCGTAGCCCGACCGTCGCCCGTATGACTCACATATGTCGAGGAGACAGGCGATAGAGCGTGCAGGCGAGGCCAGATAGAGTAGTACATCGTCTGCATAAAGGGAGATCCGATCCTCCCAGTCTGGCCTCCATTTGAGGCCACGGATCACCGGATCCTGGCGCACCCATGCCGCCAAGGGCTCGAGAGCCATGGCAAAGAGGAGAGGGGAAAGGGGGCACCCCTGCCTTGTCCCCCGCCCCAGAGGGAAGGGGTCAGAGACACGGCCGTTTACCACCACCTGCACAAGCGGCTGGGTGTACAGAAGCTGAATCCACACGCAGATCTTGGGGCCAAGCCCCATGTGGCGGAGAACGGCGAACAGGAAAGGCCACTCCACCCTGTCAAACGCCATCCGAGCATCTAACGAGAGTATGGCCGCATCCTCCTCTATCGTGGAGCGGCAAGCAAGAATGCTATGCAGACGCCGTAGGTTTAGAGCGGTGTTCCGGTGCGGCATAAAGCCTGACTGGTCAGGGTGGATTAGGGTGGAGAGGTAGGGCTGCAGTCGTGTTGCCAGCAACTTTGCCAGGATCTTAGCCTCGGCGTTGAGCAGCGAAATCGGGCGATAAGAGGAGCACTCGTGCGCCGGTTTGTTGGGTTTCGGGATCGCCACTATTGTAGCCATCCTCTGATCCAGGGGGAGGGTCCCCCTAGATAGACAATCCCTAAACATGGCCCGCAGGTGCGGGACTACCAGGGAGGAGTTGTGCTTATAGAACTCGATCGGGAGCCCGTTGGGCCCCAGCGCCTTCCCTGTGCGAAGGGACAAGATTGCCAGCGTTATCTCGTCGTCTGTCAGGTCCGCCTCGAGGGCCTCTGTTTCGGAGGAAGTCAATCGCGGCATCACGATGTCCCGAAGGAATAGCTCATTTTCTGCCACGGTAGAGGAGGCTTCAGGCGTATAAACGGATTGGTAGTGGGCCACGAACGCCTCCGCTATACGCTGAGGGTCCGAAGTAAATTCCCCCTCGTTGAGCCGGATCCGAGCCACCCATCGCGACGCTCGGTCCCCCCTCTCAAGCCATGCAAGCAGTTTTCCCGCCTTGTCCCCAAGTTCATAGACTGTGTGTTGGGTTGCCACCTGCCGAGCACGCGCTGCCTCCCATAGATGGGACCTATACTCCTGCTGCGCCATGCGGAGTGTATGCGCCGAATCCTCATCCCCTTGTTGTGTATGGGACGTTTCGGCCTCGGTTACCGAACGCTCCAGCTCTAGCACCGCCTGCCGCTGGGTGTTCTTGTGATCAGAGATGACGGAGATGGCCTGCCCACGGAGGACAGTTTTGAAGGCTTCCCAGAGGGTTGCCGAGCTTCTGACGGAGTCAGCATTTTCGGCGAAATAGTGCTTGGTCGCGGTTTTGAGGGCCTTATTGATTTTAGGGATTTTGAGGTACCCGGGATGGACCGGAAACATAGTGCGTTTACACGGGTCGTTGGTCGCAAACGTTACAACCACAGGCGAGTGATCCGAGATGCCCCTGGGGAGGTGCGACACCTCGGTCACCCCAGTGAACCCGGCAGGCGAAGTGAAGATGTAGTCTATGCGCGAAAGGGTGCGGTGTGCGCCAGAAAGAAAGGTGTATTGTCTCTCATTGGGCCTATATTCTCTCCAAGTGTCTACCAGGCCTAGCGCGGCGGCGAATTCGGTAAGAATGGAGGTGTCCCCCCCGTGTGCCCTGTGTGACGACCTGTCAAGTGTATGATCCATGGTTGCGTTGAAGTCCCCACCTATGATAAGTTCCCCATGCGGGAGTGCCAACAGGAATTCACCCAGTGCCCTAAAGGAGACCTGGTGCAGTGTAGGGGGGATGTAGACGGTCACTAGGTTGTACACCTTCCCCTCCCATTGGCAGGTGAGTGCTGCAAAGCGGCCATATTCGTCCCTACGGGAGTTTAGAAGGATTAGAGGGGGAAACGTTTGTTAATCAGTATGCCTACCCCTCTGGAACCTGTCGTGAACTCTGAGTGTGTCGCCATCTTGAATCCAAGCCTATCCAGGGCCTTGGTGGCAGAACCCACCAGGTGCGTTTCTTGTAAGAGTGCCACCGCGGGCCCCCTACGCTTGAGGTATTGTAGCACCAGCCCACGTTTAATCTTGTCCCCTAACCCGTTGACGTTCCAGGATAGGACCGCAAAGGAGGGACGTCGCTGCTGAGTAGGGACGCCGGGCATTGTGTCAATGGTTACGTGGGGAGAGCTATGTGATGCCATCTACAGGGTGGGATATAGAGATAGCCCACTGCAGTATGCCAACCCTGTGCCCCTGTGCTCGCCCAGTCAGCCTGAAGTGCCCGTGAGTGGTAGGTGAACCTGAACTAAAACACAATTCAACATAACAGCAAAATCCCCTTCCCTCCTCCCCCCTCCCTGCCTCCCTGCCATGCGGATTTAAAACTACCCGCCACCCCAACTCAGCAGAGTGCTTAGTTCCCATAAACTGGTTACGTGCGTGTGGGGGGAAAACCGCTCACTGTTCAGCCGCCGATCCCCACACCAGAGGCTTGTCCCTTCAAGCAGTCAAATGTCCGATACTAGCCGGGGGCCCCGAGTTCGTAGCCTCCTGCAAAGTTAAGGCCCCCTTGGGCCGTCTGGAGCATCAAGGCCGCAGATCGCCGGGTGACAGCAAGTCCGATCGTCTCCATACCTTCATGTTTCACGGCGTTCCATCTCCTGCCCCCGACTCCTCGACACCCAAGTCCCCGGAAGAGGCTGAGAGGCCGCCAGGGGGATGCTCCCCCCTGCCCCTCGATTTAGCAGGACGCCATCCTTCCAGCCACTCCGAGGCCTCCGCTGCGGTTGTTCTGATTTTGAGGGTCTTTGTTGTTTTAACTTGTCGGATCATACAAAATCCATTCAAGCTCACATTGATAAATTACATGACTTGACAGAAGAAGTTAGAAAACACATTGACCAGGGCTGGTTTGACTGGCTCTTTAATTGGTTACCTGATTTACATATGTTACGTCAAATATTAGGAGGTATTCTGATTACTATCGGCATTTTGATTTCTATCTGTTGCTTTATTCAGTGTATTCCTTCACTACTTCAATTCTGCACACCTGGTACTAGACATAGATCAGTTAGTCTTGTTTCATATTATTCTTCCACAGATATTAGTTCCGTTTAATGAATGTATAATAGACTGAAGTCAAGGGTGAAATGTTCTGCTCGATTTTCCCGGCCTTCTTGTGAGGAAAAGATGATTAAATGTGACTTCAGTCTCTTACCATTCAAGTCTAAGGGTTAGAGTAGTGAATGGAGCCTATTTACTAGGCACTTCGACATGATTCTGTGCTCTTCCCCATAGATCAGGGCTTGCACACATAGCCTAGGGGATAGATTCGTTAGTATTAGGGATAACCTGTCCTGTAGTGAGGGTATTTCACGGAGCTGTGCTGAATTCAGGCCTGGTAGGCCTCAAACGGGAGAGACTCCATCTTTCTTTCTGCTCCGGCAGCTTGGGATGCTTCTAGGTCAAACGTAATGTTTTAGTTATGAGGTGTTATTCGCTTGGAGAGAACCGGTTCAGGCCGGCCCTTATCGAAGGATTGTATTTTTCTTCATGCCGAAGACACTACATCAGGCCGGCCGGCTGGGAACGTGTCCTTGGTACGGGGAGGTACAAGAATTTGGTGGGCGGCAGGTTACAGGCCGGAATTTTCCATGAGGAAACGCACCTCTATATTAGTGAAAGTCTGAGGCAGTTACATGTTCAGTCCGTAGGCGGCATCTAGCCGTTAGCAGTAAAGCTACTACTTATTCCAGGGAAGACAGACGCCATCTTGAAGGCGGAGAAGAACCGAGAGACAGATGCTTTCCTAGCAGAATAGCCAGAGAGGAGAGAGTAGCCGATAAGGAAGAGGTCCCAGTGACTCGGAGAAGGGTGATTCCAGGCGAGCCGAGGCACAGACGAGAAGGGAACCTAGATGACCACTGAGTGCAGGCTACATACTACTAAGGTGATGTCGACCCTTTCTTATTAGAGTGTACAACTTAATCTTTCACTTTTCTTTGCAGGTTATGTGTTATATCGTAATGTTATGTGATTGTGTATGTAATGAGTAATAAAGTATCCAGTTTGTAGTGAACCAACATGTGCTGCGTGTTCTTGTATAAGAGGGTAGCCTATTCTTCTAGTCAGCTGTGGCTACATGAACAGATGTTAACCCTGATCAGGTAAGTGGTAACTGAATAAGGGAAAGAGGAGCCCCTCGAACCTGAGAACAGGCTATGTTCGAACTGGCAATACTTGTGTGATCTGATGAATAGTGAGACTGATTCCCTTTTTGTATGTTATGGTAATCATAGGATGAACTGTCGTATGAGACTGCCGTCTAGGTAGAGAGGTCTGGATTCGTATAGGATCGCGAGGCCGCCACTTGTGATACTGTCGTATGGGCAGAGAGGTCTGGATTCGTAGGGGATCGCGAGGCCGCCGATTGTGCTGAGACTGCCGTCTGGGCAGAGAGGTCTGGGTTCGTATGGGACCGCGAGGCCGCCACTTGTGATACTGTCGTATGGGCAGAGAGGTCTGGATTCGTAGGGGATCGCGAGGCCGCCGATTGTGCTGAGACTGCCGTCTGGGTAGAGAGGTCTGGGTTCGTATGGGACCGCGAGGCCGCCACTTGTGATACTGTCGTATGGGCAGAGAGGTCTGGATCCGTATGGGATCGCGAGGCCGCCGATTGTGCTGAGACTGCCGTCTGGGTAGAGAGGTCTGGGTTCGTATGGGACCGCGAGGCCGCCACTTGTGATACTGTCGTATGGGCAGAGAGGTCTGGATCCGTATGGGATCGCGAGGCCGCCGATTGTGCTGAGACTGCCGTCTGGGTAGAGAGGTCTGGGTTCGTATGGGACCGCGAGGCCGCCACTTGTGATACTGTCGTATGGGCAGAGAGGTCTGGATCCGTATGGGATCGCGAGGCCGCCGATTATAAGAGGTCTTGGTATGCATAGTAGGAATCCCCTGTCCTTAGGTGATAGATATATGTGGTTGCAGGATTGTAAATAGGTTCTAGGGAGGGGGTAACGTTCTGGCTGGGTTAGTGAGGCTCTGATGAGCGGGTTCTATCTGATCCGAAAACCCAAGCAGAACAGGGGGGTATGTGTGTAGATTCCTACTGGTGTTTGGCAGTCATGGAGTGTCTCAATGGGCACTGTGTCTTGTGGTGCTTGTTTACTCCTGTGAAGTAGTTGTATACATGTGTGGCTGTTCACAGTTTGACTTCAGGGCCTTCCTTTCATCCTTGTGCCTATACATGGTTTGCCTTGCTGTCTCCCTGTGTTGTTGCACTGTGATGTCCGTGGTTTGACCTCACTGATTGTACCAGCCATGTGTGCTTTGATGGTCTGAGGGTGTTGTTCTCTGTTCCTTGTCTTGCATGTGATGTACACATGCGTGTTGTGTGTCTCCATGGCCTTCCATTTATGTCCAGCCCACTTTGGCTTTCCTATTTGTTGTGCTCCATTGCTATTGGCATGTGGGGTGTGTATGTGTCTGTGCGTCAGTCTGTGGTATGTATGTGTGACTATGCAGGCTGTGTGTCTATTTGGGTGTTTGTTCCTTGTATGTGTTCATTTGGTGCTTGGACTCATTTTTGTTTCCCTGAGTGTGGTGTTGTGGTGGTGTGTGTGTTTCCCTGGCCCTGTTCTACTGTGCTGTGTGTTGTGTGTTCCTGTGCAGCCACTCCTGCAGTGGCTGTCTCCCTGGTTGTTTGTTGTGTGGTGCAGGGTGTGTATTCACCTGGCTTGTTGTTGTACATGGGGGTGCACAGGAGGAGAACATGGCATGTGCCTTCATAGGGTGTGCTAGTGTGTGGTGGGAGGGGGTGTGGCCCTGTGGTCTTTGTGCCCTGCCCATGCCTGGCACTGGCCCTGCCTTCTGCATTGTGCGCATGTATTTCCTTGTGTTCACCGCTGCGGTTACGTGACCGGGACATTGCTGCATGATCGCGGAAGATGTGTGTCCAGGATGCAGAGGGGGGACTTGGTGGCAGGTGGGTGATGTGTGGGTGCCCTTGTGGATGTGTTCCTGTCCCCACCAGGGTGTCTGATGTGGATTTGGACCCTGTGTCAGCCCATGTGTTGTGTGTTGTGTTTGTGTTATTGCGTCCCTGCGGCGGCGTCTGCGGCGGTCCATGAGTTGCTAGTGATGTAGCAGGTTCAGCACCGGAAATCGTGTAGAGCTGGATCCATGGCGGTCGTGACCGGGTGGTGTGGACCGGGACTCTGGTTTCGTGCTCTACTGTCGAGCTTCTGCCATGGCTGGTTGGGCGGTTTCTACGCTGCGGTGCATCTGCTTGTTTGGAGCATCCTAATTTGTGGAGCGGGGCGGACGTCATTCCGCACGGCGGTGAGTCTCCATTGGCTCCCACCACTGCGGTGGCGGGCGCACTTTGATGGCGGTGTGTGTCGCACTGCGGCAGACGTGAAATGGGCTATCTTTGGCCATACTAATATGGTGGACGTGAGGACCGCTGCTCGCGGGCGGAAAAAGGCATTTTTCCGCACTGCCTGCACCGCGGTGGTGCCACCGGCCGACATCCTAATGGACCCCTTAGTATGTTAAATAATTTACAATATTTTTACAGTGATATTTTCAATAATACTTATATATTTTTAACATTTTTATTATATTTGTAAATGAAATGTTTATGTAATAAACATATATTTTAATATACATTAATTATTATATTATAGTTTTTGGGAATAAAATAATTAATGTATATTTTACATTTTTATATGTTTATTTTAAACATTGTTGAAAAACAATACAATTTAAAAAAAAAAAAAAAATTAAAATCATCTTTATAATATTTTCCATTCATTTCTATGGGGAGTTAGTCCTATTCTTGTTTTAATTATGCCGCCATTTTATTTTATTTTAGTCACTTTTTGACCTATCTATTTAGTTTTTGGGTCATTTACGAAGACGGAATCTCGCGGTTGGGAGCTGCTTCGTCTCTGATCCTGTAAGTTTAGTTTTATTTACTTTTAAGTTAGTTTCAAGGTAGAGTTAAGTTAGTGGTAGTGTCAATGTATTTGTAACAGTGTTATTTTATCATTTTTAGGAAAGTTAAGTGTTGTTTCCGTGGTTTAGTGTTTTATTTGTTTTATTTACTGTCGAATGTAATTAGAATGCTATGTAATTTTACTTATATGTTTACGATATGTGTTTATATTTATTATATGTTGATATTTGTATTTGTGGGTTTATATATTTGTTATGGGTGGGTGTTGATAGCTTTTATTTACAGGGTCTGGCTTTGGTGAACAGGTTGGAGTTGTTCATGCTTTTTTTGTGGTTTTAAATAAAGGGATTTGTTTCTTGTTTGATAACAAGTTGCGATACATTTCCTTTTTTTGGTCGGGTTTTTGGAGCGTTTTTTACAGAAAAATATTTTTGGGTTTTTAAGGGTTTCTTTATTGAGAGGATTGTGGCATTGGACTTTTTTTATCTACAGTTGTACTTTTCAATTTTTTAGGGTGTTTCCTTACTACATGGATTATTTTTGGCTTGGATTGTTGTTTATTTGATCGATTTCGAGGATATTCTACTGCTACAGAACTGTAAGTCATTTTTTATTATTATTGAGGGTGGGAAATGTCTATTTTTTATTTAGATTTTTTAATTATTTATATTATGTCATATAATATTGACATATTTTAAATAAGATAAATAGAAAAATACTTTGTTTGATATTTTTAGATCTTTTGGTATTTGTTTAATTTAAAGAATTGATTTTGCTATCATGTCTAGGTATTCTAGGCCTTGGATATTTGGATACATTCTAGTTTTTTGTTGGAGGTATTCATACATACTTCTTGTTTGTTTGCTACGTTTAGGTCCTATTTTGCTTAGAGATTGTTCTACTCTGAGCTCTTGGTAACTTTGTTCCTTTTTAATAGCTTGTATAAGCTTGTGGAGTATTGGTTGCCCTCTACCTATTGTGGCCTGGAATGCATTATGCCATCCTTGTACAGCGTTATTTGTTTTGGCTTTTTGAGCAATAGTACTAGCGTAGACATTCCACCAGGGAATTTGAAATTTGGGTTGTCTATGATGACCTGAACGATGTAGTCTCCCCAACCAGGTGTCCTCAAAGTAGTCCAGCAAGGGACTTAATTTTGTTTCATTACTACGGTAGAAAGGACTGTCTATGATAATTTGCAACTTCAGTTGTTGGGACGTATGCTAGGGCTAATAATTTTTTTATTTGATATGCAAAGTTGCTATTAGTTGAGTAGTCTATACTTAAAGTAGATTTTTGTAGGTGTCTCCATATACTTTGATTAAAATGGTAGTAACACCCTTGAATTGCAGTATGTGGGTAAAGTTTAAGTATAGCTTGAATCATAGCATGTTCAAAATCGATTATTATCCTTTGAGGATAATAATTTTCAGTTAATTCTTTTATTGTTGTTAATAATTCTATATAGGTGGGGCTATTTTTATTAGGCAGCAATATATCAATGAATGGAATATTTGTATCCTAAAATTGACCATGAATGGTGTAAAGTTGGTAAAAGGGTTTTGGACACACTTTAAAAGTTCCGTCCATCATCCATGTTTCACAGTTTTTAAGTTTTTGCAAGTTATTATTAGTTGCAAAAATAATAATTCTTTTATCTTTACTTTTGTTGTCATACATTAAGAATTTGAAAAAGAACCAAGCAGCTGAGGGTAGAGGCTATTTTAGGCCGCACTCAACAAATGAATGATGTGTCAAGATGTCAGATAGTGCACAAAACCAAGGAGCACTCCCCTCTATGCTCCTCAAAATAGGAACCAGTCCTACAACAATATTTAATACATTAAGAATTTGTCTTCTTTGTGGGCGATGGTATATTCTGGTAGTATTTGCATTTCTTCAAAAGTTTGGGGGGAAGGTGGTGTTTTATCTGAAGCTCTTTTAGTTTTAGCAATTAAACTTTGATGTTAAAACATTTTTCAGGATTAAAACATTTTTCAGGATTTTAGTGCTTGTCTCTGGGGACCCTGTGCTTGCTTCTCTTATAGTTGCTAAGGCTTCCCTTACTTCCAATTCAGTCACATTGGGTGGATGGTTGTGCTCTCTAACATTTACAACGTTGCTATCTATTGTTGTAGCTCGACAATAACAGGCAATAGAATAATATATTTGCTACATTTCCAATGCGTTTTATTTTCTATCTCTTTTTCTTGGGTGTAAGTATAACCAATGTAGCAAAGCCTTAGGGGCCTATTAGGATGGCGGGCGGACTTATGTCTGCCCGCCACCCTAGAGGTGCTGGGACCAGCTGTCAGTGGTGCGGCGGTCCCGCACCGGCAATTAGGATGCCACCGCCACAGTGGCATCCCCCATCCACATCATTGTGGCGGGCGGTGCCTGCCACGTCGTCCATGCAAATGCAGGGGGTACCATAGGTACCCCCCATGTGCCCCCCAACATCCTGGGGTCCCGCAACAGGCCCCCAACTGTGGAATCAGCATTCCTTTCCGTGGCGGCAATGCCACCACGGCAAGACTGCTTCCCGCTGCAATTGTAATATGGATGGCGGTGTCTAGCAGACACCGCCACCATATTCAACCCTTTTCCGCCTGGTTGACTCGTCGACCGGGTGGAAAAGTGGCAGAGGGTCTTCCCGTCCACCGCGTTACCCCCCGCCATCATGATATGGGGGGGTAAATGGGAGGCGGGCGGGGGATGATGTTGGGCTAATCGCTACCGCAATGCGGGTGGTGGTGATCCGCCCGACATCATAATAGACCCCTTAGTTTTCCCTTTTGCGATGTTATAAAGGTTGCTCCTTCTGCCATTTCTAGGGTATATCCGTGAAGATATTTACATATGTGTTAAGTATACATGCTTTTGTGAATTATAAATATGCTACTTTTATTAACAATTTTTTTAAAAACCTTACATTACTGTTTTTTCTGCTTTGTTGGTGGCTTTATTTGCTGCTTGTTGTATTTTCACAGTTCGAATTTCTGTAGCTGGGGAAGAAAAATGCTTAAGTTAATTATATTAGAGACATGTTTTAATTTGTTTGTATTATTCTTATTTAGCACTGAAAGTATACATACTTTTTATAGTAGATGAATTTAATTTGATGGATGTTTTTTGTAGATGCAGTTTGTCAAAGCTGGGAAGAAAAGTGTTTTTAATAGTTTTGTTTTCTCATTTTAAACATGTAACAAAATTAGACTATTTTACTTTCTTTATAGGTAAAGTTGCATTTACAATAGTTCATGGTTCTCAGCATGTAGAGTTAAATAAGGTAATTAATCACATTTGGATTTTATTATTTTTTGGTGTGGTTGCTTGCAAGTTTAGTTTTGTTTTGAAAAGATGAGAACATTTTATTATTTTAGGTAGTTAAGTTAAGGAGGTAGAGGTATTTATATTTTGTAACAAAGTATTTTTCTTACCTGTGTTGTAGTATAATCTGTTATAGTAGTTTTTGTAGACTTTCTTTCTTTCTCTCTTGCAAAGTAGCGTTCTCCCTCCGTGTTTGGCCGATAAACTGTAAATTTTTAATTCTTAGTTTTTATAGTGTTTAGTAAATTAGTTCTCAATTTTTATTGGTTCGTGCTCTTTTCCTTTAAATTCATTGGTTGAGATACGTTTTTTGAATTTTGTAGCAGTTACTTTTTAATTAGGTAAATATGTGTGTTGTTTATTTTTGATATTTATAATATAATATTTGTTGTAGTTATTTTAATTTATTTGTTAATACTTTTAATTTATGACATTAATAATTGTTGTATTTTATATATATGTAAATTTCTTTTTGTTAGTGAGTAAATTCATTGTATTTTGTGAATTTAGATATTTATTTGGGTTAGTATAATTATTTTATATTTTCAAATTATTTATCAATTTTATATATGTTGGTATTATTTATTATTAGTATTTGAAATATGTTAAATGATTAAATAATTGTAAATAGTGTTTATCTAGGGGCCGATTCCGATCCTGTATTTTTTTTTCCCGTACGAATCGTATCCGTATTTTTTCCCGTACGAATCGTACAAGTCACGTCCGACCCGTGAAGTACGATTCGTATGGGAAAAAGTACATACGGATCGGCCCGATCCATACGAATCGTAGCGGGAAAAGTTTTACGAGACGGACCCGGACACTTTTCCGTACGAATCGTAAAAACAGTCAGAGCGTACAAGTACGATCCGGACCGTCTTACCGATTTACGATTTGTACGGAAAACGTCCGTCCCGTACACGGGGAATGACTTGTACAAATGCAATGTCTGTGTACGCACTGTACAGTAGCAATGTCGGTGTATGCACCGTACATAAGCGATGGTGGTGTACGCACCGTACATAGGAATGGCGGTGTACGCACCGTACATAGCGATGGTGGTGTACGCACCGTACATAGCGATGGAGGTGTACGCACCGTACATAGCAATGTCGGTGTACGCATCGTACATGAGCGATGGCCGTGTACGCACCGTACATAGCGATGGCGGTGTACGCACCGTACATAGCGATGGCGGTGTACGCACCGTACATAAGCGATGGCGGTGTACGCACCATACATAGCAATGTCGGTGTATGCACCGTACATAGCGATGGCGGTGTACGCACCGTACATAGCGATGGCGGTGTACGCACCGTACATAGCGATGGCGGTGTACGCACCGTACATAAGCCATGGCGGTGTACGCACCATACATAGCGATGGCGGCGTACGCACCGTACATAGCAATGGCGGCCTACGCCCAGTACATACACAATGCATGGGGCCGTGTGTCTGTACAACTCGTACCCCTGTACTGTACTGAACCACAGACACTGGAAAACAGCACAAGGAGGGCCTATTCGACTCGCACAACACCACAAAACACGTCTACACTGCACAAGGTATGGAAAGGACTCACCTGGACACATCCAAACAGGCAAACAGAGGGGCAAACTCATAACCACCTCTTTTGACACACCCACCAAAAATTCAAACTGAGGCACACCCACAAATGGACCAATAAAAAGGGCCCACACACACAAACCATGATCCTTTGCAACAGACTCACTGCAGCTACAGAGCACACACCAACAACTGCACCCATCCACCTTACCATATGCACCTTCACACAACCTCCTTCACACATACCCCCTCTACACATTCAAACCCACACCGTCACATTCAGACCCTCACACCCACAACCATCCACACCCTCACCCCACACCATGCCCACAGACAAGAATCCAAAGTTCACAAGGGAGGAGCTGGACATCCTTGTCAAAAAAGTCATCAGAGTCGAGCCACAGCTGTTTGGAACATTGGTCAGATAGACCAGCATTGCTGAAAAATCACGCCTGTGGCAGAGGATCGTCGATAGGGTGAATCCTGTTGCACCCATCAGAAGGACCAGGAATGAATGCCAAGCCAGGTGGTACGATCTGCGGAGGGCGGTCAAGCGCAAAATGAATGAGGACTACGCCCAGAGCAACATCACTGGAGGTGGTGCGCCCCGCAGACCAGTACATTACCATCCCTGGGAGGAGAAGGTGATGGCCATGCTTCTGCCGGTGAGAGTACATGGACTCCAAGGAGTTGCTGAGCCTGGTGAGTACACAAACAACTTACATGACATGGGGGTATTGCCATCCACACCCCAACTACACCTAATGCACCCAACTACCCCCAAGCCATCACCGGCCAGAACCACACTAAAAAACTACGCTAATGCCAATGACATGTGTATACCCATTGACAAAGCAAGGCCATGCTACGTCCCATGCTACATGAAGCACCAACCCAAGAATGGATGTCCGGTATGCTGGGAGGGTGGGTGGCACAAAACACATTGTTGAACTCCAAATCAGACACAATTGCCCTCATCCCATATGGCCCAGCTACATACCCATGCACCATGCGCAATGCACAGGGATTGGGAAAGTACTGACAGGATAGCTCACACTAGGCCTGGGTGTAGGCAGCACAAGGCCCTCCTGTGACCAGTGCCAACACAAACACCAAGACAACAAGTTCAGATATCTAGGACAGGAACTCACACTCACTGTCATGGCAGCATGCTCCATGGGGGTACAGCTACATCACTTGGGAGCCCCTCTGCCAAATCACACTACACCCACCAGCAGACCCTGTCACACACACCCCTTACACAAGCAGACACCACCAGGACAGGCAATGAAGTTACCCACTGTCACAATGGACATGCAACACAACAACACCAATACATAGCTGAAGAAGCATCCAAGCCACAAATCGACATGTCAAAGACTCAGGAGAACATATCAATCTGTCCCCCGCAACATACCAATCAACAAGTGAACATTGAGGAGAATGCTAGGCACATACAACTACCTGGAGGAACAGTGCCAACTTGAATGTGTATGAAACATGCATATTGCATGAAACAGCATTAATATTGTCTGTCTCTCACACACAGGGCAACGTGAGGAATATCCCCCCAACAATGGGGGGAAGAATCACAGTCACAGGCTCTGGAGGAACCTGATCCCACCGGCAACGACGCCTTTCAACACTCCGCGGATGACCCCGACCGACCTGGACCTGGACCCTCTGGTGTCCAAGCCCCTGCAGAACCTGGTTCAGGAACATCTGTGTCAACCACCACCCCCATTCCTGCCACATCCCAGGAGACACCAAGGAGCCCTGCCCGCAGTGAACAACTGAGCCAGTCTGACCAGGAGGGACAAGGTGCGGCGGGCACCCAGGAGGAGGCAGACAACACTGACACTGCCATCCCTCAGGGGTCCAGTCAACCCGATGTGCCCACAACGGCAGGCCAGGCTCGTGTGGGCAGGGGTGGTGGGAGGGGAGTAAAAAAGTGGGTCAGGAGGTGCCGTAAGACCCAAAGATACCGCAACACACAGGACAAACAGAGTATACCCACCAACAAGACATGCTCGTTCGTTGTGCAGCCGCAGCATCATTTGTGGCACCCTGCTACGCCTCATGATGTAAGCATCGTGTGCTGATCCTGGAAAACATGCACAGACATGGGAAATCAGCATGTTAGCAAAACACACCACAAGGGCATTTATTGAGTGGTAATGTTTTCTATTGCGATAGACTTGTTCCTGTGCCTGTGGTGGTACCAAAGCCACATATGTACCATCAATGGACCCAATGACATGGGGCATCCCTCCCAGGGCATAGAAATCACCCTTGACATCAGCCAACTCCTCAGGAGTAGGAAATGTGATGAATTCATCAAGGTGCCCCAACATGGCTGCTAAAACATCACGCAGGACACGGCTGAACATTGTCTGTGACATGCCACCAACATCAGCTATGGTGAATTGAAACATACCTGTGGCAAAAAAATGTAGGGCTGCCATCACCTTCATCTTTGGGGCCAGCGCAGTAGGATACCTGTGTCACGGTTGGAGGTGTGGTGCCAGCCTGTCGGTCAAGTCCTCAATCAACTGTTGAGTGAATCTGTGACGTCGGATGCAGGCACGTTCCCTCATGGCACCCAAGTCTGGCATTGGTCTTGGGACAGGCGGTGCCCTGCAAGACATTGTTTGTAAGAATGAAGATTGAGAGTCTGCCAATATCAATGTCAATGAACATAGCACATGCTACACTGCTAATACACATCAGGTAACTATGGAGTCGGGTGTGTGCAATACATACAGGACACATATGCCAGCTTGCTGGCACTCCCACAAAAAGCCAGATACACCTGTTGATTGTCAAGTCAACATGACATGCCCTGAAATGATTTGGGGGCCAGTCTGAGTGAAGAGCCACAGATATCACCGGAGTGACACACAACCACATAGCTGCATTGGAAGGATGTCATCTCATCCAGACAGCTGACTGGAAGGCACACGCACAGGTCACATGGAATGTCAAATGTACATATCAAACACAGTGCGATGAAGGGGTACACGTGACAACTAAAAAACACAGCCATTGAGACAACGCACACATGTCTGACTGGGAAAATATGATGTCCGATGCACACAGACCCTACAGCCGTGGGAATCCACATGTGGCATGGTGTGCATAGATGTGTTCCATGCCCATCTCCACACAGACCCCTGTTGGATGCACCAACAGCAGATGCAGTTGACGGGACACTGACATCAAGCTCATGGGAACACATGACACACACCTGACATAGTCCCAAAGGGGCACGGTGATCGAGACCTGTCAGTTGAGAGAGTGTCCCTGTGCTTGGCATCAGGAGACAGGTGCGGGTGTTGATGACTGTGCCATCCCACTGCTGCTGTGCATGACACAGTTGGACTACAGACACACATGTGGCAAGTGGCAAGGTGATGTGTGCCACATCACACATGACATGTGTCCACAGGTCATCACACATCAATTGTGCAACTAGATGAGATGACCTGTGAATATCACTGGCTAACACACCTAGGGCCTGCACATGTAAATATGCAAAGACAAGTACTTGATGGAAATCCATGTGCGACTCGAAGCCCTCCATTCCTGGCATGTGTACGCCTGTATTACCATTGTAAGCGTGTGAAATGAGTACACATACGGGTACGCACTGTACTACTAGTGCATGCACCGTACGTGTACTACTAGTGCATACCCATACGTGTACGCACTAGTAGTACACGTACGGGTACGTGTACTACTAGTGCGTACACGTACGTGTACTTCCTTAGTACACGTACCTGTACGCACTAGTAGTACACGTACGGGTACGTGTACTACTAGTGCGTACGGGTACGTCTACTACTAGTGCGTACACGTACATGTACTACCTTAGTACACGTACCTGTACGCACTAGTAGTACACGTACGGGTACGTGTACTACTAGTGCGTACCCGTACGTGTACTACTAGTGCGTACAGGTACGTGTACTAAGGTAGTACACTTCATTTCACCATTGTACTCGTGCCGTAGGGGTATGTGTGAAACGCACCGTACACCCGCTATCATCGCGTGTGTACGCTTTGTTTCACCATTGTACTTTTGCCATAGGGGTATGTGTGAAACGCACCGTACCGGTGTGTGGAGTTCAAAATTACATAGGGGACACATAAGGGACAAGTATTAGGCCCTAAATGCATGCTGGGTGTCATGGAGACAGAGTTTTCAGTTGGAAAGTGTCGATCAGGTGTCCTGGAACAGTCAGTTGGCCACAAAATACAATGTTGCAAAGTGGTTGTTGACTTGACATGAAGCTCAAAATTTGAACGATGCGAATGCTGTCATTGGTGTATGTTAAAAGTCATTGGTGTATGTTTAAAGGGATTGGAGTAAACGTAGGATGCTAATGAATCTGACCAATCCACTACCTTTGCCCAGGCACCTGTTGTGTGACTGTCAATATTGTGTCCAGGTGGAACAGACATGCTTTGTTGTTTAGAGTGGGTCCCAGGGTGGGGGACATGCTGATGTCTCTCATGCAGAGCCTGATGTAGTCCCTGTGTGCACTCCTCACTTGCATATTGCTTACAGTGACTTTCACTGCATAGTGCATGACACATGCAGCCTGTGAAATCCTTGGTGGCTTATTTTCCTATTGTCCTGAGGTGATTCAGTGCTCCCCCGGTATTACAGGTGACTGTACCCACAGATGTGTATGAGTTGAGTGAACCTGTGGTGAGAGTGTCCAAATGATGTATACGACCTCAGGGACATTGATGTGTGTGAATCTTCCTTTACATGTGGGTGAGTGTCTATGTGAAGTGTTGCGCCACACCTGCATGGAGGTGGCAACATATCTACCCATCTGATGTGACAAGTAGGCCGTGCTGTGTGTCTGACTTGCATAGCTAGCATGACACCTGTGACACCCCACTGGCAAGTGGCACATGTGCAGAGTGAGGGTTGTATCTGCTGTTGTCAATGACAGGCGAGTGATCTGTGCTTGGGTGTGTCTGTCTAGTATGCTGAGGGTGCGTCAGTGGAGTGGGACATGTGACTGCTTGGCACGTGCTGGCCATCAGCCTGCTGTTGCATGAGCTGCACAGTGTGTGGCATGATCAGTGAGTGTGTCGCAACCCTCATGCCAACCGGTTGACTTTCAATGCCATGTATTGCATTGGGGCTTGCACACAGGCCAATTTCTTATTGTGTATGATGTAATTCCTGTCTGCATCCTATGCCCTGTTCAATATTTCTAAGAGGTTCAAATGTAGGTCTCACATGGAGCAGGTATATTGATGGTGTGTCACTTTGTCATCCTGACAGGTAACTGCCTACGAGAAGGGGGTGATTTGGAACCACATCGTCAGGGCCGTGAGATCTGAGGGGGAGCGTAGTCGCCGGCTGCCAGAGGTGGCAGGACATCCGGTTCTGGACCCGGCGGATCGCCCGGGTCCAGCTGGGGCTGGACCCTCCTCATCCCCACGGGGGACGCCGACGGCTGACCCCCCAAATGAGACGTGTTCTGGCGGTGGTCTTCCCAGACCTCGATAGGCAGTTACAGGAGAGACTGCAGCAAGGAGGGGGTAGGTACATGGCTGTTTGTCGTGTTATGTGTCGCAAGCTTTTGTAAGCGCTCTGTGGCCTGGATACACTCCCAGAGTTGATATGTGCAGTGCATTTTCTGTTCCCCAATGTCACCTGTTGCTCTTTTTCATCCCTTCCCCTCCTTGACATGTGTCCCCTGGTCTGTGTGTAATCACATTTGCACATGGTCATCTAGGGTGCCAGTAAATCTCAGTGCACATTGCTTTCTGCATCATGTGGGAGGGTGCTCTGTGACTTGTGTTGGTACCTTGTCTGTGCCATGACCTGTTCACTATGTGGTGGGTCCATAGTTGTTGTCACTGATGCTGACTCTCCACATAGGAGTGTGAGCTTTTAACTGGACACCCTTGCAGCATGCATGACCAATTTTGCTAGTGCATACTCACACTGGGCAGTGCCTGTGTGGCTATTCACAACAATCTGTTGATGGTTGTTTGTCACAAATATGTGTTTGCAGCCCCACTAGGTGATGTTGTTTAAATGAAGCTATTTTTCAAGCACAGTTGTTGTAACCCAGAATAAGAGGTGTCAGTTCTTGATATGTATCATTCAAATTGACTCAGGTATGGGGGGGGGGGTGCGGGAGAGGCATACATGTGCAACCCTGATTTTTCATTGCCAGGTCTGACTTGTCTGTGAGAATTACCTGTACAAAAATACACTGTGCAGTGCCCCTGTGATGGTGGCCAGTGCTCAATGTTCGTGCTTTGCAGCCTGTGTAATTTTTTTGCCAACATGATTCCAGATCATACATTTTTTGCACCTGTGTGTGCTTCAGATGAAACGCATTTTGGACTTTGTGTGCTGACATCTGAGTGTCCATTCTGGCTTGCCATGAGGGTGTCCCCACAGTACAGCTGGGCTTTTTTACCAGCCAATTGCAGGCCCATTAACACATGCATTGTCCTGGGTGTGGACATGTGTGCCACTCCAAATGACAGGCAGTAGGTGATATGTGTAGCCAACTGTGTAATCAGGTGACGGATGGCCTGGGGACAACTGACATAATAAAAGTTGTTACTCTGAAATAATTGTACCTTGGCACTCACAGCACTTGTCAACAGTTGTTCATGTTTTAAATGTGGAAATTGGATGATTTGTGTTAAGTACACTGATGTGCCTGCATGAAAAAAGTCTAACAAGGAAGCGCACACCAAACGACATTTCAACTTTCATGGAACACACTGGCACCTATTCAAAGAAGCCACTGTTCAAATTAAATGGTGTTGCAGATTCTCCATATACATGTTCCCACAGTGGTCTTGATTTTGTGAGACTCCTTTGTTGTTGGTGATACACACTAACGAGTCTCAAAACCTCAGGACCTCCGTGGGCCCATGTATATCTAGTTTCTGCAACACCATTTATTTCTAACAGTGGCTTCTCAGAAAAGGTGCCAGCTTCTTCAATGACAGTGTACATGTACTTTTGTGTGCACTGCCTTGTGCGACATATTGCATGCAGCCACATGAGTGTTGTTTTCACGAAATGGCCAATTGGCACATTCAAAACATGTAGATTTTGTAAAGTATTGTGAGTCCCAAGGTAGCAACATTTGTTCGTTTTGTGTTCCAAAGGACTTACAGGTCTCTGAGTGTGGTGACACCTTGAGTATTGAGGTGTGTTAGTTTACCTTGAGTGCATCGCTACTGTTTCTTTCAGGCTAAACAAGAGGTGTCATGACTTCATTGTATTGCTGTGCTCACCGGTTCACAGACAATAGCTTCTCAGTGTATTTCTCAGTTGTGGCCTTTTGTGTTTGTATTTTCCTGGTGTCAAAGTGGCATGGTGGGTCTAACAACTGGGCAGTACAGGGCTTACAAATGTGCGGAGTCAGCTAGCTGTTACTCATGATGCATTGCCTGATATGCACTGTGACCAATTGTTCTTGTGCTCATGTGTCAGATGTATACAGGTGACTGATGCTTTTTGGTTTCTTCTCCTTGCCCACAGCATCATCATCCGCAAGCGAGGGAGACACCTGCATGGACCTTGAGGAGGGACCTAGCGACAGTGCCGCCAGTGCTGTGGAGTCAGCAGGAGCCAGTGGCACGGAGGGCGAGGGGAGTCAGTCGGAGGACCTGTCTGGAGGCGAGAGCATCTACGACGCCGACGGGTCTGAGGCTGAACTCCCTGAGGAGGCGGAGGATGCCCCAACAACTGGCAGCATCCCACCATCTGTACCCGCCTCCTCCATTGACATCTCCGCCCTCCCAGTTGCTCCCGTCCCTTCTGTCCGTGCAGGGTCCCACCGTGTCTCCTTCGGACCAGGCACTGCACCCCCTGCCCCTGTCACCCCTGCTGCCCTCAGTGAAGAGTCTGTGGACACACTGCGCCAGTTGCAGGTTGGTCAGGCATCAGTGCTGCATGTCCTTCATGGACACACTCAACTGCTCACACAGTTGGTGTCGTTCGTGGAGGGCATGTCATCAATGATGTCTGAGCAACGCAGGATTCTGCGGTCCATGGACTCTTCACTGACGGAAGCAGTTTCTCTCCTGCCGTGCTCCGTCCCCCCCCTACCCCAGAGCCATCCACATTGCCCTCTCCCATGCCTACACAACACACACACAGACAGTCACGGGCACGCACCCCAACAGACACATCCAGCACACCCCCAAGTAAGGCACTGCGCACACCTCCTGGCACGCACACTCAGGGGGAAGTAGGCACACCCACAGGGTCTGGGGGCAAATGACAGACATGCAGCCACAGTCAGAGTCCGCAGTCCTCACAACCCAGTCCCTCCAAAACAACTCCCCTTAGCTCCCCTGCCAAACTGTCACCCAAAGAGCTCTACATGGGTGGGCTGGCCCTCACCCCCACTGTGACACCACCCCGCAAGTGGGGGCGAGGAAGTCTCCGGGCAGGGGAGCTGAGTCCCCCCCATGTCCACCCCCTCCCCCATGATCGCTGCACCCCATTCCTCAGCCACCCCCCCTTCCGTTGGCCCTGGGGTCTCTTCGGGTGCAGGGATTACTTTGGACGCCCTGGCAGCAGTGTGCAGCGTCGAGCTCACCTCCACCTGTGGCGCTGCCCCACCCCCTGTGGTAGAGACGTCCAGACCTGCACCCACCACACCTACCCAACCCCCTCCTGTCCCTGCGGTGCCTGGTCCTGCCACAGATGATGCCCCCCCCGGTCGACAAACCTTAGGGTTACTTTGTGCAGGCAAGGTAGGGGTGGACACAGTCCCCTACGTCGACCCTTGGACTATAACAAAGGACTGGCCATTGGCCCTTGTAGATAGTGTATTCTTAATTTATTATTTCAATGTGCTGAATAAAACCGTTTCTTTTACTTTCAACACTATTGCATTTCAGGTACTTGATGTTGGTGATGGGGCCCCTGGAGTTGTTGTTCGGGTAATGTGTTAGGCTCCTGAGAAATGTTTTTGTATGATGGTCATGAGGTGGACCATGGTATCTGTGTGCCATCACAATGTCTCTGCTAAGAAGCATTGGTAGTTTGTGTTCCTTTTCTTTGGATACATTGTCCCAAGGAGTGCTCCTTCCACTGTGGCACATGACATCTTCCCTGCAAACAGTTGCACGATTGTTGTGCTGACCTGTGTCACCATTTCCTTTGTTGGTGACGGATCCCTTCAACAATGGCCATGCCTGCTCACCTGTGTCTCCTGCTGAATCGTCTGTGCCATCCTTGCTAATCACTGTACTTGTGTTTTGGATATGTAGGAATGGCTTCAGGGACAAATGCATGTGTGTATTCACGGCCTACCACACAAATGGTACTTGTTGTGCAGGGTATTTGGGCACCTGACTCAAAATTGTGGGCATTGTATCTGGTGGAATTGAACCCTATTCCTTCCATGAGAGACAACATCTTGGTGGCTGGACCAGCACCTGGACATTCCTATCAGTCCTGGGATGTGCATGACAGTGTGTGATCCCTTTGGCTATCTTAGTTTTGTATGCAGTTCCATGACTATACAGTCTGTTGGCATGAAATCTGGGTGTGTATTGTGCTGCATCCGCCATGGGTGGGTATGCATGTGTTATATGTCCTCACGCCCACATGTGGTGTGTCATGCAGTGTGTGTAAGACATCCATCCTCCTGGGAGTGGGACACTGCTGGGAGTCCTCTGCGCACACCCCGCATATGTCTGTCCACTGCTGGGAGTCCTCTGCACCCACCCCTCATATGTCTGCCCACTGATGGGAGTCCTCTGCACCCACCCCTCATATGTCTGTCCACTGCTGGTAGTGATATGCACCCACTCCGCATATGTCTGTCCACTGCTGGGAGTCCTCTGCACCCACCCCTCATATGTCTGGACGCTGCTGGTAGTGATATGCACCTACCCCTCATATGTGTGTCCACTGCTGGGAGTCCTCTGCACCCACCCCTCATATGTCTGTCCACTGCTGGTAGTGATATGCACCCAACCCGCATATGTCTGTCCACTGCAGGGAGTCCTCTGCACCCACCCCTCATATGTCTGGACGCTGCTGGTAGTGATATGCACCCACCCCTCATATGTCTGTCCACTGCGGGAATCCTCTGCACCCACCCTTCATATGTCTGAACGCTGCTGGGAGTCCTCTGCACCCACCCCTCATATGTCTGGACGCTGCTGGTAGTGATATGCACCCACCCCTCATATGTCTGTCCACTGTTGGGAGTCCTCTGCACCCACCCCTCATATGTCTGTCCACTGCTGGTAGTGATATGCACCCACCCCTCATAAGTCTGTCCACTGCTGGGAGTCCTCTGCACCCACCCCTCATATGTCTGGATGCTGCTGGTAGTGATATGCACCCACCGCTCATATGTCTGTCCACTGCTGGGAGTCCTCTGCACCCACCCCTCATATGTCTGAACGCTGCTGGGGGTCCTCTGCATCCACCCCTCATATGTCTGGACGCTGCTGGTAGTGATATGCACCCACCCCTCATATGTCTGTCCACTGCTGGGAGTCCTCTGCACCCACCCCTCATATGTCTGGATGCTGCTGGGAGTCATATGCACCCACCCCTCATATGTCTGGATGCTGCTGGTAGTGATATGCACCCACCCCACATATGTCTGTCCACTGCTGGGAGTCCTCTGCACCCACCCCTCATATGTCTGGACGCTGCTGGGAGTCCTCTGCACCCACACCTCATATGTCTGGACGCTGCTGGTAGTGATATGCACCCACCCCTCATATGCCTGTCCACTGCTGGGAGTCCTCTGCACCCAACCCTCATATGTCTGGACGCTCCTGGTAGTGATATGCATCCACCCCTCATATGTCTGTCCACTGCTGGTAGTGATATGCACCCACCCCTCATATGTCTGGACGCTGCTGGTAGTGATATGCACCAACCCCTCATATGTCTGTCCACTGCTGGGAGTCCTCTGCACCCACCCCTCATATGTCTGGACGCTGCTGGTAGTGATATGCACCCACCCCTCATATGTCTGTCCACTGCTGGGAGTCCTGTGCACCCATTCCTCATATGTCTGGACGCAGCTGGTAGTGATATGCACCCACCCCGCATATGTCTGTCCACTGCTGGGAGTCCTCTGCACCCACCCCTCATATGTCTGTCCACTACTGGTAGTGATATGCACCCACCCCTCATACGTCTGTCCACTGCTGGGAGTCCTCTGCACTCACCCCTCATATGTCTGTCCACTGCTGGGAGTCCTCTGCACCCACCCCTCATATGTCTGTCCACTGCTGGTAGTGATATGCACCCACCCCGCATATGTCTGTCCACTGCTGGAAGTCCTCTGAACCCACCCCTCATATGTCTGGACGCTGCTGGTAGTGTTATGCACCCACCCCTCATATGTCTGTCCACTGCTGGGAGTCCTCTGCACCCACCCCTCATATGTCTGTCCACTGCTGGTAGTGATATGCACCCACCCCTCATATGTCTGTCCACTGCCTGGGAGTCCTCTGCACCCACCCCTCATATGTCTGGACGCTGCTGGTAGTGATATGCACCCACCCCTCATATGTCTGTCCACTGCTGGGAGTCCTCTGCACCCACCCCTCATATGTCTGTCCACTGCTGGTAGTGATATGCATCCACCCCTCATATGTCTGTCCACTGCTGGGAGTCCTCTGCACCCACCCCTCATATGTCTGGACGCTGCTGGTAGTGATATGCACCCACCCCTCATATGTCTGTCCACTGCTGGGAGTCCTGTGCACCCATTCCTCATATGTCTGGACGCAGCTGGTAGTGATATGCACCCACCCCGCATATGTCTGTCCACTGCTGGGAGTCCTCTGCACCCACCCCTCATATGTCTGTCCACTACTGGTAGTGATATGCACCCACCCCTCATATGTCTGTCCACTGCTGGGAGTCCTCTGCACTCACCCCTCATATGTCTGTCCACTGCTGGGAGTCCTCTGCACCCACCCCTCATATGTCTGTTCACTGCTGGTAGTGATATGCACCCACCCCGCATATGTCTGTCCACTGCTGGAAGTCCTCTGAACCCACCCCTCATATGTCTGGACGCTGCTGGTAGTGTTATGCACCCACCCCTCATATGTCTGTCCACTGCTGGGAGTCCTCTGCACCCACCCCTCATATGTCTGTCCACTGCTGGTAGTGATATGCACCCACCCCTCATATGTCTGTCCACTGCTGGGAGTCCTCTGCACCCACCCCTCATATGTCTGGACGCTGCTGGTAGTGATATGCACCCACCCCTCATATGTCTGTCCACTGCTGGGAGTCCTCTGCACCCATCCCTCATATGTCTGAACGCTGCTGGGAGTCCTCTGCACCCACCCCTCATATATCTGGACGCTGCTGGTAGTGATATGCACCCACCCCTCATATGTCTGTCCACTGCTGGGAGTCCTCTGCACCCACCCCTCATATGTCTGTCCACTTCTGGTAGTGATATGCATCCACCCCTCATATGTCTGTCCACTGCTGGGAGTCCTCTGCACCCACCTCTCATATGTCTGGACGCTGCTGGGAGTCATATGCACCCACCCACGCACCCCCTTGGGGCTGTACACTGCTGGCCTGGACCTACACACACACCAATATGAAGGTAACATGCTGGGCCAGTCCTATAGGCCCACATTCCTGGCGTGTGTACGCATCCTATCCCAAATTTACTGCTGCCGTAACGGGGTACGTGTGGTACGCACCGTACCCACGCATTCATGCGTGGGTACGGTCCGTACCTGAGTTGTAATGGTGCTGTAGCGGTTCTTGTGGTACGCACCGTACCCACACATGAATGCGTGGGTACGGTCCATACCTGAGTTGGCATGGTGCCGTAGGTATACGTGTGGTACGCACCATACCCACGCTTTCATGCGTAGGTACGGTCCATACCTGAGTTGGCATGGTGCTGTAGGGGTACATGTGGTACGCACCATACCCACGTATTCATGCGTGGGTACGGTCCGTACCTGAGTTGTATGGTGCCGTAGGGGTACGTGTGGTACGCACTGTACCCACACATTCATACATGGGTACGGTCCGTACCTGAGTTGGCATGGTGCCATAGGGGTACATGAGGAACGCACTGTACTCACGCATTCATGCGTGGGTGCGGTCCGTACCTGAGTTGTAATGGTGCCGTAGGGGTACGTGTGGTACGCACCGTGCCCAGAGTACGGTCCGTACCTGAGTTGGCATGGTGCCGTAGGGGTACGTGTGGTACGCACTGTACTCACGCATTCATGCGTGGGTGCGGTCCGTACCTGAGTTGTAATGGTGCCGTAGGGGTACGTGTGGTACGCACCGTACCCTGAGTACGGTCCGTACCTGAGTTGTCATAGTGCCGTAGGGGTACGTGTGGTACACACCGTACCCACGCATTCATGCGTGGGTACAGTCCATGCCACTGTTGTAATGGTGCTATAGGGGTATGTGTGGTACGCACCGTACACGTCCACTTCCATTGTTGCGGTACGCAGGGGTTGCTGGACACGCCCCCCAAAGTGACCAGACCCTGGTGGTAATGTATGGCCTCCATGTCATAGGTTTGGGTTTGGTTATGGGGTATTTTTCGTACCCCTCACCCCCCTGGCCCCTGGATGTTGTTCTCACCTTCTGCGGCGTGTGCGTCGGGTGCGGTGCACCAGGTCGTAGGCCAAGAGGACCGGGATGACACGTACGATGGGGTTCATGGCGTGTACGTCGCATACCGGGGCTCCGTTGCGTGGCGGTTCGTGTCGAACTCTGCTTTTCTGGCTCTGTTTGACTACCGTAGAAAAAGAGCCGTACGGACGAATCGTACTTGCTGGGCCGGAAACCGCTGCCTGAATACGTCCGGACGTCGCGTACAAACTGTTCCGGATCAGAATCGTAGGTATTTTTCCACGTACGGTCTTTTGTACGATTCGTACGGAAATAGGCTTTCTGTATGAATCGTACTTCCTAGGTTGTAGGGACAGTTTACCGGGTGCGAGTCGTACGGAGAAAACGCTCCGTACGACAATTCGTAGGAGCTTTTTTAACAGGATCGGAAACCGCCCCTTAATGTTGAATAGTATTATCGATAATATTGATATAAGTTGTAATTATATTTGTAAGTCGATATTAGTGTTATCAATATTTGTGTTGTGTTTCTTTATAATTTAAATAACTCAGTATTTTTGTTATCGATACTTTAGTAGTTGATATTTTTATAAACAATATTTATTAATGTGATATTTAAATATCGATATTTGTGTAAATTCTTGGTCAAGTATAGGATGTCGATATTTGTGTATACGATATTTTTACCCCGATATTTTTGTAGCTCTGTGTTTTTGTTATCGATATTTAAACAGTGATCCCACAGGCAAAAGTGATGATTATAGCAGTGAACCTGTGCCCCCACCTCTCTCTTTCTTACACTCAGAATCTGCACTCGTGACTCTGGGGCAATATTTAAGGTGCCGCAAATTTAGGCATAGTGTGTGTGTGCATGTGTGTTGCTCAGCTGCACTCCTAGTGCCAGAGCCGCCAGCGAGAGTGCAGCAGAAAATTCTGCTGACCACCACCTTTTTCCTCCATACCACTCTTTGGGACTCTTCACAAAACAAATTGCCACTGGTTGGAATTGCGAACAATGTCTGGAGACTAATACAAAATGCATTTCAGTGTTGCTGAGTTGGGTACATTCAACAATGACATTATTAAGGATAGGTTCAAATTACTTGGATCTCTGTCCCACTAACAACATTTACAAAAATCAAAGATTTCGAGCAGAGTTCAACACAACTGGATTCTGGCACCATTTTTGAAAGAGCAGGAAATGAATTAAGGAATGGAGGATCAGAGCGAAATTAGCAGTATGTAGCAAATGGTAAAAAAGAAGTAGGCGATACATGCCAATGTGATCTAAATCATTTCCAAGAATGACTTCCAGCCAACATGACCTTGGACGGTGCAGAGGGTATTAGAAAGTCTGCGCACCTTCCCAAGACCAACACATGGGGCAACACATACACTAACAGCATTTGCCACTTGCACACATTAATGGAAAAAAGTACCCCATCATGAATTAGTATGGAAAATATCCTATTTTAAAAGAACACCCTGCACACAGTGATGAAGCAAAACAACAATTGATTTCCACAACATTTAGTTAGAACTCGATAACAGAGAGCAGGCGCATCATCATGCAACCTCCAACACTTGCAGTAAGTCTATCTGTAAACAATCAATGGCCATCTGGCGATCACTGCATTTGAGGGTGAGCAATTCAAGTGTCACATAAATCTGACAATCTAACCCTCTTAATCCACACCATTTCCTGGGAGTTGGAAACAAGCTAGGGATAGAAGAGCAGATCGTTACAGTCACTTTGCTACCAGCAATAGGGGACTTCCAAGTGGAAGTCAAAGAATGTTAATTGAGCCCCTTCCTGAAATATAAGTGCAGACACAATTTAAGAGGTTGTAAAGATGGTTTCGCACACCAGCTGGATGCAGAAAAGACTTTATTAGACATCCAACACACTTGTGAGGGGAGAAGTGCCTCCCCACCATCTGTCAACATTCCAGAACGCACAGCTGATGGTCAACAGAGAGCAATGTTTATGGTATCCTAAAGGGGACATCCGAGGAACAATACACAACACATCTTCCCCTTCATATAAAAAAACCCATAAGTCATACCTCAGAAAAACTACCTACAAAAAATAAAATAATAGATGCTAACATGAATAGAAATCCTATAAGTGTCTTACAGAAAATACATACACATTTTGTAGATGCATATAATTATACTAAATGTCCCTAATGGACAGGCCAATAAAATAAATCTAAGCATCTATAAAGGTAATGGGCTTTCATTAAATAGGCTGACGTAAAAAATACACATTTTGTAGATGCACATAATTATACTAAATGTCCCTAGCAGAAGGGCTAATAAAATAAATCTAAGAAACTTTAAAAGCAATAGGCTCTCATTAAAAGGCTGACGTAAAACACCTACTAGTAACATGAATAACAAATGGTAACTAAAAGTGGCCCGGATGAAGCGATTACTCACAAACATGATCCTATAATTGTCTTGGTTTTACTACTGGCGTCCTACTCTACTTATTTTGCAGCTAGTAGAGGCCGTTTCATTTACAGATGTGAAGGATTCTCTATCCACATGAGGATTCTGGTGTATGACGGGACCCTGTTTGTTAGCCTGTTCACACTCCTCCTCAAACAGCCATCCATCATTCCACTTGGTTGTAACATGCTTATTAGTTTCAAAAGGCGGATCTACCCTATATTTTCGCTTGCATACTGCAATAGCAGAGAAATGCCACACTTTTCCATCACTCAGTAAGGCTGCATTAGAAAAAATCTTTTGCACTGTAAATGGTTGTGAAAACCTGCTTTGGCCTTTGGAAATGTGTCTACTTTTCTTTACTCTTACTAAGCCTCCCACTTTTAGTTGGACTGCCTTACTGTTATGTTTTCGTATTTTTTACACACTCTCTGTGCTTCCTCTAAGTTACCTTTGACTACATCAGATGACCAGTTCACCTTTCTGGATGCTTCCATCCAACCTACATAATCCTTGGTCATGGGCGTCCTACCTCTCATGAGGTCAAAGGGACTGAGACCTGTGCTATCACACGGAGTGATTCTGTATGCCCACAAAGTTTTATGTACTTTAGTTCTCCAAGCTAGGCTATTGTTGCTAGCTAATTGGACTATGCACTTGATAACACGGTTGAACCGTTCCACAGCGCCATTGCCTGCTGGGTGATAGACAGAGGTAGTCATGTGAACAATACCATCTCTATGCTAGAATGCCCTAAAACTGTCAGAAATAAATTGCGGGTCATTGTCGCTTAGGATACTCTTGGGCAAACCCTCTCTGAAGAAGATTTTATCTAGAAAGATTAGAATGCTACCTGTAACAGCCTTTTGCACCACCTCAATTTCCATCACTTGGAAAAGTAGTCGATAAGGACTAACAAATAAACCTGCTCCTTCTGTTCCTGTATTGGTCCCATTATATCCACACCCACTTTTTCCCAAGGCATGTTGGGACAGGTAATAGGTTTCAGGTGGGGGGGGCCTGAGGGTGTCCTGGGTTTTGTCAGAATTCTTATTTCTTTATCCACTCCAGGCAACCAGTACCAATTCTTCACTCTACATTTTGTTTTGCCAATTCATAAATGCCCCTCATTGCAGAGTTCAAGAATCTTTGGGCACATGCATCAATCCTGCATTTTACGATTTCTAAATAGCGAATTTTACTGATTCGCTATTTAGAAATTACAAAATGCAATGCATGAAGGATTTGCAAAAAAAAATGCGATTCCTTAACATTCTTTAATTGCAACCCTCAAATTGCGAGTCGCAATTAAGAAATGGCTTCCCATTGATTCCTATGAGCCCTAGGTACTCGCAAATTGTGCATGCAATTTCAAGGGTGATAGAGGGGCCAAAAGAACACCCTGATGTAACCCTGAAAGTGCAATAAAAAACATGTTGCAAGGGGCATGCGTGTGTGCAACATAGAACTTTAAGTTGATGGTAATTTGAATTTCTTAATAGCGAAATCATTAATTTTTCTTTGTTGGTGCATTGCATTTAAGGAATCGCAATTTGCAATTCCCTAAATGCAATCGCAATTTAAGTAATCGCAAATTTTGCGATTACTTAAATAGCGATTTTTGCATTTGGGATGATGCATCCCAAATGCAAAAATCTGCGAATCTGCCCCTTTGCGACCGCAAAAAGCAATGATGCATGTGCCCATTTGATCTTAATTAGAAAAGGGGATTGACTCTTCCACATCTTAATACTAAACCTCCCTCTTCCGATAATTCATACTTATCTCCCAAAAAGGCAACATCTATTTAGGGACAGATTTCTTTTCAGGCCAGCCCCCAGATATCATGCCTTGAACACTCACGAGCAACGTATCCTGTTTCTTTTCTAGCTTCCATCTTCCAAAGTTATAACATGAAACTCTTCATGTATGTTTGCCATACAAAAATCGTCAACCATGACTTAATTTGCATCATTTAAGTGTTCAAGCATGCGATTTAGGAAGTCTGCTACAACATTCTTGATGACTGGTACATACTGTACTTCATAATTGAAGTTGAATAGGCGAATCGACATTCGGGCTAATCTTGGGGAATCAGCGTACAAACCTGTTGTGGCCAATACCTTGGTTAATAGCTTATGATTGCTGCACAAAGTGACTTTGTTACCCCACACATATTGTCAGAAGTGTTCTAACCCCCCACACACACGTCAATGCCTCCCACTTTATGATTGCATACTTCTCCTCAGCAGGTGTCAAAGAGCGAGACGCAAATGCTATAGTGTCTTATTTCCCACAAGCCTTCTTCTGAGTGAGTACAATCCCAAGAAGACCTCTTCCACTCGCGTCTGTGGATCTGAGGAACAATACACAATTGAGGCACGTGGCTGGATCGCAAAAAAATTCTGACGGGCATTGGTATATGTCATTGGTTGTTCGCAGGTAGCTCTTGGTGCCAATATACTTTATTACCCTATAATGAAAGAAGACTTGTATAGTTATATGTGACAAAAAATATCCGTGCATTCTTGTATTTTACAAATTAGTGTGGCAGTGATGTAATGTTGTGCTCTTGTGTTCTTGTGCTGTACTATAGTATTTTGCTGTTGTACTTTAGCTCCTGTTTTGCGTTCTTTTTTTCTTGTTGCGTATTGTTATGTTTTTTCTGTGTTGCTTATTTGCTTTGTGTTTTGTTATTGTGCTGTTTTCTATCATTATTTTTGACATGTAAATGCTGATACTTTTCCAGCCGAAAGCAGCAGTTTCTATTATGGTTCAAGTGGCAATCATTAACCCCTTGTTTCGGCGTTTCACCTATTTAGGTTACCAATCAGCCAAAACTGTGCCAGGCTGTAAATTAGCTCTTTCAGAGTTTGCTTTTAAAAAAAAAAAAAAAAGCCAGTCTGTAAATGGATAAAGGGAGCAGTGTGATTCCAACATTCATCAAAAGAAAAGTCAGTTGTTAATTAGAGATTAAACTTACGCTTGAGTGGTGTGGCAGTGTATGCGGGTCCTCGTATTCTTGCTAGAGTCTTGGCTCCTGCAGGACTATAAGGAAAGATGATATATCCAGGAATTAAAGTATGCAATGGTGGAGTAATACATGGAAATCGATCCTTGAAAAAACACAACTAAACATAAGGTTCTTATATTTAATGAATTAATGAAGAACGTGAAAATGATCTTCTAAATACATGTAATTCCCAATTGAAATAGTGGCTTGATCCACTGTAAATATCGTTTAGTTAACTACAGTCAAACAATATTTTTCACATGTTTCCAAACTGAACAACAGTTTACTAAAACAAATCGTTGTTCATCTTTCATTGACTGAATCTAAGTTTAAACAATACATTTTGATTTTGCCTGAATGCAGTTTGAGAATCGACAGTTATCTTCATCAAGAAGCTTGTTATCCTTTAATGATCAGAAATATGCAGACAAAATATGACTCACAAATATTATAAATCCCAATAGGCGCCTACTTCGAATATCCGACACATAGCAAAAATTCAGTTCTCTTCAAAGTAAAAAGGAATGAAGTAAAGTCCGTACTTCCAGCCCCTAGTGGACCAATATCTATCAAATAACGGAGAAAGGCAGCACTCAGTTTAAGGTGAAAGATGCAGCCCTCGTATGGGCTTAGAAACCTGCCACCATTTTAATAGATATCGCTTTAACTATCAAACTCTGATGGATAAAATACACCAATTATTAATCATAATAAAGACACTATCGGTAGGAGAGTGGTCAGAAGTGGAAACGGTCGGAACATCACGGCCTAGGCCATGCGTGCCCGAACAACTCAAGTACAACCACACTTGCCTTAACCACACATACGCGTGGTTGAGGCATATGGGCGGTCGATATGTCTGGAATGGGTGGGCCCAAGAAGAGGAAGGATCGGAAGAGGATGTGGTGAGGTAAGTGGAGCTGGGGCTGGGTTTTGGGGGTGGGGGTAGTTTTCAGAGCTGAGGTGGCTCAGGGAAAGTTTTTAGAGCTCAGGGGGGTCGGGAAGTTTTTAGGGCTCGGGTAGTTTTTAGTACTGGGGGGGGGGAGGTTTTAGGGCTCAGAGAGGTCGGGGTAATTTTTAGGGCTGGAAGAAGCTTTAGGGAAGCTTTTAGGGCTTGGGGAGAAGGGGATTGATTTTCAGGAGGGAGGGGATAGTTTTAGGTCTCAGGGTGGGGAGGAAGGGGTAGTTTTGTGGCCTGGGGGCCACTATAGGGTTCAGGGCGGGGGCCAGGGATTGGATTTGTGTTTGGGCATGGGGGACTGTTTTAGGGCTCAGGGTGGGGGGCTGGGGTTGGGGTAGATTTTGGCCTTGGGGTGTTTTAAGGCTCAGGGTGTGGTGCAGGGGGCAGGGCAGGGGGGCAGGGCGAGAGGGCAGGGGGCCTGGAGACAGAGTAGATGTTTGCCCTGGGGCGTTTTAGGACTCAGGGCGGAGGGCAGGGGTTGGGGTATATAGGTAAGTTTTAACCATGCATATGTCTTTGCCAAACATGCCTTAACAATGCATATTTATTGTAAAGGTATGTGTGGTAAAGGCATATGCAAGGTTAAAACTTGCATGGTTAAGACCATGTTGAACCAGCATGTGTGGTACTGGAATGCATGGTTCGGTCACACAGCGGGTCACAAGAATTCATGCAAGGGGTAGTGTAATAAAAAGCGGACAATTAATAAACACTACTTCCCAAGATTGTGATAGTTAAAACTTAAATCTATGGTTATTACATTCCCCCCCTGTTGATGAATTGGCTACTTCTATATGATGTCAGCTGCTGTTCCTCCCATGATTCTGATTGGGCTACCCCCACAAGGGCGATGCTGGTATTGCATCCTCACAAAAATCCATTGGTGCTACCAAGTAAGAAGTGGGTGCGTCCATAACCAATCAATAAAAGCCTTGGCAAACTGAGAAGCTGCTACCCCTTTACTAACCATTATGACCCCTACAGTCCTAAGCCATCAAAGTTACTAAAAGATACATTTTCTCACTGGTCACTTTTAAATGCTATTTTGGATCAATTTAGAGATACTTTGTATAAATAAATTCAGTTTAGGGCTTCAATGTGTTTTTGCAGCTTCTCTAAGATCATAGAGCCTTCCTGTAAATTCCTAACGGATGCCTGAGCATTTCCATTCAGGGCTGCTTTTAAAGCAGCGCTGATCCAGAAAAGAAAAGGTGTCATACTGCCTAGGCCCCAACCCACGTTAGAACGAGAAAGCTTTCTAATGCTGGTAAGTGGTCAATGGACATGATTTCTTGTGGACCAAAGGAACCTTATAACGGTCACTTCTGAATTTCTTGCTGATTAGCAAACAGGCTTAATTGGAGTTCTGCTCAGTGCTTCTAACCTGTCACTACCAACTTTTATTTTAGAATTTTGAAACAAAGGCCTGATTTACAAAGGTAAATTACATTTTTGAGTAAGTTCACACTTTGGGGCCAATTTCAATCCGGGTCAGAAGGGCACCGAACGCGATCCGGCTAGAAAAACTACGAGCCGTACACGTGTTTTCCGGCGTACTCGTACAGCTGTACGAGCGAGCAAGTACGATGCGAGCTACATGAAATTCACTGACTGAGTCGTTTCTGGGTCTGTACCTCTCCGTACCTCTCGGTCGTAAGCTAACCGTGGCGTGCAATGGATGCGATTCACGACTGAGCCAGTACGATGCACGCGTCGGCCAGCCTGTGCGAGCCAGAGTGTCCGGCTAGCAAATCGTCTGGGTGGTTGCCTTTGGGGGTTCATGTCGGACCCCCTGACCCACTGTCACCCACAGCCCTACGACTCGTACACAGGGGGAGACCCATGGGTCTCCCCAACACAGGCATGTACGGTGTGGATGGCACCGACGCGTACCCACTGTAGGGGGTGCACTTGTCCGCGACGTACCCATTCAGTCAATGGGAGCCCATGTACACGTCGTACGACTGGCTCCCATTGACGTCTATGGGAGTCTGACCGAACCGAGTCCGGCAGCATACGGCGCGCATCGTACTCGCTCGGTCGGACTGCAGGACTCCGGCTCGGTCGGAAAACACTCCGGATCCGGCTCGGTCGGAGTGCTTTCCGACCCGGATCGGAATCGGCCCCTGAGTAGTAAGTCTGCTACTTTCGGTATTCACAAACTGCAAGTGCAACTTATTATAAAGGTCTAAGTGACCGATCTCCACCTTCAGAGTAATGTAATTGGCTCACTTTTGAGTGGGAGGGAAACATATTACTACAAAACGTACTGCAAAGTGCAGTTTGGCAATCCGGCTCGCAGGCTTTTTTTCAGCCACAGAGCAAAGTATATGACTCTGCTATCATCCCCATTCCTCCAAGCATTGTAACCTTGTTCAGCACCGCAACACCTCTAGAAAGCCAACATATAGGTGAAAGCAAAAATGTATTCCAAAAAGGACATGTACACTTGCAGCAACTCTCTAAGCATGCTTAACAGAACTGGGGTGGCCGGAGCCAACAATTTATCTATTTGTACTTGCTGCCATCTTCTACAGCCAACCATCATTATCATCTGTCCTTGAAAACACACTGGTAATGCTTCCTTATCCCGTGTATTTGCTAAAAAGGTTACTGTTGCTAATCTGATGCTATCCATCTTTAAACACCCATCTAACTGCCCCAACGGCTTCATCCGACAATCACGGATTCCTGCTTCCAGACCCCTGCCCTTCTTCCTGTATATCTCTACTATGCCTAATTTATACCAAACATCCCTGCAGAGACGTCTTAAAGTATGGGCAAAGAGGACAATTGCCCAGGGCCCCTACCTTCCAATGGGCACCCTGGAAAAGTGAAATTCTGCTCTACCTTACATCTGTCTGTTTTCCCAACTCAGCCTTTAATGCATTATTTAATTTTGTTTGGCATCATGGGGCTTGTATTAGCAGAAAATGGGTAATAAAATACAAACCTGTTGTCGACAGAGGCCCCTAAAGTATGCATTGCCCAGGGCCCCCAAATGTCTTAAAACAACACTGCATCCCTGGCGTAGGAGAATTCACTACTAGCTAAATAAAACCGCGAATTTAAAATGTCAAAGTTCTTGTTGGAACGGCCCCATTTTTGCCTCTGCTTCTAGCGCCTGTCTCCTGAAAAAAGTCTTACAGTGAGATTTCTGACATAGCATTAGCAATCTACTTTTTGTAACCTGGCTCACATTCAGCAGTTACATTCATATACCATGTACAGGTCAGAGCCGCAACAGCCTCAAAATGTGAGGGAAGTTGGCAGTATGCTTTTTAAAACCCACTGTGCACAGAAATTATTGATTCTATTGGCAAAGTTTCCCTCCCATACTTCTACCGCTACATTGAAGGAACAGCTCTTGGACGCTGATGTTGTTTACCAGTCGGCTGCTCCCCACCACTGTGGCCATTCTATGGTGCATGCATCAGCGCTCTCCCCAACTGTCCAAAACATTTGCTCTTCACAATTTCTGTATACAGTTCAAATCCACTTTTCAGACAACCTTGCCCCTCAATACTGACACTCCATTATAGCCATTAAAGTACTCCTCCCGGGGCTGTTAAGTGCCCGTACATTCATTTCTGAGCAGTTTTGTGCTCTTAATGAGCTATGCAAAATGAAAGGAGAGCCTCAGACATTGTGTGACCTTTGCAAGTTGTGTAGGCAAAGACCTATCCAGTGGACTCACTGGCAAAGTGAAATTGACACATTAGTGTTTACATTTGCTCCACATTTATCTTACTTTATAAATAAACAACAGCTGACTTATTCTTTGAATGCTTCGAGCTTGTCTTGTGGCAGCCTGCATTGTTTTCTGATTGTGTCCACCTGAACACCTAGAAAAATCAAAAATGTCGTTGTGTGATCACTCTTCCCTGGTGCCAGCAGGACCCTTAGCTTGTCTGTCAATGTTTTGAAACTGTCAGTTTGCTTCCTGTACTTTCCAGATTCTTCTTTGCTCACAAACTGAAAATCATCTAGTTAATGTGCTATTCACTACACTTCACTCCCTAAAACACTATGGGCCAGATTTATGTTTCCTGGCGCATCCCTGCAAATTAGCATGGATGCGCCAGGAAATATGCGTCACGCAAGTTTACCCTTGCGCCACCACAGATGCGCCGCATTTACAATGCAGCGCATCGTGGCGCAAGGATAAACAGATGCGTGACGCATCTGATGGCGTAAGGCGGCGCATTGCTGGAGTCGTGTCGCAAGCACGACGCAACTCCAGCAATGTTTAGGGGCTGCCCATACCTATCATGCTTCAAGCAGGCGCAGGGTTTTGACGCATCAGCGTCGGAAAAGTGACTCAGTAAAATCTTGTGGATTTTACTGAGTCACTTTTCCAAGGCTTTTTCCGATGGAGCGCCCACCCTGCATACATTAAACCTGACGCAGGTTTAATGTGGCGCAGGGCTTTACACCGTGACGCATCTCCATAGATGCGTCATGATGTAAATAGGGCGCAACGTGGCGCAGGGTTTACGCCGCCGCTGCATCACAAAAGTGACGCAACGGCGGCGTAAAAGTGGCGCAAGTCTGATATAAATCTGCCCCAATGCGTCACGTTGTAAAGCTTGCGCCACATGTGGGTGTACCTGCACAGGGGGGGGCCTTCCCGCGCAGGAACGCCTCCGAAAAGTGGCTGAGTGAAATCTACAAGATTTCACTCAGTCACTTTTCCGGCCATGCTGCTTCAAAACCCTGCGCCTGCTTGAAGGATTGGCGCAGCATTGTAACGATAGGGCACCCCCGAGCCTTGCTGGAGCTGCATTGCGCTTGCGACGCAACTCCAGCAGTGCGCCAACCTTCCGCCATCAGATGCGTCACGCATCTGTTTATCCTTGCGCCACGATGCGCTGCATTGTAAATGCGGCACATCTATTGTGGCGCAAGGGTAAACTTTCGTGGCGCATCTTCCCTGGCGCATCCATGCTGATTTGCAGGGATGCGCCAGGGAACATAGATCTGCCCCAAAGGGGCAGATTTATAACGGACTTGCGCCACTTTTACGCCGTCGCTGCGTCACTTTTGTGACGCAGCGGCGGCGTAAACCCTGCGCCAAAGTCACTGAAAAAGTAGCTGGAACGCGGTGCAACTGGCTGCACTATCCACGTGCAAGCAATTGTCTAATTAATATGAAGTGTCCCTGGCAAATCCTATAGTTGGTAAACATCTGGGTGAACTGGTAGAAGTCTGCATATGTATTTTAAATCTGTTGCAGTCAATAATCCACCATCTTTTCTGTTCCCCTTAATTTTCTTAGCATCCCAGTAGGTATGATTATGCTTCTGAAAAGCCTTCATAACCAAACTGTGCTCTGACAACATTACTTGGACTATACTGAAGTCTCTCCCCTATTTTTTGGTACCCCAACTTAATTGCGACATTACGTAATTCTGATCAATTATAATCGATGTTCCGGACACTATTCTCGGACTTTTTTGCTTGTCAATTTTTATGTTACTTCCTATGAAGTCAGATTACCGAGATGCTCCTTGGGACGCAGCAGACATGGGAACCTAGTTTTTGCACTCCTGAAGCAATTCTGCTGCTCCTTAATTAGCACAAATTGCACAGGCACACATTTAATACAAAGTCAATTGTGTGTCCTCATTCACAATGAACAAATATGGGAACATCTTCGTCCTTACATCCATGCTGTATCGCCAATTAAGGCGCCAGCGCAAATAGGTTTTTAGTAGATTCATTCACTGTGGACCAAATAGGAAGTAAAGGACCATACCCATGCACACACACCAGGTACCTCCACTAAAGGGTAGCTTGATTCACCTCACCCTTTGTTCTTCTCCTACTCCGTTCATTTTCTCACTGTATATTTCATAGTGGAATAGTTTGTGATAGGATGGCCACACAAAGCATTTAGGAAGTAGCGAATTCCTCTGTACCTTGGCATTTACATTCAAGCACCACAGTGAAGAGGGACTGCTAGCAAAGGACATTCTGGGCCTGTTTCAAACATCTATCCAATACTCATGGTGCCAATTACTTCAACTTATCCATGGATTCTTTTCCATAGTGTGTTCTACACGTTCTAAAATTATAATATTTTAACTTCTTCAATGTGTTTCTGGAGCCCATATCTCAAACATGTCTCCTCTTGGAGGATGTGATTCATTATGGCTAATCCCAACTTTCAGTTCAGAAATATCCTTAGTACCTGCTTTCTCCAGGAGGCTTTACTTCCTCGTCCTCCCAGGAATCTGTACATTCTAATTTACATTTCTGCTCTCTGTACCCTGGTGGCAAAGCAAACATCGTAAAGTGTTGCAATCTCAACACTGATTCTTGTGACACATGCTCGCAATGTCACCATTCTCATCCTTCTTGACCCAGTCATAGTGGACCCACCTCCTTTCAGGTGGCAGGTTAAAGACCCATGCTGCCTCTTTTCCAACTAGCAGTTTTTAAGGAAATATTTTGGTTTCTTGCTAATTTCCTTAGGAAACCCTGTCTTTATTAGTCATGTTATGTGAATTTGTAGATTTGGCTAATCACCTGTGAGGGTATCCAGATGCTGAGTAGAGCAGGCCTGAGGGAGTAGGAGGATAACCTGCCTGTTTTTTCTGGAAGAGCCATGTCTTGACGTTCCTTCAGATGTCCGTGAGGAAGCGAGATGTTCTGAGGTATTTCTGGTGGTCGTTCCAAGTCTTGGCTGTGAGGTATGAGAAGGGGTGTCCTACACTTCTGGTAATCTTGATGTGAGGGAGGTGTGTGCCCTTGCCTGGGACACAGATTGAAGGTGTCTAGTGGGTTCGTAAAAGTTGAGTAAGTGGTTGAGGTAAGCTGGACTGGTGTTGTGGAGAGCTTTGTAAGCATGGGTGAGTAGCTTGAACTTACACCTTTCCTGGACTGGGAGTCAGTGAAGATTGCTGAGATGTGGGAAGATTTGGTTATTTCATGTGATGTTCAGGATGAGTCTGGCCACAGCGTTCTGTGTGTCTGGAGTCAGTGTAGGATATGGGCTAGGATTCCCATGTAGAGGGCATTTGCATAATCAAGCCTACTTGTGATAAGTCCTTGGGAGACCGTTCATCTGGTGTTCAGTGGGATCCACTTGAAAATCCCGCGTAGCGGGGGAGGAGCCAAGATGGCCGACGGGACGGACGCTTGAGCTCCCGGCTCCGTAGACCGTCTGGCTTCTTTTGTTAATCCTGATCAATTCTCCTGACCTGCGCCGCCCTACCGCCGCGGATTACCGGCACTGAAGTGACTGGCGTTCTCCTGACACTTTTGTCGGCGGGTTTGGCAGCGGACTCGGTGTTTACCTCGACCTTCGGTGCTCCCACTGGTCCCTGCGTAGATGGCCGCCGCTGGACGCCGAGGGATGTGGATGGGGTGCTGAGCTGGAAAACTGCGAGCGGCCGCGGGGGTGAAAACGCTGGCTGTGCGATTGGAGTCAGACCCTTGCGTCCGGGTCGGACTCCCCCGCGCGCTGGCAGTGGTGTGGACGACGTTGGAGCCCCCTAATACTAGCTCTCCTCCGCCACCCTGAAGAAAAGCGAGCGGACTCCATTTTGAAGCGTCTTCCTGCGGCGAACGGCCGGTCCTCACGGTAACCGTGGGGCGCTCTCGCCCTGTGCAGTTCCCGAGTGGAGCACAAAGCCTTTTCCGGTCTCTACATCCTCGGATCTCCGGTGTACATGGTCACTTTTGTCCCACCACTAATTGCCCGCAGTGGAGATGACAATGGCGCCTGCTCTTCTTGCTGAGACGCTGGCTGACCCTGGACTCGCAGTGTCGGCGCGCCCATGTGCACCGGAGCTGATTGCCGCATCGGAGGAGCGGCAGGATAGTGCGGACCGATGCTTGGCACAGAGAGACCCGACCTGTGGGGATGTATTGGCCGCCCTCGTGGCGTTAAAAGTGGCAATGCAGAGTACTTGCCGGGCGCTGACCCGGAGAATCGATGAGGCACTGTTTGCAACGGGACGTTCCCGGCTGGAGGATCCCCCACCGCCCATGTTTTCTCCTGGAGGTGAAACAATGTTGCGGAGCGGAGGGACGGTGGCGCGGAGTCCTCCTGGCTACAATGTAGCGCGTCAATCCATCGACACGGATACAGTTGCAGGGACACCCTTCATTTTGAACGCTGTGACTCTACCTACGAACTACCTGTTGAGACCTAGCCTTTCACTTCCCTTGCCAGATGTTACCCTGACTGCACCTATCGCTGGAGCTTCTGTGGCATGTTACTGCTGCGTTTGGGACCCTGCGTTACGATACGTCTTCATTGTCCCCTTTCCTCGAGAGCGGCCATCTTGTCTCTTTGTCCTGGCTGAAGGCGACTCGCAGCAATGGACGGACCTGAATCACATTTGCCGGTCCGGACAGGGGTGATGGCATGCTCGTTGTCGCTTTGGTTGGATTGGCGGACGGGGACCTGGACTGATACACGTTTTGCAATATTGGCTGAGTAGTTTTTAATGACCTGTTTTTGTTACATGTCGCTGTGATTTCGCCTCCTGTTTCCTTCTTCCGCCGGGGGGAGGACTTGTGCAGTGCTGAAGTGCTGGGTGTTATCGATTCGGGACCACCGGGTTTACGTGGGTCTTTTGGTATTGTGCTGTACATGGCGCAGGATGTATGGGCGGCGCGGGGGTCCGGGAGTTCGGCAGTGGGGTGGGCTCCTCCCCGCTTTTTCTTTCCCTGGGAGTAGAAGGGTAGTGCACTCTTCTTTATCTCCCTGGGTTCAACCGTGATTTTATGGTTCTTTTTTCTTTCTTCATTTCTTACTTCTACATTTCGGGTTTCTATGGGGCGACAGACACGTAGCTAGGGGGGGGGTAGGCCATAGCCTCGGCATGCGTGTAGGGTGGGGGGTCTTCTTCGATACGTTTTTTGTTTCTATGGGCCTTCTTTTCTTCTCTTTTTTCCGTCCTTTTCTTACGTCTTTTTCTAGGGTCAGTGGGGGGGACTGGTGTTAGGAGGGTAGCGGCTGGGAGGCACACTTCGCTGCATATCTATATCCTGGTATTATAGTTTCGTGCCGCCATTTTCGATGTGTTCACTGTTAGTTGACTCTCCTGGTGGCTGTTACCCATTTATCACATGATCGTTTGTTCTGTACACTGATCCGTTCTAGCTCTGTATCTCCTTCCTTTTTAAAAATTTAAAATTAACCTTACTGTCTCCTGCCACCCGGTGCATGTGGATTTTTGTAACATAGGTTGTATGCTTTTATGTGCTGCCGGGCCACCGGGTGGACGTATATTTTGTTATCAAGCTTCAGAAGTGTCGAGGCCGACCGGATGGTTGTAGGCCCGTATTTGTCTTGTACGCAGAGATAAATAAAGGTTTTTAAAAAAAAAAAAAAAAAAAAAAAAAAAGAAAATCCTGCGTAGCATTTGCAGGATGTGGAAGATTGATGAGGAGACGGCGTTGACCTGTCTGCTGATTGAGAGGTGTGTCCCCAGGATAATCGGAAGTTTCTTGCCATTGTGCGCAAGAGTGGATGGGCGGCCAAGTTGGAAGGGCCACCATGAAGTGCCCTGGGAGAAGCGGTTTTTGCTGAAGATTAGGACTTCTGTTTTGTCTGTGCTGAGCTGGAGTCAGTTGTTTTTCATCCAAGTAGTGACATTTCTCATGTAGCTGAAGAAGTTTGCTTTGGTGGTGCTGGTTGAGCTTGTATGGGAAAGGATGAGCTGTGTTTTGTAAACATAGGATACTGTGTTGATGCCATGGGCTCTGACAATGTCCGCAAGGGGCGTCAAGTATACGTTGAAGAGTTTTGGGCTGAGTCACGATGGTTGAGGGACTCTGCAGATGAGTTTCTTGGGCTCTGAGGTGTAGGGGGAAGTTTAACTTATTGAGTTCTGTCCATGAGGAAGGAGGATATCCAGTTGAGGGCCATTCCACAGATACCCAAGTGCTGAAGCTTTCTTATGAGTGACTTGTGGGAGACCATATCGAAATCTGAGGCGATGTTGAGAAGGATGAGTGCAGTTGTTTCTCCTCGGTTGAGAATGCTTCTGATGTCTTCGGTGGTGGCAAGGAGGGTTGCCTCTGTACTGCGGTTGGTGCAAAAGCCTGATTGAGAGTTGATGATCGTTCTTCCATGGTCGTAAATGAAGCGGGGGCATAGGCCTGTGGGAGGTCCTGAGTGGATGGTAATTATAAGGGTGGTGGTTTCTTCATTTGAGAGGGGTTTCCAATTGGTTAGCTGCTGTTTGGCATTGAAGGAGGTGTCTGGCTGGTTAGGAGAGTTCATATCAATATGCTATGGGTCGAATGTGCTGTAGACCTAGACAATCTTCTGTTCAAAGAAGTTTGAGAGGGCGTTGCAGAGTGCTTGGAATAGGATGATGTCATTGTTGGCTGCTGCGGGATTGGAGAAGTCCTTGACGATGGTGAAGAGTTCTTTGCCGTTGTTGGAGCTGGCTTCGAGTCTGAGAGTGAGGGCCTTTTTCTTTGCGTTTCGTAGTTGTTGGTGGTAGAGGTTGAGGGCTTTGTATGTACATCTTGCGCTGGTGTTTTTGACGAGTTTCCATTTTCTCCCAAGTTGTTTGAAGTGGCTCTTGGACTCTCTGAGATCGTTCATATACCAGCTGGGATGTTGTTGTTTTTGTAAGTCTTGTTTCTTGTGAGAGTTGTGCAGTTGTCAAGCCATTTATTGAAGAGTTGTGTCGACATGGAGGTTGGGTGAGCGTTCCTGTGCGAGTGTTGGTCCAGTTTTCTTCGGATATTTTACCCCAGTGTCTTGATGGCACTTTGTGTTTTTCTGGTGGGTTGGCTTGGTGAGCAGGTATCTTAAAATGTATGCTATAATGGTTGGACCATCTGAGTGGGGTCATGCGTTTGGTGGTGATCCTGTTGTTGCAGGAAAAAAAAGGATTGAGGGTGTGGCCTGCAATGTGAGTTGGTTCTTAGATGAGCTAGGTGACTCCAAGGTTGCTATGGCTGTCGAGGAGAGCCGTGGAGTTAGGGTCTGTGGTGCCTTCCAGGTGGAAATTGAGGTACCAGAGGAGGATGTAGTTGATTGATCTGAAGGAGAGGGGAGCGATGAAGTCTGCGATGTGGTTGCAGAATTCCGATCATGGACCCAGGGGACAGTAGGCAAGGGTTCCATTAAGGGTGGCATTGGAGTCCATTCGTATTCTGAAGTGGAGGTCGTCTGTGAGATTGGCATCTGAGTCCATGGAGGTTGTGCAGTCAACCACATTTTGCAGATGATCGTGATTCCTCCTCTTGGTTTGTGGGTTCGGTCCTGGTGTATGATTTTGTAGGCGGGCGGAATGGCTGCGGTGATGTCTGGGTTGGAGGCTGGCTTGAACCATGTTTTGGTTAGGAAGAGAAAATCGCGTTTGTAGCTGTTGAGGAGATCCTAGATTTTGTTGGATTGTTTCCTGAGGGATTGGACATGGAGGAGTATGGCACACAATTGGTGTGGGGTGGTGGCTTGAGTCAGTTGTTTGGGGGTGGTGGTGTCGGCATCTGAGGTGTCACAGATGAAATAGCAATGGGTGCAGGAGAAAGGTCCTACCAGGTTCTGGGGAATGGCAGCAGCATTGTGTTTGCCAGAGTGTGTTGTTGAGGTCGTGGAGAATAGCAGAGGAGTAGGGGCGGGGTTTGTTGGCTCTGGTGGGGATGTGGTTGTGGTGTTGCGTTAGTTGGTCATGGGGTCAGGCTTCCTGATGTTAGGTGCGGTCCAGGCATGGACGGGCATCGACGGGCTTGCCTTTAGCACATCTTTGGCACACCAGCGGCATGGTCACATTGCGGCCTGCAGTACGTAGCAACTGGGGTGGGCGGGGCTTCTGTTGGCTGGAAGAACAGTGAGTGGGAAAAACCAGTGTGGGAAAACCTGGGCAGCTGCAGTTTCACTTGGTCAAAAGGCTTTAACTGGATCATGCTTGAACAAGCAGGAACTGAAGGCCACTGTCAAATGGCAAGTTAGGTGCCCAGTCTTCATTCTTTCCTTCCTTTTTATAAGATTTTCAGTAACCTTACTGTCTTCTACTGACTTTCATCCTCTATCCAACATATTTTACATGCCTCATTTCCAGAGATCCCTTTGCAGTCATACTCACTACTTGACAATCAGCCCCTTCTTTCATCCTCTTCTCTCACCCCTTCCTCCCCTTGTTGATTAATCTACTGCTCGGTTCCCTCTCCTCTGTGTCTGAATCGCTATTCTTGCTCCATGATTCTGAAACACTAACCTTCTGTTGCTTTTCCCTCATTATTGCACATGCTTTGTGCTAATCCAAGAATATCTCCCATTTGACATTCATTCTAAAAAGTGGACCCCGGATTCCACCTCAGAACACTCCTATCCTTATTCATATATATTTTTTTTTAATCTCAAGTTATACTACTGGCCTCTACCCAGATGTTCTCAGCCTGTTCTCAGACTGCTTCTTGTTTAGTCGTACCACTGGTTCTTTCATTTCCACCAGTTCATGCTTCAGAGATGTAATTCCAGCCTATCTGTTTTAATTGATGGCCCCTTCAACTCAGTTTCATCAAAACCTGCCCTTCTGATATCAAAATGTAAATGTAGTGCATTTATATAGTGCTCCGCACACCCCCAAAAGGGTCTCTCAGGCGCTGTGCACATACTGCTGTGGAACCCTTCCTGGCCTTTCCCTGTGAAGTGCCCACTCCTGGGCACCCCCAAGGTGAAGCCAGGCATCCTAGCGCTGTTGGGGCTGTTGTGGAGATTAAGCAAGCTATTTCCCAGAGTTGCAGAGTGGGACCCATGATTAGAATAGGCACCAAGGCAAGAATTATCGGGTCCGGGGAAATTGAGCCCAAGACCCACCGAGGCGGGAATTGAACTCTGGTCCAGGCCAGACCTCTGCAACAGGGTCTGGCGCTCTAACCATTGAGCCACACTTCTCAACTGTGTTTCTAACATATCCCCTCCTCTTCTTCTCCGTGCACTTTAGCCCTATCTCTTATTTTCAATAATTGTGCAATATGTAGCAACTCTAGCTGATCCTGCAAGCATTGTCAAGCACATATATCAATAGACAACCGGAGGCATGTAGACATTTGGATTTGGTTCTGAAGAGCCCAGGATCTCTTTAGGTTTTGACTACAAACAGCTTTCATTGTCTGCTGCTAGATTTATGGTTTACATAATATAAATAAGCCTCTCTATTTTCCATTTTTAATGATTTTTCAGGTAAATACAGACAGAAAAAAAATGAGTTTTCTCTATGCATTTATTTTTAAAAGATAAATACAGAAAAGGTGGCTTCTTTTAAGTGATTCTCAGTGCGGTCTTTCAGAAATTGTAGGCTGACAGCTGAGCAGATAGACAGCATGGGGAATTAAAACAGGATGAAATTTCCTTAAATAATGGCATATATAAAGATATGTTTGTGGTATTGTGCCAATATTTACTAGTGGGTGTATTGTTATGTTGGCTTATACGGCTAAAATATGACAGACATATTATTAGTGCTCGTCTATCTGTTAAATATATATGGAAATGTACAATTTTCCATCTTCATTTATCCACAAACAATAGAACAAATATGATAAATACAGATAAGATGGCTAAAAAATAAATATGGATAACTACAAATGGAAATGTTAAAAAACATAAATACCATAAAACCAGTAGCCCTAAATATAACATATACTTTAAGTGGGCTTTGGGTCTACCTATTGCTCATGATTGGATGGCTTTGTTGTCTCTCTCATGTGTCTGATTTTGATTTGATTGCTTCCCTCCCTATACTTGTGTTTGTCAAATCCAGGACTAGTTTTACCTCTAAGTCTTCTCATTGGATGAGCTTTATCCTTCCACTGCTGACTTTAGGAGACTCATTTGTTTTAGCTTTAAACACTCCACTCTAATGTTTTGCCTGGTCTTGCTTCCGGTTGTTCCTCTGCCAGCAAGTGCTCCCTTTTAACTTTCCTTCCCCTCTTCCCAATGCTTCTGGCTCTCATCCCTTTTTCAACAATTTTTTCGTTTCATTTCATATTTTTTAACTTTCTATGACTTTTAATTTAGTATCCTAAAGTGGGCATCCTGCATGTTAGAAAGGCGTCCACATTGGCGGCCCCCTTGAAACGGCTTTTCTTTAATAGAAACCTCATTCCAACATGGCTTGCCTGCATTTTCATGTGTTGTGACACACTGGCAGTCATTTTACCAAGTTGATGCTAATAAAAAAGGCACTAGCCAAGCACGAAACTCGGACATTTGAAACGATGCCTATTGGGTTTGTCAGTGCATGTCGACTGATAATGTTAAGTAGATGTGCACCACTGCTCAACTTAACATTTTTGATTTACACAATGAAGTAATAATTATGGTTTCTAAGGGTAGCCAGATTTTGTTATAAGCACTCTCTAAATAATATAAGGTAGGCTAGAAATGTGATAAGAATATCATTTTTAATTGTACACGCATGTGCTCGTGACAGCGAACAGCGGCAGCCACGTGCAATTCATGGGTGAAGCAGCATGCATTAAACCTAGGAATCAACAATGCTGGATAAGACATACGAATCACATGTTGCCTGTACCTTTATAGCATAATGCATCGTTTCGTTGAACATTTTCATTGGTACAGTTATTGGAGTATTCAACTGCTGCCTACTAACATGCGGGCTCTCCATTTTGGTTTGCTTTTCTGCTGGGAGTTTAATGTGTTCACTCTTATTGTACTGAGCACTAAATGTAATACATCCTACCATTTGATGCAAAATAAAGGCCGCTAAATAATATTTTTCTATGTCTATCGTGCTCTAACATGGCACAGTTGTGTGCAGTGCTCCAGATAGACCAACCAGGAATAAAACTGCATTATGTACAGACCGCGTTTGATCTAGGGCTGGAGTGATGTTTGTCGGTGGCCCATGGTTCTTTCCTGGTCACATCTCTATTCATAAATGGCATGCTCTCTGCTGACATATCTACGGCTCGCAGGCTCTATCTGTCCTCGTCTTTCGGCGTGTTTATTTTTTCTCCCCGCAGATAGTCCACGCAGGCTGTGTATGGTGTATGCTTTCAAAGCTGCTGAAAAGGGCTTTCCTTGGTTGCCATTGATTTTCTGTCCTTCAATATAGCTCTTGATTCAGGGTGTTCTCGAGGTAATTAGTAAAAATTGTTCCTTGTTTGGACACGTTGAATTCTTATAACATGACTTAATGCTTAATTCGAAATTCCTAGTTGTAACTGATTCGTGCTTGTGACATTTGCTTGCCCAATCGTTCCACTTCGGCGCCTCACAGTAGGCTGGTTTGGTGCAAAATCAGCAATGAGTATTATAAGGTGAGAAAAGAAGGGAGAGCCATGGAGCCAACAGACATGCCATCAGTTTCTGTGAGGGACTGACCGCACCATGGACATGCAGCCGTTTCTGATTCCTCACAGTCAAAGGTACACAGGTGACACCCGACCCTGCGACCCTGCTTTAAATCTGCGAAAGGTGTTCTGTGGGAATTGTCTTTTGGCAGTGCACACAAGTGACCACAATTGACACCGTTTTCCTCTTATTGCTACTCATCTCTAGGCGAAGTTATAGTGTTTGACAGGCCCTTGCTTTGACCTGTATGTTGGTATTTTTTATCTATTATTTTTTTTTTTTTTTAAGTTTGAAATGCTTTATTGAGGAAAAAGTATAGTGAACAACAAAGTACAGATCATATAAAAAACATTGTCATACAGAATCAAAAAGAGAAAACGAAAAATAGAGGATCATCATGTATTAAATATAAGAAACTTGAGGGAAAGTCAAATTAAAAAGCATTTTGTAAAATTTTAAGGGCAACCAGGAGGAAAAGGGGGAGGAGAGAAGAAAGAAGGAAGAGAAGGGAGAGAAGGGGAAGAAGAGAGAGAAAGGCAAATAAATAAATAAATATGAGGCGTTAGGAGAAGAATAGAAAAAGAGATCAGAGAGAGAATAGGTAGAATAGAAAGAGCAAACAAGCCAAGAGTAGGGAATAATTGAAAGGCAGGAAAGAGAAATGCGAATGTGAAATATATAAGAGGGGCAGGAACAGAAAAAGAAATAGAAGAAGGACAGAGAAAGAGTCACTTATGGGGGTTTGAAATTCTCAGAGGATAAAGGGGAGATAGACTTCGATCTCAGAGCCATGCGATCAAGATATGCTGTGAGAGGCAGCCAAAATAAATCTCTATTGAGGGTAGGAGTGGAGATAGCGGCAAAGCGAACATCAAGCCTGTGGCAGTGACAGAGGGAATTCCACCAACATTGTATAGAGAGTTTAGAGAGATCTTTCCAATTAGAAGAGATATGTTGGAAAGCCAGAGCCAACATAAGATCTAATAGACCAGAGGAGCGAGAAGGAAGATCAAGAATATCAGAGATACTACCCAGAAAGAGAAGAGGGATAGAGTATGGAGTGGAGATAGAAAATAAACGAGAGATATAAGACCACACCTGATCCCAAAGTGCGAGAACAGGAGGGCAGAGAAAAAGTAAATGAAAAAGATCAGCATTAGGGGCAGAGCAGGTCCAACAGGTGGAGTCTTTATCAGGAGAGAAGCGAGAAATAGAAACAGGAGAGAGATAAAGCCTATGATATAGAAAAAACATAGATTGAGTAAGTGAGGCGGAACGGGAAATTTTTAAGGACCTGACCCAGACTTTGTCCCAAACAGCTATAGACCAGTCACATCCCAAATCAAGCTCCCAAGCAAGTTCCAACTTAGACTTCGGTCGGTCTGGATTGGGGGAGGAGAAGAATTTATAAATAAGAGAGGCTTTAGGCAGAGCAGACAGGATCTGAAGGAGTGGAGAATGGGATGCGGGAGAGGATGATAAGGGGAGAGAATAGTAAACATCGAGTATGATGGCCATGAGGACAGTGAATCTGCGGAAAAAAGATTGGGGACAGTGAAATAGATTTCGGAATTGAGGAAAAGAGCATGGGAGAAAACCATCGAAAAGTTGGTTAACCCATATCAGACCCTTTGATCTCCACACAGTCCAACAGATAGGACGGTTATTGAGGAGAATAAGCGAATTGTACCAGATAGGGGAAGCCAAAAAGGATTCACGAGAGACCGGGTCAGGGCGGACCAGAGCATGTAGGAGAGAAGCAGTATGCTTGAACAGGGGCAGAGGAGTGGTTAAGTTCTTAGCGGAGAAATGCACAGTTTCAGATAGGGAAAAAGGAGAAAGGACTGAGCGTTCAATAGAGAGCCAAAGGGGAGCAAGAGGGGAGGGTACAAGAACAAGCCAGTTAGAGGCCTGACGGAGAGAAAAAGATTTATGGTAGAGACGGAAGTCCGGAAAATTGACTCCGCCATTGGATTTCGGTTTACGAAGAGCAACTAGAGCGACTCTCGATTTTTTCTGATTCCAGAGAAATTTAGAGAGACAGGAGTCAATGCGCTTGAAATAGATATCAGGGATGTGAATGGGGAGCATGGAGAGGATGTATATAAGAATGGGGGATATCATCATTTTGATCGAGTCCAGCCGACCCCACCATGAGAGAAAGAGAGGGTTCCAAGAAGAGAACAACTTGTCAATGCGGGATAATACAGCCGACATGTTCAACCGAATAGATGAAGAAATGGAGTTAGAGAACCAAATTCCAAGGTACTTAATTTTAGAGGAATTCCATGCAAAACCCGTGGTCGAAAACTGATGGGGGAGACAAAATTTAGTAAGGGGAAGAATCTCCGTTTTATCAGAGTTAATCTTGTAACCAGAAACTTGGGAAAAGGAATTAAACTCAAGCAATAAGGCCGGAATGGATTGGTCAGGGTTAGAAATAAACAGAAGGATGTCATCCGCATACGCAGAGAGTTTCAAATGAGTTTTGTCGTAAGGGAAGCCAGAGATCAATACATTATTTCTAATAGAGGTAAGGAAAGGTTCTAAGGCTAGAACAAAAAGTAGGGGGGACAAGGGGCAACCCTGACGAACACCGCGCTGTAGGGGAAAATAGGGGGATAGATGACCATTAACTAAAACAGATGCTTTAGGGGAGGAATAAAGTAGAGAAACCAGAGAAATAAAATTAGGACCAAAACCGTGCCAACGGAGGGAGGCAAATAGAAAGGACCAATCTACCCTATCGAAAGCCTTCTCAGCATCAACCGAGATGGCCGCTAAAGAAATGCCGAGAGAAGGTACCTTATTGAGAACATTGAGAAAAAGGCGGGAATTATCTGAGGTGAGTCTACCCTTTACAAATCCGCATTGTTCCTTACCTATGAGATGAGGAAGAAAAGGGTCTAAGCGCCGGGCCAGAAGTTTAGCAAACAATTTATAATCTACATTAACGAGGGATATTGGGCGGTAATTCTTACAGAATTGGGGGTCGCGACCATCTTTAGGTATTAGGCAGATCGTGGCCTCGTGAAAGGTACCGGCAGCTGTACCAGAAGTAAAGAAGGATTGGAAGAGGGAAAGAAGTTTAGGAAGCAGAAGGTCTGAGAAGTGTAAATAGAATTCCACAGAGAAACCGTCGGGACCCGGAGATTTACCTTTGGTTAGAGATGTTAAAGCGTGATCTAGCTCGGTGATAGAGAGGTCAAGTTCAAGATCAGGGAAGTTAAGATGAGAAGTGGAAGGAGCAGGAATTTTATCCAAGTAGGATTGAATAAGAGCAGCCGAAGGGGGGGACTCAGGGGTATAAAGAGATTGGTAGAATTGTTGAAATTGGGCAAGAATATCCTGCTCCTTATGCAAGAGAAGATTGTCGGCAGAATAGACAGAATCAATCGTGTTGCACTCCCTGCGAGACTTAAGGTAACTGGCCAAAAGTTTGCCAGATTTGTTACGGCCTCCGTAATAACGGGCACTGCTGCGGAGTAATAATGAGGAAGCATTATCGGTGGTGATTTTGTTAAAATCCATTTTGGCGCGTATAAGGTCTGGTACAACCGTTTTAGTAGAGGAGGTGTAGAATTTATGCTCCAGGGATTTAATGCGGGAGAGAAGGTCTTCCTGTTTCCTAAGGTAGGATTTCTTTTTTTTTGAGACGAAGTCGATCACAAAACCGCGCGCGGTAGCCTTAAAAGAGTCCCAAATAATATGAGGGGGCAAGGAGGGATCAGAATTGAGTAGAAAAAATTCAGTAGCAAAGGAAAGAAAAGAAGAGGAAAAGAGGGGATCTAGGAGAAGAGAGTTATTAAAACGCCAACGGGAAGATTTGGGATGAGGAGGGAGAAGATCAAGAACTGTGACAATGGGAGCATGGTCTGAAATAACTATCGGCTCAATAGATGAAGAAAGAAGATTTTGAGAAAGAGATTGAGAAAGGAAGATGTAGTCAATTCGAGAGAAAGAGGCATGAGGGGGTGAAAAGAAGGAATAGTCCAAAGAATCGGGGTGGGACAGTCTCCACGAGTCAAGGAGGTGAGATTTAGAAATAGTGTCAAGGAATTGTGAATGTGACTTGTGTGGGGTAAAACGGGCAGAGGATTTGCGATCAAGAAACGGGTCAACAATTTGATTACAATCCCCCCCCAAAATGAACAAGGAATCACTATATTGAAAACACTTAGAAGTTATTAGAGGCCAAAAATTACAATCAGGATGAGTGGGGCCATATACATTAAAAACAGTCAGGGATACGGAATTAATTAACAGCTTAACTAAGACCCAGCGACCCTCAGTATCATTTTCTTGAGAAACAACTTTACATTTGAGCTTCTTGTGACACAGAATGGCCACACCATTCTTTTTATTGGATGTAGGAGAAAATAAAACCGTTCCCACCCAACCCCTCTTTAATTTAAGAGACTCCGCCTCAGAAAGGTGAGTCTCTTGCAAAAGAACTAAATCAGGAGTATAAGAGGCTAGATGGGAAAGGACTCTCTGTCGCTTAATAGGGCTAACAAAACCTTTCACATTCCATGAAATAACTTTGAATTAAACAACAATAAAAAGTGCGAGAAACAGAAAAAAGGCATAAAACCCTGAACGCCATAAAGGACAATACCAAATGAGTGAGAAAAAAGGGCAAGACGAAAGAAAGTCAAGGAAAAGCAAAAAAAGGAAAGGGGAGGAAAAGAAGAGAAGAAGAAGAGACAGTACATATCCTATACGGATGACTGAGGAAAACATACCTGAAGGGGAAAGGGAGATGACAAAATAACGACGATGGGGTATGGGAGGATTCGACAAGACCGGCCTCCTAAGCCGGAGAGCAACACACCGCACCAGGACGGAGTATGAAGAAGACGAATCATGATACGAGGAGGAATACAAGAGGATTTCTAGGGGAGGGAAAAAGAAACCTGTTATACAGAGGTCATGGTGAGGTAAACAGTACAAAAACAGACATCATATAGAGAGCAAAACAAAAACTCAACAACAACCATTACAAAATCGCATCAAGCAGACGAAGAATCAAACCAAGGAGGGGAAAAGCTCCAGCGAGAACCTGTAGGAAGAAAAAGTCAAGCAGATAAGTAATCAACCAGTAGGGGGATTGGATGTGTCCATGCCAGCATTGGTTTGAATGTGAATAAAGTTCTTAAGTTCAGCCGGATCTTGGAAAGTCCAGGTCTTGTTTTGATGGGTTACCTTGAAGGTACAGGGATGAAAGAGGCCATATCTAGCTCCAATAGTGCGCAAAGGAGCACGAAGAGACAGGAATTCTTTTCTTCTGGCAGCAGTGACATTAGAGACATCCTGGGAAAGAAAAACTCTCTGACCCATCCAGGACACTTGGCGCTTCGCTCGAGCAGTAGATAATATCAGAAGGAGATCAGTAAACTTGAGGAAAAGGATGATGACCCCTCGCGGTTTGGTTGAAGAGGAGGAGCGGGGGCCAAGTCTATGGGCACGCTGGATACTGAGGGAGGTAGAAGCGGGAAGGTCCAGGAGTTTCAGGAGAAAGGAGGAGAAAAACGTGACAGGATCATCTCCTTCCAGGGACTCCGGCAGACCGTAAATGCGTAGATTGTTCCTCCTGTTCCTGTTCTCCAAGTCCTCGGTGTGTTGTTGAAGTGCGAGAAGAGATTTCTCCAGAGAGGAAATACGTTGAGAGTTCGATTGAATTTCTGGAACCTGCTGTTCCACAGAAGAAACACGAGCCTCCATGGTTGACCATTTAGCCTCAAAAAGCTGCATTTTGGTATTAGTCTCCTCCACAAATGGGCGCAGAGCACGAATCTCCTCAAGAATCAACTCCATAGATATAGGAGGTGGAGATGACTCAGATGGAGGAGGAGAGGAGTCCTGCTTCAAGCGCTTAGGCAGGGAGGCAGGAGGAGAAGACTTGCTGGGGGTAGACTGTGATAAAGAGGAGCGGATGGAGGATGTTGTCGCCATTTGGTCAGTGGAAGGAGGATGAGGAGATAGGCCTGATGAAGAAGAAGAGGCGGAGGAAGGCGAAGCCTTCGAGGGCACAAAGACAAACTTTGGGTTGCGTAGCTTGCCCATAGAAGCCCAAGTGTGCCTGTGGGAAGTGGTCAAAGAGGCAAGCCAGCAACCTGTACTCAGAAAGCAGAGGATGTCGAGATGTCTGATGTAAGGAGTTCAGCAAACAGCAGAAGTATTGAAGGAGACCAGAAAAACCCTGAAGGAATCCTGAGATCAGAGGTGATGGCAGCAAATGTCAAAGAGGATCTCCCATAGAACCAGGAGGTCACCATGTAAACTAAGACCTGGCAAACATAGTCGCAACAAAAAGGAAGCAGCGCGAAGCCGGAAAAATGATGGTATGAGTCCTACGGCTTGAGGCTGAGTGAATTATCCTTGAAGAACACAGCGCATGTGATAGGCTGCGAGGAGAGCGTGAAGGCAGAGGTCTCACAGGACGGAATGACAACATGAGGAGTAAGCCGGAAGCATAGCTCGTTAAGAGGGCGCAAAACACAAAGAAGAGGTCCTTAGTTGCCAAGAGTAATGTCCAATGACTGAAGGAAGAGCAGGAAAAGCATGTCTGTGATCACCTCAGCGACGCGCTGACATCGCGCACAATACAAAATGGCGGTCGCGCTGAGGAACTTACATCGATAGGCTTAAATGGGCGAATAAGTGCAGGAAAACGAAGCCTGAGGATCACATCTTCAGCACGAAGTCATCCGCCCACAGGAGCCACAAGAAATCTGCCAAAATGATCGCGGACAATGGCAAAAGGATGAGAAGTCCGCCGCGGCACGGGAGAGCTCCGGTCTCAGGCGGCCATCTTGTTCGACGTCCAAGCCACGCCCCCCTTTATCTATTATTTTTAATCTATGATTTAGTGTTTGTTGTAGTAATACTGCACTTACCTTCGGAAGATTCCTTAAGGTAGACTGACAAATGTATCACAGTTAGAACAACACAGTTTCTATTCTAGTGACGCAACATGTGTGAAAGTTTGGTCTGTTGTATAATATATGCTCCATGGTGATGGTAATGTGGTAGATGCCATTGACTATCCATACTCTCTACCAGGATCTTGATTGGATATATATGCTGTCACCCTCTTCTGTACTATGTGCATACATACTCCACATTTCCCTTTTGCATAACTTTGCATGACAAGGTCTCTGCTTCTGTGATTCCACATCATTTGACACATACCAGGCCTCCAAAATGGCAGAATCACGCCGTGTCCGAGACGAGAGCTATGAGTGAAGCATAAGTCGGCCGCGCAACAACTGTACGTTGAGGCCACTGTGGTCTTCCTAAATGTGGTAGCCATACTGTAATATCAGTAGCTTCTTCACAGTAGCTCATTTAATCCCTTTCTGCCACAAGCCCATCTGTTTCATAGACCTGGCTCTTAAAACATAATACCTCACAGGGGTGTGACCTTAACCGTGTCTTTCCTGATGACCCACAGGTGGATAGGTTGCGAGAACTAAGGATGTGCCTAGTGACGCTGTAGAGGGAGTCAGTGGAGTCACTGCAGGATACAGAGTAGAGTCAGCTTATCATGCATGGTTTTGTGAGTTCTCTTTTATGACTCTGTGGGCGGGGCCACATAACATAGGCTTGGGAAACACTATTTTAAAGAATGTTCTTCGACATGATTTTAGGCTAAGGGGTGAACTGAAAAAATCATGTAGCTGGAACGGGGTCACGTTCAGGGTTGGACTGGGCTATCAGGCAATGCCCAAAGGACTGGTCTGACAGGTCACTGTATTGGCAGTTTTTTGGTTGTTTGTGGGTCAGTTTTAAGGTCATGTGGGCCTGTTTTTAATGTTAATTTCTGTGATATTACCTTTTTTTTTATTTTTTGGGGTGTCCTCATTCTGCCAAATTACTTGTTGGCAATACTTCCTTCCCATCGCCGGAGACCGTGATGTCTGTGATATTACCACAAATATTGCCTGCACCAACCACAGATGCATACAGTATCCCATACCTTGTGAAACACCTAAACAGTTACAGTTACAAAGGGCAGGTTCAGAAGTTTAAACCCGCCCTTTGTAATTGTGGGGCCCCTGTTTAGCTATCTGTTCCGGTAATGGGCCACTTTTATTTTGGTGCCTGAGCCTATTTTCTGGCCCAGTCTCACCCGTGTAATGTTAACACCGTCGACAATGGTAGAAGGTTACTTGTAGTACGTCTGTAATGGAATGCGCTTTTTAAAACTACAGAACACAATAATAATCGAATATAACAACGCAACATAGTACCACAGCAAAAGTAATGAACTATAAAACATTACACCTCAACAACAAAATCTAATAATAATACAAACATAACATGACTACAGCAGAACTCAAAACACCTACCACTAAAGAACAGAAATAATAACACAACCACTAACCAACGTGATAACAAACCATCATCAGCAGAACACACATGGAATATAACGAAATGCAGCAATACAGAAATACATCACAACACACCAAAACACAAAAGAGCCACCAAACAACAAAGAACACAACAAAACAACACACCACAATAACACTGCAACACAACACAATAAAATCTATGTTGTACTGTTTTGTACTCTTGGTTTAGTGCACTATCTGGCACATGCAGCAAAGCCATTTGCGATCGCAAAATTAGCTTTTGCAATGCGCTTGCAATTTCCTATTCATTCCCATGGGCCTACTGGCCCATAGGAATGAATAGGAAGCTAGTCCTTATTTGCAACTCGCTATTTGTGAGTCGCAAATAAGGAATGTGTAGGAATCGCTATTATTATAGCGATTCCTACATGCAGAGGATTTTACAAGTCCTTAATTGCGAATACTTAATATTCGCAATTAAGGACTCGCAAAATCCTAGCATGATGCATGTGCCCGTATATGTGTTTCATTGTTGTATTGTCTTGTTCTAGTACACTACTGTAGTCTAGTGTTGTGCATTCTCTTGCTTTTGCATTGGGCGAGATATGCTATGTTGCTGTTGTAGTGTGTTGTTTATATAATTCCTGAACTTCAGTATGCCTACTCAAAATAACCTATACTTATGCCATTCAATGCCCCTGCCTAAAACTCACTCTCAACAGACATTGGTACAAGTTGTTAGCACTGACAACTGCTCCATTTACCACCAAGGGCATGCAACAGTAGCAACCAAAAATGGTTGGTGATAAAGCCTTTGAAAATCACAACCGTCGCAAACTCGCAGACACGTCTGGCTCTCAAAGACAATCTAGTCGTGTTACTTCAGAACTTAGGGGCATATTATCAAGCACGGCGTTAAAATTATCGCCGCTTTAGCGGCAGAAAACTAAAGCGGCGATAATGGGCTTGATAATATGCCGCAGAGAATTCCAATAGAAGCATATGTTGACACCAGAACATGGGCTTCTATGGGAATTCTCAAGGGCATATTATCAAGACCATTATCGCCGTTTTACCGGCAGTTTTCTGCCACTAAAGCGGCGGTAATTTTAACGCCGTTTTTTGATAATATGCTCCTCAGTTTACTCCACAGTTTACCAGTGGAAAAACAGCTAGAGGTCAAATCCATGCGTTTGTCACATATCTCTGACAGTCGTTGACCAGAACTGAATCTCTGTTCATGATGCAAGGCCCATGCACAAAAGCTCAACCTACGTGCCAGTGTTCAGAAAAGTTATGATGTGTAGAAGCACCTTCTCTGCATGAGATCTAAAATCTGGTACTTTATTTAGCCTAAGTCGAAGAAATGACATGTCAGATTCAAGAACACTCTTAAAACATTGTTTTTCTAGAATTAAGCTTGTATTTCTTTTCTCTTCTCTTTTTTTTAGCCATTAGTTTGTTTCTAGTTCCCTGTGGTCACTACGTGACAGTATTGGATTATAAAACTAACTTAACCTAAACTAAAGTGAACTGTAAAGTCAAGCCTTTAATGGTTACATAGGTCTCAACTCACCTGCATTTGGAGACTGCCACCTTCCTCGACCCTATCCTCATCCTCCCAACAAGCAAAATGTCTATTTTAGTTTCCAGTGGTACCACCCCCAAAAACCTTTCTCACATTCCCAAAAATAATTCGTTTAATTTCCGTTGATTTCAGTGGGCTCACCTTTCAAAACCATCCCTTCTCACCCACCTCGAATACTTGAAAGTTTGGAAGGTATATGTTTACTCGGTTGACAAAATCCTAACACCTACTTATTCAAGTGTATTCAATAACTGGTTTATAATGAATTTCAAACATCTGATTGAAGTTAGAGATTTTATTTTGCATCTGGAATAGAATGCTGGGAACTGTTCAGAAAATCAGAATCCACCCTATGCTCGCTGTATTCAATGTTATAGGTCTGCAAAGGGAGAATACTGTGGCGTCAGCTCCCAACATCCCCCCTGTGTACTGTTTGAAAATAAGGAGTGCTGCGGAAGCATAAGCAGCCTCTCACCTGCATATCTGAGTGCCATAAAACAGCCCCAACCTCTCACTGTACTCCCTCAGCCATTATCTAGCAGTTGCGTTTCACAACCAGCTGTCTTGACTCCTCCCATGGTTATGGTGAAGAGAAACCCAATTAGCCAAAGAAAGTAATGACAAAATATAAAAATTCTAAAACATTAACTTACAGGGTCAGGTTTGTTCAAAATGACCATCTTTTGCATGGTAACACCCCAGATTTTTGCCTTGACTGTTTTTGCTGTCTTTAGTGCTCTGTGTACTTTACCCAAGTGGAAAGGGCCTGTGCTCCCCTTTCAACATGATGAAATTGCCATACCCCTGATTGGCTTATTTAATTTGAACGCCTGAGGTCAAACACAAGCCCCTACAGTGGATGCATTAGTCCACTAAGCCACCAGACCCATATTTTGGTAGTCAAGGTTTTCTCTACGATATGGTTTTAGGACACTACAATATTCTGACATAACACCCCAAGAAAGGAACAATCAAAACAGATTCCAGGGATGTCTAGAGGGTGCCATCTGTTTTTTGATGCAGCCCACTACTGTTTTCCCTCACCAACAGTGCGCCCCTATTGGATTTCTCCTCTGGGATTGAGGGAGAACCACAATCCCAGGCAGAAATTCATCCACAGGATTGGTTACCTGGGGGTGGGGGTGGCTGAAAGGTATAGGAGATGACACCCCTGGGAACAAATAATGTGGCAAAACCCTTTTGCTGTCCCTATAGGAATGATAGGCACAGTCTCCCCAATCGTTAACCCAGGGAAGGGAAAACCCACATGGATACCGGGTATTTATTGCAGGTGCCTTATTTTTTATGAGGGTGGTGAATGCTGCTTCCCGGTCAGCTACTGCGAACAAAAAAAAAACAGTTGTGGAAAGGAAAGAGTCTTCCCTTACCAAAAATGCCCATCCGGAATGGATTTCTTCTCAAGGATCGCAGCATGTTCTCCTCCACAGTTTTTTTAGTTGCACAACGACTAAAGATGTTATTATTATTTTTTTACAGAGTTTTATATAGCGTGAACTTGACAAGAATCGGGTATCAGAGTGCTTTACAAAGCACCAGTTGCATTACATGAGGACATAATCATTTTTTGGTTTTTTATTTTGTTAGGCACAGGGAGATTAAGTGATTTGCCCAGAATCACAGACTCGAACCCAGTTCCCCAGATTTGAGCTCGACAGCCCTAGCCGTTAGGCCAACTCCTCTCCCCTAACTCCATTTTCTGGGCTGCACAATACAAATGTCATTTAAAGATGAACTTACAAAGATGTACACTGTTCGTTTGAAAATGTATTTCAAGTGGCAGCGTGAACGCATGAATGACAGTTGTTGCTTGCATAGTGATGGCCAAATGCAATGCTAGAGCCTGAAATCTGTCAGCCGGTAACACATATCTGGTGCACTTCTGTGAATGGCTTGGCGTGACCACATACTGGAACAGATAAAAAGCATCTTCAAGCAACTTCAAGCATTAGAGCTAGTCAAGACTTCACCTGCAGAAGCCTAGTTACTCCCTAACCTCTAAATTCGGTGGGAAAACCATGAGTTTTGCAGAATGGTGCCTTTTTATTTAATCATTTAGCATTTGTACACAAGATATACAAGCATAGACAAAGGGCTTCATTACGATGTCGGTCGGAAAGGCTCTGAATGGGAGACGGATTCTCATAAACCATGTCGGAACTAATATTTCCAATTGACTCGGAAACATTTCCGACCGACCGATTATGATAGAAGTAACCGTTTGGTTAGTCTGAATTGGTTCTGACCGGCATTCGAAGACTCTGAGGCTGTCGATGCCGAATCGTACAGCTCTACGGACAGCATTTTCCGACTGACGCATTACAATGTCGGATTTGGACAGCCTTTCCGAATCAAACTGTCCGACACGAAACAACTGTTGGAAACTGACTTTGGAGGCCCATAGCAGACCCCCCCTCACCCTGAGACCTCTGGTTGGGGCCCAGGGGGGTACCCAAGGGACCCCCCTTTAAACCCATGCACAGTGTGGCAGGCACAATGGGGTGCCTGTGGCAGGGTGAAAGGTTTTCCGCGACGACCCCTTTTTTCAATGGGAACCTGTGTTGTCAGTCGGAACACAGGCTCCCATTGAAGTCAATGTGAGACCTTCCGAACAGTGTTCGGAACCATCGTAATCAGTCAGTCGGACTCGCGGAACAAGGAGTCGGTCGGATTGCTTTCCGACCGACATCATAATGAGGCCCAAAGTGGCAAATAGTAACATTTAAGAATACAAAATGTAGTAATAAAATAATATATGCAGCTGTACAAATAGAATACACAACAAGGCAGCGTAGGAAGAGTGAGCACAAGTTGCTCAGAACGACGGCCGCAGTAGGTCTGTAGTGCTCGCCTGCTATCCTGTTGAAGCCCTCCATTACAGGCTTAAAGGTACCACATGACCTTCCCAAAGAAGAGTGAGCCATAAATCGTTTACTTAGGCAGCTATGCCAATTGACATAGCTACCATCATATTTTTGAAGTCCTGAAGAAAGCCCCCACCGACCCACAAGGGCGACCGCAAAGGCTGAAACATGTCAACCTATTTTGGACACTAAGAGTGCGTTAGACTGCTAATCCGTCTTCTTACGCACCACACTGTTTTTACTCACCTCTATTCCGGACCAATTAAAATTTTGTCAAGGACATATGAGGTCTTTTAATCCACTTCACCAGAGCACCATAAATTCACTTGTTTCTGATCACTACTGCAATAACCAGTGGTTCATTCTCCGGACGGAGGTAAGCATTGTAAATAAGCCCTATGATGATGCTGTCACGTTTTTAAACTTAGCGGAGAACCAAGAGATACTGCCGCAGACCTATACACGTGAATGAGGGTTTTTATCTGAACACATTGCAAACCTGGTTACTCAGGTCAAGTGATTCATTCCCTATTTGATATTGAGCATTACTTCAAGGAAGCTGAATGGATCATAACCTCTTCCTTCTCCCCCCACTTGATTAATCGCGTACAAATAAAATATACAACAAAGCATAGCAAATACTTGGCAAAGTCAAAAGTGACAAAAGAAGATGCTGATAATTTCGTCATGTGTTGCAGGGTTCAAGGGCATAGGTGAGCCAATTCTAAGTCATAGATATCAAGACATGGGTGTAGCAAGATCAGGTCTAGGAAAATGGGGTTAGGTTCTCAGTTGAAAGATGGAAAGGTTACAAAGTCATGTATTGTGGCAGAATCGTAGTCCATATCCCGTGGCATTGGCAACCCTCATGGGGCAGTATCTGTAGCCCCATTCAGGGCAGAGCATATCACACTGGTGTTGCAGGTGCTCAAACTAAGCCACACCAACCTCTTGGCTGAGGATAGGCTAAGAAGAGGGATGCTAGCACATTGCTTTTATTTTTCAGTGTCTCTTCAGACATGTCATAACATAACTTGTGTATTTGTAAAGCGCACGATTACCCAAAGGTGTCCTGGCGCTGAATAACAGATGTTTATTGTTAATCAACTCAATAGTACTAATTTTACCTACCTCAAATGGATGAAAGGTTGAGTGGACCCGCCAGGTTTGAACCTGTGACCATGCGGTCGAACACAGGGCCCTGCAGTGGCTGCTTTAGTCCACTGAGCCACCAGACCCAGCTCTCAGCTGTCCAGCTGCTTCTGCTCACATCATTCTGGTAAATGTCTTTTGAAATGCGGTTTGTTCTTCCAAGGAGTCGTAATGTTAGTCCATTAGCAGTGAGATATATGCATTAGCCCTCTTGTCCACTGGGCTGTTTAGCCCTTGATTTACAAGTAAAAGGCAGAAGGTCAGGAACAATTTTTTTTTTGCATTTTACAAGACTGCAAAGTGGCACTATTACTTGATACCATCAGTCATTCCTAGATTTTCAGCCAACTGTATGTTGTATTGTGGGCCTTGCAGTTTTGCTTTTAACACTGTCATTTTGGGCTCAAAACCCCAGCATGTAAAGTGTGGTTGGCTAAAATGCCAGAACTGGCCAAACAGGAGCATAAAAGTTAGGCCTAAAGTCAAGCTGGTTGTGATCTTAAAATAATCTTTTATGCTATTGGTTTTAAGAATTACTTTTTTAGAACAGTTTTTCCTTATTGATTTTATAACATCATGGGTATCTTTTATATATGATGTATTGTGGAAGTGTAAAGGACCCAGGGGGGAATAAGGCCATTATAATGGTGTAGTTGATGATGTGTATTTTAATGAGTTTTAAATATTTATTGTATTATGTCTTGGCTGTTTAAAAACCTATGGTCTTAATAAACATATTTCTAAATCTGAATCTAAAACAAGCAGGTAGCACTCCCTGTGTAAAAGGAATCAAGCAAAGGTCACATCACTTATAAAACCTGGGAAAGACCTTTTGGAGTGTGCCAGCCATAGACCCATCTCTCTGACAAATTCAGACATGAAAGTCCTCAGCAACGTGCTAGCTCACCACCTTACGCAAGTTCCACCAATGCTGATCCCTGAAGATTGAATGTACTTTATAGCGCACCACTCCACTGTGGCTCATCTACAAATGGTTTCACAGTTGCTAGGTTAACAACGGATGAAAAGGATGAGAAAGTGGTACTTTTGTTGGGTGCATAAAAAAGTTCGACAGAGTAGAATAGTCATATTTGTTCAATACATTAAAATGCTTTGGCCTCGGTGAACAATTCTTACATAGTGGATTGTGGTTGTATACCAACCGCCCAGCAGTGGTGGGAGCCAATGGCTTTACAGAGTTCGAAAAGGCTGCCCACTGTCTCTACTGTTATTTGTTATGGCCCTCGGACCCCCAGCACTAGCCACCAGAAATAATACAAATATCAAAGCCATAAGGACCAAGGCATATGATATCTTTTTTTTTTTTTTTTTTTTTTTTTTTTTTTTAAATGTATTTATTGACTGCAAACAAGGCACAGTAATGTACATATCCGTGCGCCACCAACCAGGGGCTCGCCACCTTTTCTCATATATCCAGCCAACTGTATCGGCTATCCCACATCCCGGAGGTCGGGCATCGCCGTGCATAACTGGTTCAATACCCACTGCTTACCAAGTGTCCCTCCACATCGACGCTCGTCTGTGGGGCAGTCCCCCTGTCGGCGGCCAGGCTCTAGTGTGTTCCTCCCTCAGAACGTAGGGCACAGTCACGTGTTTGTGGCCGTAAACTCCAAACCCCCTCCCCCCTCCCACGGTTCCCCCGAACTCCCCCTACCCACCCACCCCAGCTAAACAATTGAGGTCCTAAGTCAGTCGCAGCCCCATTCGCTTCCCGCACTCAGCCTTCACTCATCTTCCGCCCGAGTGGCACCCCAGCACATTCCGTCGCCTCCTCCCTGATCGCCACCGATGGGTCATCTTGCGTCCCCCACACAAACACCCCCCCGGGAGCTTCCTCTTCTGCCATCTCCGAGACGGGACCCCCATCAGGGCCCCCCGCTGCAGTCTCCCGCCTGCCCAGATAATCTACGTACAGTTCCCAGATGTTTTTTGGCCGGCTACGCGGTGGCAACAACTCACTGAACCTCTCCGCTTGGGTGCAGCAGTATAGCACATCGCGCTGCCACTGCTCCACCGTGGGCAAGGGACCTCGCATCCAGCACATTGCAACTCATCGTTTCGCAACCAGCATCCCCATATCCACCAGGCGTCGGGCCGCCTTCGGCACCACCCTGGAATGCCCCAACAACGCCACAGCCGGGTCCGGGGCCAACTCCACCCCCGTCACCTCCACTATCTGTTGGTATACCGCCTCCCAGTAGTTGTATATGCCCGGGCATTGCCACGCTAGATGCAGGAAGTCCGCCGTCGGGTGTTTGCACCGTTCACATATAGGGTCTTCCCGCAGCCCATATCTATGTAAGCGCTCCGGCGTGTAGTAATACCTGTTGAGGAACTTGAAATGGACAAGCCGATGCCTGCCATGCAGAGAGATGCGTCTGATCCCTGTGCAGCAGTATGCCCACATAGCATCGTCAATTGTAACATCTAAGTCTCTTTGCCAGTCCAATCTGCATTTTGCGAACTCATGTACCCTCTGAGATTGCGCCATTCGGTACAGCTTAGAGATCAACCCTTGGGGGTTGTCATTCTTAATTATGTACGTCAGTTCCTGAACCTCCGCTGGCTCCGCCATGTCACACCCCAACAATTGCTTCCAGGCATGCCTGACTCTGTGATATTGAAAACGTTGCAACTGCGTGCCCCCTACGCCCGAGGCTGCCACCGCCTCCCATGTCTTGACCTGTCCGTCAGCAAACATGTCACCCATGGTGTGCACACCTATCTCTTTGAGCGATCGCAGCACTCCGTCCTCATTACAAGGGGCCAGCCATACCGCCCAAGCAATTGGCATTGCCGGTGAATAAAGCTGCGCCCCCGACTCGCGTTGTAGTATACAGTTCCAGACATGCCTAGTGGAGTTCAAGGAATCGAGGAACCCCGTGCGTCGGTCCGGGTGTCCAAAAATGACCGCTGGGAGCGGCTGCGGCGCCGCAAACAATGTCTCTAACTTGAGATACGGGACAGTCTCACCACCATGTATCCAGCTATGCGCCTGAGCCCCCTGCGCCACCCGATAGTACAGCTCCATATCGGGCGCTCCCAGGCCACCCATCTGGTAAGGCAGCGTCAGTACCCTCCAGCTGGTCCGCGCCTGCCTGCCAGCCCACGCCAGCCTCAGCATTGACGCCTGGAGCCACGCGAAGAAAGCACGGGACAGCACCATGGGGATGTTCGCAAACAGAAACAGAAAGCGAGGGAGCACCACCAACTTCATGATGGATATGCGCCCCAGTAACGAAAGGGGCAGCTTGATCCAAGTCTCCACGTCGTCCTCCAGTTTACTGATGGCCCTTCCGTAATTCTCAGACAGCACCACCTCCGAGTCCCTATGGAGCTGGATCCCCAGGTATCGGACCGGCTCCTCAGACCATTGCAACGGATATTCCATGTCAAAAGGGGTCGTGACCGGTGTCAGCGGAAACACGATAGACTTGTCCCAGTTGACCTTCAGCCCGGAGAGCGCTCCAAATTGAACCACCTCCCTCAACACTGGGGCCAGGTTATTTTCTGGGTCCCTGACATACAGCAGGGTATCATCTGCGTACGTGGATACCGTTATCTTGTAAGTTGGAAAATTAATGCCTCGTAGGCTGTGGTATTCACGCATAGCGCACGCCAGTGGTTCTGCCACCAAGGCGTACAAAAGGGGCGACAGGGGGCAGCCCTGCCTCGTGCCTCTCGAGATTGTTATCGGTTCCGTGACTCGATCGCCCAATCGTATTCTCGCCTTGGGGCCACTATACAGCACTCCTATCATTTGAAGGAAGACCGGGCCCAGCCCCATTCTTGTCAGGACCTGCCGCATGAATGGCCACTCGACAGAGTCGAAGGCCTTTTCCATGTCGAGGAAGACAGCAAGCGCGCGCGCGTCAGGGCGGACATGTTGCATGACGCCAAACACCATCCGTAAGTTGTATGTGAGGTTCCTGCCCGGAACGAACCCCGCCTGCTCTGGGGCAACCAGTTCAGGAGCGAGAAGGGCCAGACGCGTGGCCAGGACCTTGGCATATAATTTCGCATCCACGTTGAGCAGCGATAACGGCCTATAGGAGCTGCACTCATCGGGTGGTTTGCCCGGTTTCGGTATAGCGACCAAGAGCGCCTCGCGCATGGACGGCGGCATATGTCCTTTAACACACATATCGTCGAACAGCGTCGACACGTGTGGCAAAAGCTGGTCTATAAAAGCGCGGTAGAACGCAACAGTGAGGCCATCAGCTCCCGGGGCGCTCTGCGCCTTCATGCCCGCAAGGGCCTCTAGAATTTCGTCCCTCTCGATGGGCAGGGATAGAAACTCCCTGTGCTCGCTCGCTAGGAACGGCAACTTTATATAGTCCAGATAGTCCCCTATGCTGTCTTCCATCCCGGTTTGCTGAGAAGCATAGAGCCTGGCGTAGTACGACCGAAATCGCTCCACCACGTCTTCCTCCGCCGTGAGCAGCGAGCCATCCCCAGACTTGATCTGCGTGACGGCGGCTCTGCGTCTACGGGCCTTGAGCAGATTAGCTAACACCGACCCCGGTCTGTCGCCCTCACCATAAACCCTGGCCGTAGCATACTTCCCCAGATGTAGCACCTCTGCATCAGCAGTCTCGTGGTACTCCGCCAGGAGAGTTTTTTATCACCTCAGTAACGTCCTCTCCGCCCGTCTCTCGCAGTCTGGTCTCCAGAGCAGTCAGACTGCGCTCCTGCGTCGCAAGGCGCTGCCGGATATCTCGGAGAACCCCCGAGTGTTTGGCCATCGACACTCCTCGAATGTAGACCTTAAAGGTCTCCCAGACAGTCTGGAAATCCTCCACAGAGCCCAAATTGGTGTCAAAGAATAGCTCGATCGCGGCCGCCAGCTCCTCCTTAAAGAGGGGATCCAGCAGCGAGTAAGGGGGAAATCGCCAAAGAAACGGCGGGGGGACCTTTCTGGGCGCTGCCAGGGAGATCAGTATCAGCGAATGGTCGGAAAGCGTGCGCGGGAGCACCGTGCACTCGCGTATCTGCGAGAGGAGGGACGCAGATAGTAGCCAGTAATCTATCCGCGTGTGCAGGTTATGGTATGTGGAGTAATGTGTGTAGCCCCCTATTGCCGGGTTACGAGTTCTCCACAAATCCACGAGATCCAAGCAAAGCATACCACGAGCAATCGCCTTCGCTGCCGCTGGTTGCGCTCGTTTCGGGCCGCCTGATCTATCCAGCTCCGGGTCCAACACTACATTAAAGTCACCGCCCCAGAGCACATTCCGCGCGCCTGCATCCCCGATCGCGCCTGCCATCGCTGTGAAAAACTCCGGGCAGTCATAGTTCGGCCCGTAACAATTAACCAGGAGTAAATCCATGCCCTTTCCCTGGAAGCGCGTGAGCGCAAATCTGCCTGCGCTGTCTGTGGCGACGTGTTGCACTCTGTGTTCCACCCGCGCGCTAACCCAAGTCAGAACCCCTCTAGAGTGTGTAGTGAACCCCGCCGCATGTGCCTCCCGCAGCTCCCTAAAGCAATATCTATCTTATGCCTCTTAAGGTAGTGTACGACTTTACGGGCTTTGCGGTAATCATTCAGGCCCCTAACATTCCAAGTGAGGATTCTTAGTGTGTCGAGCCTCTCAGGCATGGCCGCTTCGGCGTTCGCCATCGCCAGCACCAGGGCGCAAATCCCTCAACCGAGCGCGTCTCAAAGCGTAGGAGCACACAAACAGATAAAACCACGCACACCAACCTAGTGACCTCAAACCCCCGTAACACAAACCCCCTCCCTCCCCCCCACCCACAGCAGACCCACCCCAACTTGGCCTTGCAGATTCCCATACTTGGGCACCCCATACCTCCCGCCACCCCACCCACAACTTGTGAACCCTCTGAAAGGTGTGGCACGCACACGCGGGCGGAGGTCGCTCAGCGCTCACACACTAGTGTGGAAGCGCCTAGTACCTAACGGCCGCTGCCCGACCCAACGAGCCACTATTGTCTCTCCCGTCCCATCCCAGCGCAAAGTTACCACATCTCAGCTGCCTTTCTCCGGTAGTAGGGCCCAGCAGCGCCCTCGATAACCATATAAAGGAGTGGACAAACTGGGGGAGGAGTCACTGACCATGGGCCTCCCATTCGCGCCCAGCCAGGGGGGGCGCATCTCACATTGTACTGTACTCCATAACGACATCGTCCAACTGCTCCCCACCCGTTCTCCCCCAAGCCTACCTCCCGTCAGCCAAGCACATCATGCCAAAAATACAAACTAGGCGAGTCCTCTCCTCGGGGTCAGTCCTGTGCGTCCAGATCGCCGTCCCTCTCGTCTTCCCGTAGTGGCGTCGCTGGGCTCCGGCGCTGCTCCTTAGTCCAGTCCTTCAGCGCCTTTTGGAGTGCTTTAGGGTCTTGGAAGATGTGCGACTTGCCCTGCCGGTTGACCCGCAGCTTAGCCGGGTACAGCATTGCATAGTCAACTCCTAGTTCCCGGAGCTGCTTTTTGGCAGGGGCAAACTGGCGCCTGGCTTCCTGCACTCGAGCCGTGAAGTCCGGGTAGAGCGAGATAGGCGACCTTTCGTAGGACAATGTCTTCTTTTCCCGGGCAACCCTCAGCGCTGCATCTCGGTCCCTGTAGTTCAATAGTTTAGCTATAACCGGTCGGGGTGGTGCTCCCGGCGGAGGCCTGGGGCCCAGGGACCTGTGCGCTCTCTCCACCACGAACATCCCGGAGAACACCTCCTTACCCAGCAGCGCAATCAGCAGCGTTTCCACGAAGTTCTCCATCCGACCCGTGGCAGTGGACTCCGGCAGGCCAGTGATTCGCAAGTTGCACCGCCGAGAACGGGCCTCTAAGTCCTCCGTTTTGTCCTGCAACACCTGCATTTGGCGCTCGAGCTTCTTGTGTTCAAGATCCAGAGTCGTCTGCGCGCCCTCCACCTCCGATATGCGACTGTCGGCTTGGTCCAGGCGCTCCGAATGTTTGTCCAGGCGCTCCCCCATTCGGTAGGAGAGCACGTCAATCTTAGCGCCAAGGGCGGTAATGCCGCTCTGCAACCCTTTCTCCATGGACAACAAGAGCCCCCTTAAGTCCTGGTCGTCCTCCGGGGGCGCAGACGCGCCTCCCGTAGCCCCCTCCAATGGTGTCTGCGTCTTGGGGCGCCGCTGCTTGAACGACAGCTTTGACTGGGTTTTATCGGATTTGCCCATCGCGGTCCCGCACACCGCTCAGCGCAACGTCGTCCGGCCTGGGCGCGCTCCAGCCGCCACGCAGCTGTGCCTCGATCGAAGGCAACCCTCCGTGGGCGTCCGGGTGGCTTGCTCACCTCCAGTCGGCACCACCAGGCGTGCCAGTCGTCTGCAGCCTTCCCCGCGCCTCCTCTGGGCCGCCCGTTCTGCCTCAACTCCTCTCACTCCAAGCTCGACGCGTTTGCACCCGGCCCCACACTAGAGGCACCCCAACGGTGATCTCTCCTCTCCTGCTGTCGTCTCCGCACTGTCGCAGCAGGGTTGCACCAGTCTCCCTCGCCCAGGCCGCCACTTCAACTAGGCCCGGGAATGCCCCAATGGGTCTCACTCAAAGTCGCTCTGCACCAGCTGTAAACTCGACGTCCGCCACTTCTCCTGCTCGCTACGGGGTTAAAGGGTGCAGCTGACCTTCCTTGCACCGAGCGCTGCGGGGCACTCCCAGGGCCTCCCAATGCGATCTCCGCTGTTCCCGCTCGCGCCTCTGCGGCACCCCGCTTACTACGCTATCTGCTGCCTCTGCACCCGCCGCAGGTCTCCACCTCCAATCTCTGCTGTCCGCCGCGTGGAGCCTCGGGTCCGCCCCCCGCGGCCGCCGCTGGCCGCACGTTGCACCACGTCGTCGGCCGTCCTCCTCACGCGAGGCTGGGGATCTGCTTCCTAGGACGCGCCCCGGGTCTCCAGCTCCGGAAGTCGCCTCGCCGCTCGATCGGGCTTAAAATTCCGCCGGTCAACTGCCCAGCACCTCAGGATGTTCCGCTGGGGCCGACCGTTGTTCTGGGCATCGTTGGGAACAGGATTTTTGACGAATATATAGCGTGGCTCGCCGGAGCTCCGAGCTCAAGCAGCCATCACCGTTGCGAGCTAAGCTCCGCCCCCCAAGGCATATGATATCTTGGTCATGATTTCCAAGTCTCATCACTCCATCCAACACCTTATAAATATGATATCCAATTTCTTGTTATTTTCGAGATATAAAAATCAATAGGGGTAAGGGTGAAGCCCTCCCTTTAAGTTAACACACTGAACATCATTGACTTTGATACTAGATTGCCCCTTCAAATGGAAACAGTCTAATCTGGAGCATTTAGGCATTCTTATAAATACAGAATTTGCTAATATGGTAGTAGATGTGCTTGAGCCCTTAATTATAGGGCAGATTTACAAAGGTGGCCCTCATTGCACCTCTCTATGTGCGGCAGAATACAAGTACATCCAATGACTGTGAAGCCGCGCATCAGCTATGTGTTTGCAAAGTTCCTACTACGGTTACCCGACCACTTGATTTGTGAACTCGCCATATTGATAAAGTAATTCCGACATCCACAGGTAGAGCACTCCCGGCTTGCATTGCATCTGGGACAGACACAATACATGTTACATACCTACATAGATACGCCCCATCGGGTCCCCTTAGAAGGATCGTTCTGGGGACAAACAGCAATTTAAACTTACTATACCCCGGCAACAAGTGTCTGAAGCTGTCCTCCAATCCGGTCCCTCAAGCAATAATCTATGTGTAGCATCGGAGGTTGGGGGGAGGGGGGACACAATATTGAGAGAAGACCCTATCTTACATATGGAGTGCCACTATGGAGTAATCGGCCTATCTGCATTGGGGTGTGGAACTGATCTGGAAACACTTCAGAGATGAAGGCGTGAAAACACCGATAAAGGAAAAAACGTTTAAAACATTTGTGGATACACAAGCCAGATTCCATCTCCCAGGGCGTGATTTCTGTAATTTTCAAAGGCTCCATCATTGCCACAAAAAAAACACACGCCATTATCTCTAGAACTGACTGACCTAGGGTGACCAGATTCTCAAAACAAAAAACGGGGACAGGTCATAGACATAGAAGTAGGACTACGATTTGCAGTAACCACCGACATAAAAGTAGGACTATTTGACAGCTGTGATAAACATAGAAAAAGGACTACGACAGCTCCCTCCAAGACCGAGATGAAGCATTACAGATGACAAATCAGAGGTCTTTTATCGGCAGTAAGCATTAATTCCATTTAAACAGACTTTGCCTCAACATTTGCTTTAGTCCAAGTTTGTTTTCTTATTAGATAAGTATATATATTGGGATTGTTAACTGAACAATAAAGAAAATTGCACAATCGAAGAGGAGTTTGTGCTCTTGTTTTTGCCACGAGGAAGTGAACGAGTGCATCGCTAGCGAGTTTGATAGATATATATATACACACATATACACACACACACACATTCTGTCATCGTCAAAATCAGATACTGCTGTTTGTAGAATACTCCTTCCCATAAAGCACTCCCCCTACGTTCAGCGCAGTTGACTGAAATATAAATAATGTTTGCTTTATTTACGTGGAAACATTTACGCACATTAGCATAGTAAATAGTTTAGAACATATAAGACAGGGCTGGCTTTAGTGCTGGTGGCGCCCTGTGCGACAATGTTTGTTGGCGCCCCCCCCAATGACCACCTCCACCACGGATTCTCTCACTAGCACCCTTTAACAGTGACCAAGTCACCATAACCACACTCTATCAGATGCATTATATATAGCGCCACTCATACCAGTGTAGGGTGTCCAAGCACTTTGCATCACACACACATTACACAGAGACAATCAATCATACGTGTGTAAATCAGTGTATAGGAAATGTTACATAAGCCAAAGGACTGAAAGTGTAGGAGTCACATGTCATCCATACTGGTAGGCAGTATAGTTTAAGAGTGCTGGGTGTGGAGAAGCACAAACGCAGAGTCGAAAAAGAAACAGCATAGTTGGGAGTTTTCTTTAATATTAAGAATCGATTTCTAGCCAGATTAACCCTTTTTGAAACATTAATCAATGTTCTAATAATGTATACCTTGCAGTGTGTATGCAGTTCTAGGATGAAAGTTAATAGCTCACTATTCTATATTAGGACTTTAAGTTATAAATTGCAAGTAGCAAAAAAATGTCTCTTGTGAAAGCAGTAACCCTGCTGATCTGTTTACATCATACACACTCTGTAATCTACTTGGTACACGTTCTTTGCAGCAGGCATATTAACCCTCTGCACTAACTTCAGCCAAGTCAAAACCTCAACTATACAAAATGCTGATCTGTCTCCAGGAAGATAATTAATCACACTCTTGACATTTATGTGAGGCCTGGTAATTGCTGGGGGAAAGAAACGCTACACGGCGCCCCCAGGAAGCCAGCACTGGTGCGGATAAAACTCTCAGGGTTAAAATTACACGTTGCGGGCTTGCAGGCTGGGAGGGCAAGGATTCCTGGATGATGCAGCTCTGATGCAAGGCAGTGTCCCGACGGTGCTGGTAGGGCTGGGGAGGCGTCACGAAGCTGCTGCTGGATTCTGCTGTAGTTTGAGACTGTCCGACCCTCGCTCGCTTTAAGGCAGAGCAGGGTCACGGTGGATTGCTGCAGGCTGTAAAATCAGGGTCATGCCGGTCACAGGTGGTTCTAACCAGCTGCATGATGACGTAGGTGGCGCTGTGTAGACAAAGAGAAGGGAAATCCCGAGAGAACATGTCTCTCTTCAAAGGATTTCCCTTCCTGCTACAGCGCTCACCTCAGTGACGTCACCAAGCTGTGAAAACAGAGCATGCGCGCAACCGGAACAGTGAAAAACCGGGACATTTCTTTGTTCAACCCGGACACTGTTCTAAAACGGGGACATTTGACTCCATTGGAGTACAGTGTCGGGACACGGGGACATTTCACAAAAAACGGGGACCGTCCGGGCAAAACCGGGACGTCTGGTCACCCTAGACCAGAGGTCTTCAAACTTTTGGATGCCGAGACCCCCCTGTCAACATTTTGAGGCGTAAGGACCCCCTCCTGACAAAAATGTCTAAACCTGTTAACTAAATTGCGTGGGATGAAAATGTAAATGAGGTTATGTGATGCCGCGTATTTTGGGATAGCATTGCTTCATTATTTTGATATTTGTTACACACAGTAACGCTGAGGAAAGATTTCACCCAATCAGTACCCATTTATAACCAAAATACAGCAATTATCATCAGAAAGATTTCAAGTCAACCTTTGTGAAGGGCCTTCCACTCTGCAGCAATACGTGCTGCCACATTAGAAGCTCACCTGGCCCTGACCGGAAGAAGCAGGGGTCCCTTAAAACCCTGGCGGTTTTGTGTAGAGTTAAGCCGTTTACCCATGCAGCTTTCCTCTCACCCCCTCCCTTCCATCCCTCTCTCCTCTCCTAACCCCGGATCCCTCTCTCCCTTTGCAGGTCATTTTCTTTCACCCCTTTTTACAACTTCTGAACTCTCCCCATTCAACCTCTCACTTCACCTTTAATCACCTCTTGCCATTCTGTCCTTTCACTGCCCTCATCTCTAACAGTCTCTCACATTTATCTCATGGCCTCTCTGGCCCTGTCACCTCCCGTGACCCTCAGCACTTTTCATTCACCTCGTCTCTTCATTCAAATTTTTGTCTATTTGTATCTTACACCTCTCCAGTCCCCCCATTCCTCTTTCACATCTCCCCTTTGTTCTAACAGAAGCCCTCACCTTTGGATCACACTCACTTCTTGAGTGTCCACACTTCTCTTCGGCAATTCACATTTCTCCTCATCCCTGACCTCTTCAATCAAATTCTCTCACTCCCTTGCTGTCCTCTCTCATTTTGGGTGCGGATGCAAGTTCAGAATGGGATGAATGAATGTATGATTACTGATGGGCTTGTTTGAGTGAGTTGCATATTGAGTAGTGAGGGGGACAGGTGAGTGAAGTGTCACATGAGTGCAGGATGAGTAGTGTACTCATGTGACTGCAGGTTGAGGTATAGTGTGAGCAGGACAAGTGCATTTTGAGTGCAGAGTGATCACTGTGAGTGCAAGGTGAGAGGGTGAATGGTGCAAGTGCATGGTGATCAGTGTGAGTGCATGGTGATCAGTGTGAGTGCATTGTGATCACTGTGAGTGCAAGGTGAGCGTGACAATAAAGGGCGAGAATGAGGAATGAGTTGTCTGAATGCAGGGTGCATTCCCAGACCCATGAAGTAACTCAGCATGTTATTGACGGGGCGTAGACTTTAAGATCTAAGTTAAACTATTGCGGCATTAATCGGGGATCGAGGGTGAAGGAAATAAATAATGTGCTGATCCTGCAACAAACTTCCAGTCCTATGGTTAGGGTTACCAGCAGATTATTTTGATGGCCCAGTCGGTACTAAAAAAAGCAGTCACCTAAAGCGGTATTTTCAGCGCTTATCTGTGCATACTTCCCTGGGCCGGCTTTAGTGCTGGTGGTGCCCTGTGCGACAATGTTTGTTGGTGCCCCCCCCAATAACCACCCCACCACGGATTCTCTCACTAGCACCCTTTAACAGTGACCAAGTCTCCATAACCCCACACTCTCAGATGCATTGAATTAGTTATATAGTGCCACTCATACCAGTGTAGGGTGTCCGAGCACTTTGCATCACACACACATTACACAGAGACAATCAATCATAAGCGTGTAAATCAGTGTAAAGGAAATGTTACATAAGCCAAAGGACTAAAAGTATAGGAGTCACATGTCATCCATACTGGTAGGCAGCATAGTTCAAGAGTGCTTGGTGTGGAGAAGCACAAATTCAGAGTCGAAAAAGAAACAGCATAGTTGGGAGTTTCCTTTAATAATAAGAATTGATTTCTAGCCAAATTAACCCTTTTTGCAACATTAATCAATGGTCTAATAATGTACTCTTTGTAGTGTGCATGCTGTTCTAGGATGAAAGTTAATAGCTCACTATCCTATATTAGGACTTTAAGTTATACATTGCAAGTAACAAAAGGATGTCTCTTTTGAAAGCAGTAATCTGCTGATCTCTTCACATCATACGCACTCTGTAATCTACTTGGTACACGTTCTTTGCAGCAGGCATATTAACCCTCTGCACTAACTTCACCTAAGTCAAAACCTCAACTATACAAAATTCTGATCTCTCTCCAGGAAGATAATTAATCACAGGAGTTATCTTGACATTTATGTGAGGCCTGGTAATTGCCGGGAAAAGAAACGCTGCAGCAGGTGCTTCGAAAGCATAATAAACTTTCACACACGGCGCCCCCAGAAAGCCAACTTTGTATTCCTTTCCATGAAATGCATTCTCACACTACGGCAGTGAATGTAAAATCCAAATGTAAGGAATAGGCACAGTGGGGACCCAGGGGGTACTGGAACCAGCAAAAAAACCTAAGCCTCTGTAACCAGTTTACAAAGGCATGTTAAATGGTCTTTAAAGACCTGTGAAAAAACACGGGGGTGCCGGAGATAGGAATCCAGACACTGCCCAGCTGAGCCCCCAGCAGCTCAAGTTTCACTGCAGCAGCCCGGGCTGAGACACAGGACTGGGGGGGGAAGTGTGGGGGGATGCTGAAGCCCTTGGGCCTGGGCCGAAGTATGACTGGGAGGGCGCGACCCCCTTTGCATCACTCCACGGCCCCCCTGGGGGTCGCGCCCCACAGTTTGAAGACCCCTGCCCTAGACTGACCCCACTCTCCTTCAATACCTTAACAAATGGGGAACGTGTAAGGGGACGATTTCCGGTGTTTCAAAACTCTTACTCATAAAACATATTCGGTCCCCATAGCCTGCCAGCTGGAGACCTGGCTTCACTTAGATTAGCCACGAAACTGCAAGAACTGTTACTGGACATGATAAACCACTGCGGGGGCTCGCCTTAAATATGGCTATTATAGCATCCTTCTTATGTGGCAGTGGTCCCCCAATAGGTTATGTGGCACAGGCTCCTTCTGGGGTCATCGTGCGGGAGGTGCATCCTTCTCTGGAGTGACAATGTTCACATCCTATGGTAATGCCCAGCCTTTAACAAACGTTTGGACGGATGTGTCGAACACTATGTCCCCTGAGGAGCCAAGCAGATATTTTACGTGACGCTGACAACTACCTGACATACACACCACATGAACATATGATGTGAGACAGGTTTGGCTATAGCCAAGAGGCGGATCCTTAGACTATGCAAAACTCCACATAGCCCTACCCAACAGACGCGGATGCGCGGATGCAGGCACTCCATACGAGGGCAATTTACCAGCTTCTAATTTATTGCGTTACTGATTAATTAGACACATTTGAAAGAAGTTGGGGTACGTTCTTATCCGAATCTGAGACCTCGGGTGACATGCCACAGATACACAAAGGATCCGCTTACACCGACCTATCCCAAAGACAAGTCAGCTGAGCAAAAGCACCTCCCACCTGATAACCAACCATTAAGAGGGAAAAAACAGGTGTCATCTGCAGTACACAGCATACGGACAGAATCTCAGGCACGCGAGATCCCAGACTATGCTGTTTTATGGTAGATATAACATACCACAAAACTCTCATATCCCACTGTAACTCTATCCCACTGACCTTCACTGTCAGGGCCTCATTTATGAAAAATCACGCATCGCTGCGAGAAAACAGAGATGTGTCTCTTTTAATTGCTCCCTCCTTGCGACACTAATGATGTGTCATATTTACAGTATGATGCATCATGTCGCAAGGAGTTACAGATACGTCAGTATTTCTGACGTGTCTGTAGGCGCAAAAATGACACACTGCTGGAGTGTGTCACAAAAGTGACGCAACTCCAGCAATGGGACATTACACATGGTCAAATCCGATGTTAAATGTGCCTGCGTCAGCCTTACGTCTGCCATGAGGCAGGTGTAAGATTTTGATGCATTTGCGTCCTAGAAGTGGCGCAGTGAAATCTTGCAGATTTCACTGCATCACTTCTACGACCCTTTTTTTGCATCAGAACGCCCCTACTTCATACATTATACCTGGCACAGGTATAATGTGGCGCAGTGGTTTACAAAGTGACGCATCTACCTAGAGGCGTCACTTCGTAAATATGGCGCAGCATGTCACATTTTTAACACCACTGGTGCGACACAAAAAGTGACGCACCGGCGGCGCAAAAGTGACGCAAGGGCCCATAAATAAGCCCCTCAGGGGCAGATTTACGAGATAGTGACTCAGTGCATTCCGCAAGCCATGGCTGTGCCGCACTGAGTCACTTTCAGAGCACAGGAATGCAACATATTTACAATAATATATCACATTCCTTTGCTCTCCCCTGTGCTGGCGCACAAACAGCTGCCATGTGCCGGCGTTGCACAATGGTGCAAGGATGCCTGCGTCATGGGGAGATTGTTTTCATGCAGGGAGGGGCACCTTCCTGTACGAAAACAATCACTACAGGCATTTCCCTCTTTCAATGCATCCTATAGAATGCAGCACACATTGAAAGAGAAAAAAACGAGGAGAAATGAAGAAATTTCTCCTTTTTGCGCCTCGCTGCACCATCCCTAGGGTGGCGTAGCATACTGACGTATTTCCAGATTTAGGATTCCTCAAAAATCTGAAAATGTGTCTCTTTCCATGGGTGTTGCGTGGGAACACCTACAACAACACCCATGGAACGCCCTTTTCACGCAAAGTGTTGCGTGTAAAGGGGCCATATTTACAAGGACAGGAAAAGCCATGCAGGGTGGCTTTTCCTGTCCTTGTATATATAGAGCAGTGAAATACACCACCAGTGCGTCATAAATAGTGACATACTGGTGATGCAGGGGGCTTGTAAATCTGCCCCTCAGTGTTTGAGACTTCAGGTATGCACTGGTAGGCCCACAATGGCCTCTGCATGCCTATGAATTGCTGCAGCTTTGGTAAAGCCTAACAATTATTCTGGGTGAATGGGAAGTTCTGTTTATGTACTTCTCAAATGGTATAATAAACGATGCAAAACAATGGTCCAGAGGCATTTCCTCTGGGGACCCTGAGAAGACTTCGGTAACGTCGGGAATTTAGTGGATGAATATATCTATTATGATTCTAAACAGAGACATAGGGGACCATTACGATGTCCGCCCGCCACCGTAACGGTAAACGGGACCGACCGCCAAATGGTGCGGCAGTCCCGCTGTGCCTATTAGGATGCGACCGCCACCCTGTCGGTCGCATCCTACATATTAAACATTGTGGCGGGTGGTGCTGTCAGCAGCACCCACCACAATGTTAAAAAGGCATGTTGTGCATTGGCATGCACAACGTGACAGGCGCTGCGCGGTGCCAGCCACCTTGTGCATGCCAATTAAGAGGGGTACCATGGGTACCCCCCATGTGCACCCCCCACCCGCCACGGGCCCCCCAAGCCAAAGACTGCATGCCTTTCCATGGCGGAGTCTCCGCCATGGAAAGGCATTCTAACTCACCCATCATCATATGGATGGCGGTGCCTGCAAGGCAACGCCACCATTTTATGGGCCTTTTCTGCCCGACAGGCAATGTGACGATTGCCTGCGGGCAGAAAAGCGGTGGACGGTCTTTCCGTCCCCCGCAGTACCCCACGCCATGCTAATGTGGCGGGGGGTAAAAGGCCGTCCGGCGGTGAGTTTTGGCGGGCAGATTGCCACGATCCGCACGCCATGATAATAGGCCCCTATGTTTGAAGCTGGTGAAGCACATAGTTGTGCCTGTGTTATTTATGCTGCATATCTGTAAGGCTCCTTCATGGAAGAAATACTTAAAAGGCGGCTGAAGGTACACAATACAACATGCACGTTGCACGCCATCAATGTATGTTCACAACACATGCTTGAAATTCAAAGAGTGGGTTCGCAGTACAGCCTTGCTTTAAACTGTTTTTAATAGTGCTCAGTGGCAGGTTCGTATGAGATCTCTACAGCTACACAGCGTCCTTTCAACTCTTTTTTGGTACCGACCAGGCTATTTCTGCTCTGAAAGGGAGCAATCTGTAACTGCACAAATTAAGCCTACTGTACTTCAAACGAAGAGATCTGTGCCTTATATTCTGTCTCATGCTCTGCCAAATGTGCCTGCTTTGTACTCTTTTTTCCTCCGTTCCTGGGTGGAGGGGGTTCTGTAAGGCTTATTAAAGCTCACCATTCTGTTTTTTTTAAGCGGTCATGAGGCATTGTGGGGGTCACAGGTCGCAGTGCTACGCCATCAGCATCTCTACTTATATAAATAAATCTGGGCAGCGATCATTTATAGTTGCACACATTTTTTTCATAGAGACGTGTTTTTTTTTAAGGAAATAGCAAAGGAATACAGGCACTGCCATTTGAAGAAAATACAATATTTATCACTGAATTCCATACTTTGGATTCGCGTTTGATGTTGCAGCAATATGTTGTAACAGTTTCGAGGACACACTGCAGGTTTTGGTCGAGACAGAATGGAAGTAACGTGGGAAAATGGAGGCGGTGGAAGTTGCACCGAAAATAGAGCAAATTGATCAAAACTGTCAGAGAATTTACGAACACTGGCAAAGGGAAGATTTAAGTATGGACATGTGAACAGACTGATTGTGTAACAGGGGACTGCCTGACACTGGAACAGGGAGGCAATCTAATTTGGACTCTGGAACCTTGGAAACTATCACATTGGGCCACGCACGTGCATGCACTGGGTATGAAATTACCAGACTGAGCACCAGGGAACGTATGGACACTGTATTAGTGGAACAGGTGGGTACATACACTTGAAGAGGGAAGCAAACACACCGGAGCAGGGAATACATCAACACCGGGAGACAAGCATGCTGGGAGAACACAAATACACCACTGTACTAAAAAATATACACTAACACAGTATCTATGCCTGGGAGACATGAACACTGGAAAAGAGTCAGCTAACTGAGACGGGGAACACATACGATGGAATAGGAATAGACACACAGTAGGACTAGGAGACAACTGCTCAAGAACATATAGACTGGTACAACGGAGACAGGAAATACACCATCAGGGAAAGTACATAATGAGATAGAAAAACACTGACACCGGGAAATGGCTACACAAACACTGGGATGTGTATCACAGCAACACTAAGATACGGAACATGCTGATGCTGGAATAGAGTGCACGATACGAGTGTGGCATAGAACAGACTGATACCTAAACAGCAAATACAGTGAAATGGAAGCTGGAGACATGACCACTGACTCTATGCAAGAGACACTGAAATGCTTACTGGAGCAGGGAGACCCTGATACATGCATTTTGGGACAGGGATGTGCTGATATTGGTAAAGGGAGGTATGGCCATGTCTGATAAGCCACGTAAACATTAGCACCCAGCAGACATGGAGGCACTGATGTTGAAGGAGAAGGACATGGCTTATACCGCTACCATCATTTCCAGTAGTAAAGTGATGCGCCCACCACCTCTTTAAAAATCAGAAAGTAGTCGGTGTTATTGAATACAGGTGGATAATCATCCTATGAATTGTGTTTTTTTCACCTCGAACTACATTGCGGGACGCCATGCGTGCAGAAAAGGTGGAACGAGTCATCCCACTATAGGACCCCACCAATTGGATTGGAACTGTAAAAGAGAATATTGGATATTTTGGGATGATACAGAACACTTCTGAATTAATGATGGGACACAATACTCTCCGAGTCTCACTACCCGACTGAGAGCCCTGAAGAAGTCCGTGGGGACGTAACGCATTGGCTACAGTTCTGAATGCGTGTTTTGAATGTGTCAATTATTTGAAGAAACTTTCTTGAACTACTATTTAGTCCAAGTGATATGATATTCATATTTTAGGGTGCTGAACCATTGCAGATTGTGCATGTAGAAAGAACTGATGATGGGTGATAACTGCATTTTCAAAGACTTTTCTGAGGAAGAGTGGTGTTGTGATTGGTTGGTGTGGCAAGTCAACGAGGCCCAGTGCTGAGACCTGGGCCTTGCATGCGCTGCAGGAAGAGACACTCCTTCATAAACAATGGTGTCTGCAAACACCATGAGCAAACGTATGCCTCTTTATTTATATCCTCAGGCCACGCCCGGCCCAGTGAGTGACACAGTGGGTGTTACGTGGGGTAGAGGCCTGATGGCTCTCTACATCCATCCCATTCTTTATAAAATTCCAACATGAGTAAACATATTAGCATTGCACAAAACATACAAAGTCTTGTAATCTCTTGCTGGGAGGGGGGTTTGGACGGATATCATACTTCTGACTCCGGAAGATATTTTGTGACCCCCTTTTCTGCTACCTCTTCTCTCTGTGTATCCCCAGCCAGGGCTTCTGGTGGGCAACGACTGGTGCCAGCAAAATATCTCCTTTACAGTGATGTTGCCTGTCCATCTCCCTCCCCTAGGGGAGAGGTTGGCAGGAAAACATCAGGTTTCCCGTTGTTTTCATCGATTTTTTCGTTCATGTTCTCTTGTCTACCGGCCACTTCTTTGAACCAAGAGATATTTCTCATAACAGTGCGATGACCTCTCTGAGCAGTTACCATAGTGCCATTAATCTGTACCACAGTCCAGGTATCAGGTTCATAAGGAGTTCTGAATTTCCAACCAGGTTATCGATCTTTGATAATGACGGTCGCCCCTACTTGCAGTGAAGGGTGCTGCACCCTCCTGCAGATGCTGGCTTTTTAACTGGTTCTCGCTGTCTTGGATTGGGTGGCCTCCATGTACCTGTCTCCTAGGCGCCACTCCAGATCAACTGGGAGGCAGTCGCGGGCAGGTTTTCTGAATAGGAGATGAGCAGGGGCACAATAGGATGTGCTGTGTAGGGTCTGTCGGTATGCATTCAAAAATTGGTGGAGACATGCTTCCGCATCTTCCCCTTGGTCCACACCAATCCGAAGGGCCCGATTCAGAGTCCTCATGAATCTCTCCACTTCCCCGTTGGCTTGGGGCCACTGCTGGTTGGACTGCTGGTGTCTAATGGCAAGTGATGCAAGGTATTCCTGAAATATGTACCCCTGGAAGGGTGGGCCATTATCCGTTTTCACTTCATTCGGTAGTCTCAATATCGCAAAGGTCTTGTCCAGCACGGCTCTGACATGTGAGAACACCATGGATGGCACCATTTCAACTACCGGGAACTTGGTGTAGGAGTCCACCATCACCACAGCAACTCGGCCATCTAGGAAGCTCTCAAAATCGATGCTGATATTCGACCATGGTTCCTGACTCGGATCTTCAGTCAGCACTGGTGTGGGCAGGTGGATCCCCACTTGTTATAGCATAGGAGTGACAATTGTGCACAGCCTCATCCACGAGAACATCCATCCCTGGGAACCACACCTAGCTGTGCAGTCAAGCTTTTGTCTTCGCTGTTGCTTGATGCCAGTGGTGCGCAAGACCGATCACCCTGCTCCATAAATTCCTGGGTATCACAATTAGCTGACATTATAGTAAAATACCATCCTGACTTTCGCTGAGCTTATTTCTGATGACCCTCTATAGTTGCTGTTGCATCACTTGGTCTTCAGATGTCAGTGACCTAGAGCCGTCAAAAAAGTGCTGCCACTCTCTCTGAGCCACTGCCTCTTTTGATCGCATCAAGTTTCCATCCTTCTGGGTCGCCTCACTGATTTTTTCAAGAGCCAACGCTCAGGGACATGTGCTGTGCACAAGCATCCGAACACATTCTCCTGTCATTTCTTCTTCAGCACTGACTGATCTGCTGTCTTGTGGTGCTGGGTGATGTGACAGGTAGTCAGCAGGGTTGTTAGTACTTGGGCGGTATACAAGTTCAAAATTACATGCTTGTAACTGTACGGCCAAACTGTCAATCCTGGGGGGGGGGGGGGTGCTAGATGAGTCATGCTGGTGAAGAGTGGAGGGTGGGGCTTGTGAGCTGTAATTACTTTGGACTCCTGGACGCAGAGGTACAGGTGGAAATGCTGGCATGCCCATCTTATTGCCCGAGCTTTCCTCACTATCTGCACATAGCTTGTTTCCCTGTCCGACAGTGCTCAACGAGCATAGGCTACAGGCACCCACTTCTTTTCAGTGCATGAGCACCGTGCCAAGCCCTACAAGGCTGGCACTGACAATCAATTCCATTGTTCTTATTGGGTGGAAGTATGCCATGGTGATTTTATCTAGAAGAGCATTCTGGATCACCTGGAACACCTTGTTTGCTTTGTGTCTCCACTCCCATGATACACCAGAGTGCGTGAGGACTCATAGAGGCTCTGACAATGTGGCCAAGTTCCGAACACATATCCCACAGTAGGTAGCCATCGCAAGGAAACCGTGGACTTCCGTGGGGTTTCGTGGAACCGATGCACTCTTGATGGCAATGGCTTTCCTTGGATCTACACGGAGGCCCTCTCTGGAGAATATACATCCAAAGAATTCTATTGACTCCTGATAGAAAGAGCACTTGTTCTTGTGAAGAATCAGATCCTTGTCTGATAGGCATTAGAGGGTGTCCGTAAGACGGACATGATGCTCCTCCCGGTTGGCCGAGTAGATCAGTATGTCATTCCTCAAGTTGATTACTCCAAGCCGCCCTGATCGTGCCTGTTTGATTGTATTCTGGGAGACCTCCAATGCGGGGGAGACGTTAAAGCTCAGCTGTTTGTAGTGTCAGAGTCCGACATGCTTGGAAAATGTTGTTATATATCGACTATCGGTGCAAGCTCTAACTGGTGATAGCCAGAGCCAGGTCCAGCTGTGAGAACCACTTGGCTCCATTTAAATTGGCCACAATGTCATCCATTGTTAGAGTCATGTGGCGCTCATGCCTAATACGAGTTCTAAGTCTTCTGCCCGTGTGAGAGCTCAGAAAAGTTCCTTTTTTCCACTCTGTAGGCTTATAACTTTGGCATTCCAAATGAACTGTTTATTCACCTCAGCTCCTTCCTGGAAGGTTTCAGGGCGATCTGCCAATCAGGGAACCTAAATAAACAGGGTGGTCCCAAAACCAGGTTTCTCTATGCCTTTCCCATAGACTTTTTTAGGCAGTGCTACCGCAGAAACTGCTGAATGGAATTGCACCAAATTTGGCAGCTAGATCTTTATCCAGAAAGCTTGCTTTTAATGATTTTGTATAAATCTGTTCAGTAGTATTTGAGATATTTGCACGAAAAAATATTTGTATATCTGGATGGTTCAGCTTAGAGATTCTTCCAAGAGTCCCTCGAACCCAATTTTGAAAAATAAAGCATTTTTTATTATTATTATTAATAACATTTGGAAAGTGCAGAGCTTATCTAACAGATATCCTGGTGCTATGTAAACCTTGCAGGGTGAGCAACAAAGACACTTTCCTCCCTATTTATGATACATCTTTCATGACCCTTCCTGATCTGGCTCTGGCTGTTTTGGGAAAAGCGAGGTTCTGATTTGCCCAAGGGGCGTTTGTTCCATTGGGCAATTTGCTCCTACAGGATACATGTGTGGGTGCCTGTAATATGAAGGAAAATGTTGCAGACAGCCATTACAGGACTTCGGGACTTAGTCTGTCCTGAGTTTAATTAAAATATATATATATATATAAGGAGACAGGGTAAGGATACTTTGCCCACTAGCCCCTGTGTGTGTGGGGGGGGCCCCAACATATTTTTTTAAATAAAACCAAGTTGTCATCCTGCGTAGTCAGCGACTGCTATGAAAACCTAAAGTAAGGCCAGGGAACCCGATCCCCTGGAGATTAATTTTTAAAATGAGGAAGGGGGCAGGCAGCTTCCCTCCCTTGGTCAATTTAGGCCCTGTGGCAACGTCCTTAAAAACAAAAGGGCCGGAGCACAACCCACCTCCCCAATCCACCAATGGGCCCTAGGGACTACATCCACTTGGGCCAAAATGGAAGTAAAGGGGAGGGGGGTGCGGGGGCCCCGTCCCCGAGCCTTATAAGACCCCAGGGACCCCATTATCCAGGGCAGGATCATACACCGTGTCCCAGGGAGTCGACCCCCGGACATTGTCGATTCCCTGCTCGAAGGAGCAGAGACATGGAAAGCAAGCCTGCTACCACCAGGCAGGTACTTTTAAAAATTCACCCGCCAAGTGAAGGCAGACATGTGTTTCCCTGCCTGCAAGATCACTGACAACTCCGACTGCTGGGAAGCTGGCAGGGCTGCTGGGGCCCTGAGGCTTCTCCCACAGCCTCCAATGTATTGTTTGGTGGGTGCCCTGGGTGGGCACCAGGGCACCCACTCAGAAGCACCTGAGGACCCGGGGGCTGGTGTTTCCAGGGCTTTTAAGAGTCAGGGAGGGCGGCCCCTTCTCCTAATAAAAAAGTAAGGCCTGAGGGAAGGGATCATTGGGGTCATAGTGGCTTAGGAAGGGGGGTCTGGCGCCCCTTTGCTTAGTAAAAAAATTAAGGTACTGTGGGTTGTGATTCCAGGGGCCTCAAGAGGTTCAGTAAGGGGGCAGCACAGCCCCTCTTATGAACTTTCCATCAACCTGACTCTGAAATATGTGGCCAGGCAGATGTCAGGACTGGCCAGGTTAAGCCATCAATTTGCCTAAAGTTTCTTCCAGTAATTTGCAGGTTACACGGTGTCAGCAATTGATCAGGTACTTGCCTAACCGTTGGTCTTCCCATCTGTTTAAGGGACGATTGATTCGTTTATAGCAGATATCCAAGATGGCCGCCGGCTATGTTCAATAGGTTGTCGGTCTAGTGTTTCTGCCCTTTTTCAGTGCAGCTGTGCTCGCGACTCCGCTCGCGGCAAACTGCGCACTTCAACTGAGAAAAATTAGAAAACGGTCGCATATCTCTGTGTGGCGTTTTCTTTCTGAGAAAGACTTCTGGTAGGGAGGAACCAAGAATTGAGACAGCAAGACTGCTACCGCGGCTGCGGTAAGTGAGTCTTATCTTTAATGCTTCATGGAAGATTTCCAGTAGAGTTACAAGGAAATTGAAGCGTTTTCACTCAGCGCACTGGTAAGAGTTTAGTTCTTCTTGAGCGAGAGGCTAGCACCGGAGTTTCTTGTCAGCGCATTAACAGCACTAACTGTACTAACTGGCAAGAGGATACGATTATAGAGACTCAATACTATGTCAAGTAAGGAATAGAAAAAGGCTGCAGAGGCTTAGAGATTCTACAACAAGGATATTAGAGAATAGTTACACTGACAGAGAAATTCGACTACTAGCAATTTTCAGTGAGTTGCAGTCCAGCACAGTGTAACATTGCAAGTTTGAGAAACAATATTCAAGAGACTGAGACACTACTAAGAGATAATTCAATCCTAACAAAAACTACAAGTAGGTGTAGTTATATATATATATATATATATATATATATATATATATATATATATATATATATATATTACCTACTGGCGGTCGCCAGTAGGTAGTTATAGTTAGGACCACGTTTCCATAGGAAAACCTCAACATTCTATTTTGAATAACTTTGGCGCCGGTCGACGAATCCTCGCGAAGTTCTCAAAATAGGTGGGGCGCTACGCTCCGCTCCTACCCTGAAAGTCTCGGGGGGATCCGTCAAGCGGGGGCTGAGATAAAAGGGGGGTCCCAAAACGCGTTTTTCCCATGCATTTTTCCATAGGACCTTTAGAACGAGCTACAGCCCGAACGGCTGAACAGAATTACTCAAAATTTGGCAGAGAGGTAGTCCCTAGGTCAAGGAAGTGCCTTTTGTAGGTTTGGTGTAAATCTGTTCAGTAGATTCTGAGAAAATAGCCTTTAAATCAATATATATATCTGAGCCCGCTTACGGTACGCTTACCGTACGCTTACGGTAAGCGTACGGCGGCGTGCGCGAGCGCGATTCTGATTGGCTGTTAGATCTTAGTAAACATTCGAATCGGTCGAAACCAGGAAGCGGCGGCCGCCATTTTGTGTATTTCACTCTGAAAAAAAAGAGTGAAAACAAGGAAAGGGGGCAATGAGGAGAGTTACAGACCCCCTAACATTCAAAGAAGGACAGAAAAGTACAAAAAAAACATTTATTGATTTAAAAAAAAATCACGGGGTACGCGTACGGTGAGCTTACGGTAAGCGTACGGTAAAAAAAAAAAAAATAGATAAATGAAAAGCAGATTTAAGAGTTTAGAAATTAGGGAGCTCTAAAAAGAGCTGTTGTGTTTATGAAGTCATTTTTTTAGTGGTACCTACAAGTAAGTACCGATGCAGAGTCTAAGGTTCAAGAGGAAGACTCTGTTCCCTTCATCATTGAAGTGCACACCATCTCCTCTATAAATGTCTTGCATGTCATAACGCAAGTTGTTGTGGTAAATGGCACCCATACCATAGTCACGGAGGAAAGCAGAAACAGATTTGTTGACGTGCTTTCTTGCTTTGTCAATCTGTGGACAGAAATGATTGGACCAGTTCCATTTTTGCCTTTGGCATATGTTGGAAAACACAAAGGCAGTTTTAGGGAAAAGTGTAAACAGTTGTGCAAAGGTGTCCTTCATAAGCATTTCCAGACCTACCCCAGTCAAAGTGCCTAGGTCATTGCCACCACAGTGCACTATTATGAGGTCAGGGTGTTGGATTTGAATGAAGGATTTCACCAATGGCATCAATTGGTGCCACTTTAACCCTCTCTGACCAATCCATTTAATGTCTACATTTGGCAAAGCAAGGTCTCTCACCATATCTGTTTTCTCTGCAAACTTTTCACTCCAGAAGACATAGCTGTGCCCTACAATCCACACTGTGAACATCTTCAAAGGAGAACTGGATGCACTCAGGAGGTGTCTTTCAGTAGAATGGCAATATGAAAAGAAAGACAGTTTGGAAATGGAGGCATACATATTTTTTTAAAACAAAAAGAACTGATTGGCTGTTTCATACCATTCTAGAATAAAAACTAGGCTGTATGTGAAAATTAATAGAAGCATGTTTTGTATTGGTACAAAAAAATGTGTAACCAAAGAACAGTACTATGGATTTGCTGTAAGGTTTGAAAAGTCAAGCACTCTTGCTCTGTGGAATTGAAACATTGTGTGTCGAACTTCTGACCTAACTGCACACAGCAGTGTTCCATGAGCTGTTGCTATGGTAGCAGGCAGAAGTCAAGTTGGGGGAAGGGTACTAGGCAGAAGTCAAGTTGGGGGCAGGGTACTTTTGGAAAAGGGTTGGTTTTCAACCAATAGAACTGTGTGATTACATTTGAAAAAAAGGGGGAAGCACTGAGATTTGAAACTTACATGTATATGTGTGGAAAAATAGAGGGAAAGTTTGCCATTATCTGGTTCTGCTGAGAGGAGAGAGGTGAACACAACAGAGATCCTGGCTCTGATAATCTGCTGTTTGAGTGTCACATTTCTTTCACAACTAACTAATTTTAAAGGTGAGTTTACAGTTTGAGAGGGGATGTATGTGGTAACTTAAGAAATGAATAATAGAAATGGGAATTGTTTTTGTTGTAGTTACACATGGTGGTTTCATAATGTGTCAGTCTGTAAAAGTGATTTTCGCTCGGCCCGAAAAAAAAAGAGCAGTAAGTGTGCTTTCAAATTGGCAAAGAAATTTCGTTTTGGGACTAATGTGAAAACATGACTCTGTGTGCATAGAAGAATTATAGGCAGAGATTTATTGCGTCTTGCTCTGGTGATTTCACAGTTGCATTAGATGGAAAGGGGGAGCGAATTTTTTGGGGAAGAAGCAGAGGCTTAGCATACACCCATGTGCTTGCCATGTATAGTCATGCACAGTATTTAGAAGCCACTGGGGTTTTCAGGTTTAAGTCTGTAATGCAAATACATTCAGCATCACTAAGGCTGGTTGCCCTTGCTGGAGTGTAGGCAGACACAGAGAATGCACATGGTGTTGGTCTGAAAAAAAAACAGCTTGGACACGTGCAATTAAATAAATCAAAAATAGTGGTTTCATAATGTGTCAGTCTGTAAAAGTGATTTCAAATTGTAAAAAGAGATTTTCACTTGGCCCTAAAAAAAAAGAGCAGTAAGTGTGCTTTCAAATTGGCAAAGAAATTTCGTTTTAGGACTAATGTGAAAACATGACTCTGTGTGCATAGAGGAATTATAGGCAGAGATTTATTGCGTCTTGCTCTGGTGATTTCACAGTTGCATTAGATGGAAAGGGGGAGCGAATTTTTGGGGGAAGAAGCAGAGGCTTAGCACACACCCATGTGCTTGCCATGTATAGTCATGCACAGTACTTAGAAGCCAGTGGGGTTTTCAGGTTTAAGTCTGTAATGCAAATACATTCAGCATCACTAAGGCTGGTTGCCCTTGGTGGAGTGTAGGCAGTCACAGAGAATGCACATGGTGGTGGTCTGAAAAAACAGCTTGGACATGTGCATTTAAATAAAAGAAAAAAAAGTGGTTTCATAATGTGTCAGTCTGTAAAAGTGATTTCAAATTGTAAAAAGAGATTTTCACTTGGCCCGAAAAAAAAAAGAGCAGTAAGTGTGCTTTCAAAATGGCAAAGAAATTTCGTTTTGGGACTAATGTGAAAACATGACTCTGTGTGCATAGAGGAATTATAGGCAGAGATTTATTGCGTCTTGCTCTGGTGATTTCACAGTTGCATTAGATGGAAAGGGGGAGCGAATTTTTGGGGGAAGAAGCAGAGGCTTAGCACACACCCATGTGCTTGCCATGTATAGTCATGCACAGTATTTAGAAGCCAGTGGGGTTTTGAGGTTTAAGTCTGTAATGCAAATACATTCAGCATCACTAAGGCTGGTTGCCCTTGGTGGAGTGTAGGCAGTCACAGAGAATGCACATGGTGGTGGTCTGAAAAAACAGCTTGGACATGTGCATTTAAATAAAAGAAAAAAAAGTGGTTTCATAATGTGTCAGTCTGTAAAAGTGATTTCAAATTGTAAAAAGAGATTTTCACTTGGCCCGAAAAAAAAAAGAGCAGTAAGTGTGCTTTCAAATTGGCAAAGAAATTTCGTTTTAGGACTAATGTGAAAACATGACTCTGTGTGCATAGAGGAATTATAGGCAGAGATTTATTGCGTCTTGCTCTGGTGATCTCACAGTTGCATTAGATGGAAAGGGGGAGCGAATTTTTGGGGGAAGAAGCAGAGTCTTAGCACACACCCATGTGCTTGCCGTGTATAGTCATGCAAAGTATTTACAAGCGAGTGGGGTTTTCAGGTTTCAGTCTGTAATGCAAATACATTCAGCATCACTAAGGCTGGTTGCCCTTGCTGGAGTGTAGGCAGACACAGAGAATACACATGGTGGTGGTCTGAAAAAAAAAAAGCTTGGACATGTGCAATTAAATAAATTTTTAAAAAAGGTTTCATAATGTGTCAGTCTGTAAAAGTGATTTTCACTCGGCCCGAAAAAAAAAGAGCAGTAAGTGTGCTTTCAAAATGGCAAAGAAATTTCGTTTTGGGACTAATGTGAAAACATGACTCTGTGTGCATAGAGGAATTATAGGCAGAGATTTATTGCGTCTTGCTCTGGTGATTTCACAGTTGCATTAGATGGAAAGGGGGAGCGAATTTTTTGGGGAAGAAGCAGAGGCTTAGCACACACCCATGTGCTTGCCATGTATAGTCATGCACAGTATTTAGAAGCCAGTGGGGTTTTCAGGTTTAAGTCTGTAATGCAAATACATTCAGCATCACTAAGGCTGGTTGCCCTTGCTGGAGTGTAGGCAGACACAGAGAATACACATGGTGGTGGTCTGAAAAAAAAACAGTTTGTACACGTGCAATTAAATAAATCAAAAATAGTGGTTTCATAATGTGTCAGTCTGTAAAAGTGATTTCAAATTGTAAAAAGAGATTTTCACTTGGCCCTAAAAAAAAAGAGCAGTAAGTGTGCTTTCAAATTGGCAAAGAAATTTCGTTTTAGGACTAATGTGAAAACATGACTCTGTGTGCATAGAGGAATTATAGGCAGAGATTTATTGCGTCTTGCTCTGGTGATTTCACAGTTGCATTAGATGGAAAGGGGGAGCGAATTTTTGGGGGAAGAAGCAGAGGCTTAGCACACACCCATGTGCTTGCCATGTATAGTCATGCACAGTATTTAGAAGCCAGTGGGGTTTTCAGGTTTAAGTCTGTAATGCAAATACATTCAGCATCACTAAGGCTGGTTGCCCTTGGTGGAGTGTAGGCAGTCACAGAGAATGCACATGGTGGTGGTCTGAAAAAACAGCTTGGACATGTGCATTTAAATAAAAGAAAAAAAAGTGGTTTCATAATGTGTCAGTCTGTAAAAGTGATTTCAAATTGTAAAAAGAGATTTTCACTTGGCCCGAAAAAAAAAAGAGCAGTAAGTGTGCTTTCAAATTGGCAAAGAAATTTCGTTTTAGGACTAATGTGAAAACATGACTCTGTGTGCATAGAGGAATTATAGGCAGAGATTTATTGCGTCTTGCTCTGGTGATCTCACAGTTGCATTAGATGGAAAGGGGGAGCGAATTTTTGGGGGAAGAAGCAGAGTCTTAGCACACACCCATGTGCTTGCCGTGTATAGTCATGCAAAGTATTTACAAGCGAGTGGGGTTTTCAGGTTTCAGTCTGTAATGCAAATACATTCAGCATCACTAAGGCTGGTTGCCCTTGCTGGAGTGTAGGCAGACACAGAGAATACACATGGTGTTGGTCTGAAAAAAAAACAGCTTGGACATGTGCAATTAAATAAATTTTTAAAAAAGGTTTCATAATGTGTCAGTCTGTAAAAGTGATTTTCACTCGGCCCGAAAAAAAAAGAGCAGTAAGTGTGCTTTCAAAATGGCAAAGAAATTTCGTTTTGGGACTAATGTGAAAACATGACTCTGTGTGCATAGAGGAATTATAGGCAGAGATTTATTGCGTCTTGCTCTGGTGATTTCACAGTTGCATTAGATGGAAAGGGGGAGCGAATTTTTTGGGGAAGAAGCAGAGGCTTAGCACACACCCATGTGCTTGCCATGTATAGTCATGCACAGTATTTAGAAGCCAGTGAGGTTTTCAGGTTTAAGTCTGTAATGCAAATACATTCAGCATCACTAAGGCTGGTTGCCCTTGCTGGAGTGTAGGCAGACACAGAGAATACACATGGTGGTGGTCTGAAAAAAAAACAGCTAGGACATGTGCAATTAAATAAATTTTTAAAAAAGGTTTCATAATGTGTCAGTCTGTAAAAGTGATTTTCACTCGGCCCGAAAAAAAAAGAGCAGTAAGTGTGCTTTCAAAATGGCAAAGAAATTTCGTTTTGGGACTAATGTGAAAACATGACTCTGTGTGCATAGAGGAATTATAGGCAGAGATTTATTGCGTCTTGCTCTGGTGATTTCACAGTTGCATTAGATGGAAAGGGGGAGCGAATTTTTTGGGGAAGAAGCAGAGGCTTAGCACACACCCATGTGCTTGCCATGTATAGTCATGCACAGTATTTAGAAGCCAGTGAGGTTTTCAGGTTTAAGTCTGTAATGCAAATACATTCAGCATCACTAAGGCTGGTTGCCCTTGCTGGAGTGTAGGCAGACACAGAGAATACACATGGTGGTGGTCTGAAAAAAAAACAGCTTGGACATGTGCAATTAAATAAATTTTTAAAAAAGGTTTCATAATGTGTCAGTCTGTAAAAGTGATTTTCACTCGGCCCGAAAAAAAAAGAGCAGTAAGTGTGCTTTCAAAATGGCAAAGAAATTTCGTTTTGGGACTAATGTGAAAACATGACTCTGTGTGCATAGAGGAATTATAGGCAGAGATTTATTGCGTCTTGCTCTGGTGATTTCACAGTTGCATTAGATGGAAAGGGGGAGCGAATTTTTTGGGGAAGAAGCAGAGTCTTAGCACACACCAATGTGCTTGCCGTGTATAGTCATGCAAAGTATTTACAAGCGAGTGGGGTTTTCAGGTTTCAGTCTGTAATGCAAATACATTGAGCTTCACTAAGGCTGGTTGCCCTTGCTGGAGTGTAGCACTGTGGACATGGGCTTTTTAAAAAATCTGAAAAGTGGTTTCATAATGTGACAGTTTGTAAAAGAGATTTTCACTTGCCCAAAAAAAAGAGCAGTTTGTGTGCATTCAAATTGGCAAAGAAATTTTGTTTTATGACTATTGTGAAAACAAATGTAGTAATATATTTAAATACAATAAAGGATTTTTTTTTAAGTTTTTTTCAGGTATTGCTGAAGAACAGTGAACAAAATTTAAGATGCCTACAAAATCTCGAGCTCAAAAAACGCTAAAAAAAAAACTATATTTGAAGACAACTGGAGGACCAAAGTTAGTAGAAGATGCTCATGTTGGGAAAAAGAAAAAATCTTCTGGTAAGCAGAAAAAACAATTTCTTAACAAAATATTCAAAACAAAGAAAAATGTACAAAATGTCTGTCCTCGGAAAAATGTAACAAAACATAGAGAACAGCAAAAAATTGAGAATTTAGTTAATGCAAATATACCTTCTGCAATTGAAAAGTTTAACATAAACAGAAAAACAGCGTTTAAAGAGATACGTAGAAAAATGTTTCAGAGAAGAGTTATGTCCAATTTGATAAAGGATGTAAAGAAATATAAGCAAAAGGCAAAATATTACAAGAGAAAAAAAGAAATTGAAGCCATTGCAGCAAAAGCATTAGAATTAAAAAGGAAACTATTCATATTAATTTTGAATAGGATGCGTACATTAGATAAAATGGTTAATGTACTGAAATCACAAAGCAAAAGCAAAAGAGTAGTGAACAGAACAAACTTTTGTAAAGTGTTTTTAGGAAAGTGGATGCATAGTTCAAGTAGTGAACCTTTTTTTAATGAAGAGAGCTATTTTCAAAGTAATAGTTTGCTGCATGCAGTTGACACCAGAGGTCGTTCATACGAAGTAAAAAATGGTTGCATAATGGAGAAGGAGATAATGGTTCCAAGAGATGAGGTACAAGTGATGGCAGATGAGGCAATGGGGAGACGTCCTAAAGCCCCAGTGTACACTTGGAATTGTAGTAGTATTTGCACTGTGTGTCAGGAATCTATTGACAGATTTCGAGAGTTTCTAAGAGAATATAGTAAAAAAAGTGTAAAACAAAAGATTAAGGTGCTTCAAAGTCTGGATCCATGCAGAGTGAGAGAGAATACTGGTTTGCAGGGTCATTCTCTTGCTTGTCTATCTAGAAAAGTGTGCAATAGTGTTTTCCATCATTTTAGGATGCTGGCTGTTCATCATACTGAAATGAGAAAGTTTGTGAGACGGTTGTATTTTGCCAAAAGTCCAGCAATAAAGTTAAATGAATTGAATAGGGCTCTGTTCCGAGGAACGGTATCAGATGTAGAGAAGGTTGTTGATGAAATTCAGTTTTGTTACTTTGGTCCTGAACAAAACAGTGCAGAGAAGGACACAGTAAATGAGGCAGAAGTGGAAGAGAATGTAGAACCCTCTGTAAGTAACACATTTAATGATCACATAACACAATTTGCAATAGTCTCTAATGAAAGACCAAATGTTACTTGTATTTGTTGCCGCAGAACTCATTATAGAAAACAAACTAGGAATGTTGATCTCTACAGAAAGAGTGAAAATGAAGATAATTATAAGTGGATGGATTTTGCCACATATATATTTCTTGAAAATTGTTTTGAATTGGGTGAAGATCAGCGTATTTGTAAATACTGTTACAACAAGTTAGAGGAAAAGAGAATGCCGACCAGAGCTGTACATAATAATTTAGAATTGGATGCTATTCCTGCTGAACTTTCTGAATTAAATACATATTAGTCTATACTCATTCAATGTGTTCATCCGTTCCAGACCATAGTACGTATGGAGCCCAAAACTGGTAAATTACCTCCTTCAGATTTACTGAGAGGTTTAAAAGGTAGAGTGGTGTATTTGCCCTTGGATTTGAAAAAAAATATGGAAACTATTGATGCGGATACTTTGGAAACTGAACCATTAATTATTCTGGTTAATGGTGTACCTACAAAGAATAAGAAGATTTGGCAGGAGCTGGTAGATGTGCGGAAAGTACAAAGAGCAAATTTGTATTTGAAAAAAAATAACAAATGGTATGAATCAATTTATATAGAAGAAGAAGAAGAAGAAGAAGATTTTCAAGAACACACAGAAACACCAACTGGACAAATTGAAAAAGTGGACAAGTCAAAGGAAGAAGAAATTTATGAACATTTTAGCATACATCCTCTCCATTCGAAAGAAGTTATGGGAGACAATATTGATCTCTTTCAGATGAAGAAAGCAAAAGGAAATCCCATGAGTGTATGGGAGGAGAGCTTGGAAGCTCGATGTTTTCCCCAGCTGTTTCCTAAAGGAAAAGGAGGACGATACGATGAACGTCCAGAACAGATTCCAGCTTCAGAGTATCGGACTACAAGACTATATGCTGAAGATCCCAGATTTCGACAAAGTATTCCTTATTTGTTCCATCTTTTATTTGAAAGCGACTTGTCTGCACTGTCTTATGCAGTAAATCACATTTTAAAAAGTGGAGTACATTTACAAAATGTGTCTGCTAAGGATTTTATGGAGAAAGTGCAGCACCGAGATGATCATTTGGAAACACAACTGATCAATCTGATGGCTTGTCAGCGTGGGACAAATGAATATTGGTACCGACGCCATGGTGAACTAAAATGCATGTTACGCAATTTAGGAACACCAACATGGTTCCTTACCCTAAGCTGTGCCGAGTACGCTTGGGATGATTTACTGGATTTTCTACGAGAGGCCAATTCAAACATTAAAAACATCGAATACAAGACAGCAGGAGAACTGTGCTCATTGGATCCGGTTAATGTTTGCAGATATTTCAATCATAGATTTGAGGCTATGATGTCCTTCATCTGCAATAAAAAAAATCCACCCCTTGGAGAAGTAGTGGATTTCTTTTGGAGAAAAGAGTACCAGGCAAGAGGTGCTCCTCATATTCATATGCTGCTGTGGATCAAGGATGCCCCAAAGTTTGGAACAGATACTGATGAAGCAGTGTTATCTTACATTGAAGAATATGCAACATGTGGTATACCAAAAAGCAAAGAAGAGAACAAGTTAAAGGAGCAAGTTCTACGTTTCCAAAGTCATCGGTGTGGAAAATACTGTCGACGGAAATACAAGAGCAAAGAAAAATACTACACTAAATGTCGATTTGGATTTCCTAGACCTGTTCTTTCAAATGGAAGAGTCAACAGTTTTATGTCAGCTGTGAGACATACTATCACAAGAAAATCACCTAAGAATACCTACAACCTTAAAAGAAAAGAAGAATCAAAAAATATAAATGACTACAACCCAGTCATTTTATCCATGTGGAACGCTAACATGGATATACAGTATGTAGCTGACAATTCCATTGCTGTTGCACGATATGTAACGTCTTACATTACGAAATCAGAAAAAACAGAATTGAAGGAAATGTGGGAAGAGATTTCTCACGAGAAGACTGTCAGTAAGAAGCTGTACAGTTTCAGTTTGAAGATGTTATCGCATCGAGAAATTGGATCCTACGAATGTTCAGATAGGTTATCTTCTGCAAGTCTCTACTCGAAGTCAAGAAGAATAATTTGGGCAAGTTTAGGCCTTGCAGCAATGAGAAATCGGGTACTGAAATCTGTTGGAGAAATTGAATATTTGGCCGAGAATGACCCAGAAAGTACAGATATATTGAAAACAAACATGTTGGACACATATTATCCCAAGAGAAGTCATCATCTGGAGAACATGTGTCTCTATGAAGTGCTGCAGAACTACATTTATTCACGGAAAGCTGCAGAAGACATCAACAGTGGAAAATATAAAGTTGTTGGTGAAGAAGGATGTTTGGTGAAGCAAACCAAAGGAAGTTTGATAAATCACCGGAAGCTGAGTTGCGACACAACCGACAAGAAAGAATTTTACTACTTGGCTCTTTTACAGTTGTTTAAACCATGGCGTACAGAGGATGAACTACTGGGAGAATTCCAGAGCTATGAAGATTCTTTTAATGCTTGCAAAGACAGCATACAATGCAGTACATTCTCAACTTATCTGCAAATGTTAAATGAAGAAATAGAACAGGAAACTACAATTGCAGCAGAAATAGCTAGAGACAGTTCTCAGGACAGCCAAAGTTCAGGAACATACAGTCAAGATCCCCTAGGACAACCAATCGTTGAAAATGAAGCATCAATAGCCATGAATGAAGTGGAAACGGCTATGAATCAAGCTCAAGAAGAATTTATAGACTTACAAAATTTGGAAAGACAACTGAATCAAGAGCAGCAACACATTTATGAAGAGATCAAAAACAAAATTGATCACGGATTTCTACATATAAAAAAAGAGTGCTCATGCACATCATTTCATCCAATCAGGATGTATGTAAGCGGACAAGCTGGCACTGGAAAAAGTTTCCTAATTAAAGTCATCAGAAGCTACCTAAAGCAAAAAACGGATTCTACTTTGTCTTGTGTGGTTACTGCTCCAACTGGGTTAGCAGCATATAACATAAAAGGAATCACCTTACATCGTTTGCTAATGTTACCAGTGGAGCATGAGAACAAAATACAATTCAACAAGCTAACTGGAGAAGCATCCTTGGAAGTTTCAAGAGTATTGAAGAAGATGCAAGTTCTCATTATTGATGAGGTGAGCATGGTATCAAACTTAATGCTTGCCTTTGTGCATTTAAGAATGCAGCAAATTTTGAAGACAGACTATGACGTGTTATTTGGTGGAAAACACGTCATAGTTTTTGGGGATCTTTTGCAACTTACTCCAGTTAAAGGACAACCAGTGTTTAATACTGTGACACATGAAGACACGAAGAAGTCATTGGGAAGCATTGGAAATACAAATATTTGGTCCTTCTTTGAGTACAAGGAACTTACAACTAATATGAGGCAAGCAAACGATGAAGAATATGGAAGTATTCTGAAAGATATCAGAATTGGACTACTCACAGAAGTTGGGAAAAAAGCATTACAGAGTCGGCTGCTACATAATTTATTTCCAAAGGAAGAAATAGTTGCAGAGAAAATATACAAGAATATTGCAGAAAACAAAAGTGTCATCTGCTTAATGCCAACTCTACGTGAATGCTCAATATTTAATGAGGAGCTTTTGAAATTGGAAAAGGAAGAGATCAGGAAATTGGAAGCAGTGGACAAAATTGAGGATGGAAGAATTACTGTCACAGTAACAGGCAAACTGAAAAATAAATTGGACTCACTAGAGAAGAACATCTCCAAAACAGCAGGATTAGAAAAAAATCTATATGTTTGCATGAACTGTAGAGTATTTTTAAGGAGAAATTTGGATGTTGAGAAAGGCTTAGTGAATGGAGCGATGGGAAGAGTTGTGGGTTTTATTAATTATCAGAAAAAAGAAGGAATTGAATGTTTACAGATAAAATTTGATCAGATAGATGAAGTTAAAGATATTTGCCGTTGTACAGTTCGTTTTATGCTTGTGAAAGACTTATATGTACGTAGGAAGCAGTTTCCGTTTTCTCTAGCATATGCTGTAACTATCCACAAGTCTCAAGGATTGACTGTAGATTGTGCATTTGTGAACATTGGTTCAACTGTGTTCAAAGAAGGTATGGCATATGTAGCTTTGTCACGAGTCAAAACATTATCAGGTTTATTCATGATAGACTTTGATGACTCAAAAGTTAGTGCTGATACAAACTGTGTAAAGGAGTATAATAGATTAAGAAGAAGCTATGCTCCTCATTTAGGTCAGTATCCTGTGTTGGAGAAACGTGTAGTTTCTCGTAAAAGGAGAAATGAGAATATCTGTAATGAAGATATAGAGAAGAGGAAAAAAAAGAGGAGTGATGTAATTGCAAGCAAAAAGAAAAAGGACAATGAAGAACAGGTTGTAGGATGTCATTTTGAAAATAGCTCTGGTGTCAACTGCTACGCTAATGTAGTGCTGAATGTTGCATTTTATCTGGAAAGTTTGCAAGAGCAGATAATAGTAAATCAGGGAAAAAGATTCTGTTCAGAGCTGAGTCTCCTTTTTCAAAAGCTGAGTAAAGATAAAACTCAAATAGAAAGTGCTACTGATATTAGAAAACTTTTAGATGTATGTTCAGGACGAACACAGTTTTCTCAAAATGAACAGCAAGATGCACACGAATTTTTGATGTATTTTCTTCAGGTAGTTGAAGAAGAAGGAGTTCCCATTGACATTTTTTTTGGTCTCTCTTATAAATGGGAACATAGTTGTGATAATTGTTATAATATATGTGGCTCTATTGTTGATAATGAAAGGTTTATTTATTTGACATTGCCAGAGAGTAAAACAGTCACTTTTGCAAAATTAGTTAAAGATGCTAATCATAGCATGAAATGTGGTGAGTGTAATTCTGACATGTTTTCAACATTAATTTTAAGGGAATACGGACAGTATGTAATTTTAATGATGCAACGATGTAGAGCTGATGGTTCAAAATTGGATACTTTAATAAAGAAGTTTACAGGACAGCAATTATCAATTTCAGGAAAAACTTTTGTAACTGTTGCAATAATTTTCCATGATGGACCTACTGTTACTTCTGGACAATACACAGTTTATCTAAAATGTGAAAAAGGCTGGACACTGTGTAATGATTCCCAATTGATTTTCAAACAACGTTTGCCTTTTGATTTAGCAAATTCCTATCTAATCTTCCTGAAACCTAAATTTTAGAGAGACTTGGCAAGATCTGGACAAAATAATTTTACCATTTTACTGGATTACCATTGCAATTTTGTAGAAAAAATATTTTTAAAATTATCATTTGGCCTAAAGGAAAGATAACCAATTGTAATGTGGACTTTTTAAATTTTTAATGCAATTTAGAAAAACCAATAATTTTTAGATAATCGGTAACTTCTGCATATTTTAAATTTTGGAATGCTATTGGACTGCCATTGGAAATTTTTTCAAAAATGATTTAAAAAATTACTATTTGGCCATGTGGAAAAGTAAGCAATTCTATTGTGGACTAAATAAATTATTCAAAAAATTTTCGTGAACCAAAATGTTACAGAGAATCGGTGAGATCTGGACAGATTAAACTTTAGAATTTTAATGGATTTCCCTTGGAAATTTATTCCAAAAAAAAAAAAAAAAATACTATTTGGCCTAAAGGAAATGAAATCAGATGTATTTTGGAGTTATTTGAGATATAATATTGTGATTATACTTCTGAAACAAACATATCAGACGGTATTTTAAAGAAATAAGTATTGTTTTTAGATGATATTTTTTTAGAATAATATGCATTTCTGTAATGATAAGTTTAAGTGAGAAGAGATTCTGGGCTTTTTTAATACAATCTTTGAGATTGTTATTTTTTTTTGCCCGCTGTAAAATGATGAATGCAATTGCTTTCACAATTTATAGTGAAATGCAATATATTCTGAAAACAGCAAAAATAAGGCAAAAATATTTTTTTGAAAAAAATGTAAATATGTATACTGTATTATAAATTGTTAAAAAAATATTAATACTTTTTTCTTTTTTTTCAGATCGATATAGAAAATTTTCGAAAACTACAACCATTTTTAAAACTATTTTTAAAAAAAACAAATGAATAAATATTTTTTTGAGTGAGTATGGTAAGTCAATAATAATAATTGTAGTCTCTCAAGGACCTTGTAATTTGATAATTGATTTTTAGTGTTTTTTTTTAAAAATAAAAAAAAGGTACGCGCACCGTACGCGTACGGTAAAAAAAAAAAAAAAAAGGTTTTAAAAAACATATGTAAAAAAAAGATGAAAGATAAGGTTGGCTCTTAAAAGAACCGTTGTGTTCATGCAGGGACAGAGGAAAGGAAGCATGGGAAAATCATTCAAAGCTACAAATGTGCTGATCTATTTTGTTGTTCACTAGGGAAACACTGGTCTCCCTATGACAAATTAGACCTTTACAAAATGTGCAATGAATATCAACCTTCCGAAATCGAAGGTTCATTTCCAGAGGGCCAGCAAAAGGCGATTCTCCCCCCACAGATGAAGGGCTCACCTGACCTGCAGAAGAAGGAGTCAGCCCTGCAGATGATGGTCCAGGCTGAGCTGCTGTGGATGTACTGGCTCGTCTTTCTGAAGAGTTACCTCCAAAAAGATGACCATGTGTCCTTCTGTGTACATCCTGGAGGTGTCTCTTCATGGTGTGATTCCCAAAGGAATACTTCCTGTTAGGATTACCTCTAGAAAGTACACGCTTACACAGCTTGCAAGTAACTAAGGGTGCATTCACCTTTTGCTGGCCTTCTGGAAAAGTAAAATAATCCCAAACATAAGAAGGCTTTTGTTTCCTCGATCTCTGCCTCAAGACAGTGCTACTGGTGCTAGCCTCACTCTCAGAAGAGCTCTGCTGTTCTGCCATCGTATCCCAAAGACAAACCAGCTCCTTCTCCCAAGGGATCACAAGCAGAAATGAGGGGAATGGGTGTGGTGTAGGAGAGTTCTAGAACTGAAAGTAGTTTCAGCCAATCAAAAGTTGTGTTTCAAGATCACATGACCTACCGTACGCTTACGGTACGCTTACGGTACGCTTACGGCAAAAAGTACGCGTGCGCGTAAAAAAGACACGCGCTTGCGCGCATGCGCATAACAGTCACTCCCCGGCACTTCCGCGTAACGTGCGCGTGTGGCGTAAGCGCGCACGCGTCCCACGCGCAGTACGCGCGGCTACGCGAAGTGCGTAACTATACGCAAGCAGCGTAGATAGATTACGGACGTTGCGTAAACCGTACGCTTACCGTGAGCTTACGGTACGCGTACTATAAAAAAAAAAAAAAAAAAAAAAAAAAAATCTGGTAATAAATTTTACATGTTTATTTTAAAAAATATATTAAAAAAAAATATTTAAGGATTTTAAAAATTTAAGCATAGTCTTTATAAAATGAAAGAAAATTAAATTAAAAATATGTTTGAAAAAAATGAAGAATAAAAAAAAAAATTAGCATTTAAAAAACCTTGCAAATTCACTGAAAAAACCATGGGTTTCACACACGTTATAGTTAGGAATTAGCATTTAAAAAACCTTAGAAATTCACTGAAAAAACCATAGGTTTCACACACGTTATAGTTAGGAATTAGCATTTAAAAAACCTTAGAAATTCAGTGAAAAAACCATAGGTTTCACACATGTTATAGTTAGCTGGACATTTTACTCGTAAAAAACCAATGAAATTGCCCCGTTATAGTTAGTTCAGCTAACTATAACTCACGCGCCCGCAATGCACTGCTGATGACGTCACATATTACATCACTCATGACATGGTCAGTGACATCACTCATGACATCACTGATGACATCTCAAATGACATCACTGATGACATCACTGATGACATCATCCAGTGAATGTGTGTTTTTCTGAAAATTAAATTTGTTTTATATATGTATATCTCAAGGTCGATGGAAGAATAAATGGGTATATAAGTGTCTAAATGGATGATTTGTTTTTAAAAAATTGATTGTGTAACTGACTGATTAAGTGTATCTCTCACTTTGTGTATAAGTGGCTGCATGGGTTGGTGAGTAGCTACATGGGTGTCTATATAGGTTAGTAGTTGTTTTTTTGAGTATCAGTCTGAGTGTCTGTATGGTTCGGTGGGGGGTATTACGTAGTGCATAGGTGCATGAATGAGTGACTCACTGTTTGTATGTGTTGAAGACAGCATGTGTGCAGGACTGTATGGGTGGATGAGTGTGTGTATGGGTGTGTTAGTGAGTGAATGACTGTCCCAATAGTGTCTTCAGGAGTAACTACATATGTTTTAAACTAGTATATGTGACTATTGGTGTATATATGTGAGTATATGTGAGAGGGAGAGATTGAAAGAGTTCCTGTATGAATAAGTATGTGTTTCTATAAGTGATTGTTTAAAAGACTAAGTATGTGTAAGTTTCCGTAGAAGTAAGTGTGGTGGTGTGTGTATAACTGTATATGCAGGTGAATGTATGTTTGATTCTTTATTAGCATGAGTGACTATGTGTGTGAGTAACTCTATGGATGAGTGGCATTATGTAACAGGATGTATAGGTGTATGAGTACATATGATGAGTGAGTACATGTATGAGTGACTGTATAGGACTGTTGGTGAATGAGTGGATGTGTATGTGGATCTTAGAATTACTGAAGAGGTTGTTGTAACTGGTATTGGTATGTCCATTGTTTTGAAAATTTTAGTCTCTATTTTTGAATGTGTGTATCAAAGCTTATATTAAGGTGAGAGGAGGTCTGCCACTCTATCACAAGGATGATGTCATCAGTGATGTCATCAGTGATGTCATTTGAGATGTCATCAGTGATGTCATGAGTGATGTCACTGACCATGTCATGAGTGATGTAATATGTGACGTCATCAGCAGTGCATTGCGGGCGCGTGAGTTATAGTTAGCTGAACTAACTATAACGGGGCAATTTCATTGGTTTTTTACGAGTAAAATGTCCAGCTAACTATAACATGTGTGAAACCTATGGTTTTTTCACTGAATTTCTAAGATTTTTTAAATGCTAATTCCTAACTATAACGTGTGTGAAACCTATGGTTTTTTCAGTGAATATATATATATATATATATATATATATATATATATATATATATATATATATATATATATATATGTATAAAGATACTTACCAACTGCGGTGAAGGCATCCTTCCATTAAACGGGATTCTGGAGCTTGCCAACAATCTGTGAGTCGTCAGCTGAAAGACAAGAAACAAGGATAAATGACTTCATAGGTAGTTTGCAAGTACCTACTCAACCAAGAAAACAACTGAGTTGCAGATTCTATAAGGAGGCCAATGCACAAGAGAATAGTTAGCCACAAAGCTAGGACAGGTAACAATTCTTTTGGGGTTTAGAATAAGATTAGGAATGTGAAAGTATAATTTCTGAAGTTAGTTCTTTTGCAGGAAGAGTTGGCAAGAATGATAGCAGTCCTGTCCAGTTGAAGAAGATGTGGTGTTTCTCTTTTCTTCCCAATCCCCTTTCCCCCGTCTAGTTGCCAGGGTATTATATATATATGCATGTACTGCTCTGGTAACGGAGTTGAGGAATTGTGGAACAGTAATCGGCTCCTGCGGAAGCTTGAGGTTCTGGGACAGGTACTTGACAGATTGAAGTGCCCTTTCCAAAATACTTCCGCCTGAGCAGGATGGCCGAAGGATTCAATGTTAAGGCCCTGGTGACAGTATTAGAGGGGATTCAGACACAACTCAGTGAGGCAATGTTTGAGAATAAGTCACTCAGAGAGGAAGTTAGAAAGTCCAGTCAGGAAACTCTGTTCTTGAGACAAAGGGTAGAAGAGTTATCAGTTAGTTCAGCTTCCGGATCAAAGGAAAACAAATCCCAGTCTTTTGCACCTGCTCCCTCGGCAGCAGAACTAACCACGCAGGTCATACATGCCATATCTCCCACAATTCCTCTGGCAGCTCCTGAAAGGTTTAGTGGGGACCCTCCAAAGGCACAAATTTTCCTTACTCAATGCTCCTTACATTTTCTCTGTAGACCAATTATTTTTAAGGAAGATCAGTCAAGGGTGGCGTTCATGTTGTCCTACCTGAGTGGTGAAGCAGCTGCTTGGTCGATGCCATTAGTCACTAACAACGACCCAATTCTATATAACTTTGATGAGTTTAAAGGGGAATTTTTGCGGATATTCGACAGAAGAGCAATTGCACAAACAACGGATAACGAACTGTTGGATTTAAAACAGGAGAATAGAGATTTGGTCGCATACTTGGCGCAATTTAATAAGTTATTGTAGAGACCAATTGGCCCGAGGCTAAGAGAGCTTCAATTTTTTATCGGGGCCTTAGGGACGAGATGAAGGATGGTCTGGCACAGATTCCTAAGCGTCCAACTGATGTTTCAGAATGAATTGATCTAGTTTTGCAAATTGACCAGCGCCAGAACGAGAGAAAGAGTGAACGTCGGAAGGAGGTCAAATATTTTCCTCCTCGCTTCGACCGGATCAAGTCTGAAAACTCTAAGCTCAAGGAGACGCCTTCAGAAGAGGAACCCATGCAGATCAGCTCTGTGCGTGGACCTTTATCTAGGGAGGAAAGAGAGAGGAGACGATTGGGCAAGTTATGTATGTACTGTGGAGATTCCGGGCATTTCGTGAAGGAATGTTCCAAGAAACCGAAGAACAATGCTCAAGTAAAAGACAGGCTTCACCAGTAAGAGGAGTTGCTCTGGTGGGAGCAAAAGAAAAGTCAACTCCGGATTCCCAATTGGTTGCAAATACATTGCAGTCTTCAACTCCTCATTTAATTGTCGCAAGCTCCATAGGGTTCGGTGGTACCAGTTTGAAAGATATCTCAGTAATGATTGACTCTGGAGCAACAGGCAATTTTTGTGACATAGGCTTTGCTAAACTGCTGGGAATAGCCTTTGTCAAGAAAGAAAGACCTGAAGCAGTTCGAGCAGTAGATGGTACCAACTTATCCTCTGGTCCCATAGTACTTGATACAGAGGAGATTCGGTTAACTGGGCCAGGTAGTCATGTGAGCATTTTGAGATTCAGTCTCATTGATGCACCCCAATTCCAGTTTATTCTGGGGTTACCGTGGCTTACAGAACACAATCCAAGGATTGATTGGGCCAAACGAGCAATAGAAATGGATTCTGAGTATTGTAAGGGTCATTGTCTCAATTTGAGTTCTGAATCTTCCTTTGTTTCACCACCTCGGAATTTGGCTAGTCAAGCCAAGATGATTTGCATAGCTGAAACTCATGAGATTCCAGTGGAATACTTGGATTTGGCAGCAGTGTTTGATGAAAAGTAGGCCAATAAATTGCCTCCGCATCGAGATTACGACTGTAAAATAGAGTTGGAACCTGGTGCTTCTTTGCCATGCAGTCGCATCTATGCTCTCTCAGAAAATGAGAATCAACATCTCAAGGAGTACCTAGATTTGTATCTTGCAAATGGTTTTATTCGTCCTTCTCAGTCACCAGTATCTTCTCCGCTTTTTTTTATTCCCAAGAAGGACGGAAGTCTGAGAACGTGCATTGACTACCGAGCCTTAAATTCTGTAACCAAAAAGAATAGATATCCATTGCAATTAATTTCAGAGTTATTGGACCAGGTTAAGGGATCACATGTATATTCTAAGCTGGATTTAAGGGGGGGCTTATCATCTTGTACGGATGGCAGAGGGTGATGAGTGGAAAACTGCCTTTCGGACAAGACTGGGCCTTTTCGAACTTCAGGTCATGCCCTTTGGATTATGCAATGCTCCTGCTGCCTCTCATCATTTGGTAAATGATGTTTTGAGGGAGTATTTGGATCGTTTTGCAGTCGTCTACATCGATGACATTCTCATTTTTTCCGAAAACATGACAGAGCATATTCAGCATGTGCGAACCATCTTGAAAACTCTATTGGAACACCAACTTTATGTGAAATTGGAGAAGTGTGTGTTCAATTCTAATCAAGTGGAATTTTTAGGTTTTGTGCTTTCCCCTGATGGAGTATCAATGGATGAGGCCAAGGCTAGGTCAATTAAGGATTGGATAACTCCACAAAATGTGAAACAAGTGCAGAGTTTCATTGGTTTTGCCAACTTCTACCGACGATTCATTGAAAATTTTTCTGAGAAAGTTTCTCCGCCAACTCGTTTGCTGAAGAAAGGGGCTAAGTTTGATTGGACTGCTGAAACTGAAGAAGCCTTTTGTGGATTAAAGAAAGTCTTTACCTCCGCACCAGTGCTTATGCATCCCAATCCTGAGGAGCCTTTCTTTGTTGAAGCCGATGCGTCCAATTTGGCGATTGGAGGGATTTTATCTCAGAGGGACAGATCTACTGGTCAGCTTCATCCAATTGCTTACCGGTCTCGAAAGCTAACTCCAGCTGAGTTGAATTACTCCATTGCCGATAAGGAGTTATTGGCAGTCAAGGATGCTTTTCAGGAGTGGAGGCATTACCTGTTGGGTGCTCGACATGAAGTTACTGTGTTCACTGACCATCGGAATCTCCAGTTTTTAAAATCTGCTCGAACTTTGACTCCCAGACAGTTACGTTGGTCGTTATTTTTTGCAGATTATAATTTTGTGTTAACCTACAAACCCGGTTCCTCTAATGGAAAGGCTGATGCCTTATCGCGTTTGGATACCAGAGAAGATTTTCCGATTTTGGAGAAAGAACTGATGATTCCTAAGGAAAAGATAATTGGAGTTATTATGTTTCCAGAGTTTGAAGAACAGTTAAACCAGGTTCTGGCCTCCTTTAATCTTGCACATTGGGTCAAACAAGATGAAGATAGAGAACTAAAAAATGGCCGACCATATTTTAAAGGAAAACTTTTTATCCCCTATGTCGATCTACAAAACTTGGTAATTCAACATTTTCATGATGATTTGCTGGCTGGACACAAGGGAGTTAAGAAGACGATGGAATTGGTTCAACGTGAATTTTGGTGGTCGTCCATGGAAGCTCAGGTGGGGCAATATGTAGCCACTTGTGAACAGTATTTAAAGGGAAAAGCTGTTAGAATGGCTCCCCAAGGTTTACTCCTACCTGTTCCCACAGCTCCTTATCCTTGGCACACAGTCTCCACGGACTTCATTGTAGGATTACCTTCTAGTCAGGGCTATTCAGTCATTTGGGTGGTGGTGGACCATTTCACTAAAATGAGTCATTTCGTCCCTTTAAAGACAATTCCAACTGCAACTCATTTAGCGTCCCTGTTCACACAACATGTAGTCAAGGCACATGGAATCCCCAGGGTGGTAATTTCTGATTGGGACCCTCAATTTATCTCTAATTTCTGGAGATCATTTTTAAAAAGATTGGACATTGACTCTTGTTTGTCTTCCAGTTTCCGTCCCGAGACTGATGGTCAAACGGAAAGAGTTAATCAGGAACTGGAGCAGTACTTGCGATTGTTCCTTATGGATCATGAAGGGGAGTGGCCAGATATAATTTGGGCAGCGGAGTTTGCTTATAATAATGCTGAGCATTCTTCGACAGGTTACACTCCTTTCTATTTAAACTCTGGCAGACATCCCGACACATTCGTAGGAAGACAAGAGAGTGATGTTATAGAAGTAGAACAAGTAGTTCAGAATCTACAAAGGGCTTATCAACAAGCTACAGATAATTCAATCCTAACGAAAACTACAAGTAGGTGTAGTTATGTATATATATACATATATATATATGTATAAAGATACTTACCAACTGCGGTGAAGGCATCCTTCCATTAAACGGGATTCTGGAGCTTGCCAACAATCTGAGAGTCGTCAGCTGAAAGACAAGAAACAAGGATAAATGACTTCATAGGTAGTTTGCAAGTACCTACTCAACCAAGAAAACAACTGAGTTGCAGATTCTATAAGGAGGCCAACGCACAAGAGAATAGTTAGCCATAAAGCTAGGACAGGTAACAATTCTTTTGGGGTTTAGAATAAGATTAGGAATGTGAAAGTATAATTTCTAAAGTTAGTTCTTTTGCAGGAAGAGTTGGCAAGAATGATAGCAGTCCTGTCCAGTTGAAGAAGACGTGGTGTTTCTCTTTTCTTCCCAATCCCCTTTCCCCCGTCTAGTTGCCAGGGTATTATATATATATACGTGTACTGCTCTGGTAACGGAGTTGAGGAATTGTGGAACAGTCATCGGCTCCTGCGGAAGCTTGAGGTTCTGGGACAGGTACTTGACAGCAGACTTTGAAACCCACGCCTGAGGTTACTGATTGACAGGTCACAGGTGGGGTGGGGTGGCACGTTGCCGGCAGACACACGCACGCATAGGAAACTCAGGTCCATTCCCCAGATAAGCACAGCAACACCACAATGGTCCAGGGAGATTGGCTCCAATAAAGCACATAATGCCAGAGGGGTACGCACATTCTCAAACCACCATAAAGTCAGATGCCAGATGAAGTTAGGAAAACACAGCCAATCAGGACACAGCACACACAATACACGCAGTGATCAGGAGCCCTGCATGCCGGACATCTGGATACGTTACCCACTGCCCACATTGTGTCCACATAAGGTTGAGGTCCACCTACATTTGTTATCAGGGGCCTTATTTTTGATTCTTCAGACAAGGAGCGCATTCTTTTACCAAAAAAAGCATCCCCAGAAGTGCTTTATGATACCCAAAGAAATGTATGGGTAGTGTTAAGGGGTAGTAATTGTTTTTTAGGGTTCAGGGAGGGGCACTGTTAAGGGGTAGTAAATGGTTTAGGGTTCGGGATTGTAGTATTATGGAGTAGTAAGATGTGTTAATGTTTAATGAAATGTAGCACTAAGAGTAGTAAGGAGTTTTAGAGTTCAGGGAAGTGAAGCATTAAGGAGAATTAAGAGGTTTTGCAGGTGCAGAGATGGGTAGCATTAAGGGGTAGTAACAAGCTTTTAAAGTTCATGGATCGGCACGATTAAGGGATAGTAAGAGGGTTGTAGGGTTCAAGGCAAGGTAGTGTTAAGTGGTAGCAGGGTTTTTTTGGGGGTTCAGGGAACAATAGTGCTAAGGTGGAGTAAAGGGTTAGAGGGTTCAGGTAAGGCTAGCACTAAGGTGTCGTACGAGTTATTTAGAGTTCAGGGATGAATAGCATTACAGGATTGTAAGGGCTTTTGAGGGTTCAGGGAAGGGTATGAGTATTTCATAATATCACTAAAGATGAACAGGCAGGAATACACAAACTCTCTAGTGACAGCAGCATGGTTATTAAGCCAGCTGATAAAGGTGGAATAACGGTCATTCAATCCACTGAGGCCTATAGAAAGATGTGTCTCAGACTTTTGGAAGTGTAAAAACACGAGAGTGACCCCTCAAGGCCAAGAGCCAGGGTACTGTAATCGATTCTCAAAAAAACTACTCTTGCAAAGTGAATATCAAACTTTTGCACACTATCCTCCAATCATTTGCAGCATACCACTTCACCAGTCTAGAAAGGGCAAACCAAAGCAATTGTATGTATACATCAAATTTAATTAAAACATCATCATAATGTACATCAAATCACAATAAAAAAATTATACAAAGTCGTACAAAGATTTTACACATTAAAAAGCATCAAAAAGAGATAAAATCAAAAGACATATGTAATTGTCATTAACAATGGATTATTCCTAAAGAATCAATGACAGTATTGGCAAAATTTTTTTTTTTTACAGGCAATACTTTGTTCCTCGGATGTAACCCCACAGAGACAAGCGTTGACGCGTTTCGGTGGTGTAAGAGCAGAATAAGACCACTTTCTTCAGGACAATGTATTATCTACCCCTCTTTTATGAACAACCTCTAAAATCAAGGTGACTTTCGCTTTTATAGACCGTTCACAGTTGTATGCCTGACGAATCGGCCGTTTGTCTTAATTAAAACCAATAATGACATGGGTCCATAAATATTTCTTGTGCATCCCTTTTCCAATTGGGGAGTAGTAGGCAGGTCAGCAGTATCGACCTATTTGAAGACAATATTTTTTGAGTCCGTAAGGGTTAAATTACTCCAGACCCCACCTCACCAGGTATGGGAATATTAAAATCAATAAGGTACCGCTGTGTAGTCGGTCCTGTGAGCGAATATAACCTTATGTCAGGCAATTAAGTGCAAAGACTTGTTCTTGGCTAATATTCATGAAAGTTTCCCCATAGAAACGGAACTCAAATGTGACCTTTAAAATTCTTTTTCCAAGGATCGATAACCTCCGCGTGACAGCTTATTGTCACGCGGAATGATTGGAGGATAGTGTGCAAAAGTTGGATATACACTTGCCAAGAGTAGTTTTTTTGAGAATCAGACTTTTGGGAGACAGGAGGAACTACAAACCATTAACCATAGACATTTCTCAGAGTACAGATTGCAAGTATGACTGAACAGGCCCTAGCGCATGATTGGATCACACGGAGAGAAGAGGAATTTCTAAATAATAAGAACCCAAACACACCCAATTTTTATACTATCCCTAAAATCCATAAAACTTTGGATAACCCACCCGCGCAACCAATAGTATCAAGAATAGGATCAATCCTTGAATCTCTATCCAGATTTGAGGATGCTCACTTAAGACCTATTGTCCAAAAGACCGACACATACTCCAAGGACACGAAAGCAGTGCTCTGCCTTTTGAAAGACATACACTACAACCCAAAAACAACAGTTGATGGACAGAATGCTGAACAATGTCATACATTCACCCCAGTACAGAGATCTGGGCCTAAATCCATCGTTTTTTTGCTGACCATGCCATTCCAGTTTGAACCCAGCAATATGCAAATCAGTCTTGACCCTGTGCCTCATGGGAACAGTCCAGCCCGATCTTCCAAACAAGGTCCTCCCTGGACTGGAAACAAGCATCCTAGGACCGGTTTCCGGGTTTCACCCCTCTTCTGCCAGGATAGCTTGATTCCATTGGCATGGAGAGCACGGGACTCACGTCTGAGCATACTCGTCCCACTCGTGGTGACAAATGCAAAAACAACAGTTGATGGACAGAATGCAGAACAATGTCATACATTTATTCCAGTACAGAGATCTGGGCCTAAATCCATCGTTTTTTTGCTCACCGTGCCATTCCAGTTTGAACCCAGCCATATGCAAATCAGTCTTGACCCTGTGCCTCATGGGAACAGTCCAGACCGAACTGCCAAGCCAGGTCCTTCCTGGACTGGAAACAAGCATCCTAGGACCGGTTTCGGGGTTTCACCCCTCTTCAGCCAGGATAGCTTGATTACATTGGCATGGAGAGCACGGGACTCACGTCTAAGCATACCCGTCCCACTCGGGGTGACAAATGCAAAAACAACAGCTGATGGACAGAATGCAGAACGATGTCATACATTCACCCCAGTACAGAGATCTGGGCCTAAATCCTTCGTTTTTTTGCTCACTATGCCATTCCAGTTTGAACCCAGCCATATGCAAATCAGTCTTGACCCTGTGCCTCATGGGAACAGTCCAGCCCAAACTGCCAAGCCAGGTCCTCCCTGGACTGTAAACAAGCATCCTAGGACCGGTTTCCGGGTTTCACCTCTCTTCAGCCAGGATAGCTTGATTCCAGTGTCATGGAGAGTACGGGACTCACGTCTGAGCATACCCGTCCCACTCGGGGTGACAAATGCAAAAACAACAGTTGATGGCCAGAATGCAGAACAATGTCATACATTCACCCCAGTACAGAGATCTGGGCCTAAATCCATCGTTTTTTTGCTCACCATGCCATTCCAGTTTGAACCCAGCCATATGCAAATCAGTCTTGACCCTGTGCCTCATGGGAACAGTCCAGCCCGAACTGCCAAGCCAGGTCCTCCCTGGACTGGAAACCAGCCATATGCAAATCAGTCTTGACCCTGTGCCTCATGGGAACAGTCCAGATCGAACTGCCAAGCCAGGTCCTCCCTGGACTGGAAACAAGCATCCTAGGACCGGTTTCAGGGTTTCACCCCTCTTCAGCCAGGATAGCTTGATTCCAGTGGCATGGAGAGCACGGGACTCACGTCTAAGCATACCCGTCCCACTCGGGGTGACAAATGCAAAAACAACAGTTGATGGACAGAATGCAGAACAATGTCATACATTCACCCCAGTACAGAGATCTGGGCCTAAATCCTTCATTTTTTTGCTCACCATGCCATTCCAGTTTGAACCCAGCCATATGCAAATCAGTCTTGACCCTGTGCCTCATGGGAACAGTCCAGACCGAACTGCCAAGCCAGGTCCTTCCTGGACTGGAAACAAGCATCCTAGGACCGGTTTCGGGGTTTCACCCCTCTTCAGCCAGGATAGCTTGATTCCATTGGCATGGAAAGCACGGGACTCACGTCTAAGCATACCCGTCCCACTCGGGGTGACAAATGCAAAAACAACAGTTGATGGACAGAATGCAGAACGATGTCATACATTCACCCCAGTACAGAGATCTGGGCCTAAATCCTTCGTTTTTTTGCTCACTATGCCATTCCAGTTTGAACCCAGCCATATGCAAATCAGTCTTGACCCTGTGCCTCATGGGAACAGTCCAGCCCGAACTGCCAAGCCAGGTCCTCCCTGGACTGTAAACAAGCATCCTAGGACCGGTTTCCGGATTTCACCTCTCTTCAGCCAGGATAGCTTGATTCCAGTGTCATGGAGAGTACGGGACTCACGTCTGAGCATACCCGTCCCACTCGGGGTGACAAATGCAAAAACAACAGTTGATGGACAGAATGCAGAACAATGTCATACATTCACCCCAGTACAGAGATCTGGGCCTAAATCCATCGTTTTTTTGCTCACCATGCCATTCCAGTTTGAACCCAGCCATATGCAAATCAGTCTTGACCCTGTGCCTCATGGGAACAGTCCAGCCCGAACTGCCAAGCCAGGTCCTCCCTGGACTGGAAACCAGCCATATGCAAATCAGTCTTGACCCTGTGCCTCATGGGAACAGTCCAGATCGAACTGCCAAGCCAGGTCCTCCCAGGACTGGAAACAAGCATCCTAGGACCGGTTTCAGGGTTTCACCCCTCTGCAGCCAGGATAGCTTGATTCCAGTGGCATGGAGAGCACGGGACTCACGTCTAAGCATACCCGTCCCACTCGGGGTGACAAATGCAAAAACAACAGTTGATGGACAGAATGCAGAACAATGTCATACATTCACCCCAGTACAGAGATCTGGGCCTAAATCCTTCATTTTTTTGCTCACCATGCCATTCCAGTTTGAACCCAGCCATATGCAAATCAGTCTTGACCCTGTGCCTCATGGGAACAGTCCAGCCCGAACTGCCAAGCCATGTCCTCCCTGGACTGGAAACCAGCCATATGCAAATCAGTCTTGACCCTGTGCCTCATGGCAACAGACCAGCCCGAACTGCCAAGCCAGGTCCTCCCTGGACTGGAAACAAGCATCCTAGGACCGGTTTCGGGGTTTCACCCCTCTTCAGCGAGGATAGCTTGATTCCAGTGGCATGGAGAGCACGCGACTCACGTCTGAGCATACCCATTCCACTCGGGGTGACAAATGCAAAAACAACAGTTGATGGACAGAATGCAGAACAATGTCATACATTCACCCCAGTACAGAGATCTGGGCCTAAATCCATCGTTTTTTTGCTCACCATGCCATTCCAGTTTGAACCCAGCCATATGCAAATCAGTCTTGACCCTGTGCCTCATGGCAAAAGACCAGCCCGAACTGCCAAGCCAGGTCCTCCCTGGACTGGAAACAAGCATCCTAGGACCGGTTTCGGGGTTTCACCCCTCTTCAGCGAGGATAGCTTGATTCCAGTGGCATAGAGAGCACGCGACTCACGTCTGAGCATACCCATTCCACTCGGGGTGACAAATGCAAAAACAACAGTTGATGGACAGAATGCAGAACAATGTCATACATTCACCCCAGTACAGAGATCTGGGCCTAAATCCTTCGTTTTTTTGCTCACCATGCCATTCCGGTTTGAACCCAGCCATATGCAAATCAGTCTTGACCCTGTGCCTCATGGGAACAGTCGAGCCCGAACTGCCAAGCCAGGTCCTCCCTGGACAGTAAACAAGCATCCTAGGACCGGTTTCAGAGTTTCACCTCTCTTCAGCCAGGATAGCTTGATTCCATTGTCATGGAGAGCACGGGACTCACGTCTGAGCATACCCGTCCCACTCGGGGTGACAAATGCAAAAACAACAGTTGATGGACAGAATTCAGAACAATGTCATACATTCACCCCAGTACAGAGATCTGGGCCTAAATCCATCGTTTTTTTGCTCACCATGCCATTCCAGTTTGAACCCAGCCATATGCAAATCAGTCTTGACCCTGTGCCTCATGGGAACAGTCCAGCCCGAACTGCCAAGCCAGGTCCTCCCTGGACTGGAAACCAGCCATATGCAAATCAGTCTTGACCCTGTGCCTCATGGGAACAGTCCAGATCGAACTGCCAAGCCAGGTCCTCCCAGGACTGGAAACAAGCATCCTAGGACCGGTTTCAGGGTTTCACCCCTCTGCAGCCAGGATAGCTTGATTCCAGTGGCATGGAGAGCACGGGACTCACGTCTAAGCATACCCGTCCCACTCGGGGTGACAAATGCAAAAACAACAGTTGATGGACAGAATGCAGAACAATGTCATACATTCACCCCAGTACAGAGATCTGGGCCTAAATCCTTCATTTTTTTGCTCACCATGCCATTCCAGTTTGAACCCAGCCATATGCAAATCAGTCTTGACCCTGTGCCTCATGGGAACAGTCCAGCCCGAACTGCCAAGCCATGTCCTCCCTGGACTGGAAACCAGCCATATGCAAATCAGTCTTGACCCTGTGCCTCATGGCAACAGACCAGCCCGAACTGCCAAGCCAGGTCCTCCCTGGACTGGAAACAAGCATCCTAGGACCGGTTTCGGGGTTTCACCCCTCTTCAGCGAGGATAGCTTGATTCCAGTGGCATGGAGAGCACGCGACTCACGTCTGAGCATACCCATTCCACTCGGGGTGACAAATGCAAAAACAACAGTTGATGGACAGAATGCAGAACAATGTCATACATTCACCCCAGTACAGAGATCTGGGCCTAAATCCATCGTTTTTTTGCTCACCATGCCATTCCAGTTTGAACCCAGCCATATGCAAATCAGTCTTGACCCTGTGCCTCATGGCAAAAGACCAGCCCGAACTGCCAAGCCAGGTCCTCCCTGGACTGGAAACAAGCATCCTAGGACCGGTTTCGGGGTTTCACCCCTCTTCAGCGAGGATAGCTTGATTCCAGTGGCATAGAGAGCACGCGACTCACGTCTGAGCATACCCATTCCACTCGGGGTGACAAATGCAAAAACAACAGTTGATGGACAGAATGCAGAACAATGTCATACATTCACCCCAGTACAGAGATCTGGGCCTAAATCCTTCGTTTTTTTGCTCACCATGCCATTCCGGTTTGAACCCAGCCATATGCAAATCAGTCTTGACCCTGTGCCTCATGGGAACAGTCGAGCCCGAACTGCCAAGCCAGGTCCTCCCTGGACAGTAAACAAGCATCCTAGGACCGGTTTCAGAGTTTCACCTCTCTTCAGCCAGGATAGCTTGATTCCATTGTCATGGAGAGCACGGGACTCACGTCTGAGCATACCCGTCCCACTCGGGGTGACAAATGCAAAAACAACAGTTGATGGACAGAATTCAGAACAATGTCATACATTCACCCCAGTACTGAGATCTGGGCCTAAATCCATCGTGTTTTTGCTCACCATGCCATTCCAGTTTGAACCCAGCCATATGCAAATCAGTCTTGACCCTGTGCCTCATGGGAACAGTGCAGCCCGAACTGCCAGGCCAGGTCCTCCCTGGACTGGAAACAAGCATCCTAGGGAGGACCTGGCCTGGCAGTTTGCTCTGGACTGTTTCCATGAGGCACAGGGTCAAGACTGATTTGCATATTGCTGGGTCCAAACTGAGGTGGCATAGTGGGCAAAGAACGATGGATTTAACCCAGATCTTTTGACTGGGGGAGAATGTTTGCATTGTCAGCATTCCGTCCATCATTTGTTTGCTGTAACACTTTACGCCCTAAGTGGGATGGGTATGCCCAGACGTGGGTCCCTTGTTCACTGTGCCACTGCATTCAAGCTAGCCTGGCTGAAGAAGGGTGACATACCCTGAAACCGGTCCCAGGATGCTTGTTTCCGGTCCAGGGAGGACCTGGCCTGGCAGTTCTGTCTGGACTGTTCCCATAAGGCACAGGGTCAAGACTGATTTGCATATGGCTGGGTCCAAACTGGGGTGGCGTAGTGGGCAAAAGAACAATGGATTTAACCCATATCTTTTGACTGGGGTAGAATGTTTGCATTGTCAGCATTCCATCCATCATTTGTTTGCTGAAACACTTTACGCCCTAAGTGGGATGGGTATGCCCAGACGTGGGTCCCTTGCTCACTGTGCCACTGGATTCAAGCTAGCCTGGCTGAAGAATGGTGACATACCCTGAAACCGGTCCCAGGATACTTGTTTCCGGTCCAGGGAGGACCTGGCCTGGCAGTTCGGTCTGGACTGTTACCATGAGGCACAGGGTCAAGACTGGTTTGCATATGGCTGGGTCTAAACTGGGGTGGCGTAGTGGGCAAAAGAACGATGGATTTAACCCAGATCTTTTGACGGGGGGAGAATGTTTGCACTGTCAGCATTCCGTCCATCATTTGTTTGCTTTAACACTTTACGCCCTAAGTGGGATGGGTATACCCAGACGTGAGTCCCTTACTCACTGTGCCACTGGATTCAAGTTAACCTGGCTGAAGAAGGGTGACATACCCTGAAACCGGTCCCAGGATGCTTGTTTCCAGTCCAGGGAGGACCTGGCCTGGCAGTTGGGTCTGGACTGTTCCCATGAGGCACAGGTTCAAGACCAATTTTCATATGGCTGGGTCCAAACTGGGGTGGGGTAGTGGGCAAAAGAACGATGGATTTAACCCAGATCTTTTGACTGGGGAGAATGTTTGCATTGTCAGCATTCCATCCATCGTTTGTTTGCTGTAACACTTTACACCCTAAGTGGGTTGGGTATGCCCAGACATGGGTCCCTTGCTCACTGTGCCACTAGATTCAAGCTAGCCTGGCTGAAGAAGGGTGACATACCCTGAAACCGGTCCCAGGATGCTTGTTTCCGGTCCAGGGAGGACCTGGCCTGGCAGTTCGGTCTGGACTGTTCCCATGAGGCACAGGGTCAAGACTGATTTGAATATGGCTGGGTCCAAACTGGGGTGGCGTAGTGGGCAAAAGAACGATGGATTTAACCCAGATCTTTTGACTGGGGAGAATGTTTGCATTGTCAGCATTCCATCCATCGTTTGTTTGCTGTAACACTTTACGCCCTAAGTGGGTTGGGTATGCCCAGACATGGGTCCCTTGCTCACTGTGCCACTGGATTCAAGCTAGCCTGGCTGAAGAAGGGTGACATACCCTGAAACCGGTCCCAGGATGCTTGTTTCCGGTCCAGGGAGGACCTGGCCTGGCAGTTCGGTCTGGACTGTTCCCATGAGGCACAGGGTCAAGACTGATTTGAATATGGCTGGGTCCAAACTGGGGTGGCATAGTGGGCAAAAGAACAATGGATTTAACCCAGATCTTTTGACTGGGGGAGAATGTTTGCATTGTCAGCATTCCGTCCATCATTTGTTTGCTGTAATACAATACAGCCCAGGCAATGTACATTTTTTCAGTTGGCTTTGAGAAATTAATTAAACATATTTGTATTTGGGAGTCTGAGGGACTCCGTAGCACCAATTCAAAAATAGAGATTTCTGATTGTCCCAGGGAGCATTTTTCCCTTAGGCCAACTTGCTCCCATGGGAGTCAGTCTCCCAAGGGAGAAAAATGCTGTTGGCAGCCATTTCAGGACCTGCACTGAAGATTTAAAAATAAAATGATATAAGGGGCAGGGTAGTGATACACTGCCTCACGAGGCCCCATGGGGGAACCCAGAGGGCCCCCGGGGCCAAAATGGAAAAAAAAATCAGCAAATTTTGCTGTGGGAGTCCCATGGGATCGTGGGGAAAAAAAGCACATATACAAAATGGCGCAGACATTTTTGAATATATATATGGAGGTGGGTGTCAGTAGAGCCCCTCCTTCCCAGCCCATCCCCAGGGATTCCATCCCCCGGGGATTATTATATTTAAGGGGAGGGAGCATGCAGCCTTCCTCCCCAAGGCAATGGTGGTCCCGGGGACCCCATCCCCGCCTAATTTTGTAAAAGAAGGGGAACGGAAGCTGCATCAACTCCCTCCCTGAACCTGTAACAACCCCGGGCACTCCATCCCAGGGCCAATTTGTTTTAAAAAATGGAGAGGGGGCCATGGAAGCCTTAAAAAGGCCCTGAGGATCTCATCATCTGGCTGTAACTTAAATTTAAAAAGAAGGGGGGTTGGGCATCCCCCCTCCCCGAGCCTGTAATGGCTCTGGGAACCCATCCCTCGTGTTTGGCTCACTTACTGTATCCAAGTCCAAGTTATAGGCCAGAACCACAGTTGAGGGCCTATAACGAGGGTGAGGACCTTTAACAACAGGTATAGACTGAGGTATAAGGGTTATAAGGCTAGCCTGAACATTTCACCCACTAAAGGTAGAATGTTCTAAATTGAAATGGGTGTAACATGAGGACAAACATTGGAATGTTGGAGTTCCGGGCTTATACCTGCATTTATGAGCCCAGAGAAACTCTGTTGTCTTCAATGGAGCTCTCAACATTCCAATGTTTTAATAAGTATTGTAAGCAGTCTTGAGTTTTTAGCGAGAATTGTCCCAGCATGACAACTTTTATAGACATAGAAGCCTGCGTGCACCGGGTACTGTCCTTTGCACATGTGCTTGTTTTGCTTCAGAAGATAGGTTGTCTGTGAAGTTTTTCTAAACATATGAAGGATGCAGGTAGTATGATCTTTATAACCTTCAGACCTTGGTCATTTTAAGTGAATAGTCTCGCTTTGGAAAAGTTTTGTATAGAATGTAGACTATTTTCAGTAGATACCTTTCAATGCTCTGTGGTGTCTTTCGCATGAGAGTTGCACTGTCTGAAAACAGTGTGCCTTCTCCATAGACTAAACACTGTTTACAGTATCCACTTTCTACGCATCTCAACTCCATTTCTCAATGTAGGTCCAGTGACTGTGAGGGTTTTGATACAGGTAAAGACTGTCTGTAGCAGGGCATTGGTTATGTAACAGGACTTGATTATCTGGAGAAACTTGGTTTTCCCTGGACAGCTGTAAACAGATTGAACACTGTGTGCAGTACACTGAGATATGTTGCACTTACTTTCATAGCTCTAATGCCTTACCCGTTTATAGAGCAATGTGTACAAAAGAAGATTGGATGAGGTCATTAGTAATGTCATCAATTATGCCATTTGAGATGTCATCAGTGATGTCACAGAACATGTAATGAGTGATTTAATATGTGAGGTCATAAGTATTGCATGGGATGCACACAAGTTATAGTTCGCTCTGCTAACTATAACTGGTGCATTTCTGTGGAATTTTGAGTTCAAGATATTAATGACATATTCACCTAACTCAAACATCACTTTAACCTTTGTTTTTTCAGTGAATACAGATAGATAGATAAAAGATATACACACACACACACCAACAACTTCTCACACACACCATGGTTAAGACTTCTTATTCAATGTTTTTCAGTGGTTTTAAAGCTCACATTTCACAGAAAATTATTTTTCATAATCTATAGTGCTGATAGGTTGAGGACATTTAGCTTCCCTAAATAAATAAAAGTTGAACACAGCATTTACTCTTTCATAGTGAAAGTGCTTCTCCTAGAACATTAATTAGAACACATGACAAGCTCACCCTTGCGTGCCAAGTCTTGAGGCAAGCATCTACCAATGAATCATCCCCCGTTTCGGAAAATAAACATTATAAGCACAGAACACATTGGACTTTATTTTCTTTCTTTATGTAGGTCTAGTTAAACCTACTCTATAGTGTCAATATATTACGAAAGAAGAGAACAGTTCACAATGCATGGTTTTAATTCTCTTATAGTGCATTTTGGATTCCATTTTAATTTATAATAAACATTGTTGCATATAACATATTTCAAATATTAGCACTTTAGCACAAACAAAGGCACACAACTCTCAAAACATTGAAATACATAACTATAGTCTCTGACAAACAATGAATAATAAACAGATAACCCTGCTCTAAATCTTTTTAAAGGGCACTGAAATCTATTAATAAATCATGTGGTATAAAAAATACATAAGGGGTAAGGTGTACTATGATCCTATTTTGCTATTGAGGGGCTCAGGTGACATTTAAAAACCACCTGACCTTCAGCCTTGTTGTATGCAGATATCACCAGAAACCCAATGCTACTCAGTTACATGTTATTTACGTGTAAATTTTGTAATGACTCCAAATTGCTTGTCCTTATGTTGCTATTTACTGCATGAGTTACTGTTTATATGCACTTTTCAATTTGCTCACTCTTGACATGTGGAAATATGGATTTTTCTGATCAGTTATGTCCCCTATCTTGGACCCCAACGGTTCCATGTATGAATCACAAGTACATGTATGTTCCCTCCAGTTCCAGTTATAAAGACGCAAACACATGTGCGTCCACCGTCAACATGTCCTCTGTCAGATCCGCCATGAATAGGCCGGATATTCCATTCCTAAGTATGAAAGGCCACCGGCTTTATATGGTTCACTTATGCCATTTTACAGTCCAGGCAAGTAGGCCCTGATTCTGTCATCAAACTCTTCTTGCCTTCTGCCTCTGAAAGCTCCAGTCTGAGCCTGCATCTGCGACCATGAACTTTGTCTCATTCTCTGCGCGGCTCACGAAGCCTGACATCAGCCTGCTGTCTGCCAAAAACTGTACTTCACCTTCGAAGTTATCTGCTCCGTTCCCTGCCCGATGCATTCCTGTCTAGTAGTTTAAGTAAACATTCTTCCAGCTACCGAGCAAAGGCTCGGCTTCTCTGTCTTTATGCAAGTAATTCATAGCCCTATTGCTATGGAAGATTTCCGCCCTCGCATCTAGTGTAGACACTTAGACGCTTGTACACGCACTAACAGTCAGTATAGTCAGTATAGAATAAGATTCTACTCTAAGAAGAGACCTCTCTTTTGGATAACATAGTTCTTTAAACATAGGATGTTAGATATGATTTGGATTAGGTTGACTTGACCCTCCAGACTTCTGTCGCCACATGTAGAGCTAAATGTCAAGTCCCCTTCACCCCCTAGTTACACGTCAATCACACGTCATGCTGCTGCGCGCGCATCTCTGCCAAGTATTTCTGCTGACATTGCGAAATTATTTCATAGGTCCACCCATATGTGACATCATAACCAATGACGTTTTCCTTGTTACACCCAATTACGCCTACTTCAGCTACGCATGTGAAATGTTATCTTTGCTATCAATTGTTACGCCTCTTGCATTGGCCTCACTGTAATGCCTATTGTATAAAAGTAAATAATTATCAATAATGTATGTACTTCACTTCCTGAACCTTCGTGGTGATGGAACTTGGAGCAACCGATTATAATCGACCACTGGAATAAAGCCCATTCCGAACCTCTAATACCACGGATTCTGCCTCTTATTTACTGAGCTATTTTATTATGTTTCTGTATCAAATTAAGTCCCGGTAATTAAATTATTTACCACATGAATCGCGCCCGAACAGGGACACTTTCTCATCTCACGCGCCGGTGGTGCGTTGCAGGCCCGGTCTCCTGCCACAGCTGGACGGACAATAACGCGTACCAGCAGGATTTCCTGTATCTCCCTCCGGTCAAGCGGGGGCGACTGAGGCTGCGATCAACACCCAGACGAGGCGGTGAGAAGTGCGAAGTATCCCGACCAGAGCCTAGCTGAGAGAGCAAGATCCGAGGTATACAGAGGCCCACCAGTTTCCGAAGTCCCAAGTCGAGTCCAGTCTCCGCAGTGTTCGAGTCGAGTCCAGTCCGGTTCAAGTTCAGTTCAGTTTCCGAGGCCTTCCGTTTCCGAGCTACCCGGTGAGTACCATTACTGGGGAGGCATTCTGACGTGCACATAGGTTGTGCCGGTCAAGACGGGTTTGGGTACACAAATCCGGTCTGCACTGTTTCAGCAGTGTATCTGTACTGTTTAGCAGTATATCTAGTATATCAAGTATATAAATTCAGAATAATCCAGTTAAAGTCGAGTATTATGTTTAGTGATTAAGTTTTCCTTAGATCGTCATTTTCATCGTTGCTCAGTTAAATGTTAAATGTTAAATGTTTTAATAACGTTCTGCATATTGTGGTATGAATGACTGTTCATTGTTGTGTTTAATGTATTAAGTTTGTTCAAAATCAAGTATCAGATCAGTTTTCAATATGCCGCTCTTTTCGAAATTAAGACAGATCACAACAAGAAAAGGGGTACTCGAAGAAGCCGTTCCTATTCCTCCTAGGGACACTCCAGGGTACTTCATGTATCATAAACATGGCTTAGACGCTATATTATTTCTTGATTTATGGGTAGACTACACCAAGGAATTACCAGAAAGTCAGAGGTGGCCCGCAGCGGGGACCTGGGATGCAGAGTGCATCGTGAAAGTAGAGGAAGAATTATGGAAAAAGAAAGCTAGACAATCACAGAAAGACGCCATTGAATTATGGCGTAAAGAATCGTATAGACGTACAGAAAAAGCACGTAGACAGGAAGAGAAGAGTAAAGAGAATTCAAATGAAGTCCGAGAAAATCTATTAATTGAAGAAGGTGCACGAGTGAAATCAGAACAAGTAGACAGACAAAGAAATGCCCTTATGAATGGTATGTATCCCCTTCTGGCCGAAGGATTACCTAAGGCTACTCCAGAGATACCAAAAGACTTGCCAACCCCATTATTTCCAATAAAGGTACATCCTAAGGGGCATCCTAGAACCGCAGAAGATGTTTTTCTTTCCTCATATTTAGATGACGCAGCTCCCGAGTATGCTAATCCCGCCCCACATAGACCGCCTGCCAGGGAGGTTCAACGCCAAGATCCAGTCCCCGTATCCCTACAGCAACAAGTTCTGACACAAATTCCGGCAAGCACATCTGTTTCTGCATCTGTTCCTACAGTTACTTCTATAGCTGTATCCGCACCTATAGTTGCTGTATCACGTTCAACGAATCCTTTCACACCCGATACCCCAGACGGGGCTACCGGAGGTGCTACCAATATCTTTTCTACGCCACCTAGAATAAATAAACTTACTTTTCAAGAGTCAGCACATTCACGTACCCCCAAACTCATAAATGCCCGTACGCTTAAGGAACTCCTTGTAGATTGTAGATATGACCCTGTGCCCGGCAAAGAGGACGAAATGATCATGGCATCATTACGTATCAGACGAGCCGCGGTGTATTTAGGGAAGTTACCAGGAATGACTGCGCATCTAGATAATATATACCATTTTGTCCAAACAGGGCGAGATTCTGAATGTATTAACAGAGCTATGGAATACCAGAAAGTGGAGATACAGGGGGAACTGTTACGTTTCCTCATAAATTGTGTGATCAGAAATCAAGACCGACCGGGGGTAGACCCGGAAGCAATGCACATTCTTACTAGATGGAGCCAGAATATATCAGAAGGTAGACATGATAAGCAAAATTGTATAGTAGCCATGTGCCGAAAGATCCGTAAAGAAATAGAACGTTCACATGAAGAGAGATTAGCGGTAGACCAGTCCGAACAAAACGAGGAAGAAGGATCAGGACTGTCCACAGGACAGTCAGACACCATAGCCTATGTGGGTAGAGGAAGATCTCGTAATAGTAATAGATGTCTTATTGACCCGATACGTCCGATATGTCCAGATAATAACAGGAATTTCCAAACACCTATAATTAATATAAGGTCTAACGAGCAGTCATTCCAAGCAGCTGACAAATTACTCCGAGAACGAAGGGGTTATCATTTTCTCGATTCTATGGATGAACAAGAATTAGCCAGATCAGCTGTCCATTGGGTTGACAGTCCCGGAAAGTATAGTGACGATACAGTAGCACGCACATTTTTGAATCTCACCCCAGATGAACAGCGTTTAGCTGGGATTTATATGATTCAACAACTCCTTATACTATATCAGAGTCAGCATTCGGACCCTGGTCCCTTACCTGACATATTGACTGAATTACTCATGAATAGATGGAGGGGTTCAGGTACTAAATTAATTAAAGAAATTCTAGAATCAAGAAAGCAGTATATTTTTTTTGTATGTTCAGAACATGTCTCACTGCCCATTAAGGAAAGAACCACGTATTACATGGACAGACAGAATCCCTTACGAGAAGTACACCCAATAAAAGGCGAGGACAATGAGTTTAAACGCGTATTTGTATATACGCCCATATTGAAAATAGAATTGTTGGAAATGAAGAAAGTGGTACCCAGTCATGACAAAGACCCAGCGGGTTTTCACCGAGAAATTAAAGACATGTTACTCATGGGAGAATATACCTATCCCGACATTATGACAATATTAAAGGTATTAATGCCTGCTGGCATTTATGAAAAACTCAAGGAAAAAGAGTGGGAGGTGGGAGACCAAAAGATAGATTGGACAGCATTAGAAAATGAAGAAAAGGCCCGAGGTCCAGGTTCGGGGCTTGGGGACAAAACTAAAGCACTACCAGGTTTACTAGTACAGGTACTGCCACGTTTATTGACTACGAAAAAGGAAGATTGGGGTACAATTTCAGCCTGTAAACAGAAGCAAGATGAAGACACTAGCGATTACTATGCCCGATTTGAAAAATGTTTTGGTATAAATAGTGGCATAAAAGCAAGTAGCGAATCATACCCACATCTGTTTGTGACAAAATTAGTAGAAAATGCCTTGCCTCAAGTAAAGAACAGAGTATTAAAATTCGAGAGTACCTGGCAAGGTAACACTCCATCACAAATGTTACAAATGTTACAGTACCATCACAATAGAATTAGAGAGGAACAAGAACATGAACAAAGACGCATGAAAGACACGAAAATGAAAATGCTAGTCTCCCAGATAGTTCCAACTGAAGGACATAAAAAGGGTACGACACATTCTGGTGATTCAACAGGACCTGTAAAAGGGATATGCAACTACTGTAAAAAGCCAGGTCATTACGTACACGATTGTCCAGTTTTGAAACATAATATCGCCATAGGTAATACAAAAGAAAGACCACGGCCACCTAGACAGGATCAGAATGAACAAGGAGCCCCACAGCATGCGCAGTCCATGCCAGCTCCACCACAGTCTATACAGTTTGTGCCTGCTGCACCAGCGCTGCCCGTTGCTGCCACACAAACCACGACACGACAACTGTACCAGACCGCACAGTATGACTATCCTGATTATCAACGATACGCGTGAACAAGCCTAGAGAGGGAAGTTGACTTACCCCTTATCGAGATCCCTGTAGATCAAGAAGGACCTTATGTACATAGTGAATTATTAGGCCAAGACAGAAAATTTTTACTCGATACAGGGGCAAGTCGAACAACCATAAAACGTAGTGAAGTTCCAGGGGCACCCCTCTCAGGCTCACAGAATATTTCCCTTGGTTTTTCAGGAAAACCTATTGTTAATGAAGTGTCACAGCCTCTTCCACTTACGATAGGACCTTTGACCCGAACTACAGATTTATTGCTTACTAAATCATGTCCAGAAAACCTATTAGGAATAAAAACACTGAAAGCTCTAGGAGCTATAATATGTTGTTCTCCGGAAGGAGTAAGATTGTTTTTACGTGATTTTAAAGGTCATTATGTGTCTAGAGACATGGATCCCCGATTGCAGACTTTACCTACACATCTATGGGCACAAGGCCCTACTGATGTTGGTTGCATGAACATTACACCATATCGAGTCACACTAAAGGCAGGAGTGGTACTACCACGAATGCGACAATACAAGTTACCACCAGATGCTGTAGTGGCTTTACTGCAAATCATTGACGAACTCATTGCCCAAGGAGTGGTTGTGGAAACAGACTCCAATGTATGTAATTCACCGATAATTCCGATTCTCAAACGAACAGATCCGAAGGCCCCGCCAGTATATCGATTGGTTATTGATCTGCGCGAATTAAACAAGTGCATTGTGCCACAATTCCCTGTGGTCCCCGATATCTCATCATTACTGACAGCTATTGATTCCGAAGCAACATTCTTTACTGTAATTGATCTCAAGAATGCTTTTTTCAGCGTCCCAATAGATCCGGAAAGCCAATATTTGTTCGGATTTAGTTTAAATGGACGTAGCTTTAAATTCTCCCGCGCACCTCAAGGATTTACAGAAAGCCCCAGCATCTATAGCCAAGCACTGAAACGAGAACTCGACAGTATCCACATGCCAGTTAACACTGCTCTGCTTCAATATGTCGATGATCTACTGATCACCGCTAGAAGCGAACCCGAATGTGAGAAAGCATCACTGACAGTTTTACAATTTCTAGCCGAAAAGGGGCACAAGGTGTCCCCTTCTAAGCTGCAATTCTGTGTCCAGCGAGTTGTTTATCTTGGACACTCGCTGTCCAAGGAGGGAAGGCAGCTTACACCCGACCGCATTCAGTTAATAGCTAACATGCCAATACCCAAGACACAAAAGGAGGTACGGGCTTTCATAGGCCTCACTTCATATTGTAGGCAGTGGATCCCTCAGTATGCATTTCTAGCAAAACCACTCATTCAGTTGACAACACAGGAGGCAGCCACATCGACTGTTCTCCCTTGGACTCAGGAACATACACAAGCTTTTGAAAGCTTAAAGAAAGCTTTATGTCAAGCACCTGTTTTAGCAACACCATGTTACAGAAAACATTTTACACTCTTTGTTACAGAACGAGAAGGTACTGCTTTGTCAGTACTCACACAGGAACAAGCAGGAGCACACAAACCATGTGCTTATTTTTCTAGTACATTAGATCCCGTAGCTCAGGCTTTGCCTGCGTGTCTGAAATCAGTGGCAGCGACAGCTTTAGCAATCAGACAAAGCGATGCCATAGTGTTAGGACATCCATTGACAGTTCAAGTACCACATGCAGTAGAGGTTCTTGTGAATCGAACGCAAACACAACATTTGACTATAGCAAGACTTACAGGGTACGAGTTAACCTTGTTTCAGCCACATATAGAAATAAGACGCTGTAACACATTGAATCCTACCACACTTTTACCTGTAAATGGAACAGACCCGCTAGCCCATGACTGTATTGAAGTTATTACAATCACGACGAAACCCAGACAAGACTTAACCGATGTCCCGTTGTCAGACCCAGACCTGACGTTGTATGTAGATGGTTCATGTATGAGAACAAGTACAGGGGAATTAGTGGCCGCTTACGCAGTCACAACAGATACTGAAATCATTTAAACAAATTGCATAAATACCTTGTCAGCTCAAGCCGCAGAGCTCATCGCTCTGACACAAGCCTGTATTCAAGCCACAAATAAAAAAGTCAACATATACACTGATTCACGTTATGCATTCGGAGTCGTACATGACTTCGGCGTGCTGTGGCGAGAGAGAGGTTATTTAACTTCTCACGGTACCCACATTCAGCACGGACCCCTCATTCATGCCTTATTAGAGGTAATACATCTACCCACTGCAATATCAATTATGAAATGTAAGGCTCATACGAAAGTTACTGATGTCATTTCTCAAGGCAATGATCTAGCCGACAGAACAGCTAAACAGACCGCTCAAACTCAAACATCCGACATGACAAAGACAATAGTCCCGACGCCAACACATTGTATGACGGTTAAAGATCCTACTCTTGACGTAATTGACATACAGACACATGCTACACCAGACGAAATAAAGAAATGGACTGAATTAGGAGGGATCCAAACCGATCAAGGATGGATGATGAAGGAAAAGTCTGTGTGGTTCCTTCCTGATTCAATGGTTCAAGTTATAATTAACACTATACATAGTCCAGCACATCTAGGAGAAAAAGCTATGCTAGACAGCATTCAACACATTTGGTTCAATAAACATTTGCGAGCAGCAGCCAAACAAAAAGTTCGTACCTGTATGATCTGTTGTCAGTTCAACCCAGGAAAAAGCGTTCCCGTAGAACAGGGTGGATTTCATCCTCCTGATCACCCTTTTGAAGTCCTCCAGATGGATTATATCCAGATGGAACGATGTCGAGGATTCAAATATGTTCTCGTAGTTGTTTGTGCTCTTTCCCGTTGGACGGAGGCATACCCGGTTTCAGATTACACTGCCCCGACTACTGCCAAACAGTTGGTTCGAGAATTCTTCCCACGATACGGTTTACCACGTGTTGTTCACTCAGATAACGGCCAGCCGTTCTCATCCGAATTAATGAAACACGTTTCACTTTTGTTAGGCTATCAGTGGAAATTCCACTGTGTCCGACATCCCGAAGCAGCAGGTCTCGTAGAAAGACATAATCAGACTCTGAAAATAAGATTGTCCAAAATATGCAGAGAGAAAGGTGTCGACTGGGTAGTAGCATTACCAGTTGCACTCTTTTACACAAGAATGGTAGCACACTCTCGAACAGGGCTATCCCCGTATGAAGTGATCTTCGGCAGACCACCAAATATGTGGGGGACGCCCATACCACGCAAAATAACTGATATTGACTGTAATATGCTGACAGATTACTTGGCTTCCTTGATGTCTGCACTACAATCTTGTCGTTCACAGGTAGCTGCAGCTTTTCCTGACAACACTGAGGTGAAACCCCATGACGTAGTTCCGGGAGACTTGGTCCTCGTGAGGAACTTTGATCGAAAGACTCAGCTGGAACCTAGGTGGAAGTTGCCTCAGCTGGTGTTGCTCACCACAAGGACAGCCGTGAAGATCGAGGGCAGAAAAGGTTGGATTCATTCAAGTCATATCAAGAAATTTCATGGACTACCAGCAGATGTGAATACCACACCTCGTGTGTCTTCACCCATTGACTCAAAACTTCCTCTTGTTGAAAGAAGTAATTCCGAACATTATAAATTAAAGCTCAGGCCCAATCAGTCGAGCAATTTGATTGTTTAAGTCCTCTCCAAGGTGAAGCGGTTGAATTGTCTCTGACATGTATCCCTTGGACCTGAATAGAGAAAACACCCGAAAAATGTTGAAACGACAGGCGTACTGTAAATCACTGCGTAGTCATTGCATAGTGACGTTATTAATTTTGTTTTTCTCAAGTCTTTTAATAATTACTGCAAGTATATTGTTGCACATATATTATCCTATTTCTAGACATGTTTACAATGTTACTGCTGAACATTCTTTTAGTGAATTACCTCCGCTTGAGTTGTCTTATAGATTTGCGCTGCGCAATAACACGTTTATTAGTATGTTACATCATTCCCATCAGGTTAGCAATGCTACAAATTGTTGGATATGTGGCCGACTCCCTCCCTATCAGAATTATAAAGGAATTCTACCTCTCTTTCCATACCCGTTCACACACAATGGCTCCTGTGGAGCATGGTTTAGTTTAATTAATTCTCTAGATTCGAATTCTGCAGTTTATCAAGATAACTGGGTATGGGGAAATTTGAACTTAGTTTTACTTAAGGTCTGCCACCCTAACAAGGAGGGACTTCCTCAGAGAACAGGAACTGATCTAGAAAATGAAGTATATGGATTAGGTAATTTTACACTTAACCTCATGATCCTGAACGTTGAATATGAAGCTACACCAATCTTGCCCGCCATGTCCGTATTCCCAGTAAAAGGGGAATTATGTATAAAAAAGAATGGCTCCATACACATGGGCCATAGTACATGCACCACTGTAGTAGAATTTAGTGATCAAGGCAAGTCTACATTTAGAGCTTCTCGCCATTCCTATTTCATCTGTGGTCAGATGGCATATGTACGTTTGCCTCTAGATTGGGATGGTACTTGCTATATTGGATTCCTTTTGCCACCTGTTTTTCTAGCTCCTCCTGATTATCACAGAAATACTCATTTAGTATATAATAGAGTAAGGAGAGATCTCCCAATAATCGATTACACTGAAACAGCATGGGAAAAATACACAGATTTCAATAAAGGTCTCTTTCCCTATATAGGTACCGTTACTAATAGTAAGCTGATACGTAGATTAACTAGAACCCTTGAAGCAGTAGTGAACGAAACTATTTCCGCCTTAGGCAATTTAACAGAAGAGCAGTCTGCTATGCGGATTGTTGTGCTTCAAAATCGTCTTGTCCTTGACGTCATCCTGGCCGATAGGGGCGGAGCTTGTAGGGTCATCGGATCAAGCTGTTGCATTTTCATACCAGAAAATTCGCCATCTGTATATAAAGCCATAACTCGCCTTCATAAGATTGTAAGCCAGATACACCAGAATCCAGGCACCTGGACTTGGTCCGGTTGGTTTTGGAGTGTATTATCTACCTTTGGATGGAAGGTCCTATCTTTCCTAGGTATTGGCCTTCTCATACTATTCAGTTGCTGTCTATGTCTACAATGTGGACCAGCGATCTGTGGTCTGTGTGCCACATCGTGTATTCCACCACCAAGATTTCATCCATCACAGAAGAAAAAAGAAGAACAAATGATGCTATATGAACAGATCAATGGATTGATGAAGATTGATATCTCTTAACGGGCAAGTAGGGGACAAGGAGGGAATGTGGAAATATGGATTTTTCTGATCAGTTATGTCCCCTATCTTGGACCCCAACGGTTCCATGTATGAATCACAAGTACATGTATGTTCCCTCCAGTTCCAGTTATAAAGACGCAAACACATGTGCGTCCACCGTCAACATGTCCTCTGTCAGATCCGCCATGAATAGGCCGGATATTCCATTCCTAAGTATGAAAGGCCACCGGCTTTATATGGTTCACTTATGCCATTTTACAGTCCAGGCAAGTAGGCCCTGATTCTGTCATCAAACTCTTCTTGCCTTCTGCCTCTGAAAGCTCCAGTCTGAGCCTGCATCTGCGACCATGAACTTTGTCTCATTCTCTGCGCGGCTCTCGAAGCCTGACATCAGCCTGCTGTCTGCCAAAAACTGTACTTCACCTTCGAAGTTATCTGCTCCGTTCCCTGCCCGATGCATTCCTGTCTAGTAGTTTAAGTAAACATTCTTCCAGCTACCGAGCAAAGGCTCGGCTTCTCTGTCTTTATGCAAGTAATTCATAGCCCTATTGCTATGGAAGATTTCCGCCCTCGCATCTAGTGTAGACACTTAGACGCTTGTACACGCACTAACAGTCAGTATAGTCAGTATAGAATAAGATTCTACTCTAAGAAGAGACCTCTCTTTTGGATAACATAGTTCTTTAAACATAGGATGTTAGATATGATTTGGATTAGGTTGACTTGACCCTCCAGACTTCTGTCGCCACATGTAGAGCTAAATGTCAAGTCCCCTTCACCCCCTAGTTACACGTCAATCACACGTCATGCTGCTGCGCGCGCATCTCTGCCAAGTATTTCTGCTGACATTGCGAAATTATTTCATAGATCCACCCATATGTGACATCATAACCAATGACGTTTTCCTTGTTACACCCAATTACGCCTACTTCAGCTACGCATGTGAAATGTTATCTTTGCTATCAATTGTTACGCCTCTTGCATTGGCCTCACTGTAATGCCTATTGTATAAAAGTAAATAATTATCAATAATGTATGTACTTCACTTCCTGAACCTTCGTGGTGATGGAACTTGGAGCAACCGATTATAATCGACCACTGGAATAAAGCCCATTCCGAACCTCTAATACCACGGATTCTGCCTCTTATTTACTGAGCTATTTTATTATGTTTCTGTATCAAATTAAGTCCCGGTAATTAAATTATTTACCACAGACCCATGAACAAGGCTTTCACTGAGATTTCTCAGGGTTGTCGACAATGTTTTTACATTGCTGCAGAATCGAGGAGTGTGTGTCTGCATCCAGAAATCTGTGATAACATTAATCCTGCTATACATAAGACAATGAAACTACAAAGAGGTGAATCTCCACCAAACAAGTGTACTTAATGAAGCAAGTGCTTTGTTTGGGGGCGATGTCCTCATTTTGTTGGGTCATCAAGAACGGTGCATCATTTTCTTTGGCCTCAAAAAACAGATATCCCCAGAAGGCTTTTCTCTTTTTTTTTTATTATATTCGCGAATTCCCTGTGAACAGTGGCAATACATATATTCCGCTACCACAGTTATTCACGAAATCGACGTGATTTTTAGAAAGTATAAAAATGCATATATACAGATATTATAATTAATAATTGTGATCAGTGGATTACTAACATAATATATGAAGTGAGATTTTCCTAAATAATTATATGGTTGAACACTTTTATTTTATTTTCTGTAATTCTGAATACTTCGGAGTTCGCGATGATGTCACAAATATCACCTGACTATGGAAGAAAGGGATTTCACTGGACAAGACACTTTTGATTATTCTAGAAAGGATGTCGCCTGCCACCTAGTTTTTTTTCTTTAGCCTTCCAGTGCTGAGGTTTGAGGTTCACATTTCAGCACCTGCTCTTTTCAATCTGAATACAGATTTGGTGTATTTTACGAAATTATTTCCAATTAAAATGACATATGGTGGTAGTGAACATCAGGAGCCACATCTTGATAAAGACAGTTCTTTGGAGGAGGAACCCCTGGCAAAGCGGCAATCAATTGCTTGGGAGTTTTTTACTATTCTTCCGGGGTGAGGAAAGTGGTTGCTAAGCTTGTAAAGTGCTCAAAATGCAAGAAGACCCTCTCCAAGGATATGTCCAAGAAGTATTTGTGTGGCACAACGAGCATGTTGTATCATCTGAAGATGAACCACTCTAAGGATATGACCAGAGCACAGAGGCAGCGTAGTGCAGGGGATCAGTCTACCTCAACTGAAACACCAATTGCTCCTGAAGACCCTCTACCATCTGAAGTCCAGCAACAGTTCCCAAAGAAATCACCAGAACTCCAAAGAATTGCCACTTTTTGTTTGGACTGCAAAAACGTTCTAACTGTAGGGGAACAATCTGTTGCCACACTTTTGGATGCTGCAAAAATGCATAAGTGTTAATTGTTTTGTTTTTTGTTTTTGACTGACACTTGTTTCTACAGTTTTCAGTTTTTTCTTTTAAAACATTTCTCAGTTCCCATTTTATTTGTAAACAAAAACCCACAACCCACAAAATATTAATTTTTTTAGTTGGGTAATAATCTTTATTTAGATATAACACAGATATCTTTAAAAGAAATTAAAAAATTCACATTAAAAACCAACTGTTTTAAAATACAAAAAAAGCAAGCAGCAGCTCAGTAACCATAATAAAAGTAGAGATCTACTACATCCTGAACCACCTGATTCAATGACATTTGGATAATAGCAGACGTTTAAAAAGTAATGTACAAAACTGTTCAGACATTTTTTTTTTTTGTTACACTGACTGTAAAAATACAACATACTTATTAAAGACAAGGCAGTGTTCTTTGGAATACAATTTGATGAGTTAACCTGTCAGATTGCAGAGCATGATAATCATTGCAATTCATCTTCCCTGAAATTTTTATTAGCAAGGCCTCTTTTTCACAAAATTACGATATGCTTGCTGAATAAAAGTTATTAAACCCAGGTTTAAATCTGTATTTTTGGGGTTCAGGGCCGCGATAATGGCTTGCCTACATGTCCGAACAAAATATTATGAAACAAAAAGATAAAAGTTCTGTAAAATCACCAAAAACAGGTTCTCGTTGGAATCAATTTTCCTGGTTTAAAAATAAAAATAAACTGTATGTGTGTATGTATAAGAAAGAATATGAGTGAGTGTTAGTGAGTGATTGGGTGGTTGAGTGAGTAAATCGATGTGCAGTTTTTGAGTGAGTGGGAAAGTGGGTGAGTGCGTGGGTGTGTCAGTGACTGTATAGGTGTGTGCCTGGATATGTGAGTGGCTGCATGGGTGAGTCAGTGGTTGTATGGGGCTATGAGTGGGTATATGAGTGCCTGTATGGGTGGGTGAGTGGGTGTATGAGTGACTGTATGGCTGAATGAGTGGGTATGAGTTGCTGTATGGATGAATCAGTTCATATGTTAGTAGCTGTATGGGTGAGAGTGTATGTGAGTGCCTGTATGGGTGAGTGAATGAATGTGTCAGTACCTGTATGAGAGACTGAGTGTGTGTGTGTGTCAGTCACTAGCTGTATGGGTGAGTGATTGGGTGCGTCAACAGTTACATGGGAGAGTGACTGGGTGTGTTAGTGATTGTATGGGTGACTGAGTGGATGTATGAGTGAATGTATGGGTGAGTGAGTGCATGGGTTAGTCCCTGAATAAGTGAGTGAATGGGCATGTGAGTATCTGTATGGTTAAGTGAGTGCATGTGGCAGTACATGTGTTGGTAAGTGACTTGGCGTATTATTGACTGGGTCGGTGAGTTAGTGGCTATGTGAGTGGCTGAATGGGTGAGTGACTGGGTGTGTGAGTGGCTCTGTCAGTCCTGTGTCTGGATGTCTCAGTGGCTCTATGATGCTTTACCTTGGTGTATACCTTGACAATGTTAGTTTGTAGAGCTACACAGAAAGAAGTAATTAAGAAATGACTTTACTCCAATAGAAATGTTGCCCTTCACCTAAAAACCTAAAGAACATAAATATGCTACTATTACTTTTTGCAATATTTCATGATAAACATTTTCAGTTTCTGCAATGAATATGTTCATATTGTAAACCAAACAGTAGACATTTATCATGCTGTACTAATATTTCACATTTTTGTAAAGCATTTCCTTTTCCCCTTTTCACTGTTCTCAGCATTTGTACTTATACACCATAATCAATGTAGTGTATAAAGTTTCATCATTGATCAGTGTGGGAAAAAACATTCATAAAGATTGTTAAAAAAACTTCTCATTTGAGCACCTACTCTCTTTATTTTTTGAATAAAATGTTGCTGCATTTTCCATCGTTTGCAAATAAAATGGCATCTGGTGGCAGTGAAGATCAGTTATCTATCACACAAAGAGGGGGGGCCTAGGACCTAGGAGCCATTAAAGGTCCAGTGTCATTGCTCCTAATGCATTTTGTTGGTTTAAAAGTGAAGATCAGTTGCCACACCCTGTTGAACATAGTTCTTTGGAAAAGCAACCCCCAACAAAGTGGCAATCAAATACATGGGAATTGTTCACCATCTCCTCTCGGCAAAAGAAAGTGGTGGCAAAGCATAGCTAGTGCTCTTTATGCATCAATACTCTCCAGGGGTACATCAAGGAAATATTTGTGTTGCACTATGAGTATGTTGACAGATCCAAAGACGTATCATTCCAACCACTGTTGAAAAAGAAAAATAACATAAAAATGTTAGTATTACACTTACAAAATTCCACAAACAAAACAGTGCAGATTCTTTATGCTGTAATAGTATATCATATTACCGTAAAACATTTCATGTTGCTTTTTTGTCTGTTCTCAGCTTTCATAGTTGTACCCCATAAACGATGTACTGTATTAAGATTCATCCTTGAACAGTGGGGAAAAACCAATCGCATAGATTGTAGGGAAAAAATGCACAGTATATCAGTGCAAATAAGTGACACTATGCATTGCACTGACTACAATTATGTAATATTTTACCTACAGTTACTGAACTAATCCAGATAAACATATGTCGAAAATCACAGATTTAATATTATAACTGGTACAATACTACTAATAGATATAACACTCATGTGTTAGTGTGTGCTTAGATGTGTTAGTGTATGCGTATGTGTGCCTGGATGTGTTGGTGTATGGATCAGTGAGTAACTAAGTGTGTTGGTGTATGCATAATTGTGTGGCTAGGTGTGTTAGTATATGTATATGAGTGCCCCAGGGTGTGTCAGTGTATCCATCATTTAAAAAAACGTAAAACCTACAAGCGTACATTCTCTGGCATTTCCCCGAGAATTTGGAACTCCCTACCAGTGGAAACAAGACTGATTCCCTCAACATTTGCCTCCAAAAGCAAAGTTAAAGCTCTTCTAATGAACAATGCGCTAAACTAGAAGCATTCTCCTTGTACCTCGATCCGGTCTAACTGCTGTACCTACATCTCATTTGGTGCCGACTGTCACCTCCACAATGTCCTTATTTGCTCCTGTTTTTTATTGCCTGACCTGTTTACCTCTCTCCTTCAACTATCTTACAATGTCTTCCTCAACAGTATTTAAACTACTCTGATACCCGCTTGGGTCATGTTCACGCTATGCAAAACTTTAACTAAAATAAAATAAAATTGTCTGCTTGGGTGTGTTAGTGTTTTGATCAGTATCTGCCTGGGTGTGCTACTGCATGCATAGAAGTGTATTTGGGCGTGTCAGCATATGCATCATTGTCTCCTGGGTGTGTCACTGTATGAGTCTGTGGGTGCTGTGTGTCTTAGTGTATGGATCAGGTTGCCACTAGGTGAGTTAGTATACGCATCTGTGTGTGCCTGGGTGTCTCAGTGTATGCATTAGTGTACTTGTGGCTGTGTCACTATATACATCAGTGTGTGCCTGGGTGTGTTACTGTATGCATAAGTGTGTGCCTGGGAGTGTCACTGAAGGCCTTAGTGTGTGTCTGGGTGTGTCGTATAGGCCTTAGTGTGTGTCCTGGGTTTGTCAGAGTATGGATTTGAATTTGAACTATGCAGTTTCCTGGCGCTGGAGGGATTCCTGGGTGGGGAAGGGCCCGGGAGGCTAGGGGGCTAGGGACTAAAAGCTTGCTGGAACAATAGGGTCTTAAGGGCCTTATAGGAGGGGGAGAGTCGGATGGTGAGCGGGAGGGTGTTCCAGAAAGTGGGCGCAAGGACCGAGAATTTCTGGCCTCTCGATCTTTGTTTCTTGAAACGGGGAATGACAAGTAGGGATTTAGTGGATGAGCATAGGTCTCTGGAAGGGCAGTAATTGGTGATAGCAGAGTTGATAAAAGCAGGAGCTGTACCCGCCCGAGCTTGAAAAGTAAGGCAACCAAGTTTGAAAAGGGCCCGTTGTTTGATGGGAAGCCAATGAAGGGCAGTGAGGAGGGGAGAGGAGTGGTGAGATTTGGATATCCATGTACCAGGCGGGCTGCCTGGTTCTGCACCAGTTGAAGGCGTTGAAGTGCATAGGTGGGAGCACCATTATAAATAATGTTTCCGTAATCGATCTTAGATAAGACCATGGCCATTACAATCAATTTGAGTGCAGAGAGAGAGAAAAACCGGGATACTTTCCTAATAATACGCAAGGAGAAGAAACAAGAAGAAACAACAGAACTAATGTGGGACTGAAGTGTCAAATGATAATTGAGTGTGATACCAAGGGTCTTAACTGAATGAGAAGGGGTGGGAGGTAAACCAAGAGAGGGGGGCCAAAATGAGGGAGACCAAGGGTTACCACTGCCGCCAGTCAGTACCAGCTCTGTTTTATCCGGGTTGAGTTTGAGGTGGTTCGCATTCATCCAATCCCGGATAAACAGCATGACGGACTGGAAGCTAGTGATACCTAATGAGGGGGAGGAGAAATTAAAAATAAGTTGGAGGTCATCGGCATAGTTGTAGACTGTGACCTCCATTTGTTGCAGTGCAAAAATAAGAGGGAAAATGTAAAGGTTAAATAGAAGGGGGGAAAGAGAGGAACCCTGAGGGACACCGCAATGCACTCTACGAGGCGGGGCAGAGAATTCGGCCAGATGGACAGCCTGGGTGCGGTCTGCCAGGAAGGAGCCTATCCAGGCCAACACCTGTCCCCCTATGCCCGCCGCCCTGACACGGGACAAGAGGATGGAATCGTCCACCGTGTCAAAAGCGGCGGACAGATCCAGGAGGACAAGGGCCTGGGGGGTGTTGGTATCAAGCCCCTCCCTGAGTTGGTCCATGACCGAAATGATCACCTTCTCAGTGGAGTGGCGAGTGCGAAAGCCCGCCTGGCAGGGTGAAAGGTAGTTACTGTCCTCTATGAAGGAGCTGAGCGCCTGGGTGAAATGGGACTCAGCTACCTTTCCCAGATAAGGGAGAAGGGATATAGGGCGGTAGTTTGCCGGGGAAGCAGGGTCCGCTCCGGGTTTTTTTAATATGGGGAGGATTATGGCAGTCTTGAAGGGGGCAGGGACAAGGCCATGATTGAGACACTCATTCAGGAGAGTGAGGACAGGGGATGAGCACTCAGCAAAGATCTGACGGAGAGTGCGTGCCGGACAGATGTCAACTGGAGAGCCCGACTTGACATGCTTAAGTAGAGGAGACAGAGTTTCTCTAGTCAGTGCGGGAATAGAGGTGAGGGACAAATTATTACCAGGTGGTTGGGGGTGGGTGAAAGTGGGCGAAGGGGAGGGAATGTTGGCTTTAATACAAACTATTTTTTCGATAAAAAACTCGTTAAGCGAGTCTCATAGGGCCTGAGAGGGGGGGATCTTGGGCAGAGTTCTGTCCGATGATGCCAGCTCGTGGACGGTGGCAAAAATCTCGCGTGGCTGGCTTTCTGCAGCTAGAATACGCCCCAAAAAATATTCTGTCTTGGCTGCCAAGATGGCTTGTTTATATTCGCTAAGTGTAGTAATATAGTGTAGCCTCCGGGTCGGGCAGTATGCTCTTCTCCAAGCTCGTTCAGCCTGCCGTACCTCCAGTTTCTTGGCTTTAAGGCCAGGGCTGAACCACTTATTGGCATTGTGGGTGCGGTTGATGGTGATCCGCTTCAGAGGGGCCACTAGGTCACAGGCTTTGGCAAGCCAGCGATCTAGGATGGTAGTCTGAAGGTGTGGAGTCGAGCCCGATAAATCCGGGCAGGTGGCAGTTAGCGAGTTGCACAAGGATGGAATGTCGACTCGATTCCAATTCCTTGCCCAGATGTTATTGGGGAAGGAAGGTGTTATTTTATGGCTCAGATCCAGGGAGAAGGCAAGCACGGAGTGGTCAGACCATGGACAGGGCGAGATAGTTGGAGCGGAAGTCGGGATGTTTAGTGTCCATATCTGATCGAGGATGTGGCCCCGGGTGTGGGTAGGACCATGAACGTGCTGAGTGAAGTTGAGACTGAGAAGCAGTTGAGTAAAATTTTTGGATATGGTATCCTCGGCGGGGTCAGTGGGCCAGAAATTAAAATCTCCCAGAACGAGGACAGAGGCGCTATTGACTGCTAGGGTGGCCAGTAAGTCCTGGAAGGCAGAGAGAAAGCCGGGGGATGGCTGGGGTGGCCGGTATGTTAATACACAGGTGATTGGGATCTTAAAAGAGGTAGAGTGTACTACGAGGTAATCAGCTGCTGGTATCGTGGGCGAAGCGAGTGGCTGAAAATGAAGTCCATTGCGGGCAATCAAAGCTACCCCGCCACCCGGAGTCAGGCCGGTACCATGTTTCAGTTAAAAACAGTAGGTCTGGAGAGTTAGAATCTAAGAGATCAAATATTTCGGTCTGGTGCTTGACAGCTGACCTCGTGTTCAGAAGGAGGGCGGTAGTGGGGAGAGGGGGGGGGGCGAGCGTATCAGATTTGGGCGAGGCAATGCCAAGATCTTGGACGTGAGACAATGTTACAGAGTTGAGAGGCCAATCTTTGTTCAGGGAGCACAGTTGTTCAGTAGTATATGTTAAGAAACGCGCATAGTGATGTGCCCCTTGCCCCGGTCGGCCGCGGACGGGCGCAGACGGGCTTGCCTTAGGCGCTCCCGCTGCGCTCGTCCGCTGCGCGTACGAGGTATGCACATAATTATAGGGAAAAAAGGGCGTGGCCTCGCGCCCGTGGGCGTGTCCTGTGGGCCAGTGGGGAATGGCGGCGGGTGTATACTCAAGCCTTGGCAGCGCTAAGGTCCGCTGCACGAAGAGCTGCCACAGCTGGTATCAAGGGGAATGCCCAGAAGGAAGGGAGCAAGTAGGTTAAAAACGTCAATACAGTTTCCAATTTTTTTTAAAATTCACAAGCTTTTTCTCCCGGCTTTCCGCCTCAGGAGCAAGGTTTCCTCTGCCGCGCGCTAGCAATCAGCACGTCTTAAGTAACCTGCGAAGAGAAAGGGGAGTGGCCTCGCGGCCGTGGGCGTGTCCTGTGGGCCAGTGGGAAATGGCGGCGGGTGTATACTCAAGCCTCGGCAGCGCTAAGGTCCACTGCACGAATAGCTGCCACAGCTGGTATCAAGGGGAATGCCCAGAAGGAAGGGAGCAAGTAGGTTAAAAACGACAATACAGTTTCCAATTTTTTTAAAAATTCACAAGCTTTTTCTCCCGGCTTTCCGCCTCAGGAGCAAGGTTTCCTCTGCCGTGCGCTAGCAATCAGCACATCTTAAGTAACCTGCGAAGAGAAAGGGGCGTGGCCTCGCAGCCGTGGGCGTGTCCTGTGGGCAAGTGGGGAATGGCGGCGGGTGTATACTCAAGCCTCGGCAGCGCTAAGGTCCGCTGCACGAAGAGCTGCCACAGCTGGTATCAAGGGGAATGCCCAGAAGGAAGGGAGCAAGTAGGTTAAAAACGACAATACAGTTTCCAATTTTTAAAAAAATTCACAAGCTTTTTCTCCCGGCTTTCCGCCTCAGGAGCAAGGATAAGTGTGTTACTGAATGTAATACTATATGTGTCAGTGTGTGCCTGGGTGTATTAGTGTATGTATGAGTGTGTTTGTATATACATCAGTGTGTATATGGCAGTGGTACTGTAAGCATTAGAGTTTGTCTGGGTGTGTCAATGTATGCAACAGTGTTTATCTGCCTATGGCCTACCCTAGGGGTCACTTATTTGTAGGAAATAGAGACGTTAAGTTTTAAATGCCAAGTCGGCCTGCCAGTAAAACTGCACACACAGGCTTTACAGTAGCAGGCCGAATACATCTTCAGAGGGCTACTTGTCTAGATGTGTCACTAGGAGCATCAGTACTTCAGTACATATGTAAGAAAGTGTATCAGTCCCTCTCTCGGTGTGTCACTGGATGTGTAAGTAACTATGTTGGTATATGACTAGCTGTCTTAGGGGTTTCTATATCTGTATGTAACTGGCGGTATGGATTACTTATTATGTGTGCAACTGGCTCTATCACGGCTGGATACATAACTTTCCCTATGGACATATGACTGAATGTGTAAGTGCCTCTGTCTCTGTCTGACTGGCTGGGTGAGTGTCTATACGTTTGTAAATTTGTATGTGAGTTGCAGTATGGATGGGACACTGGTTGTTTAGTCTGAAAGTGCTCATGTGACTCACTGAAACTTCAAACTACATATCTTCCCTTCTAAACACATAGCACCCTGCCCTATGGCCTGCGCACACCCTACGTTAGGGGTGACATATCTAGTGGAAGGAAAGTTTAAGGGTTGGTAAGCAGTTATCAATGCCAAGTCAACCTGGTATTAATACTTCACACATAGTCTCTGCAGTAGCAAACCCAAAACATGTTTATAGGGCTACTTGTCTAGATGGCTGACTAAGAGTGCCAGTAATTCTGTACAAATCTAAATAAGGGTATCAGTCCCTTCTTTGGTGGGTTACTGCATGTATAAATATCCATAAAGCTATGTGACTAGCTGTCATAGTTTCTCTATGGGTCCCTAGATGTGTATGTTCTGACTGTATATATTACTTACTAGTTCTATCACTGAGTGTTGGGGTTTATCATTGTATATTTAACTGGCTCTGTTCCTGCTGGATACTAAGGGCTCCATTACGATGGTGGGCGGACACCGTAAAGAGACCACCCTCCATAGGTGCGACGGTCTTGCCATATGCATTAGGATGCCCCCGCCACACTGGCGGGCGCATCCCTAACATTGTGGCGGGCGGTGCTGTCAGTAGCACCAGCCGTAATGTCAGAAATGCATGTCGTGCATTTGCATGCACAACGTGGCAGGCACCGTGTGGTGCCTGCCACTTTTTGCATGCAAATGCAGGGGGGTACCATTGATACCCCCCATTTCCACCCCCCACACCCCTAACACCCTGGGGGCCCGCAACTGGCACCCAAAAGCAAAGACCGCATGCCTTTCCATGGCGGCAATGCCGCCACGGAAAGGCTGATCTCCGCCAACATCCTAATATGGATTGCAGACATCACCACCATATTAAACATGTTTTCCGCCCGGTCGACGAGTCGACTGGCGGAAAAGCGGCGGACGGTCTTTCCGTCAGCCGCAGACCCCCAGCCATCCTAATATGGCGGGGGGTCTTTCTGGTGTGGATGGCGGGAGGTTTGCCCCTGCCGGTCCGGCGGTGACTACCACCGGCCCGGCGGGGGCGAACCGCCCGCCATCCTAATGGGCCCCTACGTGCTGTATGAGCATGTGACTGAATGTGTAAGTACCTCTGTCTCTGTCTGACTGACTAGGTGAGTGGCTGGTTTTGTAAATATGTATGTGAGTTGAGTGTGGGTGGTAAAAGGAATGTTTAGCTGGGCATAAGGATCTGGAAGTGCGCATGCGTCTAACTAAAACTTCAAAGTACAAAGCACCCTGCCCTATGGCATACATACAACCCTACCTTAGCATGTACTTATATGTAGTTGAAAGGAAGTTTAAAGCTTAGTAAAGGGATTAAATGCCAAAATAACCTAGCAGTAAAACTGCGCACACAGTCTCTGCAGTAGCAGGCCCAACCCATATTTTTAGAGCTACTCATCTGCATGGGTGATTAGGAGTATCACTACCTCAGTACATATCTAAATAAGTATATCAGTCCCTCTCTGGGTGTGTCAATGGATGGGTAAGTGACTATGTTGCTATATGACTAGCTGTCTTAGTGTCTCTATGGGTCCCTATATCTGTATGTAACTGACTTTATGGATTGCTTAATAGCTGCATTAGTGAGCATTGGGGTACATAACTGTGTGTGCAACTTGCTCTGTTACTGCTGCATAAATAAGTGCTGTATGGGCATTGTAGGAAGGTAGGATTCTTCTAGCATGGTACCCCTACATTTTCTGGTGTCAGTATGTTTTTCGACTAGTTTGCCTGAGATCCTGCTAATCAGGACCCCAGTCCCTGTGCTTTCTCCCTAAATTGACTATGGTAGGCACTTCTGTACAGCCACAATTGGCTACTGGTGTACCCTTGTAAGTCCCTAGTATATGGTACTAAGGTATCCAGGCATGGGTACACTAGGGTCACCCATGGGCTGCAGCATGTATTGTGCCACCTGTGAAAGACCACTCAAACTGTGACTAAAGGTCTGCCATTGCAGCTTGTGTAAGTTGGTGCTAGCACTACTTACAACAGATATACGTTTTCTTATATCTGAGGTCACTACACTTGAAACCTATAAGTCACCCCTAAGGCAGGCCTTTCAGACCTGAAGGCAGGGTGCTAGATTATAAGTGTGAGGGTGCCCCTGCATGAGCAGGTCACACCAACAAACTCCAGGGTCAATTCTCCAGGCTTTGTAACTGTAGCGAGCCATTTTGATACATATAGTGGACATCTGTCACTACGCGATGGTTAACTATGTAGTGGCTGTGCCAAGCCTCGGCATGTTTAATTTCAAACATGTTGGAATCATACCTTCAACACTGTTACCGTGTTGGAGGTATGATCCCATGCACTTGGGGCTCCTCCAGGAAGCCCCCAGAACTCCCGGTAACAGCCTTTGAGGGTCCGCCAGCAAACTAGTGCTGCTGCTGACCCCAGACACGATTCTGCCCTCTTGCTGCTGAGCTGAACTCAAGAAGAGGAAGGTAGAACAACAGGCTTCCTGTCACAAGGCGGTGTGACCACCCCCCAGACAGGACTTAGAGTATCGGGCTTGGATGAAGGTGCTTGCCAGGGCCACCTGACCACTTTAGGTGCCCTCTTTGCATTTTCCGGTTTGGCTCCTGCTCTGGTGCAAAACTGGATGACGGATATGGGAGTATTCGCCCCTCTGTCCAGCACCTCCTCTGGGAGAGAACCCAGAGTCTTCCTAACCCCTTCCTAGGGTATTTAAGAGTTTACCTGTGGGTGGGTCCTCAGATTCATCGTGGGACAAGACTCAAGACTGAAACCACATCACCCTTTGACTGTCTGGACACTTGGGGGCTTATTTACAAGCCTCTTGTGCCACTGATGCATCACTTTTTCCCATATTAAAAGTGACGCACCGGCGGTGCAAGGGGCTTGTAAATAAGCCCCTTGGACTTTGCCTGGAACTGAGACTGCATCACGGAAGACTCCTGCTGCTCGTGGTCTTGCTGTTCTGTAAGTCTTATTCATCATCTGTGTCTGTGCTTCATCCAGGATCTTCAACAGACCTGTGGGCATTAAGGACACCCAAAGTAATCTCCCTTGGAGGGAAGGAGTCACTCCCCTGCATCTGCAGGCACCGCAATGAAGCTGACCAGTCTGCTGCTTCTGATGTGCCGCAGACTTTGAAAGGCTCAGAAACACAGGTGGTGATTCTGCAACTCCCTCGAGCCCCGAACTGTCCTCTCTGCAATTTTGAGGCCAGTACCCCTCGTTGGAACTGCTGGGACCAAACCCCTGTGCACCTTGCAGAATTGCCGCTGCCAAGGCTTGTTGGCTCTGCTCTCCAGTGATCTTCAGGCTACAAGAAGCTCTAACCTCCAGCATCTCCTCCTGCCAAGTGCAGCATTCTCACTGCATCCAGTGCACCGTGGGCCTTCATCTTTGGTGAGCTCCTTGAGGGCCTCTTGCGACTTCTGTGCTTTCAGACTGTGGGTCGTCTCATACTCAGGTGGTCTCCCCTGCTTGCTCAGGGCCTTCTCTGACTCTCCTGCTTGTGGTGAGTCCCTTGGACCTTGTTGGTCTCAACGTTGCTCCTTCTTTGCTTTCCAAGCCTGTTGCAGCTACCAAGGCTTGTCGGTGCTCCCACCGGACACTGACCCCCTGGTTCTCAACTTCCAACATAGGACAGCTCATGCATGGCTCCTGGTCTTCCTCTGCATCGCCTGGTCCTCAGAGCTGCAGTGACAAGGTCACCGTCAACTCTTCTGAACGATCCGACATCGGTGGGCATTACTCTTCCATGCTACCTGGTCACCTCCAAACGGCATAGACTCTGTCCTCTCTGCTTGCAGGTTCGTCACTTCAAGAATCTACCCTTGGTTTCCACCGGACTCTTGCAGAGTCTTCTTCAGCAGCATCTTTCCTGAAGTCCTCAATTGTGGTTTTCGGAGTTTTCCGACGTCACTTCACACCTATGCACCCGGCTTTTCTGGCGTAGGTATTCTGGTTCCTGGGGTATCCATGGGTGGGGTGACTCCCCAACCTACTGTCTTCCATGGGGTTTCTTCAGGGTCCAGTGGGAAGGATCCTTTTTCTCCAAAACTGCAACTGTGACTTTCCCATTCACTTATATTGGACATGCAGCTGTGTTTCCACTCTGCACTTACCTTTGGTGGTTCCTGGTGTCACCTGCTCCTCTGAGTCTCCTGGTCCAAGTCCCAACTTCGGTCACAGTTCCCATTCCACTTTCTTAGTATATGGTTTGGTCTCCCCCTGGAGACCACTGTATTTTGTGCTTACCTGTTTACAATTGAAGTATTAATGTGTATTTCCGTTTATATCTCCTGGTAGGAGATATACCAATGTGTTAGTGAGTGTTGTGAAATAAGTAGACATGTTTTTATATATAAACTGTGTGGTTATTTTTCGTTTAACCTACACTACATGATTAGATATGGTAAAACAAGCTGATTCACACTCCTGAAGGCTTCTCTCCACAGCTACCACTTTAAGAGCTTTCTGTGGTTAACAAAGACCAGTAAAATCACCAGAAGGGTTGCTTGGATTATTGTAAGGTGATTCACTTATATAAGTGTGCACCATATACTTAGCAGTCTCCTACAGCCATGTGACTGAATGTGCAAGTGCTTAAAACCAAGAGGAAACAGCTCAACTTCAAAGAACCCACAAAGGTTTGGGTCGCACCTCTCTCAGAACTTTTCCTGCTTACCCTCCTAAATTTTAGATCAAATAAAAAAAGCTGTTTGGCTAACGTCGTGTGCAACTCCACTACCCCCGCCGTTTCCAGGGGGTGATCAACAAGACCCAAAAAGCTTTAACCACTGTGGGTCGCACCACTTTATTCAGTCTACAACAACTGTAATTATGAGAATGTCCATCCAATACTGTGTATTGTTCCAAATATATTCCTCTTTATTCTTCTTTAAATTCTCACAATTCTTAGGCAGCCAACGCGTTTCGTTCTTTTACAAAGAACTTCGTCAGGGCTGTAAAAGACATTTAAAAATACATATATAATACAATTGTTACAACTCAAATAACATATTATATTATAAAAAAACCACATTATCCAATGAGACAGAAGATGCCTACAAGAAACACTTTGCATTATAAATAATGCTTAAAATATTATCAATCCGTGTCAAATGATTATACAAACCACCCAAATTGCTAATATTGGGTTAGTAATCACATATTATTATATTCAATGCATCAAGGCAAGTCAAATTGAATTCCTACTATGGCATTACATGCTCCAAATTTTCGACACCTGTTGATTTTAGGGGCCTATTTTGTTCTATATTTGGTGTCCTAAGTTTTTGGATGTAATTCTGGACTATAAGCTGTAATTTAGTTGCATATTGGATAGAAAATTCCAAAATTCATAACAACCGCTCTTGAGATAGTCAGACTAAAGATGTCTCTAAGCGTCCTCAACTAATAACTATTTGGCCTTAACATTAGCCCCACTTAATCGATCTATTATACCCAGAAGTCAAATGTACCTACCATTATTTCTTAACAGAGTTTGTTTTATAACCTCTGGAGTATTAGCATCCGATTTTAAGATATCAAGCTGGTTTTGACTTCAGAGTCCTTCTCCATTGCTTTACCTACCAGAGAAATATTAATAATGCTATCATGAACTGACTTGTGACACACTAGCAAAAGTTATTTACTATATTATTCTTTAAGAAGCATTTTCCTTACCTAAGTCAAGGCTTTGCTGGTCCCATTGTGCTCACACCGTGATCCTATTAAAGGCTACTGTGCCTGTAATAAAGTAACACTAAATATATAACTCGTTGCATTGCATCGTCATGTGTATAGCATATTCTAAATAATTCCATATTTTTCCTAGAGCCACTACAATTGTTATCCTATTAGATATATCTGATAATAAAAGATCACAATAGATTCAATCCTGTCGTAATACCTGCTTCCTAAAACCGCGGCACGCTCGTTTTGACTCGGCATCGAGTGTTAGCACACAATTATGCTAGAAAAGCATTCAATCGAAAAACCGAATGCAGCCCAGACAATCTTCCAACGGGCCTTATACAGCACCTGTAAAGGCCTTATAATACAAGCGCATCATATTCTATTGTAAACCGAATACGGCCCAGACAATAATCCAACAGGTCTTATATAGCAACTATAAAGGCCTTATAATACGAGCGCGTCATGTTCTATTGAACTCAAGATAAACTGTTCGTAGAGCAACGTACAAGTATGCACACTAAATTAATATTCCCAATACCTCCACACTAGGAGACCTGCATGAAATAATTTTTTTTAATATCTAAATCAAGTCGATAGTTATCGTATGTTAAATACTCGCCCTATTGTTCGGGAGGCCCATTTCCCAATATCATGGAAGCATCTATGTTTTGTAACTAAACAAACCAATTCTCAAACTAAATAGAGGCCGTACCTACAAAATATTCGTCTCTACCCCCAAAATCTCCCGACCTTCCCCAATTACGCTGTACTATTTAACTCTAGGCAAATATAGCCATGCTTACCCGCGACCGGATATATTGAGGCGGCCAGCAAAGTTTGCGCCCAGGTACTTCCGAAAGAGCTGCGCGGGCGTCTTCCTGACTTTTATTCTTTCATAGACGTCAGTCACATGACCTTACGTCTTTGTGAGCTTACGAGGGATAATCTCCAAATATCTATTTTCATAAACAACCTAACTAACTCATTTTGAGTGATAATTCTTTATAAACACATCGATTTTCTTTAATTCCAAACGATGGCTACAAACAAGCCTTTAATTCTGTCCTTACGCACGCGCTTATGCAATATAATAATATAATTGTGTCTCTTGAAATCCACGGAGTTTAATTGCGTTATATCGGTATTTAGAAACAGTTGCCCTCACTCTATCAAATTAGGACTACCAGTTGTCCATGATATCCAAATTACTATAAAATACAATTTAAGGCCCTCGTGCAAAGACCAAAGTTGGTGGCCAAGAGCCTATATATACTAAAGAGAGAAGAATACATACTACCAAAATTAGTAGCTATCAGCATTAAGAGATAGCTAACCTTTAATGTTAGGAATTTTAATGACATAGTATTTGAGTAAAATATAGACAGCCGTCAACACATGTCCTTAGAGTAACTCATAGAATCAAATGAAATGTAAGGATATATTGACTTCATCCTTGGTAAGATTGCATCCAAACTCGATTTTTCCATGTTCCTACGTCTCAGGAGAGGAAGATATTGTGAAACCTGAAAATTATGAACATCACCCTACGGGTCTTGGGCAATACCAAACAGCCATCCAATACAATATATCTTAACCTCATCACAGATATTATTGATCACAAGTTGTTAGGTCGAAGTGTCTGTAATATACCACATCCAAATGCCTCATGTAATATTCCTGACCTCAAGAATGATAACTCAAACCTGAAACAAAGATCACCACATCCACCAGTCTGTATTTACTCAAGGGACCTGTCGGTTTATTGATACATTAATAAAACCGATTTGGTTAGTTTTCAGAGTAAATAGTGTAGTTCATCATCACTAATATGTCCCTTGCTAGTACTCCGCAATCTACAGATCCATCCAGCCTCATTGCGTCTGAGGGCCAATTCACTGTCTCGCCCTCTAGGTCTCATTGTAACATGATCTATGCCATGAAACCAGATTTCAGGTTTTCCTCCATGTTGCTCATTCATATGTAACGTCATGGGGTATCTTGTATCTCTGTTACGAATGGCCCGTACATGCTCTTGGATTCTAGTTTTGAGGGGCCTAATAGTGCTCCCTACATGGATGATATCCCAACTGCAGCCTATTACATATGTTACATATGTTGTTCTACAAGTGATAGTATGCCTTATAGTATATACCCGTTGTGTATTATAACTAAACTCCTTCTGTTTATTCTTTCCAAGTTGACAGATATTACAATCAGTACATGTAAAAAAACCATTTAATGGTCTAGGTAACCATGTTGCCCCCGTCTTCCCCTTGAAGGATACAAAGCTAGGACATAGCATTTCCCTCAATGTTCTTCCACGTCGATAGATGATTTTAGGTTTTGGTGAAATCGCCTCCTTAACCCCTGGTACTTCATGAAGCAATGACCAATGTCTATGAAAAATTCTGTATACATCTTGACTCTGTTTATTGAACCTGGTGACAAAATTAATAGAAGCTAATCGATTTTTATTTTTATTGCCCCCAGTAAAAGAGTATTCCCTCGTGGTTTCGCCAGTATCTTTCTTTCCGCATCATCCAAAATTTTCTGTTTATATCCCCTCTGCTTAAACCTTGTTTTAGTCTGCTTAAGATTGTCTATAAATGAGGTCTTTTCGCTACAATTTCTGCGTATCCTGATCATTTCCCCAAAAGGGATGCTATTGATGGTGGCCTTAGGATGAGCACTTGTGGCATGTAGAGTGGTATTACTCAGTTGGTTTACGATATAAAGTACTCTGGATTTTATTTCCACATGCCACAAATGTTACATCCAAGAAGTCAATCTTATCAATGGAATGTGACATAGTTAAAGTCACATTACATGAATTATCATTTAGGAAAGTAAAATAGTCATCCAATTGGGCCTCTGCACCATTCCATATTACAATGATATCATCGAAATACCTCCCCCAGAATATGATATTTTCTATCCAGGGGAGGCATATCTGCCCCAAGCATGTTCACGTTCCCAATATCCCATAAACAGTCCCGCATATGAAGGAGCAAATTTAGCTCCCATCGCGGTACCTTGCAGCTGATGATGCCATTGCTTGTCATGTAAAAAGAAATTTTTTGAAAGTATTAATTCCGTCATTTCCAGTATCATGTCATTATGTTCAAACCATTCGGCTGACCTTGTGTTGAGAGAGTATTTCATTGCACGTAAATCTGTTTCTTTCTTAATGCAGGTATATAGACTAACTACATCAAAAGTTACAAAGTGGAGTCCCTCAGTCCACATGACATCCTCAAACTTATTGAGGATGTCCTTACTGTCCTGTATGTAAGCTGGAAGATTTTCACCAGCGGTTGCAAAAGGAGTCCACATATTCTGATACTCGTTCAGTGGGGGAATCTATGCCTGGAATGATCGGTTGACCAGGGGGAAAAGTCCCCCCCTTAAGTACTTTCGGGAGGATGTACATACAGGGATAATTGGGTTTAGTAACCATCAAGTATCTGACCTCTTCCTCTGTCAACAGACCCCTCTCTTTCCAATCTTCCAATTTGGCATTGATAAAGAAAGTTAAGTCAGTAATGGGATTAAATCGAATTTATTCATAACAAGAGGTATCTGACAATTGCCTTGTAATTTCATCCATGTAATCTATCTTTCTCATAATTACCACGTTGCCGCCCTTATCTGCTTCACGTATTACTATGTCATCACTGTTGCATAGGGCTTGAAGGGCTAGCTGTTCCCCCCTTGTCAGATTGTGAGGGCCCATATCTCTACGTGGGCTCTCATTCAACAATTTATGCCGATGCTCAGTTACATGTGTTTTGAAAAGTTCAATATTGGGATGTGAAATTTGTGGTACAAACTTAGATCTCATTCTTAGGCCACTATCTATATCCTCCTTTGGTAAAACTCCCAATTCCTCATTTAGATCTTCTAAAGTAATATTGTTTTCCTCATTAAGTGACATGATTAGATGAATTCCTTCCACATCCCCCACCGTATACCCAGAAGGTACATCCCTCAAAATATTGGACTCCTTAGTTCCAGGATTGCAATGAAAAAAATGTTTTCATTTCAAAATGCCTACAAATTTGTACAAATCAACCATAACATCAATGATTTTACAAGACTGTGTCGGGCAGAAACCTAAACCCTTTTGTAAAACTGTACTTTCCTCAAGTGTAAGGCTATGGTCTGATAGATTAAAGATTGACAAGTAACTTGTATTTAGCATCACTGTGTTTGGAATAGTTATGTCCATTTCAGCTACATTAGCAATATCTATTTCCTCTTCGATGATCGCAAGTCTACCGCTAATTTTGGAATTTCTTTTTTGTTTTTTTGCCCAACTCCTACCTCCCCTCCTTGTCTGATGTTTCTTTTGGGCTGCTAGCTGTTGATGCGTAATCTCTCCATTTCTAACAAAAAATAACTTTTTTTCTCTTGTGCTAACAAGACATTAGTGTTCTCACTTCCTGATTGTATACTCTCTGTAGATGCGAAAGAACTCTCACTGGCTGATCTAGAATCAGATGTCTCATCCCTATTTCTCTTGGCTGTTTCTGAAATTTTAGTATTGTCAAATCGTTTTGCAAACGTATATATTCTTCCCTCTCGATAATCTTGTTCATCCCTCCGGATTTTCTTGGCCTTTTTGTCTCTCTGATATATTTGATAGTCTTCCATCACTTTGTCCAGAATCTCATAGTTCTTTTTTACAACCTCTGTAAGTGGACTTGCCCCTATTTCCTTTTCTAGTTTGTCAATTTCCTCTAACAACAATGCCGCCTTTTTCTCGGCATGTACAATAAGTATTTTCATCATAGTAATTGAAGAGTGGCATACATTCTCCTCCCATTCCTTCAGTAGTTGTTCATCCAAATCTTCGAATGTTGGGAAAATCTAAATTCTTAATCCTCGCGGGACTCTGTTATTGTCCAAGTACTGCTGCAAGGTGATGCCATCCCACCACCTTGCAAGTTCCTGTTTCTTTAATCGTTCCAATTTTTGGAATTGTGCTTTTAGACCCCCAAACAAACCCGTCTCAGACGGTTTATCTACTCCTATTTGTTGTGTTGAAAATAAATTGGATGCAAATTCTTCCCTTCTGTCTCTAAATTTAGCCATACTAAATACTAGTTACTTGGCTATAACGAGGGCAAGAGAATGCAACAGGTTGATTATAAAGACTTAAAACCAAGAGGAAACAGCTCAACTTCACAGAACCAACAAGGGTTTGGGTCGCACCTCTCTCAGAACTTTTCCTGCTTACCCTCCTAAATTTTAGATCAAATAAAAAAGCTGTTTAGCTAACGTCGTGTGCAACTCCACAAAAAAGCTTTAACCCACTGTGGGTCGTACCACTCTATTCAGTCTACAAAAACAGTAATTATGAGAATGTCCATCCAATACTGTGTATTGTTCCAAATAAATTCCTCTTTAATCTTCTTTAAATTTTCACAATTCTTAGGCAGCCAACGCGTTTCGTTCTTTTACAATGAACTTCGTCAGGGCTGTAAAAGACATTTAAAAATACATATATAATACAATTGTTACAACTCAAATAACATATTATATTATATTATTAAAAAAACACATTATCCAATGAGACAGAAGATGCCTACAAGAAACACTTTGCATTATAAATAATACTTCAAATATTATCAATCCGTGTCAAATGATTATACAAACCTCCCAAATTGCTAATATTTGGTTAGTAATCACATATTATTATATTCAATGCATAAAGGCAAGTCAAAATGAATTCCTACTATGGCATTACATGCTCCAAATTTTCGACACCTGTTGATTTTAGGGGCCTATTTTGTTCTATATTTGGTGTCCTAAGTTTTAGGATTCAATTCTGGACTATAAGCTGTAATTTAGTTGCATATTGGATAGAAAACTTCAAAAATTCATAACAAACCCTCTTGAGATAGTCAGACTAAAGTTGTCTCTAAGCGTCCTCAACTAATAACTATTTGGCCTTAACATTAGCCCCACTTAATCGATCTATTATACCCAGAAGTCAAATGTACCTACCATTATTTCTTAACGGCGTTTGTTTTATAACCTCTGGAGTATTAGCATCCGATTTTAAGATATCAAGCTGGTTTTGACCTCAGAGTCCTTCTCTATTGCTTTACCTACCAGAGACATATTAATAATGCTATCATGAACTGACTTGTGACACACTAGCAAAAGTTATTTACTATATTATTCTTTAAGAAGCATTTTCCTTACCTAAGTCAAGGCTTAGCTGGTCCCATTGTGCTCACACCGTGATCCTATTAAAGGCTACTGTGCCTGTAATAAAGTAACACTAAATATATAACTCGCTGCATTGCATCATCATGTGTATAGCATATTCTAAATAATTCCATATTTTTCCTAGAGCCACTACAATTGTTATCCTATTAGATATATCTGATAATAAAAGATCACAATAGATTCAATCCTGTCGTAATACCTGCTTCCTAAAACAGCGGCATGCTCGATTTGACTCGGCATCGAGTGTTAGCACACAATTATGCTAGCAAAGCACTCAATCGAAAAAACGAATGCAGCCCAGACAATCTTCCAACGGGCCTTATACAGCACCTGTAAAGGCCTTATAATACAAGCGCATCATATTCTATTGTAAACCTCTGCCTCTGTCTGACTGGGTGGTTGAGTGCCTGTATGCTTTTGTAAATACATATGTGAGTTGCAGTATGGGTGGGACACTGGATGTTTAGTTGGGCATATGGATCTGGAAGTGCGCATGTGATTAACCAAAACTTCAGAGTACATGTTTTACCTCTTAAGTACATAGCACCCTGCCGTATGGCCTACTTACACCCTACCTTAGGGGTGACTTTTATGTAGTAGAAGGGAAGTTTAAAGCTTGACAAAGACTTTTACATGCCAACTCGACCTAGCAGTAAAACCGCACACACAGGTTCTGCAGTAGCAGGCACAACACATATTTTTAGGGCTACTTGTCAGTACATATCTAAATATGTGTATCAGTCTGTTTCTGGGTGTGACACTGGATGTGAAAGTAAGTAAGTCACAATATCTTTATGTCTATGTAAGTGGCTGTATATATTACTTACTGCCTCTATTACTGAGTGTCGGCTCTTATACATGTGTGTGCAAGTGCCTTTATTACTGCTGAATGCATATGTGCTGTATGAGCAGGCCACTATCTACATGCCTCTGTCTCTCTCTCACATGCTTGGTGAGTAACTCTGCTTTTCTAAATATGTGTATAACGTGCAGCATTGGTGAAAGATTGGATATTTAACTATACCTAGGGGTCTCAAAGTATATATGTGACTCACTGAGGCTTTAAAGTGCATGTAGCACCCTGCCCTATGACTTACCTACACCCCTAAGGGGTAACAAGTACATAATAGAATAGACATGTAAAGCTCAGCAAGGAGTTTTTAGTGCCTGCTCAACCTTGCAGTAAAACAACACATGCACACTTTGCAGGTCCAGGACAGCACATGATAAAAAGGACTACTCACACACCTACCCTCTGACCCAGACAGACACTCACATACTCACTCACACACCCACAGACACCCACACACACAACCATTAATAAACCCACAAAATCACTCAAATCCCCAGTCACAGATCCTCTCATACACTCATATTACTTTTGTATATATCATACACACTTTTACCAACCTCAAGCATGCACAAACCTTTACAATCATATTTGTTTTTAAACTACATTAAAATTCACATACCTGTAAATTCAGTTAGTTGTTCAGGGGTTTTGATGTCAGTTAAACTGAAGTCTCTGAGAAAATATAACAACTAAGCATAAGAACGGTGTACCACTATCATAAAAAGCAACCGTTAAAGGTAACCTTTTCGACTTTGCACTCAGAGATGCTGTGGAAGGTAACAAATCAAAAGGTCCCTTTCATATTTCAATTTTCTTTACTTACTTCTCAGTGGTCACTATTTTTTAGCCCTTTCTTATACTTCAATAAAGATGTTCAATCTGGTAGTGGTTTTGGGCGTATTCATGAATTAGTCGCGATTCAAAATGAAAGTTATGCTGTTCCTCAGTGATAGAGTTTAAGAGTCAGGGAGGCCGTGACCAACTGAATCCCGGGGGGTTAAAGTTGGGGATCCATGTATTGGATTGTAATGCCCTCACACACCCTTTCAGGTGTCATGCTTCATCATCTGGGCTGCTCTTCGTTGGGTCGGCGGTGCAATACCCAATGGGCTCCCTGTAGTAGGGGCACTTTATCGGAGATCTTTTTCCAATAGCCGTATTGTGAAGTGGGGGTGAGGGGCCAGAACTGTGTAGATGTAGAATTTTAGGAAAGTGATTTAAAATAGGGTTGGGAGTACCAGGAAGTCCATTTCTTTTATTCTAAGGGTCTCCTACCCTAAGTAAAACAAGCAACAAGGCGCTCTCCCAAGCTTAATGTCTTGGGTTGGAGCGTTCTTATTGGTAGGTGAAGGTCAACATGTTTCTCGCTCTAAGTATATTCTACCTGCGATTCTTCAGGACCAGAGAGGTAAGACTATCTACACTATAAAATGTGGTGACATGGAATCATACTCACATCATCCAAGTATCTACCTATTAGTGTACCTGTTAAGACCTGGAACTACCCAATTCTGTAGACTAACCAGGCTTCAACAGTACCCGGTAGGTCACGCCTAAGGCAATGCTCAAATGTAAGGGTTTTTGCGGATTACGCATCAGCCACGACCTACCCACTCCTACAGGGTCCGAACAAGTTTTCAACACATTCTAGAAGCAGCACATTACAGTCCAACTCAACTGCAGCAGGTGTGGTTGACTGTTTGCAATTAAAAGCATATCCAAGACTGCATTACACTGTTTTATTTTTACCAGAGCCAATCATAAGCTTACACCATCCAATCAAATATGTCCTTTTTTAAAACCAGGACCTGATCTCCATTTTAACTGCCTTTCGTATTCAAAATTGTCTCATTCTGCTCAAGCCTTCTACTGTGTACTACTCTTTATTGCCTTCAAAATGGTTAGAGTGTGGATTGTGTGTCATAGCTTTCATAGAGAGTTTGCTGGAAAGAGTGGCATTGACAGAGACTTGGGCTTGCCTAATGTGGACATTACTTGTATTGGCCAGAGAGGGTTAAAGTGGCATCAATTTCTGCCTATGGTTGAAAGCATTGCAGATTGCCCACACCCTGACCTCATGATTGGGCACAGTGATGGCAATGACCTAGGCACACTTACTGGGGTAGGACTGCAAATCCTAATGAAGGATACCTTTGATCAATTAATGGTACTTTTCCCCTCCAACTGCCTAGGTATTCTCCGACATATGTCAATAAAACTGTTTCTGCATTACTCAGAGACCATAACATGGGCTCTATCGACGACAACAACTTGCGCTTTGACATGGAGGGTATATATAGAAGTGATAGAGTTCACTTCACAGAGAAAGGCAACAGGGTGTACCTCGACAACTTGAAACACTGCATCCTGTTGTTTGTGTAGTTATCATCTACACACAATAAGCACAAAGGCACTTCTTAGAGTCACCCTATTTCCCAAATACTGGTTCATTTTCTTTTTAAATACCTTCTTTTGTTTTCATTTTTAAAATTTGCAAAATACGTCTCAAATATGCAAAACAAAAGCAGACATTCAACAGACACCGGCACATTTACAATTCACAACTATATACGTGACTCTGTACATCACAGTGGAGGCGCATAATATCCATGCTTATTGACTCGGGTGCCACAGTCCATTTCTTTGATCTGACCCTACCTGCCAAGGTCGGGCTCGCAAAATTTCCCAAAGAAAAACCTGAGCCTGTGCGAGCAGTAGATGGTTCAGAGTTGTCTTCTGGACTAATTTGTTTTCAGACAGAGGCTCTAACCTTAGGATGCGATAATGGGCATACTGAATGACTTGTCTTGAATCTAATAGACACTCCTACCTTTGGGGTAATTTTGGGAGTATAGTGATTAGAACACCATAATCCAAAAATCGATTGGGTATACTGCACCGTAACCTTGGACTCACCATTCTGCACTACTACCTGCAACCAAGAGGCTCAAGAGGTGGGAATACCACTGCACTGCACCATGGTCTAAGGAACAGAAAACATCAAACTACCCAAAGAGTACCAGGACTTTTGAGTTGTTTTTGACCCCTTGAAAGCCACCCAACTGCCTCCACACAGGAGCAATGCTGCCCTACAGTAGTGGTTATGCATTGACAGAACCTGAAACTCAATATCTAAGCAAATATCTGGATGAACTATTAGAGATAGGTTTTATATGCCACTCCACATCGCCTGTGTCTTCCCCACTCTTATTTCTATGCAAGAAGAATAGGGAGTTGAGAACCTGTGTGGATTATAGGGCAGTCAATAAGGTGACTATTAATAACCACTATCCTCTCCCGTTACTTCCGGTACTACTTGATCAGGTCAGAAATTTCACCATATACACAAAACTAGATTTATGGGGAGCTTACCACTTAATCCGTGTACGTGAAGACGATGAATGGCTGTTTGAGTATACTGCTATGCCCTTTGGGCGGTATTTCAATATTTCATTAACAAGGTCTTGAGGGAATTTTTGGATGTTTGTGCAATTGTCTATGTAGACGACATTCTGATTTACTCAAACTCAGAACAAGAATATGTACAGCATGTACGTGCCATCTTGCAGTGTCTTAGGGAAAACACTCTCTTTGCTAAATTAATCAAATGTTCCTTCTGTGTACAGTCAGTAGAGTTTCTGGGGATATCAATTATCCCACAGAGGCATCACTATGGGCCACTAAAAGGTACAAGCCATTACCAATTGGCCAACCCCAACACATTTCAAGGAAATTCAACAGATACTTGGCTTTGCCAATTTCTATTTTTGTTTCATCACACACTTTCAGAGATAGTGGCGCCATTTTGTTTAGCGCTCTAGTCGTCCGGCTGACGCGCTAGCGCTCTACATAAACTCCATCATGGACACGCGCAGCGTTGACGCGCAGCAGAAGCGCTGTAATCGCGCCGGAGTCTCGCCAGAGTCCAGCCCGTCTGTGCCCGTCCGCGCTAAGGACAGGCTTGGGACCGGGCTGGACCCGACCTGTGTGGGAGAAGGTGGCTGTAGAAGGGGTAGGTTTGTGTATGCCTATCAGGAGATGACAGCTTATCGACCTCCTTGGGTACCATGTCATTTTACGTGCCCCCCGGAGGACCTTTGTGATACATCTGCTTGCTGTTGTCTGCCCAAGTATCCTTTCCAGTCAACAGAGTCTGTCACTAACATCAACCCGCCCAATGATCTGGCTTCCTCCTCCGTATCATCGAGTGAGACTGGCTTTCTTATTAATGCCAGATCACTGGTAAAGAACAATATAGCCTTTCATGAATTTGTGGCCGTGAGAAACCCGTCGTGGGTTTTCATCACGGAAACCTGGGCCACCGACTCCTCTGGGCCCGATCTGGTGGATGCTATTCCTGAGGGCTATGCGCTAGTCAGGTTGGACCGGGTGGGTCGTAGGGGAGGAGGTCTGGGGATTCTATATAAGAGTTCTCACACCTGCCGGATCTCTACTTTATCCGCCCCCGCAGACCCCTTCCAGGCTCTATACTTCACGATAGCCTCTCCTTCCGCTGCTCCCTTTTCTGGTATATTGATTTACAGACCTCCAGGCCCGAGAGCGGACTTTGGGAATACCCTGCTTAATCTCCTAGAGCCCTACTTTGGCTGTGCCCAGCTTACGGTTCTGGGAGACATAAACTTCCATCTGGACAATGTGGACTCCAGAGAGACGTCCTCACTGGTGGAATCTCTGTCGGCATTTGGTCTTCAGCAAGTAGTTACCAATCCTACCCATCGGGCAGGTCACATTCTTGATGGAGTGTTCTCCAACGATGAGAGGCTGAAGACAGAGATTCCTATTCCGCTGGTCTGGTCCGATCACCTAGCGGTCCCCTTGAGGCTTCAGACCTCTCCCCCATATACTAAAATTGGAGGTCCTGGTAGGAGGGAACCAAAGCGTAACTTTAGGAATATCACTGACGATACGCTGGTTCCTTTCATTCCTAATATATCCGCTGCCACAGTAAAGGATGTTAGCCTGGCGGCGTGTGAGCTCACTGACTCGATAGCTATGGCGTTGGATCGGTTGGCTCCGGTTTCTCTCCGCTACTCTGCAAGAAAGACACCCTCAGCCCCATGGTTTTCACAGTCTTTGAGAGTGCTAAGACAGGGTTGTAGGAGGCAGGAAATATTGTGGAGGGCAAGTGGTGACTACAAAGAGAGGGAAAAACATAGACTCCTCCTTAAGGGATATAAGGCTCAGGTGATTAAAGAAAAACAGGAGTATTTTTCCAAACTGACTTCTGCTCTCACCTCCCCCAGAGATCTTTTTAAAATTGCAGACTCTCTTTGCACCCTGCAAATGCCTGATCCTATTTCTAGCTCTCAGGCTCTCTGTAATAATATAGCACAATTCTTTCATGCCAAAATAGCCGATATTTACTCGGCCCTTGCCTTGCAGAGAGCAGTGCTGAGCCCGCCCCCGTCGGCTGTTCCTGCCGGGGGAGAGGGTGGCAGAGTTCCGTCTGCGCACTTGTTCCATTTCCCTCCGCTCTCTCTGCAACAGCTTGATGGGCTGTTGAGTAAGACCAGGTCAGGATCCCCTTTGGATCCCTGCCCTCTTAAAATCTTTAAGGAATGTCGGCAAACGCTTCTGCCTCCGCTTCTGACCATTATGAATAAAGCAATACAGGAGGGTATTTTTCCTGCTCTGTGGAAAAGTGCTGTTGTGAAGCCTCTTCTTAAGAAGCCCTCTTTACTTTAGATCCGGGAATTCTCAAGAATTTTCGCCCTATCTCCTTACATCCCGCTCCGGCGAAGATGCTTGAAACGCATCTTAATGAACATCTTACGGCTTTCTTAGACAGCTCGGGCTGTCTTGATCAGTCCCAACATGGCTTCCGGAGACATCATAGCACGGAATCAGCCCTTACTGTAGTGCTCAATAACATCCGCACGGTGGTTGATTCTGGCCATACCACTCTTCTGGTCCTGTTGGATTTGACAGCTGCCTTCAACACCCTATCTCCCTCGGTTTTGATATCTCGCCTTAGGGAGATTGGGGTGGAAGGACTGGCCTTGAACCTCTTGGCCTCCTTTTTAAATCAGAGGGTACAGAGGGTCAAATTGGAGGAATTTCTATCTACACCCCTACCTGTGCAATGTGGGGTCCCGGAGGGGTCGGCTCTAAGCCCTACCCTTTTCAACATCTATGTGACCCCACTTGCCAGGTTAATAAGATCTTTTGGGCTGGAAGTGGTGTCATATGCAGATGATACCCAGATCATGGTGTCCCTTTCCCACTCGGTCAGCTCCCCTGTTCTTAGGTTTAGGAACTGCATGGAGGCAGTTTCTCAGTGGATGATACATAATTCACTAAAACTTAACGGGGAAAAAACCGAGGTCCTCATCTTCGGCAGGAATAGGGACATCTGGTCCTCGGAGTGGTGGCCCCCCTCCTTGGGAGTCTGTCCCACACCCACTGTCCTGCCCCGTAATCTAGGAGTGTTGATTGATCCTGTGCTATCCATGTCTCAACAGGTTAACAGGACGGTTTCCACCTGCTGGGGCATTATCAGAACTCTTAAGAAGATTAGACACTATTTGGCGCCGCAGGCCCGCAAGCAGATCGTGGTTGCACTGGTCGCCTCACGGCTGGACTACTGCAACGCCCTTTACTCTGGCATCAATAAGAGCCTTGTGCGGCGCTTACAAATAGCCCAAAATGCGGCAGCAAAATTTGTGTTGGACGCCCCCAGGACTGCGTCAGCCACAGCTGCTAGAAAGAGCCTTCATTGGCTACCTATCCAAGATAGGGTTGTTTTTAAGATCCTTTGCATGACCTTTGTGGCCCTGACTGGCAGCGGGGCAGAAGGAGTGAAGGATTTGTTAGCGCCCTATGTCCCTAGCAGGAACTTGCGTTCCCAGGGAAGGAATCTACTCTCAGTTCCCCACTTTCAAAAAGACAAATGGGGAGGGAGAGCCTTTTCGTCACTAGCTCCTAAACTATGGAACTCCTGCCCTATTGAAATCAAATCCCAGCAGAATCTCCCTATGTTCCGAAAGGCATTAAAGACGTGGCTCTTTGCCAAGGCCTATCCGCAGGAGTAGCTCTGGTCT